>NC_045973.1:34089564-34690657 GCF_010909765.2 Amblyraja radiata | reverse complement strand
AAGGGCCTATTTCCATGTTGTATCTCCAAACTAAACTGATGTTTGGCTAATTGTTCTCTAGTTTCATATTTTTGTTATTTTAATCCTGGCTTCTATCTTCCAATCTGCTGGAATCCCGAAACTAGGAAATTTGGAGCAACTTTGAAAATGCTTACTTTACAATACGGATCGCAGAATCATAAGTGGTAGAGTTCCTACTCTAAACTCTCAGCGAGCATAATATACCCTCACTGCGCAAAATCATAAAATTGTCCCTGTTTACCTTAGTATATTATTATTTGGACACCCACCACTTGCTAATAAAAGGGAACAATTTAATATTCAGTTCAGTCATCAGCTTATCACATTTATTTTTTCTGATTGATCAATTTGCATTTAGATCAGTATTTAATTTAAGTCAAAAACATGGTAATGGAATGTGTAGGAAGGAACTGCAGATGCTGGTTTAAACCAAAGATAGACACAAAATGCTGGAGTACCTCAGCGGGACAAGCAGCATCTCTGGAGAGAAGGAATGGGTGACGTTTCGAGTCAAGACTCATCTTCAGAATAATTTCTTCAGACTGTCTGAAGAAGGGTCTCGACCCGAAATGTCACCCATTCCTTCTCTCCAGAGATGCTGCCTGTCCAGCTGAGTTACTCCAACATTTTGTGTCTATATGGTGATGAAAAATGACTCAAAGATTAGGACTTTAATATACCATTATTTTTGCAAGGTACGATATTATCCGACACGCTCAGTATTAACTCTGGTTACAAAGGCCCACGGTTTTTAATTCCCATTGATGCAAGTTGCAGGTTGTTTTATTGATGAGTTTGGTAAAGCCTCTGAAGAACTGTGAACCTTCCACAGAGTGGACAGCGTTGAGGTTGCTCATTAGTAAGCAGTGTAAAAGATCCCACCTGTTATTTCTCCTGCTTCTCAGAAAGGAACAAAAATAGAATCCTCGGAGTAGAAAACAACCAGAAAAAGAAGCTGATGTTCACTTCTGATGCATGAATGTTTCTGTCACCATGTCTAATAGGATTTCCTTGTAAACACAAAGGGAATATGGAAACAACATCAGCAAATAGAGCAATTAGATTCGGCACTGTCTGTGAGAAAAGCATATTAATATAAAATTGTGTCAATCAAACACAAATGAATATTGAAGCAAGGACAAATTTATCGGGGGGGAGATTTAAAGGAGGTTCTTTAAAACGAAACTCAAAGCAGACTTACTGTAAATACCCAGCTGATCAGTGGGACGAGAAATACAGTTAACATTGTGGAAACATTGAACAAGTCAAGTGGTATCTTACTGGTATCTTGTCTGAAGAAGGGTCTCGACCCGAATCGTCACCCATTTCTTCTCTCCGGAGATGCTGCCTGTCCCACTCAGTTACTCCAGCATTTTGTGTCTACCAAGTGGTATCTTAGTTTAGTTTAGAGATAGAAACAGGCCCTTCGGCCCACCGAGTCCACGCTGATCAGCGATCCCTGCACATTAATACTATCCTACACACACTAGGGACAATTTTACATTTTATACCAAGCCAATTAACCTACAAACCTGTACGTCTTTGGAGTGTGGGAGGAAACTGGAGATCACGGAGAAAACCCACTCAAGTGGCGGGGAGAACGTACAAACTCCGTATAGACAGAACCCGTAGGCAGGATCGAACCCGGGTCTCTAGTGCTGTAAGGCAGCAACTCGAGCGCTGCACCACCTCGTATTTGTAGAAAGAGAAACAGAGATAGTGTTTCAGATTGATTAATATATTGAAAAATACATCATGGAAACAGGGCCTTTGGCCTACCAGGACCACGCTGTCCATCAATCACCCACTCGCACTAGTTTTATGTTATCCAAATGTTGCATCCACTCCCTACACACCTGCACTTCTTTGGGATGTGAGAGGAAACCGGAGCACCCGGAGGAAACCCACGTGGTCACAGTGAGAATGTTCAAAGTCCACACAGTCCGAGGTCAGAATTGAACCCGGGCGCCGCGAGGCAGCAGTCCAACCAACTACGTCACTGTAATGTCACTGTTTCAGTCAAAAATGCAGCCTATACCTCCGAGTGTTTCTTGCAGTTTATGTTTTCTGGTTTATTATTTTAGGTTTCTAGCCTCTGCAGATTTCGGTTTTGCTTAAAGGTGAGAAAAAATGAAGAGATGACTACATTAGGTACTGGCCTGTTTGTTTGCTGAAGACTAACATTTCTTTACACACCCCAGGAAACAAAGTGATGTTTTATTTAAACTGCAGATGCTGGAAATCTGAGATAAAATCGGAAAATACCCAGATAGATAGATCAGCCATGATTGAATGATTTGATGTAGGCTTGATGGGCTGAATGGCCTAATTCTGCTCCTATGACTTATGAACTATGAACATAACTCATCTCCCTAACGTGGCTTCAATGCTCGACCACTTCCACACCCTGGACGTTCCTCTTGTAGTCTGGGAATCATACGTAGGCTGCAGTACATAAGATTACCTTCCCTAAAGGACATTGATGAACTCGACGGGTCTTCACAAGCGTTTTCCAGTCATTTATTTTAATTAATTACTTAACTGTATTAAAATTTCCAAGATATCGCAGGATTTGAATTCATGCTGAGAATATTTAGTCCTGAACTTTGGCTGGCTCGCCAGTAATTGAAGCACTATGCTCCTGGATTGATTTGTTAGTGTTGATCTATCAAAGAATATTTTAATAATTAATTAACACCCAACATGGCCTTTCATTACAGCGTCTTAGAAATCAGTTCTTTGTGTGTTTTGTTATGGAACTAACTGTGTGAGATTAAACACATTATGAAGAGAACACAGGAAATCGAATTTACAACATAATTGAAATTGGTGCTTTCTCTAATGATCAGCCTTCTCTCGTTTCTACTGTGTGCATTTCTAAAGGTTATTTTGGGGTACTTTGTATTCATCATGTTGAAAACCGTCAGAAGGATAGAATATTTTTTTATTTTTGGTATGGAGTTTCAAAATAACTAGCCCCTTATCAAATGAAGTATAGATTAGGCTGAGAATGAAGACTCCTTTACTTCTGCTGCATTAATGTGTTTGTCTGGGGCCTCCGTGGGTGAGAATTGCAAGTTTCCAGTCTCTGCTCTTTCCTTTATTGGCCAAATTCTGTGCTATCCCAATCTTGCTGCTCCGTTTTTTAAATTCATGTTGTTGAATTTTTGTGGGAATATCCATTTGGGAATCAACACTATGATCCCAAATTCAATGGTTCAATGGCACCTTATTGTCACGTGTTCACTGTGCAGTGAAATTCTTCTTGCATAGATCACTCATGCAGGGGCGGAAAACCCGGGGGGGGTCAGAGGGGACACGTTCCCCCCCCCCATGTTTTGAGAGGTGGGGGACATCCCCCCAAGTTTTTGTAATCCGGATTTTAAAATCTCCGCTTTTAGCGCTGGATTGAGCCTCCGAAGCCTCGCGCGTGTGTGAGTGTGCGCATGTGCGCGTGGCCGCCAAAAAATTGTGTCCCCCGTCCCCTCCATGTTGTGATAACGAGTTCCGCTCTTGCACTCATGCATGAGCTGCCTTATTTTGGCTCCATTTACTGAAAGTCCAAAGCCGTGCGCTCGATGCACTGGAGCGGCTCCCGATTCAGATAAACCCTAGGCTGCTACAGGGCCTCCTCCATCACCCTGGGCTGGCATGGCCAGTGAACCGACGTCCCTCTCCTTGCCCAACTATGTTTTTTGTCCCAGGAGCACCTCCTGCAGCCGATCTTGAAGGTGCTGGAGGCAAAACATCTTAAGCAATGTAACATTTCTCCCTTTCCTGCACTGCGCAGTATCAATTAGCTCTATATTAGTAACCGCTGTAGCAGTGGAGACCATTTTCTCAAGGAACTGAATTAAGATTGGACTTTGGACCCTGTTAATGACAGGACACTTTGGTCACATAATGGTGAGGTCTGCATAAAATGTCCCACGAGTTAACTTATTTAATCACCATGTAACTAGTTCTTATGGGGACAGCAAGAGAAGCAAACCATGAGATGTCGAACTAACCAGACTGCTTTACAGTTTCATTAGGCGTGGTAATGTCAACAACTTGCACCCTGACCTATTCAAGGCAAGGCAAGGCAACTTTATTTATATAGCACATTTCATACACGAAGCAGACTCAAAGTGCTTCACATAAAAACATGTCATACAATAAATGAAATAATAAAATGAAATAAAATAGAAGAACTAAAAGAAAAGAAAAGCAAAATTAAAAATGCATTATAAAAAGTGCAAAAGTTAAAAGTGCAATGTAGTTAAGATTTAGCTGAAAGCTAAAGTAAACATAAAAGTTTTCAGTCTTGTTTTAAAAGTGGTCAAAGTTGAGGCAAGTCTTAAATCTTCAGGAAGTTTATTCCAGCTATTTGATGCATAGTAACTAAATCCTGCTTTCCCATGTTTTGTATTTACTCTGGGAATCACTAGCAGATTGGTTTCAGAAGATCTTAGCGGTCTAGAAGGCTTATATAGTGGAAGCATGTCAGTGATATACTTTGGCCCTAAACCATGTAGTGATTTATAGGTGAGCAGCAGGATTTTAAAATCAATTCTCTGACATACAGGGAGCCAATGTAAGGATTTAAGAATTGGTGTAATGTGTTCAAATATTTTGGTCTTTGTTAGAACTCTAGCAACAGCGTTCTGAACAAGCTGTAGCTGCCTGACAGTTTTTTTTGGAAGACCTGCAAGGAGACCGTTACAATAATCTATCCTACTATTTATAAAGGCATGTACAAGTTTTTCTAAGTCTTGAGCTGACATGAGTCCTCTTAATCTTGCTATGTTTTTGAGGTGATAGTAGGCCGATTTTGTTACTGATTTGATGTGACTGTCGAAATTTAAATCTGAATCCATAATGACCCCAAGATTTCTGGCTTTGTTTGAAGTTTTCAGGGACAGAGAGTGAAGGTGTTGGGTTACTTTAAGCCTTTCTTTTTTAGCACCAAAAACAATTATCTCCGTTTTGTCCTTATTTAGTTGGAGAAAATTTTGGCACATCCAGTCTTTGACTTGCTCAATGCACTGGCACAACAGATCTATGGGGCGATAGTCATTTGGTGATAGCGCTACGTAGATTTGAGTGTCATCGGCATAGCAGTGGTGGTCAATATTATTATTTCGCATGATTTGCCCTAGTGGGAGCATGTAGATGTTGAATAAAGAGGGCCCTAAGAATATTCAGAATATTAAAAGCAAAGAAAGATGGGAAATGTCATTAAACTGGTGACATGATAAAAAAAAAAACTCTTACTGTAGAATGTGGAACTAAATGTTAACATGGGGAAAGTATTCATTCATCATCGTTGAAAACATTAGTGACGGAGTGGTGCTGGTTCCTGACAGGAACGGTGACGGACGCACCACACATCTCTGTCCTCCAGTTCCTGCGGACTTCCGCCGCTGGAAGTATAGGATTTTGGTGTGTGTGCTTCATCATCATTCCTTACAATGCTATGTACGACAGTAATCGCAACTTCTACTGAAGTATGGCTGGCCGTTGGCTTGCTAGAAGCTCATCCGCCTTTTGACAGGTCTTGTTTTTGGTCCTGCTGGGGGGGTCCACAGCCCACTGCACACCTGGCAAACCAGGTGGGGGAGACGGTTTAGTCGCCGCCTATTTGACCATGGAGCAGGTAGCACGGGTTTACATAGTACCCGTGGCGGGGGGGGGGGGGATCTCCCCCCGGCCTGACCTGAAAGTAAACGAGTACGAATATAAAGTTACAGAGCCATATAGCAAGGAAACAGGCCCCTCAACCCAACTCATCTATGCTGACCAAGATGCCCCATCTAAGCTAGTCCCATTTCCCCACATTTTGCCCATATCTCTTTAAAATGTTCTTATCCATGTATCCAAGTGTCTTTTAAATGCTATTATAGTACCTGCCTCAACTACCTCCTCTGGCAACATGTTCCATATTCCCACCATCCTCTGAGTGGAAAAATGACCCTCAGCTTCCCATTAAATCTTTCCCCTCTCACCTTAAGCCTATGTGCTCCAGTTCTTGATATCCCTGCCCTTGGTGAAATACACATCAATAAGATCATTCCTCAACATTCCTCAAAATTGAACACAATACTTCAAATGCAGCATCACAAACATCTTGTCCAATCTCAACACAATGTCCCAGGTTCTATACTCAGTACCCTGACTGATGAAGGGCAATGTACCAAAAGCCTTCTTTACCAGCCAATCTACGTGTGACATCACTTTCAGGTATCTATGTACATGTACTCTTTGATTTCCCCTGTCTACAACATTCCCCAGGGCCCTACCATTCACTGTGAAGATCCTGTCCTGCTCTGATTCCCCAAATCAACCTCATGCATCCATCTGCATTAAACTCCATGAACCATTCCTCCGTCTGGATGAACATGAATAATAACACTTGCTGAATAAACATTATCACCAATAACCTTGTATTGTAGTGTACTTTATATATATATATATATATATATATATATATATATATATATATATATATATATAGCTTAAGATAATAGCATGTGCTGCTGTGTGCAATATGGACTTTAAGCATCCATTTTATTGGAATGTTTTTTCCGAAGGTGGAACTGATTAAATTGATCAGAATTTCAGAGGCTTCAGTGTTACTTAGGAGTGTGAAAGTTGGTTGGGAGTGGAGTTGCGTGCGTGTGAGGGGGGGGGGGGGATCACGTGGAATCTGGGAGGGTCCTAATGTAAGAGGTTTGGGCAATTAGAGGAAAGGGAGGATGGGGGGGGGGGGGGAGGCAGGGTCT
Organism: Amblyraja radiata; assembly: GCF_010909765.2. Lineage (NCBI taxonomy): Eukaryota > Metazoa > Chordata > Chondrichthyes > Rajiformes > Rajidae > Amblyraja > Amblyraja radiata. The sequence goes on along the minus strand of NC_045973.1, from coordinate 34,683,872 downwards.
GAGTGTCATTGTGTTGAGGGTTTGACAGAGTGGAGTTGAGGATGTGTGGAGCGAAGTGGCCCAGAATAATGGAAATTAAGTCTCCGACTTCAGTGACAGGCCCTCCGATCCAGATTACATTGTCAAGATCTGGGAATGTCCATTGATGGCCACTGCTGGGACAACATGGTGGCACGGTGGTGCAGCAGTAGAGCTGCTGCCTTACAGAGCCTTAGACTCCGGTTTGATCCTGACTACGGGTGCTGTCTGTACAGAGTTTGTACTTTCTCCCTTTGACCACATGGGTTTACTCCAGGTGCTCTGGTTTTCCCCCCCACACTCCAAAGATGTACAGGTTTGCTGGTTCATTGGCTTTGGTAAGTTGTAAAATTGTCCGGTGGGCAGAAGGGCCTGTTTCCTCACTGTACCTTCAAAGTCTAAAGTCTAAGGTTTTGCATTGGGAATTATGTCTTTCTGGGCATCCATGATGTGTGGACATTAAAGGTAACTCGGGTCTCAGCCGAGATTCCAAAATGCCATAAAACAGCCTGGAAATGGTCATTATGGTACTTAACTACCTATTGAACTCATGCATGACTTGGTTGTAATCAGGTACAGTGTGATTTGGCTGGATAGCATGCTAACAACATTTTTTCCACTTTTTCTTGATACGGGGAGAAGGTAGGAGAATGATTGGGGGTTGAGTGGGAAAGATAGATCAGCCATGATTGAATGGCAGAGCAGACTTGATGGGCCGAATGGTCTAATTCTGCTAGAACTTATCAACTTTTGAATGTGACAATAATTAACCAATACTAATAATATTAACACCACTTTGGAAGAACTTGTTTTTCAGTTGCAGACATTGAGCACAAAACCATGGTGTCAAATAAGTGTGGTGTTGTGATTTTGATTTGCAATATACCATCTAATGGTGTGGGGGTTACACATTCAGTTGCGGTTTTCCAAAGGGAATTGAATAAATATTTGAAAGTAGAATTTTTTGCAGGATTATGGAGAAAGAGCAGAAAAAAGTGATGACTAACTAGATTGTTCCACAGTGGTCTAGTACAAACTGCGTAGGCCAAATGGCCACCATCTGCGCAGTAATGATTCTATGGTTCTAAAATAGATATTGTCAAGGAATAAGAGGATAAATTACTTCTTGTTTTGGTTCTAATTAACTAAAGCAGTCTTACCTTGTCATATTTTAATAAGGTGCAAAGCTGCCATGGCAAACCTCAGAGGCTAAAAGTCTACTTTTAATTGTGTGTGGTAGGACGGCTCCTAGGCCTCAATCTGTCATCTTTCTGGGTCTCTGTAATAAAGTGTGCTGCCTTGAGTAAATGAGTGATGGTCTGTTCTCTTCCCATGTCTCCAGGGGCGTCCCCGGCAAAAAATGTGGAATGCTGATCTTGTCTGCTGAAGAATTAAGCAACTGTCGGGTCAGTTTGGGCAGTATTTCCTTGTTATTGTTCGCATGTTGGCATTAGTACGTGTTTTCTTTTATCATTTTAATAACGGGCATCACATTACGTTCCTGCCTGACTCTCCGAGTGTTCCTGAATGGTAAAATAGTCTGATGAAATGTCGCCTCTAACAAGAAAAGGCAGCACGATGGCGCAGCGGTAGAGTTGCTGCCTGACAGCGCCAGAGACCCGGGTTCGATCCTGACTACGGGTGCTGTCTGTGCGGAGTTTGTATGTTCTCCCTGTGCCTGCATGGGTTTTCCCCGGATGCCCCGGTTTCCTCCCACACTCTGAAGACGTACAGGTTTGGAGGCTAATTGGCTTCGGTAAAATTGTAAATTATCCCTAGTATGTGCAGGACAGTGTTAGTGTGCGGGGATCGCTGGTCGACGCGGACTCAGTGGGCTGAAGGGCCTGTTTCTGTGCTGTATCTCTAAACAAAACCTTCATTATTGTGCTTTGGACTCACTTACATTTATCATTCAATTATGCCATTTTACTGCTTTTATGGATGACAAAAGTGGTTAGGAGGGCAAATAATTCAGCACCGACATGTTTTAGTACAAGTGCATTACAGAGGCACATGAATAATTTGTCATAAACCAAACAAAGCAGCAGAGCCAACGTGGGAGAAGGGGTGAATATTAGGCAAATTGTAATGGTTGACTTTATGAGTCGAAGAGTCATATAGCATGGAAACGGGCCCTTCGGTCTGACTTGCCCACACTGACCAACATCTACACTAGTCCCACTTGCCTAGATTTGGCCCATATCCCTCCAAACCTATCCTGTCTATGTACCTGCCTAAATGTTTTTTAAACTTTACAATAGTACCTGTCGCAACTGCCTCCTCCAGCAGCTTGTTCCATACAACCCACCTCCCTTTGTGTGAGAAAGTTACCTAGTCTTTCCCACCTTACTTTAAGCCTATGTCCTCTGGTTCTCTGGGCAAGAGACTCTGTGTGTTTATCCGATCTATTCCTCTACTGAAATTGTACACCTCGATAAGATCACCCGTCCGCCCCCTGCACTCCAAGGAATAAACTATGTTGGCAATTGGTCTGCTCGACTAAGACGGAATAGATTCCACCTGACCTTCAGACATCGGCAAAAGAAAAGATTACTTTTGCCAATATAGTCAATTCCCTTTTTAATTGGCAGAACCTTTCAAGAATCGAAAAGCTCCTTCCCCTCCTGTGCAAATTCTACCGGCTTCGATAAGTAATGCCTGACTGACGCTGATTTGATTGTAATGTTTTTCAATTGCACATGTAATTCCCCTTCAGCAGCTAATGAGACGAGCTTCTGCAGCAGACAGTTGTTTAAAGATGCATTTCTCCCAGGCTGTTTGGGTTTCATGAGCCTGACCCTCTGGGCTCTCGGTGTTGATTGAGGAGAAAGGCAGTCGTGATGTTGCAACACTTAAAGACCATGGCTGACGTCAAACATTTCTTAAGAAGGGCTCAGAAATTGGCAGAAACAACTCCCAGAGGTTACAAAGTGGTTCATGCCTGCACTCGCATTGATATTTTATTGACTTCAAAATAAATATGAGAGGGGGAGGCAACGAGTGAAAATCAAAGATAAGAGTTGAGGCTTTGGCTATCGAGATCTGACGGATGCGCCAGCCATTTGTAGAGGACAGCTGGTAGGATCAGATGAACCAAGCCAAATTGACTTCAGGAGAAAGTAATTTATTTCTGCCACCTTCAAAGTAGCCCACAACACTCGTGTTCAATAATGTTGAAAGAGACTGTTGCAGTATCAGAAAAACATACTTATCGCAAAAGAAAATCCATCTTGGCAGGTATTCAAAATCGAGCATGTAGTCCTTCCGCTCACAGGGTCAGTGTCAAAACATAATTGGCCCGACATTTTCAGCAGCAAAGAAGATTTCAACTGCAAATTCTGGGTGATACAGTGGCGCAGCTGGTGGAGCTGATGCCTCGCAGCGCCGGAGACCCAGGTTCAAACCTGATCTCCGCGTCGGTTTCATCCAGTTTCTCTGGTTGCCTGCCAAACCTCAAAGATGTGTGGGTTGGTACATTAATTGGCCACTGTACATTGCCTTCAGTATGTAGTTTAGTTTAGAGATGCAGCATTGGAAACAGGCCCTTTGGCCCACCGAGCCCATGCCTATCATCGATCACCCATTCACATTAGTTCTATATTATCTCGTGTTCTCATCAGCTCTCTACACACTGGGGGCATTTTACAGAGGTCAATTAACCTACAAACCCGCACGTCTTTGGCATGTGGGAGGAAATTGGAACAAGCGGAGGAAACTCATGCTGTCACTGGGAGAACGTACAAACTCCACACAGCCAGTATCCGAGGCCAGGATTGAATCCGGGTCTCTGGCACTCTGGTGAGGCAGCGGCTCTACCAGCTGCACCACTGTGCTGCCCATAGATTCATGGCAGAATGTAGGGAGAGTTGATAGAACATAGGGAGAAGGGAATTAAAGTAGAATACAGCGAGAAGCAGATTAATGGTGAAAATGGGTGGTTGATGATCAGTGTGGCTCAGTGGCCCGGATCTGTGCAGTCTTCTCTATATGTGAGAAGGAACTGCAGATGCTGGTTTAAACCGGAGATAGACACAATATTGCTGGAGTAACTCAGCAGGACAGGCAGCATCTCTAGATAGAAGGAATGGGTGACGTTTCAGGTCGAGACAGTCTGAAGATGCTGCCTGTCCCGCTGAGTTGCTCCAGCATTTTGTGTCTAACTTCTGTATTCTCTATGACTCTACATATGGGCTGCAGAATCAGCTGGAACTCCGAGGTTTAACTTGCAGTCAATAGACAATAGACAATAGGTGCAGCTGCAGGCCATTCGGCCCTTCGAGCCAGCACCGGCATTCAGTGTGATCATGGCCGATCATCCCCAATCAGTACCCTGTTCCTGCCTTCTCCCCATATCCCCTAACTCCGCTATCTTTAAGAGCCTTATCTAGCTCTCTCTTGAAAGTATCCAGAGACTACATATGTGACTAAGTTATCAGGTTCATTTCTCTGATAACCTTTTGTTGGAATAATAAAGAGCTTTTAGCATCACCCTTCATTTACACCCCTAAATTAATGCCTGCTAGTTTATTGATTGAAAGATATAGCATGGAAACAGGGCCTACAGCCCACCGAGGCCATGCCGAGCATCGATCAGCTGCTCACACTAGTTCTATGTTACTCCACTTTCACATCCATGTAGGGTCAATTTACAGATGCCCATCACCCTACAAATCCACCCATCTTTGGGATGCGGGAGGAAACCAAATTCTCTGCAGCTTCTTGTGGTCTTGGGCTTAGCAGTTACTACACCAACGCTATGACTAGCGACCATAAACCAATCGACCATCAATCACCAGGTTACATTATGTTATCCACTTTCCCACCCATTCCTTACATACTGGGGCCAATTTACAGAGGCTGATTAACCTTAAAACTCGCATGTCTTCTGGATGTGCGAGGAAACTGGAGCATCCCGAGGAAACCCACGTGGTCACAGGAAGGACGTGCAAACTCCACACAGATTCAATGATTCACAGATTCAATATTGTCACATGTACCTAGATGCGGTGAAATGCTTTGTTTTGCATGCAGCCCGTAAAAATCATGCAGCATACTTCACTTAAGCAGTACACAAATGTTGGCACAGTTTGACGCTGACAAGGTTACAAATTTTTGTGACAACTCCCTAGGTCAGGATCGAACCCAGGACTCTGGTGCTGGGAGGCAGCAGGTCTTTCAGCTGCACCACTGTGCTGCCCTTGCCACTTTGCTGCCCTAACACAGATTTGCCATGTAAATGAAGCACTGTCCATTGCTTTTTGTAATCACTAACCAAGAGTAAGATGGGAGAGCTTTCACCAGACGGGCTACAGCCGTTCAAGTTCAAGAAGGTGGCATCTCCCCAAGGAGATAAATGCTCACCTTACCCTCAGCAACCACATCTCGAAAACTGAATCAATATTTTAAATCCTTGGCAATTTAAATCATTTCTGTTACATTTGAAAATGAAACTATTTTTCCATCTCTCATTCTGACTTCAAATTCAAAATACTCATATATGTTGAAACTTTTGATTAACGGATTATTAGTTTGACGGGCTGAGGAAAATCCAGTTACAACCCAGCGGTATGAATATTGATTTCTCCAAATTCAAGAAACCCTTGCATCCCCTTTCTCTCTGTCCCTCCCCTACCATAGTCGTTCTACTAGTTTCACTGTCGTCCTGCTTAATTTCACTGTTTGTGTCACCTTCTCCACAGCCAACAATGGATCATTGTGGGCTCCACATTTCCTTGATCATTGTTGCTGGCTTTGATTTGTTCTTTTCATGGCTTTCATTCATCTGTTCTTTTTACCTTTTCACACCTCTAGTTTCCCTCTCCCAAGAATCTCAATCTGAAGGGTCTTGACCCGAAACGTCTCCTATTCATTTTCTCCAGGGATGCCACCTAACCCACTGAATTACTCCAGCATTTTGTGTCTATCTTTGGTGTAAACCAGCATCTGCAGTTCCTTCGTACATACATCCAATTGAATGTTAATTCAATTTAAGGTCACATGGTCATAATGGGGTAAGAGCAGAATAAGGCGATTCGGCTCATCAAGTCTACTCTGCCATTTTCAAGCATGGCTGATCGATCTCTCACTCCTAACCCCATTTTACTTCGGAGTCACGTGAGTGACTACGTGAAGAACCCGCTTACGACGCATGCGTGTCATTACGCTACACGCATTCGAACTCGTCATTGCTGGAGGAAGGACGTTTCTCCCAAACGGCAGGGGTTGAACCTGCAACAGTAAGGTGAGGGAACGTCGTTTCTTTTACTTACCTTTTTTCTTTCTACAGAAGGCTGATGAGATCTGGCTGGGGAGAGTCTGCAGAACTGCAGGAAGCCAGCAACGGCCGGGGCACTGCTATCTCCCTTAAAACGGGAGCCGGAGCCGACTTCAGCTCCAGGAGCACGCCGACAGCGGTGGAGCATGTCTGGAGCAGTCATTTCCGACGACTCGGACTACAGCCCCACGGACCTATACATGGGTCCGAGGCGCTGGAAGGAGCGAGAAAGCTGGCGGGGGAGCACCTGCAAAATTGCGGGCAGCCGGCAGCAGCAGCAGCAGCAAACGGCACGCTGATCTCCCGTAATGGGAACAGCTGTGCCCGATTTCGCTCCCGCGCCGGCCCCGGCCGGTCGGGAGAGGAGCAGCCGCGAGCGACCAGTGCCCGTGTGCATGGGGGTCGGTTTGAGCGGCTGGAGGAAATGGCAAGCAGCCGCGAGCGACCAGTGCCCGTGAGCACCGGGGTCGGTTGGAGCGGCTGCAGCATGACGAGCAGCCGTGAGCGGCCGGTGCCCGTGAGCACTGAGGTCGGTTGTAGCGGCTGCAACATGCAGGATAAAGAGCAGCCGGGACCGGCCAGTGCCCGAGAGCATTGGAGCCGGTTGGACCGGCTGCAGGAGAAATTAAGCAGCCGCGAGCGACCAGTGCCCGTGAGCACCGGGGTCGGTTGGAGCGGCTGCAGCATGACGAGCAGCCGTGAGCGGCCGGTGCCCGTGAGCACTGAGGTCGGTTGTAGCGGCTGCAACATGCAGGATAAAGAGCAGCCGGGAGCGGCCAGTGCCCGAGAGCATTGGAGCCGGTTGGACCGGCAGCAGGAGCAGTACCCCTTGTGGGGCTGCAGAGTGGAAATACTCCAAAGTGGCAAAGCCACAGTGGGCAACTAATAAGCCCCACAGCAGTACTCCTTGTGGGGCGGCACAGAGTTTCTCACTCATCAGAGGGGAACACCGAGATTCAATCCTGGGCTGGCTGCAGGAGCTGGAACAGGAGCAGCCGTGACGGCCATTGCCCGTGAGCATTGGAGCCGGATGGAGTGGCTGCAGGAACTGCAGCAAGAGCAGCCTCAGGAGTAACGGCTTCAGGAGCAGCCGCGATGGCCAGTGATCATGTGCATTGGAGCCGGTTGGGTGCCCGAGAGCATCGGGACCAGCTGGAGCGGCTGTTGGAGCATGTAAGTGGCAGCTCCATGAGATGGAGACTAGTCACAGAGGGGCAGCTAGTAAGTCCTACAGCAGTACCTCTTGTAGGGCTGCACAGTGTTCTCCCTCATCAGAGGGGAGTATAGGGGGTCAAGTTTGGGCTCCACTTGAACAGAGGAGCAGAACATACCCCTAGTACACTTAGGGTGCGGAAACCCTATGGGAAAACACTTACCATCAGGGAACTGCAAAACCTGAATGTTCCCAGTATCAACCTAAACATGATAGGGCAGGGAATTGAAACGAAAGAATGTTCTAAGTCCTAACAGATGAAAACCTGGAACCTCCCAACCTCCAATATTAAAATTTGGAGGCATCTTATCTTAACAGGGAAAGATCTTCACATCGAGGGAACTCTGGGACACATTAAGGAACGTCTTAAAAACTACTTCCTGAGAAATGTGCTACCCTCATCAGACACCGGCACCTCTACGACCACGGAGGATGCCGAAATAGTAACTAACCTACTAATAGGAACCAGGGAGGTTGGTAGTGGATAACAGATCTATCTGTATGCATAGAATTATTCTACCGACACTTAAAATTCAGAAGTACAGGGGTATACCTTAGAATTCTTCATTCTATTACCCTCCAGTTCAGCATGTACCGAACTGAATGTTCATGCTTACAGGGAAAGAAACAACTAAAGCGCATACTGAACTACAGTGCCCATATATTATAGGACTTATGGAGGACATCCACACGAATCACAGGGATTCGTGTCCTAAATATCCTTCTCATAATTTAGAGGTGGTTACCACTTCATCTTAGATTGACTAATTTGAATACTTCGTACTTTATATTCATTACAAATGGGAACCTTTGGTGCAACTAAGGGATTGATCCTAGGGTACTACATGGCAAGCATGGTATTAAAATACGCTTGCTATATAGGACTCATTGAAGGTGCCCACAGATGTATTTAACACAACAGATCATCTGCGATCCACCGTTAACACACTTCACATGGCAGTAACTTTGCCGTAAGAAAGGGTACAGCCTTTATGGAGGCTTCCAGGGAACTAAACCAGCCATCAGACTGGTAGTAGAATAATTGGCATTAGAGGCTGTGTGACAGCCACATGATATCGGACCTTTACATTATCATAGTACAGAGCGCTACACGCGTCACTCAAGAAATTATGTGGGGGTCATTCTGACCGACTTATGAAACAACCAAACACAGTTATCCGTCTATGGAACCACATACTGATGGGCCTTGGATTGGGATGCTACTAATTCCATCTCCAGCTGTGGGGGAGATGGAATGCTCAAGAGGCATCACTACTAACGTTGGGCATATATACCTGGGGAAGTGAGAGCTAGTCATGGCTTTAAGTCAAATTGTTTTGGGTTATATCACCAGTATGTTAATCTACAAATTGACAACACCACCAGGGTAGCATATGTCAACCATATTGGTAGAAACATATCGACACCATGTGACTATCTGGCCAACAATATTTGTGAATTGAATTGAATCCTTCTTGTCAATCAGACCTTTCGGGCTGAACGAGATGTTGTTGCCTGCAGCCATACATGTAATACTAGCAGCACACAATGGACACGGGCTGGCATCCGCCGCGGTGAGTTCACCGGGTACCTCCACACTGTGATGCAGGCAATAGTCTTAGAGTCACTGTCTCTATTAATCTGGATTAATAGCGTATCCAGATAGAGATTGGATATCAGCTTCCAACTACCAGGAAAACTGAATTTAGTGGCAGACAACAGGTCACGCTAAGTCTAAAAACTCTGTATGGATGTTGGATAAAATATGTATTGCTGGAACAGCTGGTATGGAACACCAGATAACGACCTATTCACATCCATGCTCTTACCAGTTATCAAATTATGTTCTTGGGAGCCAGAACCTGGGGCAGTGGTTCAGATGTATCTTCGCTGATTGGGGGATCATTTATGCATCCCTCCCTTTTGCCTCATCAGTCGGTTATTTAGGAAGAAACTATAGACTTCACGTCTCGAATTTGGATAATACCTGATTGCCCTACGCAACCAGAGGTACTGGTGATATCAACATGGGTCAGAACCATACATCACCATCCATCATAGACCTAACTTACTGGGTCTTCCCGCAACAAGGGGAGTTACCCGTCACTATTATATATTAACCTATTTATTTAGAGTTGGAAGCACCTCTTCTACACCTGGGACTGACGGACCGAATGCGGAATTATTTCAGCGGGTCACAGACAGTCCACCTAAACATCAGTACTTGGTATCATCTAGTAATGGGAAGTACTGTCACAACAATAATCATCACCCACAGATCTATGAACATCCCGTTTGTTCTGGAATTCCTGGCAAGCCTCGATTACGATGAGAGGCTCAGTCATAGTGCCATCAACTGCGCCAGAGGTGCTCTGTCAATATACCTGTTGAAGGTGTTCAAAAGGGAACTGCAAATGCTGGAATGAAGGTACAGAGCGGCATTCTGTTGGGACAAACCCTGGTAAACAAACTCATGAGGGGCATTTTAAAATTAGTCCCCAAGAACCAGGTACTCCCAAATATGGGATGTGAGCATTGTACTGACCATGTTAAGAAACTGGTCTCCAGCTACAGCTCTGTTCCTACGGGAACTGACTATGAAAACAGTCATGCTGATGGTCCTGGTCACGCCACAAGGGTCCAGTCACCACAGAAAACAAGGTTGGACAACATGATTAATTCATCTGGAATTTAAGGTTTACATCAGTGTAATAGTCATACAGAACAGACAGGGGTCAGCAGGCCTAAAAAACAGAATTCAGGGTCTACCCTACAGATGGTCGTCTCTGTATTATAACACACTTACTATCATACTTGAAGTATACTAAGATCATCAGAGGGGAGGAATGTCACTTTAATCAGCTACTAACAGCCATTTAAAACAGTGACAGTCCAGACCATCTCTGGATGGCTAAAACAAGTCCTAAATAGGCTGGAGTGGGAACTAGCATTTCAAATCTCACTCCACCAGGGCTGCAGCTACATTAGCAGCTATGAAGTTGGACGTACCAATGGACCAAATCCTCAAGACAGCAGGATGGCCAACGGAGGAATTTTCCAACGACTTTATAACAAACCAGTCATTGAACCTGAAACATTTACAGAAACAAATTTAAGTTCTGTAATATAATAGACCCATAAATAGGGGCAATAATTGGTGTTCATAATTTTACTGTTGGATTTCAATATCGTATTGATGTCTAATGTTGTTAACTCTACTCTCCCCAAAAACCAAGGCAGATGTGATGCATGGACTCGTTCCACGGCATGAAATCACAGAGCTTTAAAATCTTCACGTAGTCACTCACGTGACTCCGAAGTAAAATAGTAAGATTAAACGAGAACTTACCAGTTTGAAGTTTGATCCTTATTTTATGAGGAGGAACGTTGAGGGACTACGTACCCTCCGCTCCCACCCTTGATCATAGTCTGAACTGGTATCTGTTGTCTAATCTTACTATGTTTAGTCATTATAGTTATCTGTGATTCCACACCGCTGCTTTGAAGAATGACACGCATGCGTCGTAAGCGGGTTCTTCACGTAGTCCCTCAACGTTCCTCCTCATAAAATAAGGATCAAACTTCAAACTGGTAAGTTCTCGTTTAATCTTACTATTCTCCTGCCTTCTCCCCATAACCCCTGGCACCTGTACTAATCAAGAATCTATCTATCTCTGCCTTAAAAATATCAATTGGCTTCGCCTCCACAGCCTTCAGTGGCAAAATATTCCACAGATTCATCACCCTCTGACAAAAGAAATCCTCATTTCCTTTCTGAAGGAATGTCCTTTAATTCTGAGGCTGTGACCTCTGGTCCTAGACTTTCCCACTAGTGGAAACATCCTCTCCACCTACACGAGTCGGTAAGTTTCAACGAGGGGTCCCCTCATCCTGCTAAACGTCAGCGAGTACAGACCCAGTACCATCAAACGTTCATCATATGTTAACCCACTCATTCCTGGGATGATTCTTCTGAACCTCCTTTGAACCCTCTCCAGAACCAGCACATCCTTCCTCACAGTACTCCAAATGGGGTCAGACCAGAGCCTTATAAGGCCTCAGCATTACATCCCTTTTATTTTATTCTAGTCCTCTTGAAATAAATGTAAGCAATTTACATTCTGTGGCTTGTCTGGCAAACTATTTTACACAATTTTATTTCAATATTCAGCTTTATCCCACTTCATTTATTTCAGTTCATTAGGCACCCTTTTACAAAGCATAGTCATCCAATTATCACTTGCCCTTGTTTATTTCACACAGATGTCCCGCCCTCTGCTCAAATCCTGGAAGAAAATTACTTTTCCTTTCTCTGGGGCTGTTGGGAGGATTTCTTTCAATTTAACATTTCAAACCAGAAAAAAAACCTCTGATCGGTTTATAGAACCTACGGCATTTCAGATTTGGAGGAATTTGTTCCAAATAATACATAGTGCATTGGACTGTAATTAACTCCAGAGAAAGGGCATTTATTAAAATGCTGTGGGCTCCAGCACAACTCAAAGTTATAACAATCAAGCCCAGAGACAAACAGTCTCAACCATTTGGAAAGCTTTTGACAGCTCATAGATATATCTGATCTTTCACAGCTTCTCCTGATGACAATTGGCTCTCTTTGGCCCTTTCGTGTTTCATCGTATTGTGGGAATTTGCAGTAAAGGTCCGTTTTGTTCAAAGTTTCTCTTAAAGAATTATGCATTCAACCACATTGCTGCACCATTCCCCAATGTCCAACTAGTTTAGTTTACTTTATAGTCATGGTCATACAGCGTTCAAACAGGCCCTTCAGCCCAACTTGCCCATGCCGACCAACATCACCATAATGCCCCACATACACTAGTCTCATCTACACTGAATTTGGTCCATATCCCTCTAAACCTATATTATCCATCATGTTCCTGTCCAAATGTTTTTGAAACGTTGTGATAGCATCTGCCTTCACTACCTTTTCTGGCAGCTCGTTCCATTTACCTCCCACCCTTTCGTTTTTTTTAAGTTGTCAATATGGACTTCAATATGGATGTCAATAGAGTTTAATGTATGATTGTCATGTGTACCGAGGGATAGCGAAAGGCTTCTTTTTCATGTGCTATTCATGCAAAGAAAGGACTATACATGATTATAATCGAGTCGTCCACAGTGCACGGACAAAGGATAAAGGGCACCACATTTAGTGCAAAGATATAGTATCGAAGTCTGATAAAGTCTGATTAAAGATAGTTCAAAGATTGCCAGTGAGGTAGATGGAAGGTCAGGGTTGCACTCTCGCTGATGAGAGAACCATTCGGCTGCCTGTTCAAAGCTGGGAAGAAACTTTCTGTGAATCTGGAGGAATGCGTTTTCAAGCTTCTGTACCTCCTGCCCGATGGGAGAGGAGAGAAGAGGGAGTAAGGGGTAAGACTGATTCTTGATTATGCTGGCAGCCTTGCTGAGGCAGTGTGAATGTAGATGGAGGGGAGGCTGGTTTGTGTGCAGAAAGGAACTGCAGATGCTGGTTTATACTGAAGATAGACACAAAGTGCTGGAGCAACTCAGCGTGTCGGGCGACATCTCCAGAGACAAAGTATGTGTGACACTTCAGGTCAGAACCCTTCTTCAAACAGTAAGAACAGGGGAGGGAACTGGAGGTAAGAAAATGGTTTGTGTGATGGTCTGGGCTGCATCCACAATTCTCTGCAATTTCCCGTTGTCTTGGATGGAGCTGTTCCCAAACCAATTATCCCTCAACCTGAATGTTTTAATCTACTCTAATTGCAATGGTTCAATAATTCGTCTTCTAACTAAGTTACTGTTTAACTTTCTGTTCCACATACAGCTGAGTTTTAATTTATTAATTTGTGGGATCTGGGCCTCACCATCAACACCAATATTTTCCCCCATACTCAGTCGCCCAAGAGATGGTACTAGTGAACCACCTTTTGAACTGCCGCACTTCCTTCTGGTGAAGATACTCCCAGGCTGCTGTAGGGAAGGGGAGCTCCAGGATTTAAACGCAGAGAGAATGAAGGACTGGCCGAGGTTTCCAAGTCCAGACACTGTTCTGCTTGGAGGAGGTGGTGCATCCGCTACCATTCTCATTCTTGGCGGTAGTCACAGAGTCAGAGTAATTTAATGTGAAAACAGGCCCTTCGGCCCAACTAGGAAGAAAATGTACCCAGGAAGGAAATAATGAGTGATAGATTGATCCGAAGATGTGTTATGAAAATGGAAACGCATGGAACTGCAAATACTGGAATTTTGAGCAAAACGCAAAGTGCTGGAGGAACTCAGCAGGTCAGACATAGAGTCATACAGTGTAGAAACAGGCCCTTCAGCCCAACAAGCCCAAGCCAACCGACATGCCCCATCTACACTAGTTTGGCCCATATCCCTCAAAACCAATCCTCTCCATGTACATGTCAAAATGTTTCTCAACATGTTGCGATAGTAACTGCCTCAACTACCTCCTCTGGCAGTTCCTTCCATACACCCACCATCCTTTAGGTAAAAAACTTACCCCTCAGATTCCTATTAAATTTTTCTCCTCTTCACCTTAAATCTATGTCCTCGGGTTCTCTATCCCCCGGCTCTGGGCAAAAGACTCTGTGCATTTACCTCTCATAATTTTGGACACCTCTATAAGATCACCCCTCATCCTCTCTGTGTTCCAAAGAATAAAGTCCCACCCTGCTTAACCTCTCCCTATGGCTCAGGCCCTCGAGTCCTGACAACATCCTCATTAAGTTCATTTCCTTATTCCTAAATCCTCCAATCCAGATGGGGTTTTGTAAAAAAATTAACCTCAGACCATTTTTCTCTATTCTTTCCCCACTAAGAGTTGATTTTTGGTTTATTCTCTCTCTTTATTCTTCTTGATCAAATGTATCAGGTGATTTCTTTGTGGTAGATTTCATCTGTATTCCATGCATGCCAAAATTCACAGCCAAATCTCTTCATAATCGACCAAGGCTGCTGTTTTCTGTTATTTGGAAATGTTGGCTCAGTGCCCGAGAGAACGCTGGTCTTAGAGTTAACCTTCATTGCACATTACTGTTTACATCTTTCATTCTGGAAAAAAATATTTGTCAATCATAAATCTCAGCTTTGTTTCTTCAATCTAATCTCCGATACATGCATTTCCTTCAATATCATGTCTGAATTTCATAAATTCATGTCATAGGAGCAGAAGTAGGTCATTCGGCCCATCGAGTATACTCCACCATTCAATCATGGCTTATCTACCTTTCCCTCACAAACCCATTCTCCTGCCTTCTCCCCCTTGACATCTGTACTAATCAAGAATCTGTCAATCTCCACCTTAAAAAGATCCATATCTTGGCCTCTGCAGCCTTCTGTTGCAATGAATTCCGCAGATTCACCGCCCTCTGACTAAAGAAATTCCTCCTCATCTCCCTGCTAAAGGTACGTCCTTTTATTCGGAAATTTGATCAGAATGTTTCCTCTTATACTGTTCACAAATACAGAAACTATTATTTTATCAAAAATGACTATCCACATTTGTGAGACAGAACTTGACATTTAGTGACAGTCTGTCTCAAATCAATCCTTCTTTTGCTTTTTGCAGTTCCATTCACCATTCTGCACCAGTGCAAAGTGCAAAGCTGGTCTTGCTTAGCATCCGTGGAGATCAATTGTGTTCGAAAAATTCAAACTGACTTGCAGTCACATTTGCTCCTTTTTTCGCGAGTGAGATCAAATTCATTGAACTATAATTGCATTGCCAGCAAAGAGCAAATCCAATTTGCATCAGCAATGGAATTACACAGTAAGTGCACTGAAAGGTATTAATTTTATCTTGGATCAGGCCCGTGATGTCTACGCCAACCATGATGCCAATGTAACTAATCCCATCTGCCTGCATATGGTCTGTATCTCTCTATACCCTGTGTCTTCATGTGCCTGTTTAAATGACTCGTAAATGTTGCTATCATGTCAACTTCCTCTACCTCCCCTAGAGTGCGTTCCAGGAATATACTACACTGTTTTAAAAACTTGCCTTGCACACATCCATTAAGCTTTCCCACACTTTGACTTACCTTAAACCACTTTACTATTTGAGATTTCCACCCAGGAAAAAGGACCTAGACTGTCCACCCTAACTATACATTTTATAATTGTATATACATCCATCAGGTTGGCCATCAACCTTTAACGCTCCAGATAAAAAAAGTCCAAGTTTGTCCATCCTCTACTTAGACTTTAGAGATCCAGCGTGGAAACGGGCCCTCAGGTCCACCAAGTCCACGCCGATCAGCGATCATCCTCATACACAAGCAATATCCTACACACTACAGCCAATTTTACAATTGGTAATTGGACCTATTTCCTGCACAATGAAGAGAGGACCACGGAGGCTTAAAGGAAAAGGCATTTAAGGAAAAGCTGGGTAATGACTTGAGCGGGAAAGAAAATAAAAGGTTATGTTGACAGGTTGAGATAATGTAAGGGAGGAACTGCAGATGCTGGTTTACACAGAAGATAGACACAAAATGCTGCAGTAACTCACCAAGTCAGGCATCATCCCTGGAGAAAAGGAACAGGGGACATTTCTGTCTGAAGAAGGGTCACCTATTCCTTTTCTCCAGTGAAACTGCTTGGCCTACTGAGTTCCCCCAGCATTGTGTGACTATCTGGAGATAATGTAAGATGGGAGAAGGGTTGTATGGAACATAAATATGGATCAATCTGCTTCTTTGCCATAGATCAGTGCGGATCTAATAACTCTTACGCAAAACTGTTTGATTTACAGGACATTGCAACAATGCAACTCTGCGCTAACAAGCTGGATAAGAAGGATTTCTTTGGAAAATCGGATCCGTTTTTGGTCTTTTATCGAAGCAATGAAGATGGAACGTAAGTGTTCACTTATAATGTCAATTATTGCTTACACACATTTCAAACTAATCTCCACTTTAAGCCTAGCAGAATGAAATGAGATTACAACTAGCCAAAGCAAACAGGTAATATTTTGAGTACATTTTCAGAATGCTACACTTCTCCTGACTAACCAAACCTCTTCTTATCCTTGAGCAAAACACAAAGTGCTGGAGAAACTCAGTGGGTCGGGTAGTATCTGGGGATGGAATGGGCAGGCGACATTCTGGGTCAGGACCCTTCTTTAGACTTCTTCTTGAAGAAACTTTTAGACAGGTACATGGTTTAGAGGGATATGGGCCAAAAGGAGGTAAGTGGACGTTTAGATGGGGTATGTTGGACTTTTATCCGAACAAACTTCTACAGTGCAGGCAGTTGGGGAGAAAACATTAAAGAGTTGGTCAACGCTCAATATGAGCTAAAGAGAGCAGTATTCCTTCAAATGTTCCTCAATGCAAATCTGTTGTCTCAAGGACTTGGGATATCAACCTCAGAAATAAGAACGGTCTCAATGCGAAATGTCACCCATTCCTTCTCTCCAGAGATGCTGCCTGTCCCACTGAGTTACTCCAGCTTTTTGTGTCTATCTTCAGAAATGTCCGTTATGTGTGTGGAAGCAATGTAATAGCCCACATCACTGCCCCACGAATCACTCCCAGGTCAGTCTAGAGAGTAGTTCCAGCATTCTCTGTTTTTTGTTCCAATTTCCACCAGTTTTGGCTCTTCACTTGATAATCACATTTGCAATCACCTCAGAATAAAGCTCATTTTAAACTGAATAATAGAGAAAATGTGTAGGAAGGAACAGCAGATGGTGGTTTAACCCGAAGATAGACATAAAATGCTTGGGTAACTCAGCGGGACAGGCAGCATCCCTGGAGAGAAAGAATGGGTGACGTTTCGGGTCGAGACCCTTCTTCAGTTACTGCAGCATTTTATAGAGTGTCTATCTTCTGAAGAATAATAGATTTAATTTCTAATTTCAGGAAACCACACTCCCCATCATTGATTCTACATCCCCACATCACCCTTGCACATTAGAAACCTCACCTGGGACTTCGTTGAAACCTATGGAATTAACAATTCATGAAAAAAATATGAATTATGTGAAAATAATCATAAGAAATATGTACTACTGTGGAGTATGGCAGAAACACAGACTATCTCTGACTGAATTGATAAGTAGAAACAATTTTGTGCCTCCTATCAGCGTCAAAGGACTTAATTGGGCGAAAAGAGTGAACAATGATTCACATCTTAAAATATTCCAGAATTTCCCCTGTATCTTGAGAGTGCAATATACACGTGAGGCAGCAATTTAGTCACCATTCTGTCTGCAGAGGGTGTAGGAAGTAGCATTGATGAAATATTTATATAATCCAAGGCAGCGGCAATTTACATGAAATTACAGGGACTGAATTTCAGTGTTTGTATCTCTCTCACTTTCGTAATTCTCTCCTTCAACTTAACATTACTGTTTGTATCTTCCATGGGATTAACTGTCACTCTTCCATATCTTTCTTACCATCAAGCTTATAAATACCCTGTTTCCATTTCCATCTTTCAATCACGTAAAGCCACAATGGTTTAGTACCTTAGCTTTGACTATGATACTGTTTGTTAAGTTCTTCACTTGATGCAGCGTTATTATGTCTCAGGGATGTTCCCACTATGTGCTGTATCTCTTCACAAAATGGGGGCATGACTTGGAGGATCAGAGAACCACAGAATTGGGAGAAACCAGTCTGAAGAAAGGTCTCGACCCGAAACACCACCTATTCCTTTTCTCCAGAGTTGTTGCCTGACCTGCTAAGTTACGCCAGTATTTTGTGTCTATCTCCTGAATTGATAAGTAGAAACAAGGAACTGCAGATGCAGTTTACAAGAAAAAAAAGGCACAAAGTGCTGCAGTAACTTAGCGAGTTAGGCAGCGTCTCTGGAGAACAAGGATAGGTGACAATTCAGGTCGGGTTCCTTCGTCAATCTCTAAAGAATCCAGACCTGAATTTTGTCACCTATCCATGTTCACCAGAGATGCTGTCTGACCCGTTGAGTGTCTTTTTTCATAGAATTGATCACATGGAGAAGGAAGCCAATCGGCCCATCTTTCCCATGCTGGCAGCTGATAGAACAATCCTGTCAGTCCTAACTCTCTCCCATTTTGCTGTTCCTATTAACTTTTCATTTAATGGTGCTAATGGACTGTTTCCACCATCCTCACAGTTAGTGAGCTCTCACTGCACCTTTTGTCCAAAATTTTGAAAAATTATCTTTGAATTATCTTTTAATTGAAACTGCCTCTTTCGATTTAACTGATCTAAATCAGTAATGACGTTGTACATCTCTATCATATTTCCCCTCAGCTGTCTGTGCTACAATAGCATCGGGCTGAAGGTATAGAAGTGTGAAAACCTCATTTGGTCACCATCAGACTATCTTTGATCGGACTTTACTGGCTTTATCTTGCACTGAACTGTATTCATGTTATTCCCTTTATCATGTATCTGTACACTGTGAATGGCTGAATTGTAATCATGTATTATCTTTCCGCTGACTGGTTAGCCTGGAACAAAAGCTTTTCACTGCACCTCGGTACACATGACAATAAACTTATAACAACCCTACCTCAGCCTAAGCATATATCTGATTCCCTCATCCCTGTCTCTTCTGCAGTCTCTCTGTGTCTTTTTGGTCGGTCCTAAAATAGTGACCAGAATTGTGAGCTAACGCCTGTTTTGTAAAGATTCCCTGTTTTTGTACATTGTGCCTCTATTTATGAATCCTAGGTTCTATATGGCAAACCACACTCCACTTTCAAGGATTTACACACATTTACTCCTTTAAGACCGTGCCATTTAGTTTACATTGTCCATCCTTAGTTTTTTTGTCACATTGTGTCAGTTATGGGTTTTGAGGGCACTGGTGGGGGTGGAGGTTGGGAGGGGTTGAAATAAATATTGGTATGTTATTGCAATCTGGTGACAATCAGGGCAGCAGGGGCACACCAGTGATGGAAGGTGTGAGCACCATGCTTCTTGGACTTCAGACGAGGTTCATGTGACCCGAATTGTCGCCTGTCCATTTCCTTACGCTGATGCTGCATGACCCGCTGAGTTTGTCCAACAGTTAGTTTTTTGCTCCAGACTCTATTATCTGCTGCGTTTCTGCCGTCTTTTGAACTTTTCAAGTTTACTATTAAATTTTGGAGTTGTTCTGACTATGTTGGCATAACTTTCTCAGTTGACTCCTCTCTCTTGCTATCTATCTTTCTCTCTCTGCCCCTCTCTCTGCCCTTCTCTCTCCCCACCACTATCTCTCTTTTACTTTGTTCTCTCTTTCCCTTTCTTTGTTTTCCCTCTCTTTTTCACCCCCCTCTCTATCTTTATCACTTTATGTCTCTTTTTTCTTTATTTTTCTCCCCCTTTCTTTTTCTCTATTAACAGTTCCCTCTCTTTCTTTATCTATCTGTCTGTCTGTCTGTCTGTCTGTCTGTCTGTCTGTCTGTCTGTCTGTCTGTCTGTCTGTCTGTCTATCTGTCTCTATATGTCTATATCACTACATCTAACTACTATATCTACTATCTATTTCTATCTATATCTCATCTACCTCTCGCTCTCTCTAACTCTCTATCTTTGTCTCTATCTGTCTCTTTTATCTCTCTTTCTAACAATATCTAACTATCTCACTCTTTCTTTCTTACCCCTCTCCCCTCCTCTCGTTCCCCCTCTATCTCGTTTCACTATAACTGAGGGAAGATTTGCCTCGCTTCCTCTATGTTGCATCATCAGCAGGTGAAATGAGTTTATGATGTTACCAGTGATCGGTACAGTTCTGTTCTGCATTCATATCTACGGCCCTTCTTTCGCATGTTGATTTTCCGGTATAGGTACACTTCTCGCAGCCCCCCCCCCCCCCCCCCCCCCCTTTCTCCTGCCTACGCCCTCATTGCCCCTCCACCTGCCGTTTCTCTCTCACTCCCAGGTTTACTATCACTATGCACGTGTCTTTCTCCCGCTCCCTCCCTCTCTCAGGTTTACCATCTGCCACAAAACGGAAGTGGTGAAGAACACACTGAACCCAGTCTGGCAGCCGTTCACCATCCCAGTCCGAGCTCTCTGCAATGGGGACTATGACAGGTCAGTATGTGAAGTAGCTGCTGTGCTTTCTTTTAACCTAAGCTACTTCAAACTTTCCCCTCCTCCCCTCCCTGTCCCATCATCAACCCTTCACCAACTCATCCAAAACTCATTACTAACAGATTCCAGGACTATTTCATCTTTTGAAATAATGGAAGAAGTTGAAATGCTTCTGGTTATAAAACACAGTCAAGGGAAAGTCAAATGGATCTATGGATAGAAAGGGTATAGAGGACTCTGGGCCAAATGCAGACAAGTGGAACTAGCCCAGTGTGCCGACAGTCGCCGTGGACAATGTGGGCCAAAGAGGTGGCCCCGTGGCACAGCGGTAGAGTTGCTGCCTTACAGCGCCAGAGACCCGGGTTTGATCCTGACGACGGGCGCTGTCTGAAATAGATGTTCACGTTCTACCTGTGACTGCGTGGGTTTTCTCCAGGTGTTTCCTCCCACATTCCAAGGACGTACAGGTTTGTAGGCCCACCGAGTCCACACTGACCACCAATCACCCCGTACACTAGCACTGTCCTACACGCTAGGGACAATTTACAATTTTACCAACGCCAATTAATCTACAAACCTGCACATCTTTGGAGTGTTGGAGAACACCAGAGCACCCGGAAAAAAACCCTTCGTGGTCATGGGGGAAACGTACAATCATCGTACAGACAGCACTCGTGGTCAGGATCGAAACCAGGTCTCTGCCGCTCTAAGGCAGCAATTCTACTGCCTTCTTGTAATAAAACACAGCCATGGGAAAGGCAAGCAGATCCATGGACATGGAGGGTTTCAAGGGCTATGGACCAAATGCAGGCGAATGGGACTAGCCCGGTATGCCGACTGGGTCGGCATGGACACATTGGGCTGAAGGGCCTGTTTCCATGCTCTACAGCTCTATGACCTGATGTCAACACTTGTACTAATACCAGGCATCTGTTTTTGTCACCATTTTGCTTTAGAACGGTGAAGGTGGATGTCTATGACTGGGATCGGGATGGCAGGTAAGTTTCTCAAGAATTCCTACAATTGGTCAGATCTGTGCAGAATAGTCACAGAATTGATTTTAGTTGTTGCCTGTTCTTCAAAATTATTTTCCTGGCCTTTTCCTGACTTCCCTGTCCTGTTTGTGCGACTGTTTTCCTCTCAAATGAAGGCACCGTCTCCTCAATCTCAGAGGGCAAGTAAATGACCCAGATGACCAGGGTTGCTGATGGTAAATTTGTCACGTGTTTCAGGAGGAATTCTCCTGCCATTTATATTATCCAACGACAGATCCACACAGTTACAGAGAGAGTGGAAATAATATGCAGGCCAGGCAGCTTCAGTGGAGAGAAAGAGAAAAGTGTGTTGGAAGGAACTGCAGAAGATGGTTTACACTGAAGATAGACACAAAATGCTGGAGTAACTCAGCGGATCATGCGGCATCTCTGGAGAAAATGAATGGGTGACTTTTCAGACCGAAACCCTTCTTCAGACTGAAACGTCACCCATTCCTTTTCTCCCGAGCTGCTGCCTGACCCACTAAGTTACTCCAGCATTTTGCATCTATCTTCAGAGAAAGAGAATAAAGGGCCTGTCCCACGAGCATGCGACTCCATGCGGCAAGCACGACCTAAAGGG
The DNA here is from genome assembly GCF_010909765.2 of Amblyraja radiata. Taxonomy (NCBI): domain Eukaryota; kingdom Metazoa; phylum Chordata; class Chondrichthyes; order Rajiformes; family Rajidae; genus Amblyraja; species Amblyraja radiata. Next base: position 34,661,740 of record NC_045973.1, on the reverse strand, counting down.
CCTGTCCCACGAGCATGCGACTCCATGCGGCAAGCGCGACCTATCGTGGTCGCTTGAGCCCTCCGGCCTCGCGGAGCCGGTCCCACTTCGATCGCCGGAGTTGTAGGGAGCTGGTCCCGGCATCGCGCGAGGCTCCGAAAAACTGACCGTGTTCAAAAATTCCGCGCGGCAACGGCCTGCCGGCCCGCAGCCACCTCGACGCCGTACGTCACGCGCGAACTTCCCGCGGACTTCGCTCGAACTTCATGTTACTCACTCGACCTCCGCGCGACCCCCGCTTCTGGTTTGGTCGCGCTTGCCGCATGCAGTCAAATGCTCGTGGGACAGGCCCTTTAATGTTTCAGTTTGATGGCATTTCATCAGGGTTCAGACAAGATGTCATCAATCTGAAATGTTTTCAGCATTTCTGTTTGTATTAAGGACAACAAACTTTTCACATCCCCTTTTTACATCTCCCCTTTCCCCTTCTCCTACTCTGTGCCTCACCAAGATTCCCAACTATTTCTCCTCTCCCCCCTTGCTACTTTCCTCCCTCTAGCTTCACAACTTGCAACTCTTCAATTCTGCCTCACACCTTTGGCTTTTATCCCTGCCCTTTGTTCCAACCATCTGCCTATTTTTTTTAAAACCCTCGCCTGCATCCACCTATTACCTGCCATGCTTTGTCCTGCCTCTCCTCTCTTCCACCTTTCTTTTCCACCCTCACCCCCTGACAATCAATATGAAGAAGGGCCTTGACCCGAAACATCAGGGCAATACAGTGGCGCAGCGGTAGAGTTGTTGCCTTACAGCACCAGAGACCTGGGTACGATCCTGACTATGAGTGCTGTCTGTACGGAGTTTGTACGTTCTCCCTGTGACAACATGGATTTTCTCCAAGTGCTCCGGTTTCCTCCCACACTCCAAAGACGTACAGGTTTGCAGGTTAATTGGGCTTTGGTAAATTTGTAAATTATCCTTAGTGTGTTTGATAGTGCTATTGTATAAGATGATCAGTGGTCGGCACGGACTCGGCGGGCCAAACGGCCTGTTTCTGCACTGTATCTCTAAAGTCTAAAGTAAATCACCTATCCATGATCTCCAGAGATGTTACCTGACCTGGTGACTTACTCCAGCACTTTATATCTTTAGACTTTAGCAATACAGCGTGGAAACAGGACCTATAGACCACTAAGTCAACACCGACCATCAATCACCCTACACACACTCAGGGCAATTTTCAACTTCCCGAAGCCAATTAACCCGCAAACCTGTACGCCTTTGGAGTGTGGGAAGAAACCGGAGCACCCGGAGAAAACCCACGCAGTCACAGGGAGAGCGTACAAACTCCATGCTGACAGTACCCAGGGTCAGGATGGAACCCGGGTCTCTGGCACTGAAAGGCAGCAAAACTACCGCTGCGCCATTGTGCCACCCTTCGTTCAATTAAAATGCCTATAATGTTCAATTAATTCACATTGTCATGCCTGTTCCATGACAGAAAGCAAAACGTTGGGAAGCAAACTCTTGGATGTATAGAGTCATTGCAGGTATTTTGCTTTAGGTTGAGACGTAGTGATACAGATTGAACAGAGTGTGTAATGAACTGTTTGCTCCTGGCTACCAGTTGTCTTTGTGCTAGTTGACTGTGAACGGTGTTGTACAAGAGCATTGATCAGTGGCCTGTTGTGGGAGAGTGGAAGTGCTTGATTCATCAAAAGCTGGAGAAAATTCCCAAGGAACGCAAAATAGAGTTTTCTACTTCTGTGCCGTGAAATTAGTGGTAAGGGCAGAGGAGGAGAAATAGAGCATCCCCCAAACTCCAACTCCCAGAGAAACTATTCTCAATTGTTGCAAGTAGAGTATGAACATTCCTCTAAGCATGTACTAATGAGGCAATAGAGCAGTGTCATGTCAAGGCCAACACCTGCCACAGTGTTTACAACAGTGAACGGAGACGATACCAGAACAGGTTGTCTAGTATTGCCTGGGGCAAACAGTATGTTTGATATTTAAATCACCACACTGCCTGAATCTAATATGGCGGATATCTTTCCAGCATTTCCAGAGTGATTTTATCCTGGTCAGCCATGTTCCTCACTAACCTGCTAACAATTTGATTCTGCATTATAACATAGAGCTTAGAACAGTACACCACAGGAACAGGCCCTTCGGCTCACAATATCTGCGCTGAAACATGATGCCAAGACCACCTGCCTGCACATATTCCATATCCTTCCACTCCCTGCATGTCATTGTGCCGATTCAAAAGTCTCTTAAATGTCGCTATCCCATCGGCCTCCACCACCACCCACAATAAAAGCCAATTAGTTTTTTCCATTTTATCGGGATGCATCACAGCATGGTTTGGGAACAGCTCCATCTAAGACCACGACAAATTGCCCAGATCATCACACAAACCATCCTCCCTTCCATTGACGCCATCTACACTTCGCACTGCCTCGGCAAGGCCACCAGCATAATCAACGATGCGTCTCACCCCGGACACTCCCACTGCTCCCCTCTCCCAATAGGCAAGAGGAACAGAAGTGTGAAAACGCACACCTCCAGATTCAGGGACACTTTCTTCACAGCTGATATCAGGCAACTGAACCATTCTATCAACCACTGGAGAGTGGTCCTGAGCTGCTATGTACATCATTGGAGACCCTGGGACTATCTTTAATCGACCTTTACTGAACTTTAATTTTCACTAAATGTTATCTCTGTTATCCAGTATCTGTGCACTGTGGATGGCTTGATTGTAATCATGTGTACTTTCCACTGACTGTATAGCACATAACAAAATATAATTTCACTTGTACCTCTGTACGCGTGACAATAAACACGATTCTTCAAGGATCCCAGCCTGAAACGTCACCTATCCGTGTGCTCCAGAGATGCTGTTTGACCTGCTGAGTTACTCCAGCACATTATGTCCTTTTGTGTATTAACCAGCATCTGCAGTTCTTTGTTTCGACATAGGATGCACAGTTTACTGATTTCATTAATTTGTACTCCTGACTCAGAACATTGAGTGGAGAGAATAGATATTGGTAATTCAGTCTGGGAGACTCAATAACGATCGGTCACTGAAATTATTATCCTGCAATCAGTACATAAATTTGTAAAATTTACAACTAAAGCTTACGTGTAAAATGTAATGCATAAGCCATGTGTTTTTGTATTTGACTTGTGCATATAACAATAAACTCAATTTGACTTAAAATCTAAAGGAAAGATGCCTTCTCAGTCAGCGGAACTATAAATGGTGCAATAATTATTTGTATATATCTTGCAATCCCTCAAGGGAGCAGATTTCATTTTGTTGAGCCACTGAAAGAAATACAGAATTGCAAGAAATTAGAATAAGAATTTTGTTTGTCTGCCAGCAACTTTGGTTGTTGATATTCATTCCATTACAGTCGTGTTTTGGAGTAAATCTTTGGGGATTATCTGTGCTATTGTACAGTGATAGAAATTTGAAAGAATCATTGTTTCCTGTATCCCAAGTTACCTGTTGTGTTAATCAACATGAGATATATTTTCAAAGCTATCCAATAATGAAACAAATAACCATACGCAATAATTAGGTCACACTATTCATGCACTCCTCTGGTTTCACACTGCTCAAAGATTAATGTCCTTTAATTATTGAAAGTTTTAAAGAATGCTTATCATTCTTTATAAACTATCTGGATGTGTGCCCTCTGGTTTTTAAAAACATATTTAGAGTTATAGAGAGTCATAGAGTCGTACAGCGTGGAAACAGGCCCTTGTCCAACATGCCCATGTCAACTGAACTGCCCCATCACATTGTCATAGAGTCATACAGCGTGGAAACAGGCCCTTCAGTCCAACTTTCCCACACCGGCCAACAAGTCCCACCTACAATGGTCCCACCTGCCTGCGTTTGGTACATTTCCCTCTAAACTTATCCTATCCATGTATCTGTCTAAATGTTTTTTAAACGTTGCAAAAGTACCTTCCTCAACTACCTCTTCCGGCAGGTCATGTTCATGTTCCTATTAAATCTTTCCCTTCTCACCTTAAACCTATATCTTCTGGTTCTCAATTCCCCTACTCTGGGCAAGAGACTGTTCACTTACCCGATCTAGTCCGCTCGTGATTTTGACAACCTTGTGTATTTGAATGGTTTGGGTTCCCATACAATAAGAAACAAGTCAAACATGGTCTTATACTATCATTTACTCTGGGACAGTTACTGGACATCAACTAAACATTGATTGCTACTTCTCTGTCATGATGCTGATCAAGGGTGAACTGAGTATCAGACTAGGTGCCCAATCTTCATGTTCGTACAGGCCGGTGTTGAGTTAGTCTGGGCATTTTTTTTAATAGGCCCAGGGACATTTTTGGTTGGACCCATCTTTTCACAACCTTTTCACACAGAGTGTGGTGGGCATATGGAACGAGCCAGAGGAGGTAGATGAGGCAGGAGTATAACAATATTTATAAGACATTTGGACAAGTACATGAATAGGAAAGGTTTAGACAGTAAATGCAGGCAGATGGGACTAATATAGATGGGACATCTGGGTTGGCATGGGCAAGTTGGGCTGAAGGGTCTGCTTCCATGCTGTATGGCTCTACGACTTTCTAGAACTACCTGGATATGAGGTTTCATTTTGAAAGTGTAATAATGTTCCCCTGACCAAAGTGATCCAATTAATTTCCCTCATCAAAGCTTTAACTGGTATTTTAGGGTGTTAGGGCAGTCCAGCTAGCTCATATAATGGCTCCAAAACATTGAGTGTGTTGTTGTGAAGGCAGAAGGCCAAGCTTGACTTTGCCCTTGTGAAGGAAGCTAACATGGTTGGTAACTACACTACCTCAGTGGGAATGTTGTCAATACTACTTTCACATCTTGTTTTTAGTCTTTGATTAAAATATGTTTGCACGTCACTTTGTTCTATATTAAGCAATATCGTGGAGAGTGGTTTACTATGGCAACATCAAACCTGATTGGATTCCTTGCTGTGTGACAGTGTAGTCAATGCCCTAACTGATTCCTTCCCTGCTTATTTTAAAATCATGCGTTGCTCACTTTAGTAGGGCACAGCACAGCCATCTCACTGTTGCCAGACTTTAGACTTTAGACTTTAGAGGTACAGCGTGGAAACAGGCCCTACAGCCCACTGAGTCCACGCCGACCAAAGTTCCACACACGCTGACACTATGCTACACACTAGAGACAATTTACCGAAGCCAATTAACCTACAAACCTGTATGTCTTTGGAGTGTGGGAGGAAACCAGAGTATCCAGAGAAAACCCACACGGTCTCAGGGAGAACGTACAAACTCCGCACAGACGGTGCCCGTTGTCAGGATCGAACCCAGATCTCTGGCGCTGTAAGGCAGCAACTCTATCGCTGCACCACCGTGACGCCCTATTAACCTCCTTTCAGATAACACCACAGCGCCCCTTTAAAATTGTTGTGCGAAATGGTGGCTGTGGTGTTGGACTTTGACAGTAAAGAGAACTGCAGTGTCCTCAGAGAGCAGAAATCCCCTTCCTTTCACACAGCGTGGCATGGCAGCTCCTAGTTCCATCGTTATGTTTGAACCAAATTTAGAAAGTAGCCATCATGAATATTTCACAGATCACAGGGGATGCGGAGCCAGGAGATTGTTTCTAGTGAACTCTGCTCTGACTGATTTTTGGCAATATTGAGAGCATATTTCACTGATGTGTCAAACCCCTGTCAGATGGTGAACAAACTTTGGAAATTGAGGCATATAGCACTGCAGATTTTCCCTCTGCAAATTTTATTATACAGGTCCACCACCGATTTTCCGGCACCCTTGGTTCCAGAGCCTTTCTGGATTATCCATTTTGCCGGACCAACAGAGGTCACGGCCTCCAGGGAGCCCAACGGCACCAGCACGGCCTGCCTCGGCCACCAAGCGGCCTAATACCAGCCCACCAAGTCAGCCTCGGAAGTCGGCTATGGGAATGGATCTGCCAGCTCTGGCCGGGACGGAGTTCCAGAGCCCCGGCCGTAGGGGGCAAATTCAACCCGCCGATCAGCTGTGGAAGTCCCGATGAGGTTGAGATCGGCTGCCTCACCCTGCGCCACACCTGGCATCACTAGGCGCTACATTTTCTGGGGGACTTCCAGGGGGGGATTTCAAGTATGTGTTCTTGTAATTTTCACCGGACTACAGGAAGTGCCAGACCACCAGTTGCCAGACCTGTACAAACATGTTTGTTTTTTTTTGCAACAGTAATTCCATTGGTTAATTGTATAAATCAATCCCTTGGCTGCATCCTATCTGAGAAATTCACTGCATTTTACCCTAAATTGCAGCCGTTTGAATGATTGTGCAGCCACAGCTCAGCAATTCTTTGTGAAACCATTCACCGTCATTGAGTGAACAATGTGTGTTTGTTCACTCTCTTCATGTGAGCTGGGCAAGTAGGGGAAGAATAAGTTTTTGATCCATGTTGGGAAGTCAAACCAGGGCAGACCCTTCACAGTGAATGGTTGGGCCGTGGGAAGTGTTGTAGAGCAGAGGGATCTTGGCGTACAGGTACATGGTTCCTTGAAGGTGGCATCACTGGAAGCCAGTGAGATAAAGAAGGCTTCTCATGTATTGGCCTTCATCAGTCAGGGTATTGAGTGAAGAGACAGGGTATTGTGTTCCAGTTGTACAAGTCACTGGTAATGCCACATTTGGAGTATTGTGTTCAGTTTGGTTACCCTGCTATAGGAAGGATGTCATTAAGTTGAAAGGAATGCAGAGAAGATTTAGGAGGATGTTGCCAGAACTCAAGGGCCTGAGCTGTAGGGAAAGGTTGGGCAAGCTAGGAGTTAATACCTTGGAGAGCAGGAGGCGAAGGGGAGATCCAATAGAGGTGTATAAAATCATGAGGGGAATAGATAGGGTGAATGCACAGAGTCCTTTATCTAGAGTAAAGAACTCAAGGCCCAGAGGATGTAAGTTTAAGGTGAGAGGGGAAATATTTAATAGGAAATGAAGGGGCAACTTTTACGCTCATAGGGTGGTGGGTATATGGAACGAGCTGCCAGTGGAGGTAGTTGAGGCGGGTATTATAACAGCATTTAAAAGACATTTGGACAGATACATGGATAGGAAAGGTTTAGAGGGATATGGGCCAAATATGGGCATGTGAGATTAGCTTAGGTGGGAGATCTTGGTGAGCATAGCAGAGTTGGGCTGTATGTCTCTATGACTCTATAACTGGTTGTTACACTCAGGCTGTTACACAGTTGCATTGTCAGTTGTCTAATAACAAGCAGATTGCTGGAACCAGCACATATCATGCTAGTAAATTGAAGGTCAGCGCAGCATAGCACACCTGTGTTCATTGATCGATCCAAGGCGCCCACATCAGGCTTTCTGCATTTGAGTTTATTAAGAAAGTGGTTGATACAGTTTATAAGGAGTTTCAGTCGACCAACGTAGCTTCTTTGAAGAATATTATGCTGTTTGGGACATCCGTTTGGTGCCTGTGACCTGCTCCCTCTTCCTAAACCATTACCCAGGATACAATCATGATGCCGTCTGCAAACAACAGTTCATCCTTCCTACGATTGACACAAAAAGGCTGGAGTAACTCAGCGGGTCAGACAGCATCTCTGGAGAAAAGGAACAGGTGGCATTTTGGGTCGAGACCCTTCCTCAGCCTTTTGTGTCTATCCTCGGTTTAAACCAGCATCTGCAGTTCCTTCCTGCACACTTCATTCTTCCAGCTACTTTTGATAGTGGAGCAACATTGGGGAGGAGAAAGCGCTTTTAGGAGGTCACTCAATGTGTAGTCTCTGGCGGCAGAAGGGAGAAAAACAACAACCGTTTAATTGATGTTCCACAGTCATTACCTGCATTCAATTTGTCACTTCTTTGCCCAATCTTCCAACCTGTCCAAGTCCTTCTCCAGATGCCCTGCTTCCTACAGCACACGTGTAAGGTGACTCACCACCTTCTCTTCATGGGCAATTGGAGATGAGAGGAAAGGTTTAGTGGGATATGGACCAAATGCAGGCAGGTGGGACTAACATAGATGGAGCATCTTGGTTGGCATGAACGAGTTGGGCCAAAGGGCCTGTTTCTGTGCTGTATGACTAATAAATCCTCGCCAATAATGTCCAGGACCCATTATATGTACAACAATGAGAAGAATAATTCACTTGTTGGTCTACGTCGATGGTTAAGCTCCACATAAACCTCGTAACAGTTTGATTCACATAACCTTATCAGCATATCTTACTTCCTTCTCATCCATCTACTCTCCACTTAAGTACATCTGTGCTATTTACCACAATTAGTTCTTATGGTAGCAAGTTCCATTCAGATTTTAAAACTGTACTAACAAATTCTTGGGATTCGGCAGTACAATTACAAATTCCGCAGACAGCACCAGATTAGCTAAAGATAAAGCTAGAGTAACAAGTATTTTGGTGCAAGAGGTGGGAGTTGGTATTGAAAGATACAGCATGGAAACAGGCTCTTCAGCCCACCAAGTCCATGCCCACCATCCATAACCCATTCACTTCAGTTCTGTTGTCCCACTTTCGTATCCACTATGGGCAATTTACAGAAAAAAGACACAAAGCACTGGAGTAACTCAGCGGGTCAGACAGCATCTCTGGAAAAAAAGGATGGGTGATATTTTAGGTCGGGACCCTCCCTCATACTCTAATCTTTAGTTTATACTAGACTAAGTGGGACCCATTGGGTCCCAATCACACGGGAGGCCTGGTCCCCCAACGCAACCCATTCCCCAATGCAGTATTCCACCATGGTGTGGGGGAGAGGTGTGGGGAGGGGGGGTGGGGAAAGGGGGTGTGGGGGAGGGGGGGTGTGGGGGTGAAGGAGGGGCAGGTGTTGGGGAGGAAGGGGGGTGTGGGGGAGGGGCGGGTGTGGGAGAGGGGGGGTGTGAGGGAGGGGGGGTGGGGGAGGGACAGTGTTGGGGAGGAGGTGGTGTGTGGGGGATGGGGGGTGTGGGAGATGGGGTGTAGGGGGGGAGAGGGTGGTATGGGGGGAAGTGCTGGTGTGAGGGTGGTGGGGGTAGTGTAGGGGGTGGGGGGGGTAGGGTGGGGGAGGGGGGTGGGGGGGGAAGGGGGAGGAACAGGGGAGGGGTAAAAGGGGGTGTTGGGGCGAAGGGAGTATGCGGGGATCAGGGGGAAGGGGGAGCCCGGGGGTGTGGGGGGAGGGGGTGTTTGTGGGGGGGCGGGGGACACCACTTAGCGGCCACTGGCTGCGGCACCACACAGCACCTCCCGGCTCCACTCAGCGATTTCCCCGACTCCACTCAGAGGCTTCCCCGACTCCACTCAGAAGCTTCCCCGACTCCACACAGTGGCTTCCCCGACTCCACACACCGGCTTCCCCGACTCCACACAGTGGCTTCCCCGACTCCACACACCGGCTTCCCCAACTCCACACAGTGGCTTCCCCGACTCCACACACCGGCTTCCCCGACTCCACACAGTGGCTTCCCCGACTCCACACACCGGCTTCCCCGACTCCACTCAGAAGCTTCCCCGACTCCACACAGTGGCTTCCCCGACTCCACACACCGGCTTCCCCGACTCCACACAGTGGCTTCCCCGACTCCACACACCGGCTTCCCCGACTCCACACAGTGGCTTCCCCGACTCCACTCTTGTGGACTCAATCAGCGCGGCTCACGGACTCAGCCCCGCCTCCGGGATTTTTTCTCCTCGCCCCAGTGATTGACAGCGTGTGCCAGAAGGGGCGTTACCTTCTTGGTGACTGACAGGCGAGAATACCAATCTGCTGATCTCACGATTTTTCAAACCTTCATAACTTTTGTAATATTCCACCGATCGGAACAAAACTTGGTGCGCTTGAAGCACATGAGAACGGCAATATAGGGTACCTTTTTTTGTGCAAATTTAAAAACAACGCAGACTGGAAGAGGACAATATGAGAATTTTAGTAATAGTATAGATAGATAGAGATAGAGATAGATAGATAGATAGATAGATAGATAGATAGATAGATAGATAGATAGATAGATAGATAGATAGATAGATAGATAGATAGATAGAGAGATAGAAGATAGAAGATAGAAGATAGAAGTATAGAAGAAATAGATTTATCTTATCAAACTCTTGATCTTTGATATAAACCAGCATCTGCAGTTCTTTGCTTTTACCAGATTAGCCAAGGTGTTTAATACAAAAGATGAACTTAAGGTTGCAGCAGAAATGAACAAAAATGTCAGAATTTAATTTCATGGCAGCACATGCATTTATGTTGGAAGAAAAGGGAGGCCACATGCTGCTTAGACAGTGAAAAAAATGAATAGAGTTCGGGAGCAAAGGGGGTTAAAGCTACTAATACTGACATTTATAAAAGTATTAGATCAAGTTAATAGGGCTTTACAATAATAGAAGGAAATAGCAGCTGAATTCATTTCCAAAACACAGCTATGTGAAAGATATTATGCTTGAGATTGTTGTGACTGCTCCAGCATCTGCATTGGGACATTTTGACCCTCTTTCCATCTGCCGATTCTCACCACTTACCAGTTGCTTGTCTGTGTTCTGTTCGACTAAATATAAAGAATTCTTCAATGCAAAACAAGTCAGTTGTAACCAGTTGCCAGCAACTGTGTATATGAATTTTAATTAGTTTTGAATGCTAATTAGATTATGGTTTTGTTGAAAATCACTTAAACATTGCTTACCCCGTATTGTAATTAGCAGAGCCTTTGACTGCATCTCATTTGGACTTTAGATTTTAGAGCTTAGATTTTAGAGATACAGCGTGGAAAAAGATTTTTCGGCTCACCGAATCCACGCCGAACAGCGATCACCCCATACACTAACCTACCCACACCAGGGACAATTTTACAACTTACTGAAGCCAATTAACCTAAAAAACCCTGTACGTCTTTGGAGTGTGTGAGGAAACTGGAGCACCCGGAGAAAACCCACACAGTCACAGGAAGAACGTACAAACCCCGTACAGCCAGCACCCGAGGTCAGGATCGAACCCAGGCCTCTGGCGCAGTAAGGCAGCAACTCTACTGTTGCGCCACTGTTTGCCCTGTTTATCACCAACAATATTTCTCTCACCCCTTCTCCTGGACAGAGGAAAGTTCAAGAATAGTTGCTGGCCATTTTAATTCACCTTCCCATTCCCAGACTGACCTTTCTGTCCTGGGCCTCCTCCATTGCCTGAGTGAAGCCAAACGCAAGCGGGAGGAACAGCACCTCATATTCCGATTGGGTAGCTTATCACCCAACGACATGAACATTGAGTTCTCTAACTTCATCTAACCCACCCCGCAACGCCACCTTTTCCATTCTCCCCCTCATCTCCTACCCCAGTCTCCACAGATGCTGCTTGACGTAGACTTCTTCTATCACTTCTTGCTCAAGTTTAGAGGTTCCTTGATCATCACCTTTCTCCCACCAGCCTCTATATACAATGGACCATCCCAATTGTCTGTTCCGATTTCCAATCCACCAAACATTCCCCTCCTCTCAGCACTTTCCCATGCAATACCTGTCCTTCTACCTACTCGCATCCAACCAGCCTGGCACCCCAAAGAGTGCGGGGCACAAAGTACTTGATAACTCGTTGGGTCAGGCAGCATCCCTGGAGACATGGATAGGTGTCGTTTCAGATGACCGTTGAGTTACTCCAGCACTTTGTGCCTTTTTTTTGTAAACCAGCACCTGCAGTTCCTTGTTTTTACCCAATCAGTACTCCCAGCTATAACAGTGATTCACTTCTTCCAATCTTGCGATCCACATTCAATGGTCACAATGTGATCTCCTGTACATTAGTTATTACAGGTAAGGAACGAGAGCAGCCAGAATATGTATTCCAAAACATTGTACTCACACCCCTCCTCGTTAGGTTTGTGGGATTCCATAGCAAAAGGGAAAGTGGAAGGAGAAATGTGGGGAAAGCATAAATGACTAATGGGATAAAAATCTAGATGAAACTTTTCAGGTTAATGTCATTTTCTTTCTTGTTTTCTTTCACTCCTGTCTCCCGCTCACCTTTGATCCCAGCCATGACTTCATTGGAGAGTTCACCACCAGTTACAGAGAGTTGTCCCGAGGTCAAAGTCAGTTCAACGTCTACGAGGTGAGTGCAGGCCATTACTTGTTCTCTCTTCAACAGGTAGTGACAAATGTAGTTGTTCTATCTTCAACAGGTATTCCGTACAATCTCCATACAGACTGCACCCGTGGTCAGGATCGAACCCAGGTGTCTGGCGCTGTAAATCAGCAACACTGCGCCGCCCACAACAGCAAAAAAACAATGCTCAGTTAGCATTTAAACAACATCTTTAATCTTAAAAGATACCTAAAGATAGCTAATTTAATTTGCCCACTTTTGGTACATATCGCTCCAAACCTCTCCTATCGATGCACTAGTGTCTTTTAAATGTTGTTGTTATAGCTGCCCAACTAGCCCTTCCAGCAGCTCATTCCATATACCCACCACCCTCTGTGAGAATAAGTTGCCCTTCAGGTTCCTATTCTGGTTACATCCGCTCATTGCCCTGTCCATCTCACCCTCTTCAAGTTCCTCGAGATCTATCACCCCTTTTCATATCGGGATTCATAATATCGGGGTGGCACAGTAGCACAGGTGCGGCTCAGTGGTGCAGTGGTAGAGTTGCTGCCTTACAGCGCCAGAGATAAGGGTTCGATCCTTACTATGGGCGCTGTCCTTACAGAGTTTGAATGTTCTCCCTGTGATTGCGTGGGTTTTCTCAGGGTGCTATGGTTTCCTCCAACACTCCAAAAAGACGTATAGGTTAGTAGGTTAATTGGCTTCTGTACATTGTAAATTATCCCTAGTGTGTAGGATAATGTTAGCGTACGGGGTGATCACTGGTCGGGGCGGACTTGGTGGGCCGAAGGGCCTATTTCCCCGTTGTATCTCTAAAAGTCTAAATCTCTGAATTGAATATATCGACCACTCAAATGACTTTTTTGGAGTGTGGGGGGAAACTGGGGCACCCTGTGAAAATCCACGTGATCACAGCGAGAACGTACAATCTCTGTAAGGGCAGCGCCCGCAGCCAAGATCGGACCCTTTTCTCTGGCGCTGTGAGGCAGCAGCCCTGAACCTTCACCTCTCACTGCCTACTGTTTGGCTCCCCGTGTTCCCCTTTCTGGAATTTCCTTCCAAAGACTCCATCCTTTTTGCATCTCTCCTCTTTTCTTGCCACCCATTAGACCTCGCAGCTTTGAAGAAGCGGTAGTTATGTTCCCTCACACCCCTGGTGATTTCCCCTGACCCTGAGATATCTTTAAGCACTTTTGCACATTGACGATGCCATTTAAATGCAGATTGAGCATTGTTTTTTCTTTGCAGGTGACTGCAATCAATGTTTGAAGCTAATCCTCTGTTCTTTAGAAGGAATGTGTCAGCTCTTTATGATAACTATGAAGTTCTAAAAGCTTAGCTTTCTGATACGTAGCGGTATTTTATGAATAATAATAACATTGTGATAATTCAGAGAGCAAAGACTCATTTAAATATAATGGGCCCATCATTCTCACAGCAGCAATTTTCATTAACTTCCAAGTACAATCTCCATAGAACTAGAGAACGGAATGTGTCAAGCTAGATTTGACCTATTGTTTGTCCTACGGCCATGGTTTGATGGAGGGCAATGTGCATAATTGAACATTTTTCTATGGACATACCACAGTCTAAGCTGCATTGTTTGAATAGGAACAGGAACGATAGGAACCCTGCCTGGATCTTCAATGTGTCAATAGTTCAATGGCACTTAAGATAGACACAAAATGCTGGAGTAACTCAGCGGGACAGGCAGCACCTCTGGAGAGAACGAATTCAGGTTGAGACCCTTCTTCAGACTAGTTATGACACTTTATTGTCACCAAGATACTGTGACATTCCTTTTTGTACACACTTCAATAAAAATCTTACTAAATACATAGGCACAATCATACTTAAGTACAAGAGTGTAAGAATTGTAGATTACACTGAGTTAATAGACAAGAGTCGTTACGTTCCCAGCACCATCTTGCATCCTTCAAGTTTCAAAGTTCTTAAAAATATAGGGCCTTAACTTGGCCTAAAGGCCCGTTGTTGTGGTGGTGACACTGGGTTATAGTTGCAGGGGTCGGTGATGCTGTCGGAGTCCTCCACCATCGCACCTTGCTCTAAATGATATACCCTTTATCATGTATCTATACATTGTGGACGGCTTGATTGTAATCAGGTATAGCCTTTTTGTTGACTGGATCTGCAGACTGATTAGGATCATCTGATTGAAAGTTAATGGGGACATGTCGAACATCCGAAGCATTTTAAGGAAAGGGAGGTATTGGTGTGCCTTCTTGGCCACATCATGCAAGTGACTGGTCCAGGCCAATTACTGGTGAAACTTATCCCTGGCAACTTGAAGCTTTCGCCTCTCTCTACTTCGATGCCATCAAAATATACCGGGGTGTATGTTTCACTTCGCTTCCTGAAGTCAATCACAATCTCCTTTGTCTTGCTGACATTGAGGGGGAGGTTGTTGTCTTGGCGCCACCCTACAAGATTCTCAATCTCCTTTCTGTACTCCGTCTCATCTTTATTTGATATCCGGCCCACGTCAGTGGCATCGTCTGTGAACTTGTGAATTGAGTTTGGTATTTAGCTGCACATTCATGACTGTATAAGGAGTATACTGAAGTTGTTTAAGTGCTCCACTCTCTAAGATGATCTTTGAACGTTTATAAAGCAGAACCAGAGCTAAAATATTACGATTTTCTTACTTATTGACTATTTCAGTGTGACATTGTATTTGATTGTATTTATGTCTAGTCTAATCTGATAGTATAACAGGCAAAACAAAGTTTATCATTGTACCTCAGTACATGTGACAATAATTCGGGGTGACAGGGTGGCACAGTGGTAGAGTTGCTACCTTGCAGTGCCAGAGACCCAGGATTGATCCTGATTATGGCTGCTGTCTGTGCGGAGTTTGTACGTTTCTCCTCATGATCGGATGGGTTTCCTCCGGGTGCTCCGGTTTTCTCCCACACTCCAAAGACATGCTTGTTGGCTGATTGGCTTTGGTGAAAATTGTAAATTGTCCCTAGTGTGTAGGATAGTGCTAGTGTACGGGGATCACTGGTCGGCGTGGACCCGATGGGTGGAAGAGCCTGTTTCCGTGCTGTATCTCTAAATTAAACTAAACTAATAGACCTAAACCTACTAATGATCTCACTCGGGGTGCTAGATCAGAGACTAATCCAGCAAGATGCTGCAGATGTTCTACCAAACGGTGGTGGCCAGTGCCATCTTCTTCGCTGTTGTGTGCTGGGGCAGCAGAGCGAAGGCCGCAGATGCCAACAGGATTTACAAACTCGTCAGGAAGGCTGGTTCTGTCCTGGGGGCGGAGTTGGGTTCATGGGAGGTGGTCTTGGACAATACAGCTCACCCCCTCCATGACACACTGGTCAACCTGAGGAGTACCTTCAGCAGCAGACTGGTTCCACCAAGATGCAGGACAGAACGCCACAGGAGATCCTTCTTCCCTGTGGCTATCAAACTTTACAACTCCTCCCCCTTCTGTCATGGGGTAGACTGACACCCCCCCCACCCCCATTCAAATCGTTACACAACCCCAATCCTTCCCACTCATCATTTTAATTTCATGTTTCGTATATCTTGTATTTTATGACTGTTGGCAGACCAATTTCCCTCCTGGGATAAATAAAGTTCTATTGTATTGCATCTACCAATTACCAATCGGTCACCAATTGTTCGACCGTTTCCTGACCAGTACTTACTACAAGCACAGGAAGTGCTCTATCAGACACCACTGTACATTTCTAGTTGGCTTATATCTACATCCCTGGTTCCATTTTAAACATGTATAATGTTCAGATTTATAGTAATTTTTTGTAATAAATTTAACACACACCAGCATTCTACGTCTCTCCACCACGTCTGAGCTGAAATAACACTCTATTCTTTCCTTTAGGTCTTAAATCATAAGAAAAGAGGGAAAAAGAAGAAGTACGTGAACTCTGGGACGGTAAGTACCATCACACACAGGTTGCTGGAGCAGATCGATTGGAGTGAAGGCAGCAACAATCATGGTTCAAGGGTTCAATAGTTTCTTTATTGTCACGTGTAGCAGGTATAGTGAGATACATTTCTTGCAGACAGCCCAGCAAGACTATCCCCGTACATCAGCACAATCCCCCTGGTCAGTACAGAATGTACAGAGCAGACCACTGAGTCCATATGCAAGAAGAGGCACCATCTTGGCACCATTTTGCAGTCCCAGCTGCAGCTGACCACAACGACCCATTGCAGCCACAGGGCCACAGTTTAAGAATAAGGAGTAAGCCATTTAGAACGGAGACGAGGAAACACTTTTTCTCACAGAGAGTGGTGAGTCTGTGGAATTCTCTGCCTCAAAGGGCGGTGGAGGCCAGTTCTCTGGATGGTTTCAAGAGAGAGCTAGATAGGACTCTTAAAAATAGCGGAGTCAGGGGATATGGGGAGAAGGCAGGAACGGGGTACTGATTGGGGATGATCATTGAATGGCGGTGCTGGCTCGAAGGTCCGAATGGCCTACTCCTGCACCTATTGTCTATTGTCTATTGTCAGCCATCTCCTCTATCCAGTCAACCCACAATGTGATGTCCCTCTCCACTGGTGGGGGGGGGGAGGGCTCCCACTACTACATAAGAACCCCCTCACCTACATAAGAACAAGGAAAAGTAGTAGATCAATTAACTCATCAAGTCTGCACTGTCATTCATCAAGATCTTGGCCCATTTTCTACCTTGGTTCCATTCATTGCCCGATCCTCATAACCCTTGATTCCCTTAATGTCTAGAAATGTATCAATGAAGGCACAAAATGTTGGAGTAACTCAGCGGGTCAGGCACAATCACTGGAGAACATGGATAGGTGACGTTACCTTTCTTCAGAGATGCTGCCACATTTTCGTGTTTAGCCTCCTGCCGTTTGTAAAGATCATCTCTCGCAATTCACTTTAAATTTGAAGTTGACATCCCTGCATTTAAATGGCTTCACATCTCTCTCGAACTATATACTCATCTGGGCTCAGAAGGTGTGAAGGAAATGAAAGCATGTAGAGGCCCAGGCCAGTAAAGGTAGTTGGAGTGAACGGAAATTTGTATATAACATAGGACATAGTACAGCCCAGGAACAGGCCCTTCAGCCCATATTCTGTGCCAAACATGATGCCAAAATAACCTAATCTCCAGAGATCGACACAAAGTGCTGGAGTATCTCAGCGGGTCAGGCAGCATCTCTGGAGAAAAAGGATAGGTGACGTTTCGGCTTGGGACCCTTCTTCAGATAGAAATTAGGGTGTCGGGGTTGGGGGGGGTGGGGGGGAGGATGAAAAGCTGGAGTTGAGAAAAGACCAGGACCAATCTGGGCCAGTCACAAATTACCTCAGGCAGGGTGGTGCCCTGGTGGGCTCATTGTTGGCTGGGGAAGGTGTGAACTCAACAGAGATACAATGTGGAGAGCTGAGGAGCTGGTAAACGACTAGGGTGGAGGAAGGGGGCAAGGGGGGGAGGGGTGAGAGAGTAGGTGGAAGATACTTAAAAAATAGAGAATTCAACGTTCATACCACTGGGTTAAAAGCCACCCATGCGAAATAAGAGGTGCTGTTCCTCCAATCTCCCGAGTGTGGCCACTCTGGCAATGGAGGAGGCCGAGGATGACATGTCAGTGTGGGAATGGGAAGGGGGTTGGCAATCGGGAGATCCCATAGGCCTCAGTGGATTGAGCAGTGGCTGAGGACAAGTTTTGCAGGATATAATAGCTGTACTAATCAGCTGGTGCTATTCTCCTCTGCCTGCACATGATCCATGTCCCTGCATTCCCTGCGTATCCATCCAAAAGCCTCTTAAACACCACTATCTTATCTGCCTTCACCACAACCTCTAGCAGTGCGTTCCAAGCACCCGCCACCCTCTGTGGAAAGAAATCCCCTGCCGATCTCCTTTAAACATTGCCCCTCTCACCTTAAGGTTACGCCCTCTAGTCTTTGACATTTCCACCCTGGGGAAAAGGTTCTGACTATTTACCCAGTCCATGATTTTATATGCTTCTATCAAGGCTGTATAAACGCTGGTAAAACCCAGTTTGCCCTGTGTTTTTGAATTTTTTGTATCTATGTAAACACAATTTGATGAATTGATGTTGAGATGTTGCATCATCTACTTAAAATGGACATGTTTAGTTTAGTTTTGTTTATTCTCACGCCTACTGAGGTTCAGTGAAAAGCTTTTGTTGAGTGCTAACCATTCAGCAGAAAGACTATACGTGCTTACAATTGAGCCATCTGCAGTGTACAGATGCATGATAAAGGGAATAACGTTTAGTGGAAGCTAAAGTCCAGTAAAGTCCAACTAAAGATAGTCCGATTTAAAAAAGACTCACATTAACAGCAGTGGGACAGTCAAAGTTTTAATGAGATACTTTCTAGGTAAATCTTAGGACCCCAGCAAAATGGTTGCTTCATTTGCTGTGTTTTTGTCAGCTGTATTCAATCACTCAACTTAAATAACTCTCGTCTTCACACTTACAGATATTTGAAATATGAAAATAGAATAGATAAATGGAAGTTTAAAAGAGCAGATTAACAACTGACAGAGAAATGCCAAACAAACGCATTAGGCATTCAGGCACCTCTATAATCAATAGTAATTTCCAGTTTGTGTTGCTTTCTCAAAGCTGGTTTGTATTCTTTCACTGTGAACATAAATCATTACCCACAGCAAATGTGACAGCTAGAGAAGTCAATAGATAGAAATGTGATTTGCGGAAGCACATTTACAGAGCAGGATTTTAAAGTAGTCAGGTCCAAATGACTAGTGTCGCACTATCCTGGGAGTTGTAATCTGTTATATTTTTCTCCAAATATTAATGTCACGAAGCACAAATCCTAAATACTGTTTATTCAAATGCAAAAAAATAAGCTCTATTCCCGGCTACTGCAAGGCTTCTGTTAAATGTAAAACTGATTGATCGATTGATTGAGAGAAAAATACAGCATGGAAACAGGCCTTTCGGCCCACCAAATTGCAGCCAAACACACATTCACACACTGGTTTAATGTCAACCCTGCTAAAGGTAGACAAAGCATCTTCACATGTTCTTCTTCCCACTGTACTCTGTTGCTATCTGAGGGGACTCAACCATAAATCTAACCTTGTTTTTAATTTTAGTTTTAGTTTTACAGGTACAGCAGGGAAACGGGCTCTTCGGCCTATCAAGTCCATGCCAACCATCGATCACACGTTCACATTAGTTCTATGTTAACCCACTTTCTCATCCACTCCCTACATATTACAGATAATTTTACAGAGGCCAATTAATCTAAAAAACCAAAGGTATTTTGGATGTGGGAGGAAAATGGAACATCCGGAGGAAACACTTGCAGTCACAGGGAGAACGTGCAAACTCCACACACACAACACATGAGGTCAGGATCAAACCTGGGCCTCTGGCGCTGAGAGGCAGCAGCTCTACCAGCTGCACCACTGTGCCACAAATTAAATCTGTCTTGAAAATAAGATTATTTTTGCTTTGAAAGTTCACTGAAAGACTTTGGGAACTGTGGCAACATAGTATTCACAATTTGGCACGAATTAAAAATTTCAAAACCAGGCAATAAATAAAAATTAATGAACAGGTTCAAAGAGCTAACATGTTTAGAAGCTGTCTATTTCTGGTCAGTGGTTGGTGTGGGGATGTTGAAAGTGGGGGACTCAGCTTTAGGTGGCACGGTGGCGCAGTGGTAGAGTGGATGCCTTATGGAGCCAGAGACCTGGGTTCGATCCTGACTGCGGGTGCTGTCTGTACGCAGTTTATAAGTTCTCCCCGTGATCGCATGGCTTTTCTCCTGGTGCTCTGGTTTCCTCCTACACTCCAAAGATGTACAGGTTTGTATGTTAATTGGCATTTGTAAAAAGTGTAAATGTCCCCTAGTGTGTAGGGTGATCGCTGGTCAGCATGGACTCAATGGGCCGAAAGGCATGTTTCCACGCTGTACCTCTAAATTAAACTTTGTTACATTTGGCAATGGGTGGTGTTGTTTAATGTGAAACCTGTTGCCGATGGTCATTGCATGGTGTAGATGTTATTTACTACACAGACAAGTTCATAAGGTCTCAGAGCAGAATTAGGCCATTTGGCTCAACACGTCTATGCTGCCATTCAATCGGCTGATCTATCTTTCCCTATCTTTCCCTTTCAACCCCATTCTCCTGCCTTCCCCCCTTAACCCCTGACTCCCTAATATCATATATCAAAGATAGACTTTCCCAGCTGACAGGCAAACAGTATGGATGTTGGGCAGAAAACCTGCAGGAAGAATTCCTGCAACTAGGATATTTGGGAATCCACGCCCATAGCTGTCTGCTCCATATCACATTCTAACTGTACCAAACATGGTGTACCTTTGTGAAAAAGCTGTAAATGGCCCCATACATCATAAATGTCAGGCCTGGTTCTGCGTTATCAAGAAGATTAATACTCATGAATATAAATGTCAGCGCCGCGGAGACATCGTTTTCCGATGTGATGTCACACATGTACGTGTCTCATTATTCGTTACTCTCTGGACAAGCTGTAACCTTGCCCAGATCAGTAACTTTATTAATACAAGGCGTTGTACATGTAATTATGTTTCTTTAACAGCAAAACAGCTCAGCATAAATTTCAGGAGCTCGTACTTGGTCTTAAAAAAGTCTACAAACATTCCTGAAATATCTAAATTCCTTACTTATGGAAAGACGCAAAATGGTGAAGTAATACAGCAGCATCTCTGGAGAAAACAGATAGGTGACCTTTCAGGTCGAGACCCTTCTGCAGTCTGAAGGAGGTTCCCGAATCGTCTCCATGTTCTCCAGGGATGCTGTCGGACCGGCAGAGTTACTCTAGCACTTTGTGTCTTTCCTTGGTAAACCAGCATCTGCAGTCCCTTGTTCCTTATTTATGTTTTTGGGATGCTAAAATCTACTCCGGGTGAATGGGTCTATCTTCATTTCATCACTACTACATAAATAGTCCCTGAGGATTTAATAATAAAATAAGAAGATCTGCACAGCATCGTATAACGCTGATCTGTATTACATTCGTAGGAGCTCACACTGATTATGTTTCTTCCCACCAGGTGACTCTCCTTTCCTTCAAAGTGGAATCTGACTTCACTTTTGTAGATTACATTAAAGGCGGGTATGAATCAATCGTTCTTTGATATTCTCTCTGTTAAATTCTGCAGTTCAAATGTAAGTTACTACTACAGCGCCCATAGCTATTGAACATACCTGCTTTTGGCTTTGTTCCAGAACCCAGCTAAATTTCACCGTGGCAATAGACTTCACTGCATCTAATGGTAAGTTTTGAGTAGGAAATCCATTCCTAAATGTTCTATTTGTCATAGAGCCATAGAGTCATTTTCTAATGGTCTATTATGCACTAGTTCACACAAGTCATAGGAGTAGAATTAGGCCATTCACCCCATTGAGTCTACTCCGCCATTTAATCATGGCTGATCTCTGCCAACTAATCCCATTTCCCTGCCTTCTCACCATAACCCTTGACACCTGTTCTAATCAAGAACGTGTCTATCTCTGTCTTAAAATATCCACTGACTTGGCCTCCACTGTCCTCTGTTGTAATGAGTTCCAATGAGTCAATGAGGCATAAGAGTGTGAAAGCAGGCTCTTCGGCCCAACTTGCCCACACCGACCAACATGCCCCATCATCACTAGTCCCACTTGCCTGCATTTGACCTGCGTCCCTCTAAACCTGTCCTGTCCATGTACCTGTCAAACTGTTTCTTAAACATTGCGATAGTACCTACCCAAACCACCTCTCTGGCAGCTCTTCCCTTACACCCACTATTGTTTGTGTGAAAAGGTTACCCCTCAGATTCCTATTCAATTTTCCCTCTTCACCTTACACCTATATTCCTCCCGTTCTCGATTCCCCTATTCTAGGCAAGAGACTCTGTGCATCTACCCGATCTATTCCCCTCATCATTTTATACACCTCCATAAGATCAGCCTCTATTGGGCCAAATTATGCCAGTTGTGTCCAATGATTCCAAGGAAAACGATTCCAAGGAAAGAATATTGGCATTCTGCTGATTCTAATCCTTCTTACTGG
Organism: Amblyraja radiata; assembly: GCF_010909765.2. Taxonomy (NCBI): domain Eukaryota; kingdom Metazoa; phylum Chordata; class Chondrichthyes; order Rajiformes; family Rajidae; genus Amblyraja; species Amblyraja radiata. The sequence goes on along the minus strand of NC_045973.1, from coordinate 34,639,585 downwards.
GGTCTCTACCTCTACGAACCTTCACCAGCAGAACTCACGTGGAATCAGAATCCCTACTCATCTGAATGGGAATTCCCAATTTAGATATCAATAGGAAAATGGTAACATAAGTTATCTATGTTTAGTAATTTTACTTTATCAGCTTAATTATTTTCTGTTGTTATACCATAACATAGAGTATGTTGTATAACATATAATATATAACAATTAATGTTCTTTGAGATAAATTAAACAAATGTAACATTGAACATGAGCTAGACACAAAATGCTAGAGTAACTCAGCGGGACAGGCAGCATCTCTGACGAGAAGGAATGGATGACATTTAGGGTCGAGACCCTTCTTCAGACTGATGTCAGGGGAGTGGGAAGTACATAGATAAGGAAGTGTAAGGTGTGAAAACAGGACAAAGGGAATGTGGATCAAGGAAAATGTAGAATAGATCATTGTTGGTTGGGAGAAGGTAACAACAAAACAAACAGATAAAATTTAGTCAGAGACAGTAAGACTGGTCATAGAACTGGGAAGGGGAATGGGATGGAGAGAGAAATGTCACCCATTCCTTCTCTCGAGAGATGCTGAGTTACTCCAGCATTTCGTGTCTATCTTCGATTTAAACCAGCATCTGCAGTTCCTTCCTACACATTGAACGTGAGCTACTTACTCACGTTGCACATGTCACATGCCTTTGCCTGGGTTGTGTTACTTGGCACGGTTCCTTTAGATAAATGGCTCCTTCTCCTTGCAGGGAATCCTTCACAGCCCACCTCACTTCACTACATGAACCCCTATCAGATGAACGCGTATGCCATGGCGTTGAAAGCAGTTGGAGAAATCATCCAGGACTACGACAGCGACAAACTCTTCCCGGCATTAGGATTCGGAGCGAAGCTGCCACCCGATGGGAAGGTGTCCCACGAGTTTCCTTTGGTAGGTGAATATTAAACTGGGCAGCAGCAGTGAGGAAGCCACAGGCAGGCGAAATATACCTTGGCACTAATGCTCCGAATGTTCTTGCAATCTTCATTGATGTTACTCCTCACTGGTAAATGAGAGATGTGATGATTTACAGCTTCATTCGCTGGATGACCCTCTTATTTGTGAGGACTGTTGTCAGGACAGTTTTGAGTTAATCTATGTTTAGATTAGATAGACACAAAATGCTGGAATAACTCAGCAGGTCAGGCTGCATCTCTGGTGAAAAGGAATAGGAGACGTTTCGGGTCGAGACCCTTTCTTCAGACTGAGAGTCAGGGTTAGAGGGAAAACTGTTTAGTTGAATTTTGTTTAGAGATGCAATGTGGAACCAGACCCTTCAGCCCACTGAGTCCACGATGACCACAATCACTTGCATACCAGTTCTACCCTACACACTGGGGACAATTTACTGAAGCCAATCAACCTGCATCGTCTTTGAAATGTGAAAAAAACCCCACATGGTCACAGGGAGAACGAACAAACTCTGTACAGACAGCACGCATAGTCAGGATCGAACCCGGGTCCCTGACGCTGCAAGGCAGCAACTCTGCCACTGAGCCACCATGCATCAGGAAAATGACAATGTTGGGTGCATTTCTGGCTTTGTATTTTCGTGTACAATATTCCTCGAAGCCAATGGAATGTAAAGCCAACATATCTCCAGATGTTGTGGTCATTGATTGATTGATTGCTTGATTAATTGATTATTATCACACGTGACATGTCGCAGTGAAATTCTCCACACATCTTTGCATGGTAGACTAAACCTAATTTTACCGTGCAAAACCAGGCTGCACTTGCAGAAGTAACGTTATGCAGAGTCTCGTGGTTACGTGTCTTTTCAAGAAATGTTTCTTGCGTCACCATCTTGTTAGAGACACACAGCACGGAAACAGGCCCTTTGGCAATGCCCTTGCCGAACAAGATGCCCCATCTACACTAGCCTGACCTTCCCGCATTTGGCTCGTATCCGTCTAAACCTTTCCTATCCCTGTACCTGTCCAAATTTATTTTAGATGTTGTACTTGCCTCAACTAACTTGTCTAACAGGTCGTTCCATGTATCCACCACCCTCTGTGTGAAAAAGTAAAGGCCGTCCCACTGATGTGTCCTTGGCACGCAAATTACGCGACCTCATCATCGTCGTGTTGAGGCGCACGGGCATTGTATGGCCGCACGGGGCTGGTCCCACTGAGAAGCGCGGAGGGGTATGGAGTTGTGCGCGGTATCGCGCGGCACTCCGGGATTTTGGACCGAACGAAATCTTCGCACGCCACTGAGCTGTCGCGTAACTGACGGCCAAAGTGGGACAGGCCCAAGACCCTGGCGCGACGCAATGTCTCACTTCCAACAGCAGCAGAGGCAGGCAAACGATCGTCAAACTCGGCCTGGGGCTCACGGCCGTTACGGTCCGGATCCGCCCCCACTTCTTCTCCCAGAGCGGGGCCAAGAAAATTGAAGATAGACACAAAATGCAGGAGTAACTCAGCGGGACCGGCAGCATCTCTAGAGAGAAGGAATGGATGATGTTTCGGGTCAAGACCCTTCTTTCAGACTGAAGAAGAGTCTTGACCCGAAACATCACCCATTGTGTTGTAGTCAAGAGTCAAGATTGTTTTATTGTCATATGCCCCAAACAGAACAATTAAATTCTTCATTCAGCAGCACAACAGAATATGTGAAGATAGTACTCTGTAAGCAACGTGATAAACAAAATAAAGGCTCAGTACACCCACACAGGCACACACATACACTTAAAACAAACAAACAATAGTTATGCAAAAAGACAAAACCAATGCCTCCAAGTCTATGTAGTTCAGAGCTTATTTAGAGGTTGTAGTGTTAAATAGCGCTGATGGCTGTAGGGAAGAAGCCATCTTACCCTGGGGAATGGAGGGATCTGGATCATGTGCAGGCAGATGAGATTAATTGATCTTGGCATCATGTTCAGCACAGGCACAGTTGTAGAAGGCACTGTTCCTGTGCTACACTGTTTTATGTTCTACGTCCAAACGGTTTCAGAATGCAATGACCCAAACTCAGGCACGATCTGCACCACTAATCCTGCTGCTTGGCTTCTACAGATTCCCAGAAAATAGAGCAGCAGGAGCTGAGAGATTGTTGTGTTCTGACTGAAGAATAAATACTTTTCAGGAACGACCTTGGGTTTAATACAGAACTCATTCTGTAGAGAGGCTTCATTCAAATGTCTTTTGTAGACCTGCTTTCAAAAAGCACTTAGGAACAATTAAAGAAGGCCAATGGGGAATGATTTGCTATTGTGTGCAGTTTGTAACAAAATGATTGACTACTTTTATATGATTTTTGTCCCATGCAACATACAGAGAAATTCTTGCCTTTGTGGGCCAGAAATGTGCAATTGTGTAAATATCTACACTCTACAACAATAGTGGAGTCCTTTAACCTCTTCCTCTCGGTGACCAAATAGCTACAAACACTGCTCGTTTCTGCTCTAATTTAAACAGAGCCACATTTGATTCAGACAGCTCCGAGGGGAATGCAGGATGCATAGGTCACTTTACTAGAGTTATAGTCAAACAGGCCCTTCAGCCCAACATCCCCATGCTGACCCAGATGCCTATCTGCACCAGTCCCACGTATCCGTGTTTGGCCCATATCCCTCTAAACCATTCCTATCCATGCACCTGTCCAAATGTCTTTTAAATATTGTTAAGGGCCTGTCCCACTTACGCGACTTTTTCGACGACTGCTGGCACCCGTCATAGGTCGTTACAGGTCGCCAAAAATTTTCAACATGTTAAAATCCTGAGGCGACCAGAACAAGGTACGACTCTTTGGGCGACTACTCACGACCATACAGGCTTCACCCCGCGACATGTCGCCAGGGTGTCGCCTGTATGGTCGTGAGTAGTCTCCTAGTCACCCAAAGAGTCGTAGCGTCTTTCTGGTCGTCGCTGAATTTTCAACATGTTGAGAATTTTCGGCGACTTATGATGGGTGCCGGCAGTCGCCGAAAAAAATCGCGTAAATGGGACAGGTCCTTTATAGCACTTGCCTCAAGTACCTCCTGTAGCAGCTCATTCCATATACTCACCAACCACTGTGTGCAAAATTTTTCCCCTTGGGTTCCTATTAAACCTTTCCCCTTGAGATATACTTTAGATATATCGTTTAGATATAGTTTAGTTTATTGTCACGTGTGCTGAGGTACAGTGAAAAGATTTTGTTGTGTGCTGACCAGTCAGCAGAAAGACTATACATGATTACAATCGAGCCATCCACAGTTTACAGATACATGATAAAGGGAATAACTTTTAGTGCATGATAAAGTCTGGTAAAGTCCGAATAAAGATTGTCCGAAAGTCTCCAGGTAGCTCAGGACTGCTCTCTAGTTGTTAATAGAACAATTGCCTGATAACAGCTGGGAAGAAACTGTCTCTGAATCTGGAGGTGTACATTTTCATATTTCTGTACCTCTTGCCTGATGGGAGAGGGGAGAAGAGGTAGTGACTGTGGTGAGATTCATCTTTGATTATGCTAATGGCGTTGCCGAGGCAGCGTGAGGTGCAAATGGAGCCAATGGAAGGAAGGTTGGTTTGTGTGATGGTCTGTGCTGTGTCCACAATTATCTGTAATATCATGCGGTCTTGGGGGCCTTTCACCTTTATCTGGATCTTGATTCCTCTACTCTGGATAAAAGTCTCTGTGTATCTCCCCTCTCTATTCCCCTCACTATCTTATATACCTCTATAAGATGACCATTCATCCTAAGGAATAAAATTCTGATCTTCCAACCTCTCAGTAAAGGTCCTGCCCTCAGGTCCTTGCAACGTTCCCATGAATCTTTTGTGCACTTTACAGTTTAAAGGGCCTGTCCCACTTGCCGAATTTTTTGGCGACTGCCGGCGTCATCAAAAGAATTTGAACATTTCAAAATACAGCGGTGACAAAAAACTGTTGCGACACTTGAAAACACACCTCGTGTCATACATCATCACGCCGCGTCACCGCCACATCACGCCGCAAATTTTTCGGTAACCTAATATGTCAGTCAGTGAAGCCGGCAGTTGCCGAAAAAAATCGCCAAGTGGGACAGGCCCTTAACGACATCTTTCTTGTCGTAGTCATCTTGACCGCCTTCCTGATCTACACGTGACACCATTTTCAAGGAACTATGCACCTGCACTCATTGATCCCTCTGCTCTACAACACTCTCCAGAGCCCTGTCCATTCACTGTGAAGGTCCTGCCCTGGTTTGACTTCCCAAAATGCAACACCTCGCACTTACTCTGCTAAGTTGCAGCCAAAACACTCTCTCACCTAATTATCTGAGTGAATTATTTCTTGATGTAATCATGTGCTGGTTGAGCAAATTGCAGACCAGATATTATAAAAATCTATTGTCATAGCACCACAGATATCCTGTCCTTAAACCTCCATGGTTAAACCCTTCTCAAAGTGCCCTGGTGCTCATATTTAACTGTCATTGCAATGGCATCCCTGTAAAACATGTTTCACCTCATGTCCATGTAATGCCCTTGCAGGCGGCACAGTGGCGCAGCGGTAGAGTTGCTGCTTTACAGTGCCAGACCCCAGGTTCGATCCTGGACTACGAGTGCTGTCTGTACGGATTTGTGCGCTCTCTCTGTGACCACCCAGGTTTTCTTCAGGTGCTCTGGTTTCTTCCCACGTTCCAAAGATGTTCAGGTTTGTGGGTCAATTGGCTTCTGTAAATTATCCCTAGTGTGTAGGATAGAGCTATGTACGGGTGATCGCTGGTTGACATGGACTCGGTGGACCGAAGATTCTGTTTCCACGCTGCATCTCAAAAACTAAACTAAAATATTCCCAGGCCAGTGCAGATCTGTTTCCACTATCTATGGTACAGGAGGGATAGTAATTCAATGTCAATCACCTTTTGTGTGAACGATACCTTTAAGGAGCAAATAAAGAAATTCAGGTGGACAAAAACACAAGTTAAAATCTGAGCAAGGTGAATGTTGTGGAGGAACAGAATCTTCAACACTGCTGCTCCAACAGTTCAGAAATGTGTGGATTTAATCCAGTGGAGAGCTATTGGCGACCTATCTGTTTGCATCATTGTTGATTGCAGGGAGTCAAATCTTAGACGGTACAATATTATGTATGAGTCTTTAATAGTTCACGAAAAGTTTAGTGAAAGCAAAAATGCAAAAGTTAGATTTAGCTCTTAGGGCTAAAGGAATCAAGGGATATGGAGAAAAAGCAGGATCAGGGTACTGATTTTGGATGATCAGCCAATAGACAATAGACAATAGGTGCAGGAGTAGGCCATTCGGTCCTTCGAACCAGCACCACCATTCAATGTGATCATGGCTGATCATCCCCAATCAGTACCCCGTTCCTGCCTTCTCCCCATATCCCCTGACTCCGCTATCTTTAAGAGCCCTATCTAGCTCTCTCTTGAAAGTATCCAGAGATCCAGCCATGATTCTATGAAAGTATTACTTAGAAGTGGCATGGGAGAGTGTGAAATTTGTGATTTCCCATTCTTTGCATCTGAGAATCAGCCACTTACATACAAGGGAAAGTGAACTAGATTTTCTGCCACAGATAGATGGGGATATAGCCAGACGCATGAAATAAAGTTAACCTGTTGGGCAGAACAGAGATCCAGCTAAATATGAATAACTGAGACTTAAACAAATATGCGAGTGAGGCTGAGGTTTAGTAACTAGGTACGAGATCATTTTGAATAAATAATTGAATGTAAGGCGTCCTGATTAAAGATACTGTGGACTACCTTGAATTAAAGGGTCTGTGTGCAATTTTAGTTGCAGATTTGTGTAAGGGACAATGTAATGAAAATGAAAATTAGATTAGTTCCTCTCTGGTGTATCACGTGGAATCAAAGAAAGCAAATATATTATAAATCCTCGTTGCAGTTTGATTTATCTTACAAATGTCATTGAACAATCTTTGAGATACAATAATCTGAAATAATCACGGTTAATGTTCGCCTTGACTGAATAAGCAATAACACTGGTTTATCAATGCATTAATAAGATGATATAAAATAAATTGTGAACTTCTGCTGCTAAGTTAAATTTTTCCAATGCATTCATGGACAGAATTAATTTTGTTTGGTTATCTGTTAAATTAATCATATTTCCCCCATCAGAAGCGTAACCTGCAGAATTGTAATAAAAGATTATGATTTGGCTCCTCACAGGGAAAAGAAAATTGGAATGATGAATAATAAATGAAATGATCAAAAGCCTGCTGACACTATTTGCTTATCTTAGCAGAATAACATCAATGCAACATAAATGGCTGCAAATGCAGAGGAATGGAGCACAGCGCTTATTTTTAACAACTAGAACTCCCATGCGCAGAGTTAATGATTGGTTATGAAACATTGTCTATTTTGCCATATCCCTACTTTCCTCATCAGTTGTGCCACTCAGTAGCACAGTGGCTTAGCTGATAGAACTGGTGCCTCACAGAGCCCGAAACCCGTGTTCAATTCAAACCTCGGATGCTGTCTGTGCGGAGTTTGCATGTTCTCCCTATGATCGGTTTTCCTCTGGGTGCTCTGGTTTCCTCCCACATCCCAAGGATGCACAATTTGGTAGGTTAGTTGGCTTCTGTAAATTGGGTCCAAAGAAGGGTCCCGATCTGAAACGTTACCTATCCATGTTCTCCGGGGATGCTGTCTGACCCGTTGAGTTACTCCGCATTTTGTGTCTTTTTTTCCTGTAAATTCCCCTTAGTGTATAGGGAGTGAATATGATAGGGAGATAACAGAACTAATGTGAAGGGGTTATTGTTGGTAGACATAGACTCGTGGGCCGAAGTCTTATTTCCATACTGTATCTTTCAAACACACACATCCCCCACCAAAATTCTTGCTTCTCCGCATTTTGCTCTTGTAGGCAAAAGCCAATTAATGTCTGCCTGCGTTTTTCTTTCTGTCAAAACGGAGATTAATATGGTTTTTATAATCTGAAAGCAGGCTCATTGGTCTTATTCTGTTGAATGATGCCTTTGAGAACAGGGCTGAACAAAATAGAAATTGTCAGTCTTTGCAGGTGTTCAATGTATCTACATCATTAAAATTGCTGCAGCTGGTTAATATAAAAGAGACATATTTATAAACCTCCTCTTGTATGCCTCCAGCAGGTACCAATATGCTTTCTGATCAATGAAGTTTGTTGAAGTGCTGTAATGTAAAAAACGCAGCAACTATGTTGAACACCATAGGCTTCCACAATCAGCAAAGTGATTGTCATAGTCATACAGTGTGGAAACAGGTCCTTCGGCCCAAATTGCTTATGTCACCCAACATGTCCCATCTACATTAGTTCCACCTGCCAGCGTTTGGCCAATTTCCCTCTAAACCTGTACCTGTCTAAATGTTTCTTAAACATTGCGATAGTCCCTGCCTCAACTAACTCTTACAACAGCGCGATCCATACACCAACCACCCTTTGTGTGAAAAGGTTACCCCTCAAGTTCCTATTAAATCTTTCCCCTCTCTCCTGAAACCTCTGCCCTATGTCATCTGGTTCTCGACCACATAATCTGTTTTATTGACGTAGGTGGAAAGGGATTGGCAATAATAAATATATCTGGAGTGTGGGTTGACGGACAGGAATCAAACTGTAGAAACAAACTAGTCCCTTTCTGAGTGACAGACCAGAATCCAGCTACGCATAGTATATTTTAAGGATTTAGGTGAGAGAATTAAAGATAAAGTCAGTAGATGTCAGTAGGGCGGCACAGCGGTAGAGTTGCTGCCTTACAGCACCAGAGACCCGGGTTCCATCCTGACTACGGATGCTGTCTGTACGAAGTTTACACGTTCTCACTGTGACCGCATGGCTTTTCTCCGGGTGCTCCGGTTTCCTCCCACACTCCAAAGACGTACAAGTTTGTAGGTCAATTGGCTTATGTAAATTATCCCTAGTGTGTAGGATAGAACTAGTGTACCGGTTATCATTGGTCAGCACAAATTTGGTCGGCTGAAGGGCCTGTTTCCATACTGAATCTCTAAACTAAATTCATAGAGCTGTACAGCACAGAAACAGGCCATTTTGGCCATTTTGTCCATGCTAACCAAGTTGGCCTATTGAGCTTTGCTTGCATTTAGCCCATATCCCTCTAAACCCATCATATCTATATATCTACCTTGAAAAGCCATAATTGTATCCGCTCCTATAGCTTGCTCTGGCATCTCATTCCAGATATGGACTGCCCTTGGAGTGAAAAAGTCCCTCTTAAATCTCTCCCGTCACCCTAAGCCAGTGCCTTCTCGTTTTAGAGTCCGCTCCTTGGGAAAGAGATTGTGAGCGTTCACTTTATGCATGAAAGAGTTAATGAAAGGAGAGGTGCAGCAAATCTGGTACAGCAGTTACTGAAAATAAGCAGGGCCGGCCCTCGGCCGATTGGACCGATTTTTCCAAATTGGGCCCCGCGCCCAAGGGGGGCCCCGCGTTAATTTTCCGTATTTCATATGGAAATACAAATTCGCTTTGTTAAATAAAGTTGAAAAAAAAACATTTGCCATACGGATTTTTTTACAAAACATACATGGTTTTGTACATGGAATACAGTCACTGTACGGCTATCAGACACAAACGATGTGTTAACGACTGTAGCACTTGTGTTAACAAGTCGTTATCCAATGCGTCATCAATGCATGGATCCGCATTCCTCAGTAAATGTGTAATTGTGTTTTAGAAGAAGTATTAATGACGCTGCGTTCCTTTGAATACAATTCACGCGGCGTCATTAACACTTCTTCAAAACATAATTACATTTTACTGAGGAATGTAGATTGATGCATTAATGACACATTGAATTTCTTAAAACTCACCATCATGAGCAAAGATCTTATAGCGGGGTGGAGAGAGTCCTGGCCCGTGGCGGCTCCTGATTATAGCTCCGCTATAAGATCTTTGATCATGAGTGAGAACTTCTTCTTGGTCTGCAGCAGGTTAGTCATTCAATGTACCTACCGACCCACGTTGTGTCTCTCTGTCTTTCACTCTCTCCCTCCCTCTCTCTCCCGTGCGCTCTATCTCTCTCCCATGCGCTCTCTCTCTCCCGTTCCCCACCTCTCTCTCTTGCTCTCTCGGCATTCCCGGAATCATTGATGGTTTGCGGTAGACAAAAATGCTGGAGAAATTTAGCGGGCGAGGCAGCATCTATGTAGCGAAGGAAATATGCAATGTTTCTGGTCGAAACCCTTCTTCAGACCCGGCTATTTCCTTCGCTCCATAGATGCTGCCTTACACCCGCTGAGTTTCTCCAGCATTTTTGTTTACCTTCGATTTTACAGCATCTACAGTTCTTTCTTCGACGTTTTGCGGTGATGGCTGCATCTGCGGTTCCTTTCTGTTGGGGGGGGGGGGGAGAGAGTCCTGGCCCGTGTCGGCTCCTGATAAGTGATATGTTCCCTCCACGGGTGCTGCGTTGCCCGCTGAGTTTCTCCAGCATTCTGTGTTTTTTGTTTGGCTCTGAAGTTGAAGGTGGACCCCCCTATGTCTACCTTCAACTCCCTGTCTGTGGTGGCTCAGCGGGACGGGCAGGGGCTCTGGGGAAAGGGTTGCGTTTCTGGTCGAGACCCTTCTTCAGACAATCACAAGTACTCTCACCGTCGAGAGTTCAGTTCAGTCTGAAGAAGGGTCTTCTCTCCAGAGTCGCTGCGCTGCCTGTCCTGCTGAGCTACTCCAGCTTCTGTCTATCTTCAATTTCCGAGTTAGATAAAATTGCAGACTTTTTAAAATCTCAAAATTTTGTAACTTTGCTAGAAAATGTACCTGCATCTTGGAGGCCGAAGGTTAGGTTGTTAGCCAAGAAGGATAGACTTGGTTATCCCTCAGTACAACATCAAGAATGATGTTGCTGTACTGAGGTATAGCCAAGTCTATCCCGCATTGCTAGCAGCTGATGGGAAGCGGCCACAATGCGGTGGCACCCGCAGCGGTGAGTGAGTGTTACTGGCATGAACCCGACCCCCTCCTTCTCAACGCTCATTCCCTCCTCGCAACTTTATCCCTGGCTAGCCTCCCCACACGCTGTGAAAGGAACTCTCCCCCGAATTGTCATGTTACTCGCGACACGTGACTCATTTATAATTATTTATTTATATTTCAACGAAAAAAATTCCCAATTGGGCCCCGCACCTCCTAAGGCCGGCTCTGAAAGTAAGCATATTGTACAAGTGCAGCAGACAGGTAAGAAAGCAAATGGTATGTTCATTGCTACAGAGGGAGCATCACAAAGGTTCACCAGATTGATTCCAGGGATAACACACCTGACTGGTTAGGGCGGCACAGTGGCGCTGTGGTAGAGTTGCTGCCTTACAGCGTCAGAGACCCAGGTTCGATCCTGACTACGGGTGCTGACCGTACAGTTTATTTTTTAACCTTTATTTAACCAGGAGAAGTCTCATTGAGATTAAAAATCTCTTTTACAAGAGAGTCCTGGCCAAGACAGGCAGCAGCACAGTTCCACAGTTACAGACAATAATTTAAAAACAACAGAGAACATATAAATAGAGTCACAGTCAGAACATCATCAAACAAAGCATGTACAGACAGAAGAGCCCGCTTCAACATCATTAAGAAGGGATTTAAATCTGTTTATAGAAACCAGCTCCTTAAGTTTCAGTTCATTCTGCAGCTGGTTCAATGCGAGGGGAGCAGCATAACTAAATGCCCTTTTCCCCAGTTCAGTACGGACTTTAGGTACAGTTAGTAAGAACAAGTCCTCAGAGCGGAGCTGATAAGTTCCTGTGCTTTTTCGAATTACATACTTCTGCAGGTATGAAGGAAGAACACCGAGGATAGTCTTATAAATAAGGATATGCCAATGATGGAGTCTGCGGGTGGACAGGGCAAACCATCCAACTTGAGCATACAAAGTGCAGTGGTGCGTGAGGGTTTTAAAATTAGTAACAAATCTCAGTGCTCCGTGGTAGACCGTGTCCAAAGACTGTAGGCATTTTGAAGATGCATTCATATATAAAACATCACCATAGTCCAACACAGACATAAACGTTGCAGCAACAAGTCTTTTTTTGGCTTCAAAAGAAAAACAAGATTTGTTTCTAAAGTAAAAACCTAATTTTATCTTTAGTTTTTTCACAAGTTGCTGGATATGAGGTTTAAAAGAGAGAGAATCGTCAATTATAATTCCCAGATATTTATATTGAGACACAGATTCAACCACAGAGCCCTGCAAAGTGGTGATAGGAGGGAGGTCCGAGGGCTTTGATTTAGCTTTAGTGAACAGCATGAGCTTTGTCTTGTCAGCATTTAAAACAAGTTTTAAATCACACAGGTTACGTTGCACAGTGTTAAAAGCAGTTTGGAGCTGACAGAGAGCCTGATTTGGGGTAGACGCAGAGCAATATATCACTGTGTCGTCAGCATAAAAGTGAAAATTTGCGTTCGGAGCTTTATGATCTAGACTATTAATATAAATAGTAAATAATAAAGGTCCTAGAACCGATCCCTGTGGCACACCCTTGGATACATTAAGAGAGCTAGAAGTAATACCTTCTGCTCGCACACACTGGGATCTGCCTGATAGATAGTTTTTAAACCAACAGACAGCTTGATCAGACAAACCGATGCTGCATAGTCTTTGTAACAATAAGGCATGATCCACAGTATCGAAAGCCTTTGATAGGTCAACGAAAAGGGCTACACAGTGTTGCTATTGTCTAAAAATTCAATAAAATCATTTACTACTTTTAAAGCAGCTGTTGACGTACTATATTTTTTCCTAAAACCAGATTGAAATTCAGATAAAATACTGTTAGTTGATAAAAAAGTCCTTCAGTTGTTGGTTTACAATGGATTCCAGCACCTTAATTAAAACAGACAGTTTGGAGATGGGAGTTGTTTAGCACAGTGGGGTCCCCCCCTTTTAACAGTGGGAGAACAAAGGCAGATTTCCGAATTTCGTTTGTCTCCAGGGATAGATTAAAAAGATAAGTCAGAGGCAAAGCAATAAAATCAGCGGCTAACTTTAAGAAGTAAGGCTCAAGGTTGTCTGGACCTGCCGATTTGTTTGTGTCTAAACATCTTAGGGCCTTATGCACCTCTGGAAGCGTAACAGCGTCAAAAGTAAAGGCTTGTCCCTCAAAACAACAACTACTATCAGAGCAAGCAGAGGAGCCTTGAGCTGTGTTTTGAGAGTTGAAAAGTGAACCAGAGGCAATGAAATGCTCATTAAAACAACCAAGCATGTCAGCCTTTTCATAAATTTGGGTAGAGTCTTTGACAATGAATGGAGGTAGCTCAATAACATTTTTATTTCCAGTTATTGATTTAATGGTTTTCCAGAATTTCAACGGATTGTTTAGGTTATTTGAAGTTTCAGTAAGGAAATGATCAGCTTTGGCTTTTCTAATTGCAACTGTGCTTGCATTTCGCAGCTGCCTAAAGAGCAACCAGTCTGATCCAAGACCAGTACTCCTGGCTTTAGACCATGCCACATTGCGCTCATGGTGTAAAATGGATAACTCTGACGTGAACCATGCATTATCCCTGCCCCTTATTCTATACTTCCTAAAAGGAGCGTGCTTGTTAACAATTTCAATAAAACCATCATAAAAGAATTTCCAGGCATTTTCAACATTAGGAATTACATTAATTTTCTCCCAGCCAAAGAGAAACAGGTCATGAAAAAATGCTTGCTCCACAAAATGTTTCATGTCCCGCTTTATGATGACACGCAGTTTGGTTTTAGGAACTTTTGTATTTCTTACTGTTGCAATGACACAGTGGTCACTGATGTCATTGGCAAAAACAGAAGCAGCAGAATATTTATGAGGAACATTAGTTAAGATAAGATCAATTAACGAAGATTTTTCCGGACATTTCAGATTAGGTCTAGTAGTACTGTCAACAATCTGAAAGAAATTAAACGAATCACAAAATGCTTTAAAATCATCTGATGCTGGTAGCAGCCAGTTCCAGTTTAGGTCACCAATAAGGACAATTTCATTAAAGTTCAACCCGGATAAAAGCTCCATTAAAGATGGTAAGGTGCAGCTGATAGCTGAAGGTGGCCTATAGCAACCGACGACAGTGATGTGGAGAGTTTATGAGATTTCCATGTCAAGAGCCAGAAGTTCAAATTGCTTACTCACTGAATTAGAGAGACGGATCTTCACGTGAAACTTAGATTTGACATAGACTGCGACCCCTCCGCCCTTCTTGGGTCGGTCAGTCCTATACACATTGTAGCCGTCAATGTTGATATCCTTGTTTAAAACTGCTTTGTTTAGCCAAGTTTCAGATATGACAATAACATCAGCATCAGTTGAATGAGCCCAGATACGAATCATATCCATTTTAGCAATCATACTGCGCACATTCAAATGGATGAAACCAAGTCCAGACCTTGATTCAAATTCAGCAGGGGTGTTAAAATTAACAGCAGACTCAGCAGAGCCTGGGCCTGGGTTAGGTTGAACATTCCCTGAAATCAGCAGCAACAGAACAATTATACACCTATAATCAGACCTTATAGATTTGCTTGAATGATCTTTTTTAATCTTTAAAAATATAAAAAAGTCACGAAGGCAACTTGAAGGAATAATAAAGTTGTCTTGTAAGGCCATCAAGCTGACCAGACGGGCCAAGTCCATAGATGCGGGGGGCAGAAGAGTCATAGGTGACAAACTAATGCCCAGCGGACTGCCAGAAGCGCACGTCCACCGGCATGGTAAAACCGGTGTAGAGTTGACTGGACAGGAGTTTTCAGTCCCGTGGGGGCTTCCCCCGGTGCCGCTCCAAATTAATAGGAAAAGAGCAGCCACGAGCAGCGACATTGTACGTTGAGATCCCGAAAATCGAGGAGAAAAGCAGCCAGACTATTTCGCCTCAACCAACGACGCCACACATTAGTGCAGGGAGAGTCCTATAAGAAATCCGTTCCGTGGTTTCCCGACGGAATGATAATTCGAATTATAATGCTCGCAGATGACTTACAGAAAAATCACTCAGTCACTCAATCATATTAGTAAAACAAACAGACACAGTTAGAGACAGGAGGAGACGTGTGCTGCCATCTTGGATTTTTGCCACAGAAGATGTCGAGACGGTGCAGGTTTGGAATTCCTCCCACACCACACGAAAGCCAGACCGGCCCGGTCAGCACCGGCGAGGCAGTAAGGGGGGGGGGGGGGGGCTGTTCTGGACGCAGGTGTCAAAGTCCAGAAAGATTTTCTCCCCCCTTTTGGTGCGCTAGTTTCATGGCAGGTTGCCAGCCACAGTTGTGGGAGCTCGGCAGTTAGTTGATAAGACTGCTCGCAGTCCCAAAACAAGCAGAAACTTTTAAAATAAATCTCTGCAGCGTCGCAGCGATACTCCAAGATGTTTAAAGGTTCCGCTGTGCCTCCTCCGAAGTCCAAAAAAGATGTTTGAATTCACTCACTTTTGTGTCTGGACGGGAGCTCCGCAACACCACACCTCTCGACGGGGTTCTTGACACATATTCTCCCTGTGACTATGTGGATTTTCTCCAGGTGCTCTGGTTTCCTCCCGCATTCCAAAGACGTACAGATTTGTAGGTTAATTATCATTGGTAAGAAAAATATCTCTACTATGTAGGATAATGTTGCTGCACGGGGTGATTGCTGGTCGGTGTGGACTCGGTGGGCAGAGAGGGGTCTGTATCTCTAAAGTAAAATAAAAGTAGAAAAGACTGGTGATAAATGATTGGGATAATTGAATTTATATTTCCTAGAGTTTAGAGCAATGAGAGTGAATCCCAATCAAATAGCACGCAAAACAAAGCATCTCACTGTAGAAAAGACACAAAGTGCTGGAGTAATTCAGCGGGTCAGGTAGCATCCCTGGAGAATATGAAAAGGTGACTTTTCCAGTCAGAACCCTTCTTCATGCACTTCAGTTCTGTGTTTCTACATTTAAAGACTTTCACTGTACTCAATACACGTGACAGTAATACATCTAAATCCTAAAGATCTGTGGAGGACACAAGGAACTGCAGAAGCTAGAATCTAAACACAAAATGCTGGAGTAACTCGGCAGGTGAGGTAGAATCTCTGGATGAAGAAGGGTCCTGACCTGAAACGTTGCCCTATTCCCTCCAGAGAATACTGTGATTATTACCCACTGAGTTTAAACAGCACTTTCTGTTTTGCTCAGGACCTGTTGGGACTGAGCAGATGCAGGAAGGATGTTAGCAATGGTGAGGTTATCCAGAACCAGTGTTCACAATCTAAAGATACTGTATGTGACATTCCATTTAGGACTGAGATGAAGGGAAATGTCTTTACCCAAATTGTGGGGAAACTGGAATTTTAGTTTAGTTAGTTTAGTTGTTTAGTCGAGTCGAGTCGAGTCTAGTTTAGTTTACTTTAGAGATACAGCGCGGAAACAGGCCCTTCGGCATACTGAGTTTGTGCCAACCAACAATCACCAGTTCTATGTTATCCCAGTATCACATCCTACACACTAGGGGCAATTTTTTCAGAAATCAATTAATCTACAAACCCGCACGTCTTTGGAATGTGGGAAGAAACCAGAGCACCCGAAGAAAACCCATGCGGTCACAGGTAGAACGTACAAACTCAGTACAGAATTCCCCACAGCAACAGGCAGTTGAGGTCAAATCATTAAATATATTCAAAATGGACGTAGGTTGAATTTAGTTATTTGTCACATGTACCCAGGTACAGTGAAAGGTTTTTGTTGTGTGCTAACCAGAATTAGATATGGTACTAATAGCTAAAAGTAAATGGGGGGGAAGCAGGAAAGGGCACTGAATCATCCCACCACAACTAGAGAGCAGGCCTGAACTATTATCTACCTCATTGGTGACCCTCAGATTATCTTTGATTGGACTATTCTGGTTTTATCTTGCACTAAACGTTATTCTCTTATCATGTATCTGTACACTGTGCTGGCCTCGATTGTAATCATGTATTGGCTTTCCACTGACTGGTTAGCATGCAGCAAAAGCTTTTCACTGTACCTCGGTACACGTGACAATAAACTAAACTATGAATGATCACCCATGATCATATTGAATGACAAGAGCAGGCTTGAAGGACCGAATGGCCTGCTCATGCTCCATTATTTTGTACTTTCGTCAGTCCTGGCAAAAGCACCAGAGAGAGCTCTTCAAAATATCGCAGTGGGACGCTGCACCCACTTGTGAAAGAAAACTGGTCCAATTTGTTATGTCATCGTACAAGTAGCTGACACGGAGCAGAGGAGTCCACCCTCCTGCAGTTGAAATGTGTGGGAAGGAACTGCAGATGCTGGTTTACACTGCTGGAGTAACTCAGCGGGACAGGCAGCATCTCTGGAGAGAAGGACTGGGTGACGTTTTGGGTCGAGACCCTTCTTGCAGTTGTGCTGGCGTGCACATGAGCTGCAAGTAGAGGCAGCAACCGTGGACTGGCTATAATCTTCAGATAAACAGGCCGAGGAAACAACTGTCTACAGTCAGCATAAGGTTTGAGTTCCCTTTGGCATACCCTCAGGCATTGCATTATGTTGAACAAGCCCCAGGAAATATCTTTGTTTCTGTCCATTGTGAAGGATAGTTAATTGCTGTGTTGACTCTGCCCTGAGCTATACTGTTCATTTGCAGTCCTGTGGTACAGTTTGTTTCCAGCAAACATTCCTCCTGCTAAACCGCAGGAAGGCTAAAATTATTACCGCTTGTCCCCATTGCAAGCCATACACCCTTCTCAATTTTCTCCCCTTATTCTACACCAAATCAGTTCTTGCTCACTAACTATTCCAGTCCTTGCAAATTGACATTGGTTCCAGTTTGTTTTGCGTCCTTCTTTATATCTTCACCTTTATGTCTAACTCCTTCCATAACTCCCTCCATCCTTCTCACCCCACTTCACTGAAAGCTTTGAGAGCCCTGGAATATCCGTGACCACATTTTGTGTGGATTCTCCCTCCTTTGCTCCTCATGTCATCAGATTTAGACTTTACTTAAGACTTTAGAGATACAGCATCTGCCCCGACCACCAATCACCCCGTACACTAGCACTATCCTACACACTAGGGGAAATTAATCTACAAGCTGTAAGTCTTTGTGGGGGAAAACCAGAGCACTTGGAGAAAACCCATGTGGTCACAAGGATAACGCCCAAACTCCTTAAAGACAGCACCCGTAGTCAGGAACGAACCTGGGTCTCTAGAGCTGTAAGGCAGAAACTCTACCTCTGCGCCACTGTGTATAATTTAGTTTAGTTTAGAGATACAGCGTGCATACAGGCACTTTGGCCCACCGAGTCCACGCTGACCAATGATCACCCGTACACTAGCTCTAACCTACACATAGAGTGATGCAGTGTGGAAACAGGCTCTTCAGCCCAATTTGTCCCAGCTACGCTACTCCCACCTGCTCACATTTGGTCCATATCCCTCCAAACCATGTACCTATCTAACTGTTTCTTAAATGTTGGGATAGTCCCAGCCTCAACAACCTCCTCTGGCAGTTTGTTCCATGCACCCACCACCCTTTGTGTGAAAAAGTTACCCCTCAGATTCCTAATAAATCTTTTCCCCTTCACCTTAAATCTATGTCCTCTGGTCCTCGATTCACCTACTCTGGGCAAAAGACTACGTGCATCTACCCGATCTATTCCTCTCATGATTTTATACACCACTATAAGATCACCCCTCATCCTCCTGTGTTCCAAGAAATAGAGTCCCAACCTACTCAATCTCTCCCTATAGCTCAGACCCTCTAGTCCTGGCAACATCCTCGTAAATCTTCTCTGTACCTTTTCCAGCTTGACAACATCTGTCCCATAGCATGGTCCCCAGAAATGAACAGAATAAATACACAATACACACTCGGTACAACTTACAGAAACCAATGAATGCACAAACCTGCACGTCTTTGGGGTGTGGGAGGAAACTGGAGCACCCGGAGAAAACCCACGCAGTCACAGAGAGAACGTGCAAACTCCGTACGGACAGCATGCATAGTCAGGATTGAACTCAGGTCTCTGGCACAGTAAGGCAGCACACCAACTCTACCGCTGTGCCACTGTGCTAGACAAATGGAACATTTCTGCTTTGGTGCACAGTGTTAATATCAGGCATAACACCGGTAGATTTAGAACAAGGTTAATTTCTGCTGCATTAGACTTTGTCTTCCTTCACAAAAGAGCATCCTTTAATACCCAAGAATTATACGTGGCACTTTGCTACCGTTTATAGCCACTGGACCTCTCAGTCACATTCTTATAATTGTTACCTCCAATGTAACCACCTACTGCCAATTAGATAGATAAAAACTTATTTCCCATTCTTGTTTTCAAGTAGCCACTTGAATGAGTAATGGATGCAGGAAGAATGCCGTCTGTCAGCCTTTACAAAGTATTATTCCAACACACCTCTCTGGAATATTCTGGGGGTCTGATCTCCGTCTCACGTGTAAAATGAGCAAATGTGTGCTGCACTCTGTGTTACTGAAGAGAGATCAGAATGATGAGGATGAACTCGTATACCCTAGGGTTCCTCATAATGATTGTACTCACTTCCTTTATAACTCATTACCGTGATGCGCTGTGCCACACTGCTTCCTGTTAAATAGAAGAGTTATTTTACTCAGCTAGAGTTAAAATCACGTCACCTGAGATAAAAGGGCCATTTAAATCATAATGCCACTTGGTTGCCTAGGGATAAAAGATCTATTTTGGTAAATTGGGTTTATTTGTACACTGTAAACATTGAAGTGTCATGGCTTGGATTTGAATTCATACTACAAAGTCCGCTACAAAATTCTTGACTGTGTCATTATTTGTAAATTGTGCAGTGGAGTTGTAATTGGTGCGAACCACCCTCTCTGGAGTTATTAATTAAGCTGAAATCAGTCATTTAATGTTGTACAGAATACTACCTTCAACGCATCTCCACACTTCCTGTCACTGGAACATGACAGAAAATGCCACGCATGCACTAAGGGCATCGATGGAGTATTGGTGGGGATTCTGAATGAGATTCAGCCATTTAAAGTCCAGTTAGTATTGATTGATTGAAAGATACAGCATGGAAACAGGCCCTTTGGCCCACAGTGTCCATGCCGGCCATCGAGCTCCGTTAACATTAGTTCCATATTATCTCACATTTGCATCCACTCCCTACACTCCTGAGGCAATATTACAGAGGCCAATTAACAGTAAGACATAAGACCAGAATTAGGCCATTCGGCCCATCGAGTCTGTTTCACCATTCGATCAATGCTAATATATTTTTCCCATTATAGAAATATAGAAAACAGGTGCAGGAGTACCCCATTCGGTAGGCCATATGATCATGGCTGATCATCCAAAATCAATACCCCATTCCTGCTTTCTCCCCATATCCCTTGATTCCGTTAGCCCTATGAGCTATATCTAATTCTCTCTTGAAAGCATCCAGTGAATTGGCCACCACTGCCTTCTGTGGCAGAGAATTCCACAGATTCACAACTCTCTGGGTGAAAACGGTTTTTCTCTTCTCATCCCTAAATGCCCTACCCCTTATTCTTATACTGTGACCATTATCTTGGCTTCTTACCGTAACCTTTGTTGCCCTTACTAATCAAGTGTCGACCTACAAACCCACAGACGGACGCAGGTTTGATCCTGGCCTCGGGTGCTGTCTGTGTGGAGTTTGCACATTCTCCCCGTGACCGCGTGGATTTTGAGGTTAGTTAGGCTCTGTAAATTCCCCCTAGTGTGTAGGGACTAGATGACAAAGTGGGATTACATGGAGCTGGTGTGAGCGGGTGATCGCTGGTCGGCATGGACTCGGTGTGCCAAAGGGCCTGTTTCCATTCTGTATCTCTACACTAAACTAAACTAGAAATACTGGAATCTGGAACAAAAATGGGTTCTGAAGTTGGGTTCTGACCCAAAACGTCACCTCATCCTTTTCTCCAGAGATGCTGCCTGACCCACAGAGTAACTCCAGCATTTTGTGTATATCTTTGGTATAAACCAACATCTGCAGTTCCTTTCTTCACAAAAACAAACTGATTGCTGTGGAAACTCAGCGGATCAAGCAGCATCTATGGAGGTAAAAGGTGTAAGTCAATGTTTTAGTGAGAGACCCTGAGGTTAGAGGAATGAGAAAAGATTGCCAGTAAGTGGGAAGGTGGGTTGGGGCAGGTGGATGATAGGTGGAAGCAGATGAGGATGGATGATAGGCCATTTGAAGCAGAACTGCAAGGCTTTACAGAGGAAGCAGAGAGAAGATAAATTACTATTTTAAAATAAGTATTTTCCTTTAGTTTAATGTCCTAAAAATGCGGGATTTTTAAAACAGATGATGGTGGGTGTCTGGAACGTATTGCCAGGGGTGGCGGTGGAGGTAGATACGATTGTGGCATTTCACAGGATTGTGGATAGGCTGGGAATGAGGGTTATGGATCATATGGAAACAGACAAGGTTAGTTTATCGTGGCATCATGTTCGGCACAGACATTGTGGGCCGAAGGGCCTGTTTCTGTGCTATACTTTTCTAGGGTCTATGTGTTTGATTGTGTGCTTCCAAGTTAATATGTTATAGGAGCAGAATTAGGCCATTCGACCCAT
Organism: Amblyraja radiata; assembly: GCF_010909765.2. Lineage (NCBI taxonomy): Eukaryota > Metazoa > Chordata > Chondrichthyes > Rajiformes > Rajidae > Amblyraja > Amblyraja radiata. Next base: position 34,618,049 of record NC_045973.1, on the reverse strand, counting down.
CAATTCTACTCTGCCATTCAATCATGGCTGATCAATCTTTCCCTCTCAACCCCATTCTCATGTCACTCTCCCGAAGTCATGCGTTTTTAGTTAACCATCTTTATTATGATAGTATTTCTCATTTTTAATAAATTGTTGTCTTTAATTGTATTATTTTTATATGTCCATGAATGTTAAAGGCATTTAAAAAATATGAAGAATGACCTGTAGTTTTTACAGCTGGGACAATTGGGGCTAATGCTTTGCCACTGTCAAGAGGAATGTCTGCCTCCTAGTTTCTGTAAAGGCAGCCACCACTCTATCCATTGGCACCCACTCAAGATAGTAAGAAGGTGCCAATTATAGTAGGGATTGTAATATCAAGTCCTATAAGCTCAACACCAGTGCACTCCAGGGTGCCTCAGGTCTATGAGATGGGTCCCATTCACCAGCCCCATTATGTGTGAGGGATAACTGCAGGCAGGGCTGGGGGTCAGGGCCGCTGGCATCTAGCCCAGTGCTCCAGATCCCGGGCAATTCACTGGCAAAAAATAGGCCAAAATCATGTTTTAAGATGCAGAGGGTGGGAGGAAAAGTAAATTAGCAGGTTTTGTTCTTGTTCTTTTATGGAAGCTGAATTCATGTAAATGTATTGTCCATGCAAATGTATTCTTCCTTCTGTTACTTTCATCTGTCTCAGTCTTCTCAGTGTTGGTGCTGCCTCTGACTGACTACAGTATTGCAACCTCTGACCCAATACAGTTAGTGCACTCTCTAAAGGGCTTGTAGTCGCCTAAAAGATTGCCTAAGTGGGACAGGGGCATAACAGTGTAAAAGTGAAGGTGACCACATTTGCATCTTAGCATTGGCAACAGAACAACAAAGTGCTGGAGTAACTCAACAAGGTCAGGCAGCATCTCTGGAGAACATGGATAGGTTAGAGTTTAGTTTGGAGATACAGCGCAGAAACAGGCTCTTCGGCCCACCGAGTCCGCGCCTACCAGTGATTCCTAAATGTTAACACTGTCCTACACACACTAGGGCCAATTTTTACATTTACCAAGCCAATTAACCAACATACCTGTACGTCTTTGGAGTGTGGGAAGAAACCGAAGTTCTCGGAGAAAATCCACGTGGTCACGGGGAGAACGTACAAACTCCATACAGACAGCACCCGTAGTCGGGATCGAACCCGGATCTCCGGCGCTGCAAGCGCTGTAATGCCCGTCCCACTTAGGAAACCTAAACGGAAACCTCTGGAGACTTTGCGCCCCACCCAAGGTTTCCGTGCGGTTCCCGGAGGTTTTTGTCAGTCTCCCTACCTGCTTCCACTACCTGCAACCTCCGGCAACCACCTGCAACCTCCGGGAACCTCATGGAAACTTTGGGTGGGGCGCAAAGTCTCCAGAGGTTTCCGTTCAGGTTTCCAAAGTGGGACAGGGGCATTAGGCCGCAACTCTCCCACCGCACCACCGTGCATCTCTCTGGGTAACGGTTAATGTATTTTTATTTTGTAAACCAGCATCAGCAGCTCCTTGTATCCACAGCAGCAGAGCACTTTAGTTTTTGTTGTAGTTTAGTTTATTATTGTCACGTGTACTGAGGTACAGTGAAAAGCTTTACTGCCGCGTGCTATCCAGTCAGTGGAAAGACTATACATGGTTAACATCGAGCCATCCACAGTGTACAGATAGAGGATAAAGGGAATAATGTTTAGTGCTTGTTTAGATAAAGTCTAGTAAAGTACGATTAAAGATAGTCTGAGGGTCTATAGAGGGGGCTACAGTAGAGATAAGGATGCAGGCAGTGGCACACAGCACACGATAGGCAAATCAGAAGGTGAAACATTGTTTGTGAGAGGAAAAATATTTACTTGCATGCACATTGGATTTTCCATGCAAGTGCCTGTTAACAAAGTTTTATTACAGACGGAATAATTCCACAGAGAGGTCAAGAGATCTGCACTGAAAAATATTTTTTTATGCTTGAACACTGCAAGGAAGATGTGTTTGTTGTGGTTTAATTAACAGAATGTGAATTACATCATCAGAAGTTAAAAATAATAGGCAGAATCTCAAAATCTCATCAGAATTTCAATATGTTAGAAGCTGGCACCAATTATTTATACTATATAGGCACACATTATATACAGTAAATGAACATACAATCCAGCAGGATGGTGTGAAAACTCGATGTCATCATAGTTACCACAATCCATTCTACCTCCAAAATTAGTTTAGTTCATTGTCACATGTTCCAAGGTACAGTGAAAAGCTTTTTTGTTACGGGCTGTACAGTCAATGGAAAGACTGTATGTGATTATAATCAAACCGCCCACAGTGTACAGATACAGGATAAATGGAATAAAGTTCAGTGTAAGATAAACCAGTAAAGTCCGATTAATGATAGTCCAAGGATCTGCAATGAGGTAGCTGATAGGTCAGGGCCACTCTCTCTTTGGTGATAGCATGGTTCAGTTGCCTGTTAACAGCTGGGTAGAAACTGTCCCTGAATCGGCAGGTGTGCGTTTTCACACTCCAGTAACTCTTGCCTGATGGGGAAGGGGAGAAGAGGGAGTGACCGGGGTGAGACTGGTCCTTGATGATGCTGGTGGCCTTGCCGAGGCAGCGTGAAGTGTAGATGGAGTCAATGGAAGGGAGGTTATGATGGTCTGGGCTGCGTCTACAATTCTCTGCAATTTCTTGTGGTCTTGGATGGAGCTTAGTCTTAGTGTTATTATCTTCAGTGGAATTAATTTTGAAGGAAGAGAACAATCTGCAGAAGGGAATATCTAATGGTATTAAGTATGCTTGCCTTCAAAGGCCAAGACATAGGGCGCAGTGGTAGAGTTGCTGCCATACAGTGCTTACAGTGCCAAAGACCCAGGTTCGATCCTGGCTACGGGTGCTTGTCTATACGGAGTTTGTATGTTCGCCCCATGACCTGCATGGGTTTTCTCCGAGAACTTCGATTTCCTCCCACACTCCAGAGATATAATAATAATAATAATAAATTTTATTTAATGGGCGCCTTTCATACATCTCAAGGACACCTTACATAGTAATCGGAATAAAAACATATAATCGGAATAAAACAAGTAATTAAAGACATCACAGTGACACAAATTAAATACAGAATTCAATCCAAAAACAGAAAATCAAAAACACAGTGTGAAGAGGGAGCAGCGGCAGCCAAAGCGCGCCAGCGTCCACTCTCTCTTCACGGCAGCCATCTTGGACACAGACCTACAGGAGTACAATTTGACAAAAAAATCATCCCCCCACAGTGGATAGCACTGTGGAGGAAGGCACAATGTCCAGTCCCCACCTCATGTTCACCCCAAAGTCAGGCCTATTGAGGCCACCGCAATTGCCTGTACGGAGGCCCGATGTCCCTGGCCGTTCTCACCGGGTGGTCTTGCCCCGGCGTCGGGAGAGTCCTTTCGGTGGCTGGGCCACTTGGAACGGCCGCTTCTTGGTTGGAGCCCGCGGCTGCCGAAGCCGACAAGGCCGCGCCGGTTTGGCGCTCCCAGGCTCCAGATGAAAAAGTCGGCGCCCGCTCTCCGCACTGCCGCCTTGCCGCCTCTACGCACGCCGCCTCTCCGCACGCCGCCTCTCCGCTCCGCAAACCCGCAGCCCGGAGATGTTGCTCACGGCGGTCCAGCTCGCCAGAGCTCCAGCGCGGCGACCCAGGCAAGGCATCGCGATATACAGGTTTGTAGGTTAATTGGCTAGGTACTATTTATAAGATAGTGTTAATGTGCGAGGATCGCTGGTCGGTGCAGACTAGGTGGACCGAAGGGCCTGTTTCCCCGCTGTATCTCTAAACTAAACTAAACATTGAGCATAAGAGATTGGATGCCACATTGCCGTTGTACAAAATATTGGTTAGAATATTGTGTATAGTTCTGGTCACCACACTACTGGTCTACCTTGTCTACCTTCGATTTTTCCAGCATCTGCAATTCTTTCTTAAACACAACTGGAAGGATCTGGTGCAGAAGAGATTCATCAAGAACTTGCCTGGTATGGAGGGATGTTGTTCTAAGGAGAGATTGAAGTGGCTGTGATATTCTCACTGAAACATATGAGATTGGAGGGTGATGTTGTAAATATTTAAGAGGTATAAATAAGATAGATGGTCAGAATATTTTTCTCACAGCGGGAAAGTCTAGAACCGAACAGCACAGGTTTAAAGTGAAAGAGGATAAATTTAAAGGTTTGAAGGATACATTTTTCGCACAGTGGGTGGTGAATATTTGAAATGCGCTGCCAGAGGAGGTGGTGGAGACAGATATAATTACAATGTTTATGGCAAATGGACAGATTCTTGGAAAGGCAAAGAGGGGCAAAGCCCTACAACGAGCAAATGGGATTAACATAGGAATGCATGGATGACATGGGCTGAAAGGCCCCATTTCTGTGCTGTACATTGCAATGATTTGATGAATATATAGTACTTGCAGCAGTAGCAAGTATTGGTCAATCCCTTATGTAATAAGAAGGCTTTAGAATCCATTGTAATTATGAGGTTTTGTGTTCTATGTACCAGCAATCTTGGTTCTGGGCAGTGTTTCCTGGCCTTCTCTTAGGCCATCGGTTCACCTGGATGCAATAAAATAAAAAATAAATAGATAGGTTGAAATGTATATCGCAAAGGTATGGGCACAATTTTCCTTCGTTGAATTAATGGTGCAAAATTGGATGGTTTCTTTGATGAGATTTTCTGACACTCAATTTATGAATCTGGGGTGCCTAGACATAGAGCAGAAGCTGTTTTGTTCTAGATTCAAAAATTAACTAAAACATACAATGTAGGAGTACTTCAGGTTACATGGAGATTCTGTTCCTGAGATCTGTCTGTTAGCTGAGTTTTCGGTAAGTTAGTACCAAAATCGTAATGTGAAATCTTCAGCCTCGACAGCCTCTGGAGACCGATTTGCAAATAGACTGCAGAAGGTCAGCAAAGATTACCAACGTAAACTGTGACAAATATTTGTCTGAATGCAGCCTGTGTGGAGACAAAGGGGAAGTCGATCTGCCACTGAGCAAGAACGCTATCAGCAGTTTAGTGAAAGAAAGTCTGTACTAATGAGATATAGGTCTAGTGTTATTAACGCTTGATATTACCAAAAGGAGAGTTTAGGGCCTATCCCACTTTCATGACCTAATTCACGACCTTTTTTACTCGTGGACATTTTTCATCAGGCTAGAAAAACGCCCCGACCTACTTGATGCCATGAGTACCTACGACTAGCATCACGGCCTGCTACGACCTACCTACGTCCTCATGACGACCATGCTGTGAGTACGAGTCAAGGGCAAACTCGGCAGAGGTCGTGAATTAGGTCGTGAAAGTGGGACAGGCCCTTTAGGCTTTCAGATAATTTGCCTTTTTCTATGGGTGTCTATGCATTGTTTCCTGGTGAAGCGATTCCCGTATTACACCAAAGAGAAGAGTCTGGGAGAATTTGCCTCAAGTGGGATTGCTGTAAGCTGGTTCTTCCATAATCTAGGAACCTTCTGTACAGTCGACCCCTACCTTCCAAGGGGGAAGGTTTGTGGTCTTGAAAGACTGTCCTTTTGGTGATTTTCCATAATGTGAAGCCTCGTCATCTGAACATGCTTAAAAATATATTAATTTTGTGTTTATTACATAAATTCCACAAGAGCAAATTTTATTCCATACCTCAAACTTTTGAGAAGTCATTGAGTCATAGAGTCATGCAGCATGGACATAGCCTTGCAGCCCAACTTGCCCACACCGATCAATATGTCCCACTTATTCTAGTCCCACCTGCCTGTGTTTGGCCAATGTCCCTCTACATCCATCCTATCCATACACTGAAGATAGACACAAAATGCTAGAGTAACTCAGCGGGACAGGCAGCATCTCTGGACAGAAGGAATGGGTGACGTTTCAGGTCGAGACCTGACCTAGCAATGTTATAAAATTTTGAGATTTTAAAAATCAAGTCTGCAATTTATCCCATGAGATAAAGCATAAAAATAAGTTTAATTTGACACCTAATTCACTTTCATATCTTCAGTATTAAGAAAGTTATGGCCATTTTCATACTCTGAAATTAGCATCTTGTTCCCTATTGTTTTTCCATTAACTTAACTCAAAAGCTGTGATCAAGGACAGTCAAATGCCCATAACTTTCTTAAAAATTAAGAGAACTGAATGAAATTTTCAGTTATTATAGATTGAAGCATTCTGAAACAAATATAAAACAATCTTACTTGGATGACCTGAAATTAAAGCATATAATTAGTTAGTTACCTAATTGTAGCTAATTACAAAATTCAATTACTAGATCAAAACATCTATCCATTTCTTAAGATAAGGTTGACATTTTTAAATAGCCTAAGTGTCCAAATAACATTCACACAAGAACTCACAATATTACATGATTTTTAAATCTCATTGTCATAAATTTATAGGCCAAATGGAAGGAATTTAGTGTTTAATTCCCGTAAATTAATTGGCTTTTAAATCATCTTGCGAGTGAGATTTTGTGGAACGCGATCGTTTGGAACGTTGCGGTTGCGGTGAATTTAAACCTCATATCAGCAGGAAAAGCACTGCCGGTTCGTATATTTACATAATCACATTAAACTTGCACATAAGCAAGTTTATATGTAAAATAGAAGACTTACCTTATGTTTTGTCGCATACGTGAGATCCGCCCCGTTGTCGGCGTTGACGGCGTTATTTTATTTAAGATTTTTATTTTACTCCAGGGATTAAATTGCCCCGCGGTATTTTTAAACTTCCGAGAACGCAAGTTGGAACGATTTTTCAGCACCAGGTAGTAGCCCGAGAAAATATATCTCGGACAGGCAGGAGAAAACGGCATTTTAATCCCGCCCACCCCCCCTCAAAGGCGCCAAAGACGCGCACACGGCCAGTGACAGAACTGCAGCGCCGCTGAAGGTAAGTTTTGTAACATACCTACCTTGCCCGAACCGTCACCCATTCCTTCTATTCCCAGATGCTGCCTGTCCCGCTGAGTTACTCCAGCATTTGTCTATCTATAGTGTCTATCTTTGGTGTAAACCAACTTCTGCAGTTGCTTCCTACACTACATGGATAAATGTTTCTTAAACATTTTTGATAGTAACAGTTGCGATAGTCCCTGCCTCAACCACCTCCTCCAGCAACTCGTTCCATACACCCAGCATCCTTTGTGCAAAAAAGTTACTCCTCAGGTTCCTGTGAAATCTATCCTCCGTCACCTAAAACCGATGTCCTCTGGTTCTCGATTCCCCTAATCTGGGCAAGAGACTCTGTGCATCTAACCAGTCTATTCCTCTCATGATTTTGTACACGTGATTTGTACAGAGGTTTGGGCATTCTGTTAGGGCATTACCTGAATGACCATATCATGGAGGTTGCCTGTGCTGATAAACCAACATTCAATGATCAGGCCACCTCAGTTAGGATTCTTATGGTTGTGCTTTGATTGGGTTCATTTTCTAATGTGCCTTCTCTTTAGAATGCAGATCTGGACAACCCAAACTGCAACGGGATAGATGGTGTGTTGGAGGGATATTACCAGAGCCTGCGACGAGTGCAACTGTACGGACCAACCAACTTTGCACCGGTCATTAATCAGGTCGCCAGGTCAGTTGCCCTGAGCATAATAATTCAATTACACTTTATTGTCACATGTACTGAGATACAATGAAATCTAGACTTCAGTGAAAGAGTTACTGTACATAATCACCATCTTAGATTGATTACAAGTGTATAGGAATAATACACTGAGACAATATAGAAGAGTCACCAGGTTTTGGCACCATTTTCAAGTCCAAGTTTGATAAGTGTAGAGTTGTTAACCTGGCCATGAAGGCCCGTTGTCCTGGCGACGTTGCAGGGTCGGCCTGGTTAAGTGTTCGTATTATTCAAATCAATTTCTTGATCTTCTCTGGCTGAAAAGAGCAGAGACTTCCTGAACACCAATTCAAACTCCCAAAGTAGTTATTGATTTACTTTTATTTACTTAGTCAGAATAAATGTCAGCGATCGTTCGACACGTTATAAACAACTTGCTTGACGATCATGCTATGCAACTGGAAGTCAATGCACATGCCTTCCCTCACTGATACTTTGATCATACTCGGTGAAGAAAAATCAACCTTGGAGGCAAAGGGCCCTACAGCATAGAAACAGACCCTTCAGCCCAACTCATCCATGCTGACCATGAGGCACCATCTTGGTCAGCATGCACCCATTTCCCACACTTTCCTGCATCTAAACCAACAAAAAGACTATGTTACTTCGGTCATATCCAGCGAATGCCACCATCACGCTCTCCCAAACTAGCATTTGAGGCACGGGTCCATGGAAACCGCCCAAGAGGAAGGCCACCAAAAAGATGGAATGACTGCCTGAAAGCAGACTGCAGCAAAAAGAACATCAACTCTCTGGTCAGAGCTAGCCAGCTAGCTAAGGACTGAAGAGAGTGGCAGGACATCATGAAGCAGATGACACCACTCAACCCCAAGTTGGAGATAGATAGATAGATAGATAGATGGATGGATGGATGGATGGATGGATGGATGGATGGATGGATGGATGGATGGATGGATGGATGGATGGATGGATGGATGGATGGATGGATGGATGGATGGATGGATGGATGGATGGATGGATGGATGGATGGATGGATGGATGGATGGATGGAGGGATGGATGGATGGATGGATGGATGGATAGATGGATAGATGGATAGATGGATAGATGGATAGATGGATAGATTCCGCCCAAGTGTCCTATAAAACCTTGCACATGGACAATGAAGAGAAAGTAGATTTCTGGAGCTAATAATATTCCATTACAATAATACCAAGTCTGGCACTTACCCAGGCTATATATGTCTCAAGTTATTGTTGACAGGGAATTTATTTGCCTTCTGTTGTACACACTAAACAAATAAAGTAAAGGTAAAAAATGCATTGAATGCTACTCCCATTCTTAAATTAAGTCAAAAGAAGTTAACAGGATGAATTCCTCCCTCAACATAGTCGGGTTAGCTATTGGGATTGTGCACAGTTACTTTATGTTGCTTAAGAGGATGTCGTGATCTGCGCACTCACTGGAATGTTTCCCTCTGTTTCCTAATCAATAGCTGCCAATAGCCTCTCTTTGTGTGAGTGTCGGTCCCAGCAATGCTGTGGTCAGCATCATGTCAAACAACATACAATGGCCTGTTTCCTTTATCATCGTTACTTTTTTGCATATCTTTCATTCATTGTTCTTTATCTCTCCACATCACCGTCTATATCTCTCGTTTCCCTTATCCCTAACCAGTCTGAAGCAGGGTCTCCACCCGAATCATCATCCATCATCCATCTCTCCAGTGATGCTGCCTGCCCCACTGAGTTACTCCAGCTTTTTGGGTGCATCTTCGGTTTAAACCTGCATCTGCAGTTCCTTCTTATACACTGATGTCAGGGTTCGCCAGGATAACAAGTCATTTATGGCTTATGGTCCAACCAACACCACACCAGTGGTCTATGGTTTGGTGAATCTCTTACCTATTGCCATCCGAAGTACAACCTAGAATCTATTTACACAGTACATAGAACAGTATAGCACAGTAACAGGCTTTTACGCGCATAATGTCTGCGTTGAACATGATTCCAATCTAAATTAATCTTATCTGCTAGCACACGATCCATATCCCTCCATTCCCTGCATATCCATGTGCCTATCCAAAAGCCTCTTAAATGCTATTATTGTATCTGCCTCCATCATACCCGCTCCTGGCAGTGCCTTCCAAGCACTCCCACCCTCTGTGTAAAATAGTTTCTTCTGCACATCTTTAAACTTTACCCCTCTCACCTTAAAGCTATGCCCTCTAGTCTGTGACACTTCCACCCTCAATGGATCAAAGGTGCTTTTATGGTCACATTTGCAGAGTGCAAACACAGTGAAATTCTTTCTTACAAACAGGCCAATAGAGTATTTCCATACCCCTGATCGTCGAATAGCAAGTGTACAGAAATAGTCTACTGAGCCCGCGTGCAAGAGGCGCTATGTTTTGCCGCCATTTTCAAAGTCCACGCTCCAGTTCTTATGAGAACTGTTCCAGGCAAGTCCCAGGCTGTTGTGGGCCTCCAGTCATCTCCTTCCTTGGACACCACATCCCTCCTCTCGCCAGTCCGCCTTTCTTCACCCCTGGGGAACAGCTTCTGACTGTCTATCCTACCTGTGCTTATCATCATTTTATATACTTTGATCAGGTCTTCCCTCAACCTCCAATGTTCCAGAGAAAACAATCCCAGTTTGTCCAAACTCTCTATGTAGCGAATGGCCTCCAAACCAAGTAGAGTGATCTATTCTGAGTGACCATCCCTGTACTGTAGCGATCCTGTAATCTTGTTGCTGCCGGGTTGTGGAAAGCTACAGCGCACAGAAGGTAGTATCCGGGATGTGGTTCTTGACAAAGAGATAGTAGATAACACGGCACTAACCACCATGTGTTTGTATTGCAGCTGTGCGGCTCCAGTGACTGATGGCTCCCAGTATTTTGTGCTGTTGATTATCACAGATGGAGTGATCTCAGACATGGTACAAACTAAAGAAGCCATTGTTAATGTGAGTTGCAATTAAGTTCAGCATCCTTTGATCAAACTGGGTAAATAGACTTTGCAGATGGATTTAGGTCAGTGGCTTGAATGGATGAATTAGGAGAAGGAGGACTGCAAGCCTGCTCCGCCATTTTATGTTTCCATGTGACAATGAAGGAAGCCATTTCGCGGTCTAGCTTAGTTTAATTTAATTTAGAGTTACACTGTGGAAACAGGCCCTTCAGCCCACTGAGTCCACACCGGGGATAATTTACAGAAGCTAATTAACCTACAAACCTTCACGCCTTTGCAATCTAGGCGGAAAACGGAGCACCCAGGTAAAACCAACACTGTCACAGGGAGGACATACCAACACGTACAGACTCATAGTTAGGATCGAACCCGCGTCTCTGGCACTGTAAGGCAGCAAATCTACCACTGCACCACTGTGCTGCCTCTCAGAGCAACCTCCTTTATTCCCCTTGTAGAAACAAGGAACTGCAAATGCTGGTTTACCTTTAAGACCCAAGGAGCTGTAGTAACTCAGCAGTCATTCAGCATCTCTGGAGAACATGGATGCGGGATGTTTTGGGTCCTGACCTGAAACGTCACCTATCCATGAAGTGATGCTGCCTGACCCGTTGCGTTATTCCAGCACTTTGTGTCCCCTTTATTCTCTGTTACCGCTTGAATTGAATTGAATCCTTTTATTTGTCATTCAGACCGTTCGGTCTGAACGAAATGTTGTCACAAATGCCCACTAATACTTGTTGGATTCTACCACAGTCACCTAAACAGGGGTCAGGTTCCAGTTACCATTTAATCCATCAAAGCAGCATGTCTTTGGAATGTGGATAGAAACCTGAACACCCAGAGGAAATCCATGCCTCCACAGGGAGAACATGCAAACTCCCCACAGGCAGCACCAGAGGTCAGACGCAAACCTGGTTCATTGGAGCCATGAGACAGCTGTACTACCTGCAGTGCCACTGATCCACCCATAAGTCCGTACGGCTGATTTAGATGATATAATTGTCCTCTTATCTCATCTGCAACAAAACATTTGCATAGTTGGGCGAGGAACTAATGAAATCATCTGATGGAGGTTGTCGACCCGAAACATTGCCAATCCATTCCCTCCACAGATGCTGCCTGACTCGCTGAGTTACTCCAGCACTTTGGGTTTTGATCAAGATTCCAGCACTTGCAATTCCTCTTGTCTCCCAATGATCTTGCAGATAGACATGGATCCCTTGGCAATATTGAAAATATGAAGGACTTTAGACTTTAGAGATTCAGCTCGGAAACAGGCCCTTCAGCCCATCGAACCTGTGCCGACCAGCGATCACCCATACACTAACACTATCCTACACACTAGGGACAATGTTGTTTTTAATTACCAGAGCCATTAGCCTACAAACCTGTAGGTATTTGGAGTGTGGGAGGAAACTGGAGCACCTGGAGAAAACCTATGCGCTCACAGGGAGAATGTATAAACTCCGTACAGACAGCACCCATAGTCAGGATCGAACCTGGGTCGCTGGTGCTGTAGGGCAGCAACTTTACCATTGCGGCACTGTGCCGCCTAAATTAATCTAAGTGGCCTGAGCAACTCTCATCCCTCAACTAGCATTACCTAAAATAGTATAACTGGTCATTGGTCTCGTTGTTTATGGAAGCTAGCATATTGTCCACGTGACAATGAGTGCAGTTCAAAAGTAAGCCATATTTTTAAAATGTCTTAGGAAACGATACCTTAGTCATTTGATCAAGAGCACAAGTGCATACTTTATTGCTGAAAAATGGCAGTGTTTCCATCAAATTATTAGGCTTTGTTTGAATGGAAAATACCGCTGATGGACCATGAACTAGAAATTTTGAGCGTGAATCCAGTTTCCTCCAGCACTGATGCTCCGTTCCAATCCTTGGCCTTTCCATTTGAAGTAGTGATCTGACTACCTCAGGAGGTAGAAACAAAGAACTGCAGTTTATAAAAAAAAGATGCAAAGTGCTGGTTTAACCCTCTGTATCTCCAGACTAAACTAAATGAATTCCCCTCATTCTTCCAACTCTTCTCAGGCAATCAAGCAAGATTGACAATGACCCACTTCCAAGGAATTTATTCAAGAAAGCTAATGGTTTGTTTGTCTTTGAATCGAGGAAGTAGGGGAAGCTTCGCATTACGTATGATATACCACAGCCAGACAAAACTCCAACATACAGCCCTCTACAATGCATCTTAGAACATGGAATATTGAAAGGATTCTGGTGTAGCTTAATCTTACCTTCAAATTATAAGAGATTACAGAAACTGGGATTTTTATTATTTTGTTATTACTGTTAAAACAAAGTAACTTGTGCTAAAACACCAGGATAAGCACTCAAGCAAAAAAACCAAGCCCAAGGTCAAAGTAGTATCTAAACTACCTATACACACTTAAACTGTAGAACAATAACTAACTGCATATTCAGTAATACGCTATTAACAAACAGTTAATTAAACTATTAACAATAGGCTGTTAACAAACACACACGCCAAATGTTGGATGCTCACACAGTTAAACTATGGGACAACAAAATCTGGCCATGTAGATGCCAGTATAACCTTATAGGGTTTATAAAGTGGGCACCTCCCTTACTGGTGTTTCGTTAAGTTAGGCCCACGACACCTCGGGAAGGATCAACGGTATATTGATATATATATATCTCGATTAACATTTCAATTCATTTTTATAATTTTGAAGTAATTGGTGGGGAAGATTCAAATAAACTTTTTCTGAAGCCAGGGATCAGGGAAAATCCTGCCTTGTGTTTTGTAGATGGTGGAAAGCCTTGAGATATGAATTATACATGTGGTACTGCAGCCACAGTCTGTTGCGTGGCTGGTGCTAGTGCGTCCCTTAACCATTAACCTTGATTCCAAGAAGCTATCAGTGTACTGAGCGCATGGGAGGAAATAGGTCAGGAAAGCATGTGTTGAAGAAATGCCCAGAACAAATTCAATATAAAGTTTAAAACTGCAAATACTTCTACAACTTTTGTTGCTGTTTAAAACATTGGGTTGAAATTGTAATTTAGTGAATTTGGTGTAAAATAATTTTCTCTTTTTGGAGGACAGTTTGGTCATTGGAAGAATAATCTAAAGTCCTTTTTTTACACATTTGGGTATATATTCATACGATACCAAACTGGAGTTAAAACATTAACATTTGGGGACAGTTACATTCTTTGGAATGGAAGAAGTAAAATGTTTTCGAACTTAACATCTACCATCGATGATGTGATAACTTTGGGTCAGGTGTCTATTGACTAGAATATTGAATAAAATTGGATGAAGCATAAAATAGGCTTTTGACCTGAATAAGCTCTGCTTGTGCGACATGCAACAAGTTCAGATCAGATGAGGGCACAGCTGGGTGGCACAGTAGCGCAACTGGTTGAACTGCTGCCTCACAGCACCAGAGGTCCAGATTCAATCCTGTCCTCGGGTGCTGCCTGTGTGGAGTTTACACATTCTCCCTGTGACCGTGTGGGTTTGCTCCGGGGGCTTGGATTTCCTCCCACATCCCAAAGACGTGCAGGTCTGTAGGTTAATTGGCTTCTGTAAATAGCCCCGAGTGTGTAGAGAGCGGATGCAAAGGTAGGTTAACATAGAACTGGCGTGAATGGGTGATCAATGATCGGCATGGACTCGGTGGGCCAAAGGGCTTACTTATCCATGTTCTATCGTTCAACCAATGAATCAATGTGGTTTTATTTTCAGGCAAATTATCATTTTTATCTAATCTTTCCTACATTGACTCATAAATGGGAGGCACAGTTCAAAGTGTGGGGTCACCATCCGTTTCCAGTCAGACCACTGAAATGATACATTTCACAAGTTGGACGGCAAATAACAAGTGAACGGGCTTCTTTATTTGTAGGCACAAGAAACTGCAGGTACAGGTGTTACAAGAAAGATACAAAATGCTGGAGTAACACACTGGTCAGACAGCATCTCTGGAGAACATGGAATGAAGACATTTTGAGTTGGGACCCTTCTTCAAACTAATTGTGGGAAGAAGAAAGGTGGGGGCAGGACAATATCTGGCAAGTGTAGATTAGGCCTCATTTTAAGGGCAAGTGTAGATTAGGCCTCATTTTAAGGGCGTGTAGATTAGGCCTCATTTTAAGGACAAGTGTAGATTAGGCCTCATTTTAAGAGCAAGTGAAAAGGAATCACATTTTTTTAAATATTGAATAATAATCAAAGGTTAAAAGTGAATCTGCATCTTCATTGGACTTATTTCTATTATGATAGCTTTATTGTAGAAATATGTAAAAGGAAAGACTTGGGAGGCCACAACCAGTTTTTAATCTTTTTTAGTTTATAAATTCATAAATATCATGGGAGTAGAAATAGGCCATTTGTCCCATCAAGTCTACTCTGCCATTCGATCATGGCTGAACTTCTTTCCCCTTCAACCCCATTCTCCTGCCTTCTCCCCATAACCTTTGACACCCTTACTAATCAAAAATCTGTCAAACTCCGCTATAAAAATACCCAATGACTTGGCCGCCACGTCCATCTGTGGCAATGAATTCCACAGATTCACCACCCTCTGACTAAAGAAATTCCTCCTCCTCTCCTTTCCTATTCTAAAGTTGTAACCTCTGGTCCTAGACTCTCCCATTAGTGGAAACATCCCCTTCACATCCACTTTATCCAGACCTTTCACTATTTGGTAAGTTTCAATGAGTTCCCCGTCATCCTTCTAAATTCCAGCAAGTACAGGCCCAGAGCCGTCAAACGCTCATCATATGCTATTGCTATTATTTCCACATTGACTCAACCCTCATAAGTAGGAGGCAGTGTTCCTGCAATGTCTGATACAATGCCCATTGCACTCCATGTCATCAGAGTAAGGTTATGAACACCTGAAGCATCTGTAAATCACCATCACAAGTTCACAACGTTAGTTAATTGGGAAAATCAATACTGTTCATCTTATAGACAAAATGTGAATCTTGAACTCACGGTGAGTGCAGAATGAGCCAGAGGGAGAAGCTTTATTTTATTTAGTTCCTGAATACAGGCAGTTAACGTGATAATATAGATTGCTCCATCCCTATATACGAAAGAGTTGTGAGTTATTTTCTTGAACCACAGATGTGCTTCGATACAACTATGGAGTCATGGGGGAATACAGCATGGAAACAAGCCCTTCGACCCAATTTGCCCATGCCGACAAACATGCCTCATCTACACTAGTTCCCCCTGCCTGAATTCGGCCCATATCCCTCTTAACCAAGCATTTGCATGTACCTGTCTAAATGTTTCTCAAATGTTGCACTGTTTTAAGGACACTATAGCCATTTGAAGATCAGCTAAGTAAAAACAAAGCATTTCATTTGTAAAGGACATTAATAAATCATTTAAATTTTAAGCAGAATCAGAAGCCAATGCAATAACTTCTCTTGTATCTTTTTAATTATTTTCAGATATTTTAAAACAGATTCAAGCACTCAAATTGCCATTGTGGCACTTAGAATCATATTGTCTGGTTTGCTGGTATATAATATAATGACTATATTAACCATAATTATAGCCAAGCAATTATAATGCGTAGCTGTGATTTGTATGAAATACTGGTCAAATTACTTATTCTGACATCTTCAAATTAAACAGGCCTCAGTCCTTCCAATGTCAATAATCATCGTTGGAGTGGGACCTGCAGAGTTTGATGGTGAGTATTACTTCAGTATCTATGGAGTATCTATGGAGTCTCCGCGCAGACTGTACTGAGATGACTTGTTATTATGAACAGGTTCCAGTCTTGTGAAGTAGATCACATCAATCGGATGTAACATGTAAAATGGACAAGGGAGAGCCAGTGGATGTAGTGTACCTGGACTTTCTGAAAGCCTTTGATAAGATCCCACACAGGAGATTAGTGGGCAAAATTAGAGCACATGGTATTGGGGGTAAGGTGTTGGCATGGATAGAAAATTGGTTGGCAGACAGGAAACAAAGAGTAGGGATTAACGGGTCACTTTCAGAATGGCAGGCAGTAACTAGTGGGGTACCGCAAGGCTCGGTGCTGGGACCGCAGCTATTTACAATATACACTAATGATTTAGATGAAGGAATTAAAAGTAACATTAGCAAATTTGCAGATGACACAAAGCTGGGTGGCAGTGTGAACTGTGATGCTATGAGGATGCAGAGCGATTTAGACAGGTTGGGTGAGTGGGCAGATGCAGTATAATGTGGATAAATGTGAGGTTATCCACTTTGGAGGCAAGAACGGGTAAGCAGATTATTAGCTGAATGGTGTCAGGTTAGGAAAAGGGGAAGTACAATGAGACCTGGGTGTCCTAGTACATCAGTCACTGAAAGTAAGCATGTAGGTCCAGCAGGCAGTGAAGAAAGTTAATGGCATGTTGGCCTTTATAACAAGAGGAGTTGAGTATAGGAGCAAAGAGGTCTTTCTGCAGCTGTACAGGGCCCTGGTGAGACCACACCTGGAGTATAATGTGAAGTTTTGGTTTCCTAATTTGAGGAAGGACATTCTTGCTATTGAGGGAGTGCAGCGTAGGTTCACAAGGTTAATTCCCGGGATGGCGGGACTGTCATATGATGAAAGAATGGAGCGACTGGGCTTGTATTTATTAGAATTTGGAAGGATGAGAGGGATTCTTATAGAAAAACTTCTTCACACAGAGTAGCAATGTTACAAAATTTTGAGATTTTAAAAATCAAGTCTGCAATTTATCCCATCAGATAAAGCATAAAAGTAAGTTTAATTTGACACCTAATTCACTTTCATATCTCAAGTATTTAAATAGTTATGGCCATTTTCATACTGGGATATGAGCATCTTGTTCCCTATTGATTTTCTATGGACATAACAAAAAAGCTGTGATCGTGAACAGTCAAAAGCCCATAACTTTCTTAAAAATTAAGAGAACTGAATGAAATTTTCAGTTATCATAGATTGAAGCATTCTGAAACAAATATAAAATAATCTTACTTGGATGACCTGAAATTAAAGCATATAATTAGTTAGTTACCTAATTGTAGCTAATTTCAGACTTCAATTACTAGATCTAAACATCTATCCATTTCTTAATAAATGATTAACATTTTTAAATAGCCTAAATGTCCAAATAATATTCATAAATAATTCACAATAAAACATGATTTTTAAATCTCATTTACATTAATTTATAGACCAAATGGAAGGAATTTAGTGTTCAATTGCTGTAAATAAATGCCCATTTAAATCAGCTTTCCAGTGGGATCCTGTGAACGCGCTGGTTTAGAACATTCACATTGCGGTAGATTTGTGCCTCAAATGCCCAGAAAAATACTGCGGGATATAATGGGCCCAAAATGAGCTACTCGCAATATTAAACTTTGTATAAAGGGATCTTTAGAAGCCCTTTTTAATGTAAAAATATACAGCCTAACTTCAGTTGTTTGCTTTATGAGACCCTGCGGTTGCTGGCGGTCGCGGGTTTAGAGATTGATTTTTAAACTACTATAACTATTTTACGAGGCCTTTAAAACTAATAATAGCTTTTGCGACGGGGTCTTTCAGCGATTTTTCGTTAATAATTAACTAGGCTGAACATCTTCGATTTGAACAGCCTAGAGAAAATCGCGTTTTAAAACCGCCCCCCTCTAAACGGCGCCAAAATCGCGCACACCCGCAGCGACAGATTTTCAACGATGCTTCAGGTAGGCTTTGCAACATACCTACACAGAGGGTTGTGAATTTGTGGAATTCTATGCCTCAGAAGGCAGTGGAGGCCAATTCACTGGATGCATTCAAAAGAGAGTTAGATAGAGTTCTTCGGGGTAGCGGAATCAAGGGGTATGGGGAGAAGGAAGTAACGGGTTACTGATTGTGGATGATCAACCATGATCACATTCAATGGTGGTGCTGGCTCGAAGGGCCGAATGGCCTACTCCTGCACCTAGTGTCGATGTACCTGTATATCTACAGTATGTTGATGTTTGGATGGACATTTCACGAGAGTTTTACAGAGACACATAGAAACATAGAAAATAGGTGCAGGTGTAGGTCATTCGGCTCTTGTCAAGCCAGCACCGCCATTCATGCTGATCATCCAAAATCAGGGTCCCATTCCTGCATTCTCCCCATATTCCATGATTCCGTTAGCCCAAGGCCTATATCTAACTCTCTCTTGGAAGCATCTAGTGGATTGACCTCCACTGCCTTCCGTGGCAGAGAATTCCACACGGACACAGACATTGATTGGAACATGTTTCCACCTTTGTGGGGTCAGCCTTCAGAAGATGGGAGTCCTCCATCCACCAGGGAACCTGAATGCTTTATACCCAGGGTGCTGCTCCCTTGTATAATATCTCAGCATTTACCTGTAACCTTAACCCTAGTGCTATCTTATGCAGTGATTATCGCAAATGTGGAATGGGCAGGATTACCACTGATAGGCACAGAACATTGTAAACTAATTTAAAAAACAGGGAACAATTGAATGGATTGTGATAATAAGTTCTTTAGTGTTTGCAATTAGTTTTTACATTTCTCCATTGGTTTGCTTGTTCCTGTGCAAATCTCCCAACTCCCCGTGCATTACTACTATTAGAACACCTCACTGTGCACTCTCTATTCTGTTTGGAGCTGGGGATGAATAAAGACCTTGTTGACTGTCAATAAGGAAAAGCACTGTGCCTTTGAAGTTCACTGATAGCCTGCAAGCAAAGCCTGTCTTCCTCCCCTCCCTGGAGCAGCCGGTGCGATCAGCTGGTGGCCTGCGTTCTAACAACAGCGCTTTTTAGACTTTTTAATTGGAATTGTTGGCTTCGAGCCTGAGGCGGGAGCAGTTTCGGCAGCACTTTTGCAATGAGAATAGAGCGGCGAGGTGCTATTTTTTGCTTGTCAATTTTTTGATGAAAGAGTAGTCAGCTTGGCTGCCTTCCAGCCAGACTCCCTTCCACATTTACAGGTATGATTGACAACCAGTACAGGACTCCAATTAATCCACAACCTGTGAAGGATAATAAGTCGTGGCACCCCATTCATTCTGCTGCTGAAGGCCTCGTTGTGCACTCTTGGGGTGGAGGTAGTCTTTGGGGAATCGTGCTTAATAACAATGTTTGAATCTTACACGCTGACAGGCTGCAGTTAAAAACAGGAGTTCTAGTGAAGCGGCACATTGTTGTATGTGGCGTTAGAAACCTGCCAATCCTTGTACTCTAGACTTTAGAGTTTCAGTGTGGAAACAGGCCCTTCAGCCCACCGAGTCCACGCCGACCTTCGATCACCCCTTACATTAGCACCATCCTACTCAGGAAGGGCAATTTACAATTTACAGAAGGCAATGTCTTTGGAGCGTGGGAGGAAACTGAAGCACCTGGAGAAAACCCACGCAGGCCACAGGGAGAAAGTACAAACACCATACAGACAGCACCCGTGGTCAGGATCGAACCCGAGTCTCTGGCACTGTAAGGCAGTAATTCTACCGCTGCGCCACCGTGCCAGCCCCAAAAGACTCCGAAATACAGGAGTGCAACACGACAACTGAACATTTCTGTAGCAAGGGGAATTCAGAGACATCGGCCTTTGGAAAAATTGTACAGTCATCGTTGGAGAGTAAACCTCACTGTTTATGTTAGGTTGTTAAATACTCTGGGAAATGAAGTGAAAAGTTATTGCACATCTATTAAAAGGCAATGCTGAGGGACAAGGTATTCCAGGTAGACCTAGAGAAGAAGCACGGCACGTCATTCAGGGCTACTCAGCGACACCATGAAGGGGCTGTGGGCCTCATGAGACAATGACAAACACATTCAGCTGGTGCTGGTGGAAACCACACAAGGATCTTGCTCTGAGGCATCTTGCAGCTTTGGTGGTCCTCTCCTGTCATGTTGAGACATGTCCTCAGGACAACATATAGTTGGATGTTCTACGTTAAAAACAGGACTTACGACCCAGCCAGGCATCTCATCAGTGCACAGATCGACAGCGATTGAAGATGTACTGCAAGAATAACTAATTTACATTTGATGGCATCTCCCTTCCTGTCTTAATAGAATTGCTGTCCTGGACCAAGTAATAAGCTTATTATGAATGGCCTGTGGTCAACAATGAGGCCTAGAGGCTCAGGCGAAACCATAATGTCTCCTGAAAATGAAACATTTGAAGAGAAAATTATCAACTTTAATATCTTTCTGTTTCTCTTCAATTTTTTTGCAAGCAAATTTATTTTTATCACCACTGTCCCCAAGTGAAGTGATATGCTCCAATCTTTAGTTTCCAATAATATCTACTGCAAATAATGCATTGTTTTTGGTAGTGAATGTCAGTAAATGTTTTGACCAGAGCATACAGCTGATTTGACATCCATTTGATAGTCTGGCATCGGTGGTGGGGAAGTTGCTGGAGTCAATTATAAAAGATGAAATAGCAGCACATTTGGATAGCAGTAACAGGATCGGTTCGAGTCAGCATGGATTTACGAAGTGGAAATCATGCTTGACTAATCTTCTGAAATTTATTGAGGATGTAACTAGGAAAATGGACAAGGCAGAGCCAGTAGTGTACCTGAACTTTCAGGAAGCATTTGATAAGGTCCCGCATAGGAGATTAGTGGGCAAAATTAGGGCACATGGTACAGGTGCACAACCTTTTATCCGGAGTTCCGGAAACCGAAAAGCTCCGAAAACCGGACATTTTTCCCAGGATTTCGTCTGCACACCAAAGCTCGCGTTTGGCGCCAAACTTGACCCGAAATGACCCACGGTCAACCCAGGTCCGGGGAGACACTTAAACATCTGTAAATCATTGCTTAAATGTTAGTCAGTTAGTTTGGAGGGCTTTTATGTGAAGGGGGTGGAGGGGGGATGAAGGGGGAAACTTTAATTCTTAGTCCCCTACCAGGTCGGAGAGGCGGGGAGCGGGCAATGCCTTACCGGGTCGCCATGCAGTAAGCTCCGGAGCGCTGTGGCCGCCGACTCCCAACATCGCGGAGCTGGGGGCTGCGGGCGTCCGGCCGCGGGCGGCGCCGGTTGGAGCTCCGACCCCGGCAACTCTACCCCTGGCTGCGCGGCGCTCCAAATCCAGCGCGGCCCGCGGCCGGACGCCCGCAGCCCCAGCTCCGCGATGTTGGGAGTCGGCGGCCACAGCGCTCCAGAGCTTACCGCACGGCGACCCGGTAAGACATTGCCCGCTCCCCGCTGGTATCCCAGCGCTGTGGCCGCCGGCTCCCAACATCGCGGAGCTGGGGCTGCGGGCGTCCGGCCGTGGGCGGTGCTGGATTTGGAGCGCAGCGCAGCGAGGGGTAGAGTTGCCGGGGTCGGAACTCCAACCGGCGCCGCCCGCGGCCGGACGTCCGCAGCCCCCAGCTCCGCGATGTTGGGAGTCGGCGGCCACAGCGCTCCGGAGCTTACTGCACGGCGACCCGGTAAGGCATTGCCCGCTCCCCGCATCTCCGACCAGGTAGGGGACTAAGAATTAAAGTTTCCCCCTTCACCCCCCACCACATAAAATCCCTCCAAACTAACTGACTAACATTTAAGCAATGATTTACAATGATTCCCCGATCTCCAGGGAGGAGGCAGCCGCTCCAGACTTTTCAAGCCGCCCGCGCTACCTACCTAATCTACGCTAAAAATCTACCATTCCGAAATCCGAAAAATTCAGAAATCCGAGATGTGCCTGGTCCCAAGGCTTTCGGATAAAAGGTTGTGCACCTGTATAGGGGGTAGAGTGCTGACATGGATAGAAAATTGGTTAGCAGACAGGAAACAAAGAGTAGGGATTAACGGGTCCCTTTCAGAATGGAAGGCAGTGACTAGTGGGGTACCGCAAGGCAAGGAAATCTGCAGCCGTGCACCACCCACAATAAAATAGCACCACCCACAATAAAATAGCACCACGCAAGGGAACTGGGCACTCAGGCAGCATGAATAATAATAATAATAATACATTTTATTTATGGGCGCCTTTCAAAAGTCTCAAGGACACCTTACAAAAATTTAGCAGGTAGAGGAAAAACATGTAAGGGGAATGAAATAAATAGTAGAGACATGACTAGTACACAAAGTAAAGACAGAATTCAATACAAAACACAATATGAGGCAATTAATGCACAGATGAAAAGGGAGGGGGACGTGGAGCTAAGGATAGGCAAAGGTGAAGAGATGGGTCTTGAGGCGGGACTGGAAGATGGTGAGGGACACGGAATTGCGGATCAGTTGGGGGAGGGAGTTCCAGAGCCTGGGAGCTGCCCTGGAGAAGGCTCTGTCCCCAAAACTGCGGAGGTTGGACTTGTGGATGGAGAGGAGACCGGCTGATGTGGATCTGAGGGACCGTGAGGATTGGTAGGGGGAGAGGAGGTCAGTGAGATATGGGGGGGCCAGATGGTGGAGGGCTTTGTAGGTGAGGATCAGGATTTTGTAGTTGATCTGGTGGGAGATGGGAAGCCAGTGAAGTTGTTTGAGGACTGGAGTGATGTGATGCCAGGATTTGGTGTGGATGATGAGTCGGGCGGCTGCGTTCTGGACCAGTTGGAGTCGGTTGATGTAGGTGGAGCTGATGCCAAGGAGAAGTGAGTTGCAGTAGTCCAGTCGGGAGGAGATGAAGGCATGGATGAGTCTTTCAGCAGCGGGAGGTGTGAGAGAGGGTCTGAGTTTGGCGATGTTGCGGAGATGAAAGAAGGAGGTTTTAATGACATGGCGGATGTGAGGCTCAAGGGAGAGGGTGGAATCAAAGATCACGCCAAGGTTGCGGGCCTGGGGAGATGGGGAGACGGTGCCGTCGATGGTGAGAGTGGGGTTATTGATTTTGCTGAGTGTGGCTTTGGAGCCTATGAGGAGGAATTCTGTCTTATCGCTGTTGAGTTTGAGGAAATTATGTTGCATCCAGGTTTTTATAGCTGAATGGCATGAATGGCACAGTGATGCAGCTAGTAGAACTGCTGCCTTGCCGTGCCAGAGACCTGGTTTTTACCCTCACCTCAGTTGCTATCTGTGGTGTTTGCATGTTCTCCCTGCGACTGAGTGGGTTTTCTCCGAGTGTTCCGGTTTCCTCCCACATCCCAAGACGTGCAGGGTTGGTGGGTTAATTTGCCTCAGTAAATTGCCCCTTGTGTGTAAGGAGTGAATGCGAAAGCAGGTAAACATAGAACTGGTGTGAATTGGTGATCGATGGTCAGCATGAACTTGGTGGGCTGAAGGGCCTGTTTCCATGCTGTATCTCCAAACTAAACTAAGTGAATGCATGAGATGGATGAGCTCACCCCTGTGGAACATAGAACAATTTTGTTCATGTTAGGTTTTTCCTGTTAATTCTGTGGTGACGTTGGCTGTTGGATTATGGTTGAAACTAACCTAGGGTGTGACTGGAGGAGGACCTGGAAGTTATAGTGTATGGGGCATAGGGGTTGTGATTACTAGAATGCACTGATCAGAAAGGGATATATCTAAACTATCTATTCACTATTATTGTTTGCTTGTTTGTTTTTATGTGTATGTATGTGTGTGTATATATATATATATATGTGTGTGTATGTGTATACATATATGTGCGTGTAGGAAGGAACTGTAGATGGTGGTTTACATCGAAGATAGACACAAAATGCTGGGGTCACTATGCTGGCTGTCCTGCTGAGATACTCCAGCATCTCTCACACACACACGCACGCACGCACGCACACGCGCACACACGCACACACGCACACACACACACACACACCACACTTACACACTTACTTTTCACTGTATCTCGGTACACTTGCAAATAAACTAAACAAACTAACTGAAAACTACCCCTGCATAACACACTGCCTTTGTTCACACTGCAGCTGGACACTGTGGGAAATGTATCCATGCTAGTCCCAGTACAGGAGAGTGTTAGCTTTCGTGCAGCCTTCTCAAAGCTGCATGATTCCCTCTGCTTGGGTCTGGTGAGCGGACGAAGCAGTCAGCTGTCGTGGAAGAGGAGAACCTCTTTGACCCGACACTGTGTTGGACAGCAAACTGCAAGAGATTGCAAACGTGTCTGAGTGGGAGCTGCCAGATGCACAAACCTTCACTGTCATGGTCGCCTTCCCAATGGCGGCTAGCTGCTTGTTCTGAGAACATGGTTTTTCACTGTGGCAGATGCTATGTCACGGACACAAGCAAATCCTGAGAATGAAACCATTTCTGTGCATTATACACAGTTCCACGACTTCCCTTTATGCTGATTGTCATCTCTTTTTTTTAACGAAAGGCAGAATTTAGGGTGAGAAAAAAAAATTAAGATTGTACTGGATGGCGGCTGGTGCCATGGAGTTTCCATGCAGTTCTTCTGCCAATGTTAACAGCTGCAGAAATGGATCTTATGTTCAAATGGAAGCCTTACATTCTTCTGATTAGTGACCAGTCACTTTAGCTGCAAGGTTTTTATTGTGTTCTTTGTTGCCACCGCAAAAAAAAATTGCAGAAAATTTGTGGACGCAGCCTAGACCATCATGCAAACCATTTCCCGTTTATTGACTCCATCTACGCTTCTCGCTGCCTCGGCAAGGCCACCAGCATAATCGAGGGCCAGTCCCACCCCAGTCACTCCCTCTTCTCACCTCTCCCATCAGGCAAGAGGTACAGAAGTGTGAAAATACGTACCTCCAGATTCAGACAGTTTCTTCCCAACTGTTATCAGGCACCTGAACGATTCTATTAACAACTAGAGAGCAGTCCTGAGCTACTATCTTCCTGATGGGATTATCTTTAATCAGACTTTACTGGACTTTCACTTGCACTAAATGTTATTCCCTGTATCATGTATCTATACACTGTGGATGTGTGTCAGAAGGTACTGCAGATGCTGGTTTACACCGAAGATAGACACAAAATGCTGGAGTAACTCAGCGGGGCAGGCAGCATATCTGGAAAGATGGAATGGGTGATGTTTCGGGTCTCGACTCCAGCATTTTATGTCCATCTTCGGTGTGCACTGTGGATAGCTCGGTTGTAATCATGTATAGTCTTTCCGCTGACTGTAAAGCACGCAACAAAAGCATTTCCCTGTACCTCGGTACACGTGGCAATGAACAATACTAAACTAAACTTTGGTGCCATCTTCATTGTTACATTTATATTGTTCTCTCCTGAAAAGTAGTTGGTTAATCATAGAAACATGTATGACCTTTGATGATCTTTGCTGGTAAGCTAACCAACAAACATACTCTGTATGACATCTTTAGCCTTTAGTCAGAGGGTGGTGAATCTGTGGAATTCTTTGCCTCAGAAGGCAAAGTCAGTGGACATATTTAAGGCAGAGATAGATAGATTCTTGATTAGTACGGGTGTCAGAAGTTATGGGGTGAAGGCAGGAGAACGGGGTTAGGAGGGAAGAGATAGATCAGCCATGATTGAATTGCGGGGTAGACTTGATGGGCCTAATGGCCTAATTCTACTCCTATCACTTATGATCTTATGATATTATGATCGTATGATCTTTTAGAGCTGTGGTCTGAGACAAGGGTGAGTGGAGGGTAGGGAAATAAAATGCACTCATCGTCCCATCTTTTTTTTACAGCAATGGAGGAGCTGGATGGGGACGAGGTTCGAATCTCCTCCAGGGGTCGATACGCGGAACGTGATATTGTGCAGGTAATAACTATTACACCCGGGATATGGTGTTTGTGTTATTATTTGGCCGACGGAATGCAAGTTCAATTCCTTCATTTGGGAATTTGACCGAAGCTTTTGGGCAAAGAGGGGCAGTAATTCCTGGGAAGCGACCACGCTGCGTCTTGAGACAACCAAAACTGCCCTCCGTCAGTCCCTAATTAGCCAAGTTATCCTGTCTGAGGACTAAGGTACCGAGCAGAAGTCATGGAAGTGTTGGCCACAATCTGCTATTCCTCCTTGGATGTGAAATTCTCTCACTCTCCGACGATCCAGTTCAGTTTAGTTTACTGTCGGGTGTACACCGATGTACAGTGGAAAGCTTTTGTTGCGTGCTATCCAGTCAGCAGAAAGGCAATACATGATTACGATCAAGCCATTTACTGTGCATAGACACATGATAAGAGAATAAAGAAAACAATCCAAGGGAGAGGAGTAAATGTGCAAACTGCAGGCCAGGCAGACTAATATCAAGGATGGGATATTTCACATGTAACTCGGATTGCCACTACTCTGGGATGAACCTGGTGCCTCCAGGAATAAAGGTTTAATTTCAGGGCTACTGCTCCTTGTGTCGTGAGAGAATAAACAGGGGGAATGTTAAAATTTTTTTAAAAATTGCAATTATTTCATTTTGAGCATCTATGTTTAAGCAAGGGAAAATGGCTGTTTTGATTGGCAGTGCAAATGCTCTGTGAGGAAGCAACTTGACCAATGGTGTGAGTATAAGGGAGGAGCAGTTTAAGGAAAGAAGTCAAAAGATGAAATCCCCATGAAAGTAGCCAAGAGAAAAGGCATCTGCAAGCTGCCTCATTCATGCCTGCCGGTGAAAACGTGGAGATTGAACCATTGTTCCGAGTTTCTCCCTGAATCCTCTGCTGTGTAGTCCAGTGAATATGGATGGGTGAATGGGTGACATTTTGGGTCAAGACCCTTCTTCAGATTGAGTCAGGGGAAAGGGCCATGAGAGATATAGACGGAAATATTGCCTGACCCGCTAAGTTACTCCAGTATTTTGTGTCTTTCTTTTGCAACATTGATGACTATTAGATTCAGGGGCGGAAAATCCAGCACAACTCTGCCTGCCCCGCCAGGTGAGTCTACAGCCTTCCTGGACTTGCGGGAAATATGGCCCAGCGTGGCGA
Organism: Amblyraja radiata; assembly: GCF_010909765.2. NCBI lineage: Eukaryota > Metazoa > Chordata > Chondrichthyes > Rajiformes > Rajidae > Amblyraja > Amblyraja radiata. Next base: position 34,590,703 of record NC_045973.1, on the reverse strand, counting down.
AGCAGCACTGGTGTCCCGTCAGTCCAGACAGGGCTCTAGTTAACCCGGTGAGACAAGCAGAGTTGAGCTGCATTTAGCGCTGGATTGAGCCTCCGAAGCCTTGTGTGTGTGTGTGTGTGTGTGTGTGTGTGTGTGTGTGTGTGTGTGTGTGTGTGTGTGTGTGTGTGTGTGTGTGTGTGTGTGTGTGTGTGTGTGTGTGTGTGTGTGTGTGTGTGCGCGCGTGGCCGCCAAAAAATTGTGTTCCCCGGTCCCCTCCATGTTTTGATAGCGAGTTCCGCTCTTGATTAGATTCAAATGTGCCTCCAGACTACTTTTGATGAATTAGTGACACCGATGTTAACTCCATTGTTGTGACGTCTTTTTCAGTTTGTTCCATTCCGAGACTATGTCGATCGCTCTGGCAACCACATCTTGAGTATGGCTCGGCTTGCTAAGGACGTGCTGGCGGAAATCCCAGATCAGCTGCTCTCCTACATGAAGACAAGAGACCTAAAGCCTCGGCCTGCCCCTCCCTCCTACACATCCGCCTCACAACAATCATTCCACTCAAGGATCTGAGGACGAACACTCTCTCTTTCATCATTGTACTTATAGACTGCTTTTAATATAATTGCAATTGGAACTTCAGTGTACACGTGTTTGAGAGAGAGATATGGACAGTTGTCGAACTTGCCTCTGTTCCATTGTAGAAATATTGGCCCTATCTATTCCAGCTGCTGATATCATCGTGGTCTTCATGGATGGAAATAACGGACATATATTGGATGAAGTCCATCTATCACTTCCAGTTTATAGCTTGGTTACTCTGTTCCACTTGGTGTTGCCACAAATAATTATGCTCTCCTCCTCCAGTTGCCTGTAAATGAGCTTTTGATGTTTACGCAGTGTTCCTGTCATATTAGTTCAGACGCCAGTGGCAGCAGTAACCATCATCGATGCTGCATCGTGAAGCTGCCCTCTGTAATCGGTACTTGACAGAGGCAACTACAACATAGAACATTAGGGAAAGTACAGCACAGGAACGAAAATGATCATACGAGGTATAGATCGGGTAGACGCACAGAGTCTCTTGCCCAGAGTAGGGGAATCAAGAAGGACACAGGACAAGAAGATCACCCCCTCATTACCCTGCGCTCCTAAGAATAGAATCCTAGCCTGCTCAACCTCTCCCCATAGCTCACGCCCTCTAGTCCTGCAACAGTGCCAGGATAAACTAATCTCATCTGCCTGCACATGACCCATCCCCCTCGACAAGGAATATCTTTGTTTCTTTTTGATAAGTTAACATTGATTTTGTATTTCATTGAGATCAATGTGCTCTGCAGAAGGGTGGAATGCCAAGTTTTTTCCACATGGATTTTAAACCTTACAGATCAATCAATCCCATCTTCAGATAAGCTTTGAAAGCAGCAGCTCCGGATTCAACCACCAGACAGTCAACACTAGCATTCTACGAATATCTGGAGATGAATGCAAAAAATGCCAACCCATGTACAGTTCATGAAAGCAATCATTGGGCAGTTCCTTAATCATCTTCCAATCCAGGCCACAGAGGGTGGCACAGTGGTGCAGAAGTAGAGTCGCTGTCTTACAGCACGAGAGACCCGGGTTCGATCCTGACTAACCAAGCTACCTGTACGGAGTTTGTATGTTCCCCCTTTGACCACATGGGTTTTCTCCGGGTGCTCAGGTTTCCTCCCGTACTCCATAGATGTACAGGTTTGTTGGTTAATTGACTGGTAAAATTGTAAATCGTTCCTAGTGTGTAGGATAGTACTAGTGTACGAGGTGATTGCTGGTCGTTGCCATCTCAGTGGGCCGAAGGGCCTGTTTCCGCGCTGTATCTCTAAAATCCAGAGACGGATGGAATAATGTCAACCTGTAAGAACGAGTCTGAAGAAGGGTCACCCATTCCTTCTCTCCAGAGATGCTGCCTGTCCCGCTGAGTTATTCCAACTTTTTGTGTCTATCTTTGGTTTAAGCCAGCATCTGTAGTTCCTTCCAACACAACCCGCATACAGTTCATGAAAGAATTCACTAGGCAGTTCCATAAGCTTCTTCCAGTCCATCTACAGCAGGGCTCCCATCAGTACATTAGCCCTCCATTATCAGCATTCACATTGTTGGACCTGGTATTTTTATTGTGTATCCATTGCCCATACAATCCCTCAAGTCACATTATTATCCCCGATTCAGAAACTATTTCGATAAGTCATGACGAGGTCCCTTTGCCATGCATCATGGTTTAAGCAACCACTGATGAACCACAAGAGTAATGTTTTCCCCTGAGGTTAGATTGCCATCTAAACCTTCCTGAAAACATCAGCAGTCTCCTGCTACTTAGAATATTCAAGGGCAACTTCCTACATCTAAATGAAAAGAAGCCTTTTTGTGATGTATACATGTGATACAGCTTAGTTTTAGTTTAGATTAGAGATACATTGCGGAAACAGGCCCTTCCTCCCAATGAGACCGACCAGCGATCCCCGCACACTACCACCATCCTACACACTAGGGACAATTTACAGAAGCCAATTAACTTACAAACCTGTACGTCTTTGGACTGTTGGAGGAAAACGGAGTACTCGGGAAAACTCACGCAGTCACGGGGAGGACGTACAAACTCCGTACAGACAGCGCCGGGGTCAGGATCAAACCTGGGTCTCTAGCGCTGTAAAAGCCCTGTCCCACTGTACGAGTTCATTCAAGAGTTCTCCTGAGTTTGCCCTGATTCAAACTCAGAGATTTACGGTAATGGCTGCTCGTCGGTACTCGGGGCTCTCGTGGACATTTTTCAACATGTTGAAAAATCTTCACGAGTCTTCCCGAGCTTACCTGCTCTTAGCGAGTCTTTCCGAGTACTTGCCGTTAGCGTTACGAGCCGCTAAGAGACGTCCCTGAGCTCCGACGTACCCGCTACATTCATTCTCCGTGCTTACCACGAGTTTGATTTTTTTTAAACTCGGGAGAGCTCTTGAATGAACTCGTACAGTGGGACAGGGTCATTAGGCAGCAGCTCTACCGCTGCGTAACCGTGCTGCTGGTTCTGCACTATAGCACTCAGTTCAACATCCTGTTCATTTTCCAGCGCTCTTTCTAAACGTTATGGTCACATCTCTGTTACCTTAAATTTCGTCCTGTACCAATCAACATTTTACACCCCAAGACCAACAAGGCAGATAGTGCAGTGGTTTGGTGGGATATTTCCTTCCTCTCATCACCACTCGAAGACTTGCATATTAAGATCTAATGAAAAGCAAATTCGAAGTCCACAATGTCAAATCAGAGAATACTCAGAAGGTTAGGCAGCATCTACGGATAGCGAATGTTATAGATCGAAAACCAAGAAGCAGAATTATTTGTAGTATTTTCTGTTTATACCTCGGATTTTCAGCATCTGCGGAACTTAGTTCTTTTAATCCCTGTTGCAAAGTAATGTGTTGGACCTCCACTGTGCATCCGTCCATATTGCCTAACTACACTATTATGCATTGAAAGTGTTCTGTAGTAGCTAGCCTGGAATGTGGCTTTTGGATATTCAAGACCTCACTGTAAGGGTGCAATTCCATTGAATATCCACAACCCTGGGGCCGCACTGCTTTGTGAATAGTTGATGTTTCCTGTGGATTTGCGCCGCAAGTGTATCTTGCAGAACACTGCTACGTAGCTTTAGAGTCATGGAGTCATGCAACACGGAACTCGGCCCAACTTGTCCAATCGACCAAGATATCCCATCTACGCTGGTCCTACCTGCCTGCGTTCAGCCCATAATCCTTCTAGACATCTGGAAGCAACTGTCTTGCCCTGCTGATGAGGCTGATATTAGTCATCTCTCACATGGAGAAAAGGATGATTGACAGGAAAAAAAACTGAAGAAGCCAACCCCTGCTATTCTGTAATGGAGCACATCAATACAATGCCAACTCGAGGTCATGCCCAATGATATTTGTGTTTTGCATTATGAATATATTAAAAAAATATATAAGGGTGGGAGTGACTTTTATACAAATGTTTTTTCTTTGCCTCCTTTCTTAAAGTTTTTTGCCTCATGCTGGTTGAATAATTCATTGGCACCTGACATGTATGCATTCCTTATTAGTGAACCTGGAGACTATGATCAGACTCTGCCACCACAGTAAGTTACAGCCATCCTTACTCACCATCTTTCATATCTACAATGCTTCCCCATGCAAACCTCTGGAACCATAAACAACAAAATCAAAACACACCTCCTTTGAAAGACCTGAAAACTCTTTTTCCCCAATCGACTAAATATCTACATCTCTTCATGAGTCAAAATGTTTAATTGTCATTTGTACCAACACCAAAATAATTAAATTCTTATTTGTAACAGCATAACAGACCTGTAAATGCAATACACATCGATAATATATAAGAAAGAAAAAATAATTAATTAATAACCACATTATTATAATAACCACACCTCCCGCTGCTGAAAGACTCATCCATGCCTTCATCTCCTCCCGACTGGACTACTGCAACTCACTTCTCCTTGGCATCAGCTCCACCTACGTCAACCGACTCCAACTGGTCCAGAACGCAGCCGCCCGACTCATCACCCACACCAAATCCTGGCATCACATCACTCCAGTCCTCAAACAACTTCACTGGCTTCCCATCTCCCACCGGATCACCTACAAAATCCTGGTCCTCACCTACAAAGCCCTCCACCATCTGGCCCCCCCATATCTCACTGACCTCCTCTCCCACTACCAACCCTCACGGTCCCTCAGATCCACATCAGCCGGTCTCCTCTCCATCCACAAATCCAACCTCCGCAGTTTTGGGGACAGCCTTCTCCAGGGCAGCTCCCAGGCTCTGGAACTCCCTCCCCCAACTGATCCGCAATTCCATGTCTCTCACCATCTTCCAGTCCCGCCTCAAGACCCATCTCTTCACCTCTGCATATCCTTAGCCCCACGTCCCCCTCCCTTTTCATCTCTGCTTGAATTGCCTCACATTGTGTTTTGAATTGAATTCTGTCTTTAATTTGTGTACTAGTCATGTCTCTACTATTTATTTCATTCCGCTTACATGTTTTTCCTCTACTTGCTAAATTTTTGTAAGGTGTCCTTGAGACTCTTGAAAGGCACCCATAAATAAAATGTATTATTATTATTATTAGTGCGAAAAATAACTCAAACATATTAACGCAACCAAAGACAGTCTGTGGAACATCATAGTTGAGATTAGTCGTATCATACACTGTGGAAACAGGCCCTTCAGCTAAAATTGCCCACGCCGACCAACATATCCCATCTACACTGGTCCCACCTGCATGTGTTTGGCCCATATACCTCTAAACCTGTCCTATCCATGTACCTGTCTAATAGTTTCTTAAACATTGCAATAGTTCCTGCCTCAACTACCTCCTCTGGCAGCTCGTTACATACACCCATCAGCATCTGTGTGAAAATGTTACCCCTCAGGTTCCTATTAAATCTTTCCCCCTTCCCCTTAAACCTATGTCCTCTGGTTCTCGATTCTGCCACTCTGGGTAAGAGACTGTGCGTCTAATGTTGTATTGTGTAATGTTCAAGAGCTTAATGGTTGTTGGCAAGAAGCTGTTCTTGAACTGAATCGGGCAAAGATTGCCTGATTGAACTTCATCGGGCAATTTGTTACATTGTGTGCCTTGCATAGTTAAAGTGTTTCCTTGTCAAATAATCACTGAATTGATAATTCACTGCTTGAAAGGTGATTCAGGTGTTAAATTATAACCACAATAGGCAACATTTTACAGGATTTTTTGTACATCTCCTGTTAAGTTGTTATCAACATTCATTTATTTCATTCAACGTTAAATCAAGGAAGATTCTGTCTGCTCAGATAGATGAGGGATGTTCAACTAGTCAAAACAAGGAATTGCAGATGCTGGTTTACAAAAAATGACACTAATTACTGGAGTAACTCAGCGGGCAGGCAGCATACCTGAAGAACATGGATGGGTGGCGTTTCAGGTCGGGACCCTTCTCCAATCCAAATAAGAGTCTGAAGAAGGGCCCAAACGCGAAGATTCATGTACGCCAGGGCTGCTGCCTGACCTGCTGATTCTTTGACTCAGAACTTTATCTTCAGATCTAAAACTAAATGAAAGTATTTAAAAAGCAGAAGTCCTTCCCTTTGTCAAAAGATGAGAATGTGCATTGGTCATATGAACTGACAACAGAACCATGTGATTCTTACTTCTAGCAGCATAACAGGCCCCTTAAATGCAATACAGATAATAATACATTTTTCTTAAAATACAATTATAAAAATTCAGTGTTTTCCTCATCATTCACCTCCCCACCAAAATTATTTATGCAAAAAAAACTTGCAAAACAATGCCGCCTCAGAATGCTGCCGCATTTGCACGCCTGTCCCTAACCAAAAGCAATTATTTGATATAAGTTTCAGCAGTTTTCCATGGTACTACTTAAATGCAAATATTTATAATGCCCCATGGATTACCTATGTGTACAGCAAGCAGCACAATCCATCTATCCAGTAGCTTCTCAGTTCCTAGATAATACAACTGCACAGTGTTAATAGCACAATTAAAAGCCACATGTTTCCATAAAATATCAAGACCTTATGTGTGCAACATAAGAGCACATAACTATTGGGAGCAATTATACTTATCCAGCCATTGGATATATTATGGGATCACTGGCTTCAGGCAGGGCCTATTTTATTCTCCATCATAGTCAATCGAGAGTAATATAGGTCTGAGTCTAATGCTATTGTTACACTCGATCGCACCCTGTGGTTTAAACTGAAATTGTCCTCAGAACACCAATTGGTATCATTCCATGACTGGAACGCATTAACTAGTACGACACTCAGTGGAGTCCTGAGAACATGTTGCATTATTAGATCTTTGGATGATCCATTAAACAGAGGGTTCAACTGATTCTTCAGGCAGACTTAATGTCCGACCCGAAACATCGCCTATCCATGTTCCCCAGAGATGCTGCCTGAGTTACTCCAGCACCGTCTGTCTTTTTTTGCAAACCAGTATCTGCAGTTCCTTGTTTCTACAGGCCTAAGGGCATTCTTAGGGGAAGAGCAGAGAGTTCTGTTTTCTTCTTTTCTCAGCAGATACTACCCAAGGCAGAATGACTGATTACTCATTGCTGTGTGGCTCTTTGCCATACACAAGTAGTTATCAGGGCTTTTGAATTCATAAGTAATTCATTGGGTGCCAAACACTTGAGATATCTTAAACAAATAAAGAAATGCTGAAAGAATTTGGCCGTTCAAGCATCATCTGCGGAAAGAGAAGTCAGTTAATGTTTCAGGGTCAAAGAACCTTTGTCAGAATTAATTCTCGTTACTGTCAGCACAAGATTCCCATTGGGGTAAGCAGGATTTAATTGGACTTACCTACACTGCAAGATGTCGAGTCATTTAATGGAGTTCTCCTATGCTACAATGCCCTTTAGTGCTTGGACTGGATACTTGAATTCATCTTGCTCCACCTATATTAAGGGAATCTTACAACTATAATATCTACTTATCCTGAGTTTGAACGGTCTTTAAACTTTTTCTTTCTTTAGAGAAAAAGGATGGTCTATGATTAGGAAGTTGTCATTCGCTGACTGCAACACCTTTCCGCATGTGATTCTCGATGATATATCATCAGGTTTCTTGGCATCCATCCTCCTCTGACCCATCTGGAACACAGAGGCCTAGGCGGTCAGGTACACCGTTCTCTGCAAGAGGAGACACAGGTATACAATGCAATGAAGAAGGCTTTAGTGTGCTCATCTTCATCCATCAGGGCATTGAGTACAGGAGTTGGAACATCTTGTTATAGCTGTACAGGATGTTAGTGAGACATCCTAGTGAAATCTTGAAGTATTGCGTGCAGTTCTAGACGCCTTGCTATAGGAAGGATGTCATTAAGTTGGAAAAGGGGCGGAGAAGATTCACAGGGATGCTGCTGAGACTGGATGGCTTGATCGGCTGGGGAGCACAGGAGGCTGAGGGGTGACCTTATAGAGGTGTATAAAATCATGAGGGGCACAGATAAGATGAATACTCACAGTTTTCCCAGGGTAGGCGAGTCTAAACCTAGAGGGCATAAATTAAAGGTCAGAGGGGGAAGATTTAAAGGGGACCTGAGAGGACAACTTTGATAGGTACATGGAGCAAGCAGTCATTGGAAGTGCTTGAGAAGGGTACAATTATGATGTTTAATAGACATTTAGACAGGCGCATGGAAAGGTTTACAGGGATCAGTTAGGAAACCTTGGACAGCATGGACAAGTAGGACCGAAGGGTCTGTTTTCGTGCGTATAATGCTATGACTGCAGTTCCATAGGGGCAGATAAACAAGTACTTTCTATTGCTGAAGGGCCCGTTAGTAGTGCTTCTTATTGTTTGGTTGAGATTAAAGCATTTGATCATTTTGGTAGAATTGGTACTCTTGCAGCAGTTATGAAAGCAGAAGTATCTAACGTCATCTATCCATGTTCTCCAGACATGCTGCCTGACCGGCTGAGTTACTCCAACACTGTGTCCAAGAAGTTTCTAGACATACATTTGAATCACCAAGGCATGGAATACAATGGACAATATGTAAATAAATGGGATTGGTATAAATAGTTATAAACGGTCGGCATGGGCTTGTTTGTAGCAATGTTACAACATTTTGAGATTTTAAAAATCAAGTCTGCAATTTATCCCATCAGATAAAGCACAAAAATAAGTTTAATTTGACACCTACTTCACTTTTATATCTTCAGTATTAAAAAGGTTATGGCCATTTTCATACTTGGAAATTAGCATCTTGTTCCCTATTGATTTTCCATTGACTTAACACAAAAGCTGTGATCGAGGACAGTGAAATGGCCATAACTTTCTGAAAAATTAAGGGAACTGAAAGAAATTTTCAGTTATTATAGATTGAAGCATTGAAACAAATATGAAACAATCTTACTTGGATGACCTGAAATTAAAGCATATAATTAGTTAGTTACCCAATTGTAGCTAATTCCAAACTTCAATTACTAGATCTAAACATCTATCCATTTCTTAAGAAAAGATTAAAATTTTTAAATAGCCTAAGTGTCCAAATAACATTCACAAAGAATTAACAATAAAACTTGATTATTAAATCTCATTTACATTAATTTATAGTCCAAATGGAAGGAATTTAGTGTTCAATTGCTGTTAATTAATGGCCATTTAAATCAGCTTTCGAGTGGGATCCTGTGGAACTCTGTGGAACGCGCTGGTTTGGAACGTTCCCATTGCAGTGAATTTGTACCCCAAATGCCCAGAAAAATACTGCGGGATTTAATGGGCCCCCAAATTAGCTACTCGCAACATAAAACTTTGTATAAAGGGATCTTAAGAAGCCCTTTTTAATGTAAAAATAAACAACCTACCTTCCGTTGTCCCCTCTATGAGATCCGTCCCATTGTCGGCGGTCACGGGTTTAGAGGATAATTTTTAACCTACTATAACAATTAAATTAACCAATTAAATTTAAAAATAGCTCCAGCGAAAGAATCTCCCAGCGATTTTTCGTTAGCAACTAAGTAGGCTGAACAACCTCGATTTGAATAGCCTAGGGAAAATCGCGTTTTAAACCCGCCCCCCTCTCAACGGTGCCAAAATCGCACACACGGGCTTGGACAGATCTGCAGCAACGCTTAAGGTAGGTTTTGCAACATACCTACTGTTTGTGCGCAGTATGACTCTACAGCATAAATCACCATCTTTGTGAGGTTAGAAGATGAAATTGGGCCTTTTGTGCATACCGTGATTCTCACTGGTACACTACATTGTGCTATGATTACGGGAGGCATCCCTCGGGAACAAGTGCAGAAGAGGGCCGTGCAAGGAGAAAGAAGACAGTTTGCGGGACAACCTGAATGGAGACAATGGCTGCAATGAAACTTTGTGGCCAGTTGCAGCCACAATGGCGCTATAAGGGCGCCTCTTGCATGTAGACTCAGTGGGTTGTTCTGTACATTCTGTACTAACTGGGGGATTCTGCTAATGTATGGTGATAGTCTTGCTGAACCGAATGCAAAAAAAGTATTTCACTGTACCCTGGTACACGTGATAATAAAGAAACCATTGAGCCATTATGGAGAGGAGTAGATGGGAGGAAAGAATGTAACTAGAATTCTCCACGACATGGATGTACATTGCATGTGTGGGAAGGAACTGCAGATACTGGTTCACACCGAAGATAGACACAAGATGCTGGAGTGACTCAGCGGGTCAGGCAGCATCTCTGGAGAGAAGGAATGGGTGATGTTTCGAGTCAAGACCCTTCTTCAGACCGAGTCAGGGGAGAGGGAAACTGGAGATATGGAAGGGTGCAAAGAGAATGTAAGGTGTGAAACGGACAGCACTGATGCGGAGCAGCGAGAGAGACTGTTGCACAACTCTCATCGGAGAGAGGAGGCGAACCTCCTCAAAGCAGAAGAATTTGCAGTGGAGCAGACAAAATGTGTAGGAGTGAACTGCAGATGCTGGTTTACACCAAAGATAGACACAAAATGCTGGAGTAACTCAGAGGGACAGGCAGCATCTCTGGAGAGAAGGAATGGGTGACGTTTCGGGTCGAGACCCTATTTCAGACAGTCAGGGGAGAGGGAAACTGGAAATATGTTGCCCACAAGAGGGCACTCAGAACCGTTAAAATGTGAAAGCTTCCAGAAAGGAGAATGAATGGAAGAGGATATGGACACCGTGATCATAGCGCCATCTCCTGCTCTATCTGAATATGGCATCAGCACGACTGACACAGTTTTAACAGGAGCTCCAAAGCTACATCATCTCTTTACCCCTTTACACCAATAGCACCAAACAAGCATCATTTCACATTAATTAGTGTAAAAAGCCTCGCATTAAGGCTTCGGCCCACTGAGCCCGCACCGGCCAGCGATCCCCGTACAGCAGGGGAACACATCTGAAGAAGAATCTCGACCCGAAACGTCACCTATTTATTTTCTCCAGAGATGCGGCCTGACCCACTGAGTTAAGGGCCTGTCCCACTTGGGCGACCTAATCCGAGAGTTCTGGCGAGTTTGCCCTCGACTCATACTCGCAGCATGGTCAACACAAGGTCGTAGGAGGTCTTCGTAACTCTCCTACATGCTCGAGAGTGGTCTCCGCGTACTCGAGGCCTCAGCTAGGTCGCGGCTTTTTTTTCAATATGTTAAAAAATGCCCGCGAGTAAACTAAGGTCGCCATGGAAAAAATCGATACTTTTTTTACTCGTAGGTTTAGTCGTAGGTCGTAGTAGGTTGTAGTAGGTCGGCATGTTAGTCATACATAATCGAGGGTAGTCGGAGGTAGTCGTAGATAGCCTTCATCATAGTCGAAGGGAGGCGAAGGAGATCGAAGGAGGTCGTCTTCACTCTCCACTATTCGGTGTCCAATTTTCCCGAAGCTAGTCGAAGCTAGTCTTCAACATAGTTGAAGGAGGTCGAAGGAGGTCTTTTACAAAGTCATAGGAAGTCTTCAACATGTCATTTTTTCAAACTCTTCTAAACTCGCCAATTAGGTCGCCCAAGTGGGACAGCCCCTTTACTCCAGCATTTTGTGTCTTTCTTCGGTATAAACTAGCATCTGCAGCTCCTTCCTAAACAAATGTATTATTGTTTCTTGGCTTGACCTTAGTTTTGGGGGGGATTTTAGTGTGGGGTGACCATACACAAATAAAATAATGCAACAGAACACCTCTGTAAAATATACACACCAGGAACTGCAGATGCTATTAACATAGACCCAAAGTTCTGGAGTAACTCAGTGGATCATGCCACAGCTCTGGAGAAAAGGACAGACAATGTTTCGGGTCAGGACTCTATTGGGATCTTTTTAGTCCCAATCCAAAATGTTACCTATCCATGTTCTCCAGAGATGCCCTTTCACCTGCTGCATTACTCCAGCACTTTGTGTCACCTGTGTAAAATTACCTACTCTGTTGAAAAGCTGTCTGATAAACAATGCAACTGGAGAGGGAATCATTTTTGGAGCCTGGGGGAGATTGAACATTAACTTTTTCTATCATTTTCAATGATTCATTCCCACTGGTTCTAAAGTAAATGGGCGGCACAGTGGCACAGCAGTAGAGCCACTGCCTCATAGCTCCAGAGGCCTGGGTTCAATCCTCACTGCAGGTGCTGTCTGTGCGGAGTTTGTACGTTCTCCCTGTTACTATGTGGGTTTTCTCTGGGTGCTCCGGTTTCCTCCCACATTCCAAAGACATGCAGGTTTGCAGGGTTAATTGGCCTCTGTAAATTGCCCCCTGGTGTGTAGGATGTGGAAGTGGGATAAAATAGAACTAGTGTATGGGTGATCAATGGTCGGTGTGGACTTGATGGGCTGAAGGAAATGTTTCTATGTTGTGTCTCTCAACTAAACAAATAATTTATTTCAGGTAACTGCACAATATTAGATTAAAATTTTACAGGCCATTTGGCCCATCTGCCTCATGCTGATGTCAATGTTCCTCTGCCTTCCCCACTTCATCTTACCCTGTCAGAATAACATTTATAGAGACGTCAGATCATTAGGCGGAAGCCATTTGTTTCATTAGTCCGGTGTAGTTCTCTGCAAAAACAATCCATTCATTCCCATTATCCTGGTCCTTCCCCTTAGACATGGAATTTCCTAGTCCCTTGGTGCTCTCTAAACTTTATTGATGCAATTCACCTCATCTACTCCCCAGAGTAACACAAGGGAATGCAGATGCTGGAATCTGAGGCACAAACAAACCGCTGCACGATCAAAACAAGACGGGCAACTATTGTGGGGGTAAAGAACTGTTTAGTTTAGTTTAGTTTAGTTTATTGTCAAGTATGCCAAGGTACAGTGAAAGGCTTTTGTTGCATGCCAGCCAGTCAACAGAAAGACTACATGATTACAATCCAGCCGTCCACAGTGTAGAGATATACGATAAAGGGAATAATATTTAGCGCAAGATAAAGTCCAGTAATAAAGTGACAATTCCTTTCCCTCAAGAGACAGTCTTCGACCCACTGAGTTCCTCCAGCAGTTTGATTTATACTCCTACACTTAACACGCTTTAGTAAGAATGTTTCTCCTGAATTCATTTTTGTAGTTATTACCGACTATTTTACAACATAAGTGACTCTCTTAGGGATGGCACAGTGGTGCACTGGTGCAGCGGTAGATTTGCTGCCTCCCTGCACCAAGCTCCCGGGTTCGATCGTGTACGGGTGCTGTCTGTACGGAGTTTGTGACCGCATGGGTTTTTCCGGTGCTCTGGTTTCCTCCCACATTCCAAAGACGTGCAGGTTTGCAGGTTAATTGGCTTCTGTAAATTGTAAATTGTCCCTAGTGTGTAGGATAGTGCTAGTGTACGGGGTATCGCTGGTCGGCATGGACTCGGTGGGCCGAAGGGACTGTTTCCGTGCTGCATCTCTAAAAGTCTTACATGTTAACAAAATCATATATAACATCCTTCTTCAGTGACATCACTGCAAAGCAACCAGGGTATATATTAGAGACACGAGGAACTGCAGGTGCGTGAAACACAAAGTGCTGGAGTAACTCAGCGGGTCAGGCTGCATCTGTGGTGGGAAACGATAGGCAACATGTCTGGAGAAGGGTCCCTTGTCCATTCCCCCCACTGACCCACTGAGTTTCTCCCGCGCTTTGTATTTCAAACCATAACATTTAGGTGACCATAGCATGCGCAGCCACCTCCTGTCTGAAAGTGATCAACATTTTACACTTCGGGGCAGCACTAAGGAAGTTACAATACTGCAGACCCACCGGGCCAGGCAGCAGAACAACCATTGGGCTGAGACTATCCCCCTAGCTGCAGGCCCGGATCACCCGCTGTGGAGCCTGAAGAGCGAAGCTGACCCACGCTCTTCCTGTGAACCGGAGGGTGCAGGGAGTCGGTGATGCCGGATGCAGGAATAAAGGGCCGGTAAGTGGATCCGGGGTCTTTGCTTCCCCGTTGTCGTGGTCGTCTGCGGTAGGCACTGCTGGGGAACAACGGCTAGAATGGCCTCCATCCATCTCTCCCTCCCTCCATCTCTCTCCCTCCATCTCTTTCCCCTCTCTCTCCCTCCATCTCTCCGTCCCTCCCCCTCTCTCCCTCACTCTCTCCCTCTCCCTCCCTCTCTCCCCCTCTTGCTCTCTCTCTCTATATCCCTCTCGCTCCCTCTTTCTCCCTCCCTCTCTCCCCCTCTCTCACCCTCTCTCTCTCTCTCTCTCTCCCTCCCTTTTCTTTTCCTTTCCAAGGACTTTGTTCAGCAATTGCATATTACAGCATTCCAAAAGTACATAAACGTTCAACGGTCACAATACATCAAGCAGTCATTATAATACAATGGTGCAGTCATTATTTACAGTGCTCTCGACACCACATAAGGCCTCCAGCGTCCCCATGGACACTGCGTGCTCCCTCTCCAGGGACTCGCGAGCACGGACATAGGCCCGGAAGAGGAGCAGGCAGTCGACTCTGGTGTGACCATCGACCGCCTGCTGCCTGGACCCGCGAATGGCCATCTTGGCCAGGCCCAGGAGCAAACCGACAGGGAGATCCCAACTTCCTGATCGGCCCTCCTCACTCCCTGCTCTGTGCCCAAACACCAAGACAAAAATGCTGCCAAAACTTGAGGAGCAACCTCTTCAGATATTGGTACAGGGGGCAGCAACCTCACACACTCCATATACACGTGGAACACACTCTTCCTCGCCGCAGAAATTACAGGCGGCCAGCGAGCCCGTGAACCGACTCAAAAGTTTATTACACGCCACTGCTCTGTGCAACACTCTCCACCCCAGGTCCCCGACGTAACGGGGGAAGACTCCCTTGTAGAGAGACCTCCACTGGGGATCGCCCCCGCCTTCAGGTGGTAACACGGACCGCCAAGTTGGTCAGGACGGAAGACGAATGCAAGGGGGTGCAGAATGTGCAGGAGCATTCTGTACAGTATGCGCCTCTCCGCGTCACAGAACGGCACGCTGGGCATCTCGGAAAGGCAGCTCATGTTGTGTGGGGCCTGCACCCGGGAAATATTCCAGAGCCTGGGCCCGATGAGCAAATATGACGGAGCGGGGGTAAGCTCAGTCAGAATCACTCCAAGCACACGCCTCTCCTCGACACCCGCCATGACAGGGTGAGGACCGGCCACTCCCGCAGCCACAACACCCCCTTCCCCCTGCGGAGTAACGCGATGGCAGAAGATGACCAAAATCCTCACTCTTAACACATCGTGATAAAAACTACGCAGACCCCGTATGGCGGGTCGACTGATGCCCGCCAACAGGAGCCGCGAAACCCCCCTTAGGCAACGGCCCCGACGGAAAAAATACATGGCCAGAGCGTGCCATCTGGGGGGCTTCTCCACGTACATGTACCTCCGCAGAGTCCTGATACGGAGAGCCGCCACCTGGGTACACACGCACACCAAGGACTGGCCACCCTCCTCTAACGGGAGACTCAGGACCGCTGCGGAGACTTAGTGCTTCCTCTCTCCCCAACTCCCTCTCCCTTTCCTCTCTCCCTCCCTCTCTCTCTCTCTCTCTCTCTCCCTCTCTCTCTCCATCACTCTCTCTCTTCCCCTCTCCCTTTCCCCCTCTCTCCCTCCCTCTATCCCCCTCTCCCTCCATCTCTAACTCTCTCTCTATCCTAAAGATCCTCTATGAAGAAGGGTTTCGGCCCGAAACGTCGCCTATTTCCTTCGCTCCATAGATGCTGCTGCACCCGCTGAGTTTCCCCAGCAATTTTGTGTACCCTCTATAAACTTTGCTCTATCCCCATCTCTCCCCCCCCCCCCCTCTCCATCCCCCTCCCCCATGGCTGCAGTACCGCGCGGTGCCACCGGGTGTCGCTGCGGCCCCGCGTGCCCGAGTACAGGCGCGCTCTAGCCTTCTACTTCCGGTTCCTGCCGGAGCGGCGCGTGGATCAAGATGTCGGGCCGGGAAGGTGAGGAGAGTCTCCCCCGCTCCCGCGCCCCTGCCCGGCCCCGCGCCCCACACACACACAACCCGGCCCCTCCCTCTCCCTCCCCCCTCCCTCTCTCCCTCCCCCCTCCCTCTCTCCCCCTCTCCCCCTCCATCCATACATTTGTCGCCTTCCCCCTCTCCCCCTCCCCCTCTCCCCCTCCATCCCTCTCCATCCATACATTTGTCGCCTTCCCCCTCTCCCCCTCCATCCCTCTCTCCATCCATACATTTGTCTCCCCCTCCCCCTCCATCCATTTGTCGCCTTCTCCCTCTCCCCCTCCATCCATCTCCCCTCCATACATTTGTCGCCTTCTCCCTCTCCCCCTCCATCCATCCATCCATCAGCCCCTCCCTCCTTCAGCCTCTGTTTAGAAGCCTCTGCAGATACTGAAAATCTGAAATAAGGAAAGGAACTGCTTGAAGCTGGCAGCATCTATGGAAGGAAACACTTTGAACCTTTGGATCAATGACCCACGCTCCGATGTTAACTGTTTCTCTTTCCACAGATGTGGCCTGACTGTATTTTTAGTTTTCATGTCCTATTTCAAAGTTTGCTGTGATTATATAGAACTAGATGGATTGTGAATATGGTGCAGGATGTAAAGAGGAGGCTGGGTAATATGGGCAAGCCAAATGAGTTGGCAAGGAGATAGCTGATGCATTTTGTTGGAGGGAAAAATGAGCATGCATTGAAAAGAAAGTAAGGCTGCCAATTCGTACAGATTGTGGTCTGTTGGTGGGGTAGTCAAGGATTCAGTTGCAGAGGGATGTGCAGAGATCCGGTTCCGTGAGCTTGGTAACCAGTTTGGAGGGGATGATGGTGTTAAACGCCGAGCTGCAGTCTGTACAACAACCTGATGTATGTGATTTTGTTGTCCAAATGGGCCTGTGCAGAGTGGAGTACCAGTGAGATTGCATCCTCCGTTGACCTGTTGTGGCAATAGGTAAAGTGTTGTGGCTCCAGGTTCTTGTTGAGTAGGAGTTGATATGCCCCATAACCAACCTCTTGAAGCACTTCATCACCATGGACGTTAATGCCACCAATCAGTTTTCATTGAGGCACATCACCTTACTCTTCTTGTGCACTGATATCATTAATGCCCTTTTAAAGCAGGTTGGAAAATCAGACCTCAGTCATGAGAGGTTGAAGATGTCTGCAAAACTTCCAGCCATTTGGTCTGCACAGGTTTGATAAATATGACCAGGTATCCCAACAGGTCCTGTTGCATTTCGAGGGTTCTCCCTTCTGAAGGATCTTCTGACATTTCCCTCAGTGACTGGGGGCCTGGGAAGGCACATCAGCATTCCCCTATCAAAGCGTGCTTGAGATGTGACATGAGCTGCTGCCTGATTTTGCCATGTGTGAAACGATAGCGTGCAAGACCTGCCACAGCTGCCGTTCACCCGCCTCTTCCTCCAGTTTAGAGTCCCTTTTAGCTTTTTTTATGGTCTCATCAAGGTCACAACTGGACGACTTGTATGACTCATCAGTCTGAAGAAGGGTTTCGGCCCGAAACGTCACCTATTTCCTTCGCTCCATAGATGCTGCTGCACCCGCTGAGTTTCTCCAGCATTTTTGTGTACCTTCGATTTTCCAGCATCTGCAGTTCCTTCTTGAACGACTTGTATGACTCTGTGCCTCCAGACTTGAATGCCCAAGAAACCCCAAGGCTTCTGGTTGGGAAGCATTTGGATTGTTTACGTGGGAATACACTCCTCACATTTTTTATGAAGTCAGTAACAACTATGGCAGTCATTCAGGCCCATGGTCGAGTCCTTGGAACATCGCCCAGTCTACTGTTTGTGGCGTCAGCACTGACTTGTGCTTTCCTGTTATCTTGTAATTTTGTGTCATGTTTTTATTTTTCTTGTGCTTTGCAGGAGGCAAGAAAAAGCCATTGAAACAACCGAAAAAATCAAGCAAAGAAATGGATGAGGTCTGTACCACAACAGTTTGCAATGTTGCTCAGCGATGAGGACTGTTTTTCAGGAAGGGATGCAGTGGGAGAAGCATGGGTGGAGGTAGAAATGGATGGAGGGGGAAAGGGATGGAGGGTGGTGGAAGGGGGTGGGGGTGGGGGGGGGAGGAATGGATAGAATAATTTGTTGCATATGGATGTTATACACAGGACTAGCCACTTTACAGAGACAAAGTTAAGCAGGTTGTTTGTCTAATCTTCGGTTAATCTGAAATAGTGTCTTTGAATGTGCCCTTCGCTGCATCCAATTTCCTCCTTTTTCTGCCTGCTAGTTCTTTACAGATATTGAACATTGCCTGAAAAAGTTGCGCTTGACTAATTCACCTATACCTCCTCCCTCGGGTCTATTCAGGGACCGAAGGCCGTCCCTCCCGCCTAGACAGGTTCACGGGCACCTTTTCCAACCTCATCTACTGCATCCGGTATTTCCGATGCGGCCTTAATTACATTGACGAGACCAAACGTAGACTAGGCAACTGCTTCTCCGAACACCTGCACTCATTCCTCCAAGGCCTGCTGGATATCAGGTTGCTGACCATTTCAACTCCCCATCCTGACTTTTCTGTCCTGGGCCTCCTCCATTACCAGAGGTAGGCCACAATCAAATAGGAGGAACAGTGCTTGGATAGCTTACAACCTCATGGTATGATTATTGAATTCCCCAAATTCTATGTAACCAATCTGCAAACAGCCCCCTTTTTTTCCCTTCCTTCTCTCTTTCCTGTGCTCCACATGGATTTGCACTCATTTTTTTCTCCTTCCCACTCCCCTTCCACCAATATTCCTTCCTACGGCTTCACAACTCTTCGATCCTTGTCTCATACTTTTTGTCTCTTTATCTCTGGCCTTTGTCCAGCCATCTGCCAATCAAACCCCCTCATCAATTATTATTTGCCAGGCTTTGTCCTGCCCCCTCCCCTCTCTCCTAGTTCCCCCCCACCCCTACCACAATCTGTCTGAAGAAGAGTCCCGAGATGCTTGCCTGACCTGCTTCTTTACTCGAGTACTTGTCTTTTTTTGTCATTTACACTGTCTTTCCACTGTCTGCTTAGCACGCAACAAAAGCTTTTCCCTGTACCTTGGTACATGTGGCAATAAACTAAACTGCCGTCCTTTTAACTGATAGTAGAGGCTTTGGATGTATCTAATGTATAACAATGTACTTCACTCATTTATCCCAATTTTACTGTTGAAGCTTAGAATTTTTTGTACATAATTGGTCTTTGGCATCCGTTGCATTGCACTTCTCTGGGTCACCTCCATGTTCTGGTTATTTCTGCTGGTGGCCAAACCTCTTTCACTGCACTGTTGTGCAAGGATGATTACACACATGTTACACAAAATGTAGCTTGATATTCAAGATTTTTGTTTACTTAAGTGAAAGAATAAATGAAACCAAATCAAGATTAATACTTAAGTTGGCATCATTGTATGAAATTGTACAGTTGAGGAGTCAATGTGATCCAAATTCTTCATAAATTCTGATTAACAAAACCTAAATGCTTTTTTTGAAAGTGAAACACAGCATGAATTAACAAATGGTTTGTGTGGATCCCTGGATACTTTCGTCTCTTGGTCCGCCTAAAGTACTCTAGTTGCAAAACTGATATGCAATTTTACTTTGTTCATCAGTTCAGGTTTATTGAATTCTCCACAGCAAGTAAAGCTGCTGCCCAGTCATGGCTCCAGCAACTTGGTTACAATCCAGACATATAGTGTTGCCTTTACAGAGTATGCCTGCGATCACGTGGGTTTGCTCCAGGTTTTTTTTTCCACGTCTTAAAGATGTGTTGATAAATAGATTGAGTGAGTTCTATAAATTATAGTGTCACAGCTGGTTGAGCTGCTGCCTCACGGTGCCTAACAGTGCCAGAGACTCGGGGTCGATCCTGACCTCAGGTGCTGCCTGTATGGAGTTTGCCTGTTCTCCCTGTGACCACGTAGATTTTCTCTGGGTGCTCTGCTTTCCTCCAACATCTCAAAGACAGTGGACGTGGAAATAGGATAACATAGAACGTGTGAACGGGTGATCATTGGTCGGCCTGTTTCCATGCTGTATCTCTAATTAAGTTAAAATAGAAAATAAATTGCTGCTACTATGTAGGTGAATGTTAGAATCTAGGGGGAGTTGATGGGAATGTGTCGAGAATAAAATAAGGTCAGAATAAATGGGTGTGTGATTGTTGGTGTGGGCCCCGGGGGCCTTTTTCGGGTGTCAGAGGTTATGAGGAGGCAGGAGAATGGGTTTAGGAGGGAGAGATAGATCAGCCATGATTGAATGGCAGAGTAGACTTAATGGGCCAAATGGTCTAATTCTACTCCTATCACTTATGATCTTTTTACATTGTTGTGTGACTGCATGAATCCAGATCATCGTTAAGGAATTTGTTGCAGGTATTATAACATTTGGCAGAGAACATAGAACAGTACAGCACAGGATCGGGCCATTCAGCCCACAACGTTTGTGCCGAACATGATGCCAAGTTAAACTGAACTAATCTCATGATCCATATCCCTCTTCCATGTGCCTATGTAAAAGCCTCTTAAAAGCCACTATTGTATCTGCCCACACTACCACCCCTGGCAATGTGTTCAGCCCCCCCACCACTCTTTGTGTTAAACAACCTACACCACACATCTCCATTAAACTTCACTCCTCTCAGCTATGCCTGAATGTAGCTGGGCATGACAGAAGGTGTTCCCTGATGGACATTATGAACCTGTTATGCTGCATATGTTTTTCTTTTCTCCCTCTTTTCAAGCTTGCAGCCAGAGCTGTAGTAGGGAGGGGATTGTGTTTAACCCCAGGGGCTAGAAAAGGGCAAATTTAATCGAGGATCCGCCGATCGCTTTGCAGTCATGTGCAACATTTGTGTTCGCTAATCCTTAAACAGAGAAACAGGCTGATGAAGCCAAACCGTTGGCTTTGGTCACGAGCATAGGGTGGTCAAATGAATGAGTTGATCAGTTGAGTGACCAAAAGCTTGACAAAGGAGATGGTGGATATTAAAAGGGAATGTGTAGGAAGGAACTTCAGATGCTGATTTACACTGAAGATAGGCACAAAAAGCTGGAGTAACTCAGCGGGTCACGCAGCATCTCTGGAGAATGGGAATGTGTTGGATTTGCGCATGGTTTTAATTTAGCCAGACGGCATTATTCACCGGCACATGCAGTGTGACCTGAAGGGATTTACCTATCGTGATCTCCTACTGTCTCTGCAGGATGACCTTGCTTTCAAACAGAAGAAGAAGGATGAGCAGAAGAAACTGGATGAGCTGAAGACGAAAGCTGCAGGCAAAGGGCCGCTCGGTGAGTGACGTGACTTTGAAAGTAAACCTCACCGACCAGTTTGGCAGTAAATAATAGTCGAGATTGGTTTGCTGTTCTGGAATGGGCAGAAAACGAATGTGGCCGCTCTCCTGCTCCTGCTGGCTGTAGGGTCTGGTGCTGTGCTGCTGCTCCAGTGTGATCCCAGAGGCAGCTCCTTGTGGCGAGGGGATATATCTGCATGGACAGTCCCAGACTGTTATCACATTCACTAGGGAACAACCAACCTTTGAGATTCTCATTACAGATCAAAAACGAAACAATTAGAAAGTTGCTGATCCTTATACAAGGATGCATTTAATTCCCATAACTGATTCTTTAGACTTGCAGTGCAAAGGAATAGATGATGTTTCAGGTCGGAACATACATTCATACTTTGAGTCTGAAGAAGGGCTCTGGCCTGAACCGTCACCTGTGTCTTTTCTCCAGAGATGCTGCCTGCCCCGCTGAGTTGCTCCAGCACATTGTATCGCCCTTTGGTATAAACAAGTGTCTGCAGTTCCTTCCTAAACATTTAATTTATGGTCATATTGACGGGACCATTTTGCATACCAGTTCCTTTCACTCCTGATCAATTTCTACTCCCGTTCCGATGTGATTTTCTGTAAGATGAGTGCATATATTCAGATGTGTCATTGCTCCTTTTGCTGTATTTTTCAGTTCTCATTGTTGTTTCTCTTATCCCTTAATGTATTTTACTTATATATTTCCCTCACTTTATGTTTTTATTCCATTACTCCATCGTCTGTTGAGGGTTTGTAAATGTGCAGTCCTTTTCAATTTAGCATCTGTGCCAAATTACACCTGAGTTTTGTGGCTTGCATCTCGGCTGCATAAGACAACATCCAAATGTTCGCACTTCTATTCCAGCTATTAATGAATAACAAAAATTCTTTGCCCTGCCCCCTTCTTAGATGTTTGATCCCTCCTCCCCAGTCATGGTACATATATGCTGATTTTGGTGTTATTTATCAATTCTTGTGGAACTAACAAACCAGTGCTGCAAAATCAGTCATGTCATGTCTGTTGTCAGAGCATATTTGGAACATTCCTGAGGCAGCGAATATATTCGCAAAATGTTGGAGCAACTCAGCGTGCCAGGCAGCATCTCTGGAGACAAGTAGTCGGTAAGGTTTCGGGTAGGAACCCTTCTTCAGACTCAACCCGAAACGTCACCTCATTTTCTCCAGAGATGCTGCCTGACCTGCTGAGTTACTCCAGCATTTTTATGTCTATTTTCAGTGTAAACCAGCATCTGCAATTCCTTTCCTCCACACGAAATAAGTGAATATATTGTTTATCGCAATACAGCAAAAAACTTGCATTTCCAGAGCACCTCTCGTGATTTCTGGATGTCCAAAGCAGTCAACAGCCATGTCAACTTGTGCAAATCAAATTTTCCTGAATAATATGATAATGTATAAATGGTATTGAATATTAGCCAGAATAAATAACTTGCTCAACTTTAAAATGGTTCTGTGGGAGTTGCACACTCACATTGATTGGGCTCTTGATTTAGCGTCTCATTTCAAATATGCACTTCCAATGTTATAGCGAGTCACAGAGTCTTACAGCATGGAAACAGGCCCTTTTGGTCCAACTTGCCAACACCGGCGAACATGTCCCATCTACATTAGTCCCACCTGCCTGCATTTAGCCCATGTCCCTCTAAACCTGTCCTATCCATGTACCTGAGGAACCAATGTGCTTAGCATCCAATGTGGAGCTTTCCCCCTCTGTTTCACTGGATCCTGGATTCATTTTGCTGAAGTCTCTGGAGTGGTGGTTCGGAACAGCACCACATTCTGAATCGGACAAGAATCATTACCTCAGAATCAGCTGTGACTCATTCTAAGACAAGAACTCATCTCACATATGCAGCAACATCTTCCCAAATCCACAACTAAAGCACCACCAGAAGAATATATGTGATGTGATTTGCATTTACTTTTACAATTTTCCTGCTCAATGTGTAAATGTTGACAAGAGAATGTTAAGCATCTGGAGTAAGTGCCTGAAGAAAAGCTCAAGCAGTAGAATGAGGCGTGAGCAACATGGTGCTTCATACTGATGGTGTTTTTTTTGTCTGCAGGTTCTGGAGGCATTAAGAAATCTGGCAAGAAATAACTGATACACTGGAACATCCAAATTAAACCCTATTGAAGCTATAATGTCCATTTATCATAATAGGGTGGTAACATTTGCAAAGTGTTTTTTTAAATTGTTTGAGCTCTCTACCTTCCCTTGTAAATTGTACATTTGTTTAAAAATCCAATAAAAAACCTTTCCTGATTTTGTTTTTAAGTGCTATTTGTCTGCCGTTTCACTAAAATATGATTATTTTAAAGACTAAATAGTTATCAGTGCAGTTAAAATTGGTTCTTTATAGCTTGGTTTCAATCCAGAAGCCATTTTATCTTTACAATGTCAGGCAGAGGTAATGACGAGACCTATTTGAGATAAAATAAAAAGATAGCGTGGTACATGTAAAAGTGGATAGATTTACTCTAAGCCCAGTGATAGCATCAAAGGGACACTATTCCTTGGAGCGCAGGAGAATGAGATGTGATCTTATATAGGTGTGTAAAATCATGAGAGGAATAGATCGGGTTGATGCACAGAGACCCTTGCCCAGAATAGGTTTAAGGTGAAGGGGAAAAGATTTAATAGGAATCTGAGGGGTAACTTTCCTCACAAAGAATGGTGGGTGTATGGAACAAGCTGCCAGAGGAGGTAGTTGAGGCAGGAACTATCCCAATATTTAAGAAACAGACAGGTACATTGATAGGACAGGTTTGGAGGGATAGGGGTCAAATGGGGTAGATGGGACTAGTGATGATGGGACTAGTGATGATGGGACATGTTGGCCGGTGTGGGCAAGTTGGGCCAAAGGGCCTGTTTCCATGCTGTATCACACTAAGACTCTGAGCATTTCTGTGGTTGCTCATTGTAAACTTTTAAGAGATCTGTTTTGAGAGACTGGACTATTTTAATCCTAAATTTTGAAATATATTGGCTAGTGGTTAATGCTTTTATATCTGTGTGCCATTGATGTTCACAAAGCCTAGATATGTAGGAGGGTAGACAAAAAGCTGGAGAAACTCAGCATGTGAGCACCATCTGTGGAGCGAAGGAATGGATGACGTTTTGGGTCGAGACCCTTCTTCAGATGTGAACGGGATGGGGCAAGATAAACATTCGGCCTAGAGAGGTGCTGCACTTGGTGAATTTGAACATTTGCCGTTGACAGCGTGTTTCTTAATAATGCAAATAATTTTATCGCAACACTAGCTGGAAGGTGGTAATGGAAGACACCTCACCTGAGCATGGATATTTGACAAATACCTTATTGGCCTTTCTTGTTCAACTTTTTCAGTTCAATATTCAAACTTCTGCTGTTCATGTCCTAACTTCAGTGCGTCAGCCATCACCCATGGTCAGCAATGTTTCATTGGTGACATTTTCATTCTTATCGCTCCATAGTCTCTTTCCTCCCCAGCACTGCAATCTCCAGTCAATGTGTCATCCAAAGATAGACACAAAGTTCCAGAGTAACTCATCGGGCCAGGCAACATCTTTGCAGAAAAAGAATGGGTTACGTTTCAGGTCAGGATCCTTCTTCAGGGGAATGTCTGAAGAAGGGTCCTGACCCGAAACGTCGCCCATCTTTTTTTCTCCAAAGATGCTGCCTGACCTGCTGAGTTACTCCAGCGCTTTGTGTCTATCTTTGGTATAAACCAGCATCTGCAGTTCACTGTTGCTACGTAGAGTCATCCAACACAGAAACAGACCCTTCAGCCCAGCTTGTCCCTGTCGACCACAGTGCCCCATCTACGCTGTCCACGAAAAATCCTTAGATCTCTCTTCACTTCCATTTCTGTCTTTGTGATCACCCTAAATTTAAGCACTATTATTGGTCCTTAGTCTTTCACCTGTCAGGATCCCAAGCTCTGGGATTTCCTCCCAAAACTTCTAACTTTCATTCCAACTTCTTTAAAAGTTGCTTCCTTTCATCTGTCCTAATATATTTCCAGATTAGGCTGTCAAACTTTGTTTGATGACCTTACTGTGAAGCACCTTTGCATGTTTTATGACATTATTGATTCATGTTGAATCAAACAGAAGTAATTTAATATTTCATTCCCCGTGAATCCAGAGGGGGATGAAATTCAGTGAGAAAGAGTAGGGGATACTGGCACATTAAAGTCCAAGTAAGTTTTTACGAGGATTCGTGGATTTTGGCTGGCATTTTCTTCCTTTTCAGCCATCCATCCCCTTGCATTTCATTAAATATGAGTTGCTAATAAATCTAAGAAAGGCTTGAATCGAAACGTTGAAACATGGGACGGAATGAGCAACCTGCTGCCTTATTGATGCCTGTGAGGGAAGATGGATGTGTAAACAAACAAGGAAAGGTGCCAGAGGTGCAGATAATGTTGCATAAGGGGAGCCTGCAGTGGGGCATAAATCTGGTTTGAGCTGAACAGATCCTGTTTCTGTGTAAATTGTATGTGAAACTGCAGTAATTTCCTATGAAAGGTTTTATTTGTTGAGTTGTAAATTTCTCCCTTGTAGTGCTATCTGTCATCCAGCAGATGGTACAGCTGCATCATTCAAAACTTAAATCAAATGTTGGCACCTGAAGCAGACTCTGCAGAAAATGTAATCTTTCAAGTGAAAAGTTAAAGTCTGGTGAAGTCTTGCATTTATAGTGAAGAGCGTTTTTGATTTTATAGAATATATTTATTTTGGTCATTTCAGCAAGACTTTGGTAGGCATCTCCAGAAGGTTAGATCACATGGGATCCAGGGAGAGCCATCAAACTGGGTAGAGAATTAGCTTTGTGGAAGGAAGCAGAGAGTGGTGGTCGAAGGGTGTTTCTTGGTCCGGAGGCCTGTGACTGATGGTGTGCCTCAGGGTTTGGTGCTGAGCACATTGTTGTTTGTGGTTTAGACGAGAAAGTACAAGGCCCAAAAGTAAGTTTGCAGGTGTCACTGAAGTTAATGGCATTTGTAGTTACAGCGGTATGAACATTAACTTCTCCAATTTTAGGTAGTCCCTGCTTTCTCCTTCTTTCCCCTCCCCTTCCCAGCTCTCCCACAGCCCACTGTATCCGCCTCTTCCTTTCTTCTTCCCGCACCCCCCCCCCCCCCCCCATCAGGCTGAAGAAGGGTCTCGACACAAAACGTCACCTATTTCCTTCGCTCCATAGATGCTGCCTCACTCGCTGAGTTTCTCCAGCATTTTTGCCTACCTTGTAGATAATGAAGATAGTTTTCAAAAATTACTGTAGGCTCTTGATTAGCTGAGCAATTGAGCTGAGGAATGGTTAATGGAATTTAATGCAGATAAGCGCGAGGTGTTGCCTTTTAAAAATCACGTTCAGGCAAGACCTTTGTAGTGAATGGAAGGGCCCTGGAATGTGGGATCTAGGAATGCAGTACATAGTTCCCTGAAAGTGGCATCACAGGTAGATAGGGTGGCCAAGAACACTTTTGGTACATTGGCCTTCTATTGTTCAGGGTATTGAGTATAGAAGTTGTGAGTTATGTTACAGTTGTACAAGACATTGGTGAGGTCACCCTTGGAG
Source organism: Amblyraja radiata (assembly GCF_010909765.2). Taxonomy (NCBI): domain Eukaryota; kingdom Metazoa; phylum Chordata; class Chondrichthyes; order Rajiformes; family Rajidae; genus Amblyraja; species Amblyraja radiata. The sequence continues at coordinate 34,563,847 of NC_045973.1, read as the reverse complement.
TATTGTGTTCAGTTTTTGTCACCCTGCTTTAGTAAGGATGTCATTCATCTGGAAAGAGTGGAGAGAAGATTTATGAGGATGTTGCCAGGACTCTGGGGAGAGGGGGGGTGGCTGAGCTTTAGGGAGATGTTGGGGCAGGACTTTATTCCTTGAAGTGCAGGAGGTTAGAGAGTGACCTTATGGAGTTGTATAAAATCACGAGGGGAATAGCCAGGGTGCATGCACAGAGTCTTTTACCCAGGGTAGGGGAATTGCAGTTGTACAGGGCCTTGGTAATGCAGTTGTACAGGGCCTTGGTGAGACCACACCTGGGGTATTGTGTACAGGTTTGGTCTCCTAATCTGAGGAAAGACATTCTTGCCATAGAGGGAGTACAGGGAAGGTTCACCAGACTGATTCCCTGGGATGGCAGGACTTTCATATGAAGAAAGACTGGATAGACTCGTCTTGTACTCGCTAGAATTTAGAAGATTGAGGGGGGATCTTATTGAAACTTACAATATTCTTAAGGGGTTGGACAGGCTAGATGCAGGAAGATTGTTCCCGATGTTGGGGAAGTCCAGAACAAGGGGTCACAGTTTAAGGATAAGGGGAAAGTCTTTTAGGACTGAGATGAGAAAAACATTTTTCACACAGAGTGGTGAATCTGTGGAATTCTCTGCCACAGAAGGTAGTTGAGGCCGGTTCATTGGCTATATTTAAGAGGGAGTTAGATGCCTTGTGGCTAAAGGGATCAGGGGGCATGGAGAGAAGGCAGGTACAGGATACTGAGTTCGATGATCAGCCATAATCATATTGAATGGCGGTGCAGGCTCGAAGGGCGGAATGGCCTACTCCTGCACCTATTTTCTATGTTTCTAAACACAAGAGGACATATGCTTAAGGTGAGATGGGCAAGATTTAATATGAACCTGAGGGGCAACATTTTCACTCGGTATGGAACAAGCTGCCAGAGAACGTAGTTGAGGCAGATACTAGAAACATAATTTAAAACACACTTGGATAGGTACATGAATAGGAAAGGTTTAGATGGATATGAGCCAAATGCAGGCAAATGGGATCAGCTTAAATGGGGTATATTGATTGTATTGGTTGAGTTGGGCGAAGGGCCTGTTTTAGAGCTATATAACTTAATGACTATTTCGCTAATAAATTCTTCTTGGGTCTTCTGTATCTACTGATTTGGTATTCTGTTTCTTTCAATGTCTAATCTTCTTTCAAAATAAATGTATCAATGTCAACATCCCTTGGTTAAGATGAAGTACGGTTATCTGATGACTAGGATCCATTAAATTGATTCCTTCCCACACAGTCTTCCATCAAGTTAAAACCGAGACAAGAGGAAGATAGTCCTATTTTTTGCATCAGAACTACACACATCATTGCACATTTTGATGTCTGTTCTGTGGAGTGTTTAAGGCTCTTGTGGACGTGTATCAATCACAGTTCATAGGAAATGTATCCAACTATAACACATAATACTGATGTAGTCGGGGTACACTCTCCAATACAAATGCTACCTGTTGCCAACTAAACATGAGAAATCGGCCATCTGGTCCCTTGAGCCACCACCTCCACCATTCATCAAAATCCTGGATTATTGTCGCCCTCTGTGACATTTTCCTGCACTGTTTCTACATCTCTTAAAATTCAAAATTCTATCTATCTCTATTTTCAATGTACTTCGCATCTGAACACCCACAGCCATCCCAGGAGCAGCGAATTCTGTGGATTTGCTACCTTCTGAATTAAGAAATCCTTTACCTCAGTCCTAAAACTCCATTACAATGTATAGACTTACCCTGTCAAGCCTTGTAAGAATTTTGTATGTTCGAATGTGATCTTTCATTCTTCAGACCTTGACAGTATTCCGGCTGAGTTGATGCAATCTCTCCTTGTACAGCAAACCTACCTCACCTGGTGCCGGTCTAGTGAATCTTTGCTGCACTCTCTCTGTGACAAATATATCCTTTCTTAGGTAAGGAGGCAAACTGAAGATGATTCAGATTCAGATTCAACTTTAATTGTCATTGTCCGTGTACAGTACAGAGACAACAAAATGCATTTAGCCTCTCCCTGGAAGAGCGACATAGCATATGATTTGAATAAATATTTACATTAGCATATATACAGACATAGTGTTTTTCCTGTGGGAGGAAGTGTCCGGGGGGGGGGTGATTGGCAGTCTCCGAGGTACGTTGTTGAGTAGAGTGACAGCCGCCGGGAAGAAGCTGTTCCTGGACCTGCTGGTCTGGCAACGGAGAGACCTGTAGCGCCTCCCGGATTGATAGGAGGGTAAACAGTCCATGGTTGGGGTGAGAGCAGTCCTTGGCGATGTTGAGCGCCCTCCGCAGACAACGCTTGCTTTGGACAGACTCAATGGAGGGGAGCGAGGAACCGGTGATGCGTTGGGCAATTTTCACCACCCTCTGCAATGCCTTCCGGTCAGAGACAGAGCAGTTGCCATACCATACTGTGATACAGTTGGTAAGGATGCTCTCGATGGTGCAGCGGTAGAAGTTCACCAGGATCTGAGGAGACAGATGGACCTTCTTCAGTCTCCTCAGGAAGAAGAGACGCTGGTGAGCCTTCTTGATCAGAGTTGAGGTATTGTGGGTCCAAGAGAGGTCATCGGAGATGTTAACACCCAGGAACCTGAAGCTAGAAACACGTTCCACCTCCGTCCCGTTAATGTGGATGGGGGTGTGCGTGCCGCCCCTGGACTTCCTGAAGTCTACAATGAGCTCCTTGGTCTTCTTGGAGTTAAGGGCCAGGTTGTTGTCAGCGCACCATGCTGCTAGGCGCTGGACCTCCTCCCTGTAGGCCGACTCATCGTTGTTGTTGATGAGGCCAATCACCGTTGTATCATCTGCATACTTGATGATGGTGTTAGTACCATGTACAGGTGTGCAGTCATAGGTGAAGAGGGAGTAGAGGAGGGGGCTCAGCACACAGCCCTGTGGAACGCCGGTGTTCAGGGTGAGGGTTGAAGAGGTGTGCTTGTCTAACATAACACAATGCCATCTCACCAAAGCACAATGTGATTCCAGTGAAACTTCCTTTCTCTTGTGCTCAAATCTTTTAGTGATTTTTCCCTCTCATTTCCTTCTTGTATCAGCAAGTGATTTTCAATCCTCTGAAGTCTCTTTACCTTTTCTTCCATTTAATTTCTGCTGAGTTACTCCAGCATTTTGTGCCTTTCTTTGATATAAACCAGCACCTGCAGTTCCTTGTTATTACTCAATGAGAGCCTTATTGGAGACCTTCGGAGGATCCAAGCTCAGTGCATCTCCTGGTTCCTCCTCAACAATTCTAGTCATAACCTTGACGAACTCCTGCAGATCGATCAAACATGTTTTTCCTTTCATAAACCTGCCCATTCCTGTAATTCTTTACAAAGTGTCCTGTTATTACTTGCCTCATTATGGATTCCAACCTTTTCTAGGGTCATTGAATACAAGAGTCAGGAAGTCTTGATGTAGCTCTAAGGACTTGGTTAGGTCGCGTTTGGAATATTGTGTGCCGTTGTGGTCGCCCCATTTATTGCAATGCCGTGGAAGTCTTGAAGAGGGTGCAGAGAAGATTTACCAGAATGCTGCCTGGATTAGAGGGTTTCGGCTATAGGGAGAGGTTGGACAGACTTTTTCTGTTTTCTGTAGAACGTCGCAGGTTGAGGGGAGACTTGGTAGAAGTATATAAAATTATGAGTGGTATAGATAGGACAGACATGTCAGCCTTTTTTCCGGAATGAAAATATTCAACACTAGAGGGCATAGTTTAAGGTGACAAGGAGAAAGTAGAATGGAGATGTGCAAGGCAAGGTGGGGGCCTGGAACGCATTGTCAGGGGTGGTGGTGCTTAAGAAGCTTTTAGATAGACATGTAGATTTGTAAGGAATGGAGGGATATGGAACACAGGCTGATTTGATTAGTTTAACTTGGCATCATGTTTGGCACATTCATTGTGGGCCGATGGGCCTGTCCCTGTTCTATACTGTGTTCTATGTTCCTTTCCTGTTGACCAGGAGCCCAAGGTGTGACTTTGAATCAATGATTAATCTGCAATCCCTAGCAGCTAAAAACCATGGTTGTCTGTGGTCAGAAAAAATAAAGCTAGTCATTTACATTTAAAATTACAAGTCTTGCATTTTTATTTTAATGAAATTTTAAGAACATTTCAGAACGACAAGGCTCAGTCCTATGGATCAACATTATTGCTCACTTTACCCAGTTGCTGTACGATATTCTTGTTCGTCATCCACTCCACCCTGACCCAGTCCACTTCACTTCTGCCTGATCAGTTTGAGTTCCACCTCAACGGGGTAGTGGTCACTGATATCCAAAGCCTAATTGTCATGGGGAAAAAAAAAGCTGGTCAACATTTGCATTTCTGTAGAGTAAGATGATGGACATGAAAATTGACCATCTCTGCTCATAGCCGTAAGACATAGGAGCAGAATTAAGCCATTCGGCCCAGCGAGTCTGCTCCATTATTCAATCATGGCTGATATATTTTTCCCCACTCCACCCCATTCTCCTGCCTTCTCCGCCTAACCTATGACGTCCTTACTAATCAAGAACCAATCAACCTCCGCTTTAAAAATTCCCAGTGACTTAGCCTTCCCCGCCATCTGTGGCAATGAATTCCCCAGATTCACCACCCACTGGCTAAAGAAAGTCCTCCTCGTAGGAACCGACAGTCCTTCCATTATACACCTGGCACAACAGGTAGAGCCGCTGCCTCTCAGCTCCCAGCGACCCGGGTTCAATCCTGACCTCGGATGGTGTCTGTGTGGAGTTTGCACGTTCTTCCTGTGATCTTCTGAGTTTCCTCAGGGTGCTCCAGTTTCTTCCCACATCCCAGAGAAGTGTAGGTTTGTAGATTAATTGGCCCTCTGTAAATTGCCCCTAGTGTGCAGGGAATTGATGGGAAAGTGGGATAACGTAGAACTAGTGTGAACAGGTGATCGATAGTCGACATGAACTCGGTAGGCAGAAGGGCCTTTTGTGTTTCGTTTTCAAGATACAACATGGAAGCAGGCCCTTCGGCCCACTACGTCCACGCTGACCATAGATCATCCGTTCATGTTATCCCATTCCCTACAAACTAGGGGGGGCAATTTACAGAGACCAATTAACCTACAAACCTGCACTTCCATGGGATGAGGGAGGAAACCGGAGCATCCGGATAAAACTCACGTGGACACAGGGAGAAAGTGCAAACTCCACACAGACAGCACCCAACAGACAGACAGCTTGTTTCCATGCTATATCTCTAAACCAAACTGAACTACACAAAACACCTGCAGCACACTCCCTCTAGTCCTCTCGATGCCCACCCTGATCCTGTCAAAGAGAAGGGGTTAAAATTCCACTTCTTTTACTATTTCACTTACCTGCTCCTCCGACAGTTTCAGCGCTTCCTGGAAGTTGAAGGGCTTTGCGGAATTTCGAACAATCCCCTGATACAAGGTATTCCCATAAACAACAATCCTGTCAATGGCAGCAACAGATATAATTAGAGACAGTGCCTGCAGCACAGTAAACAGAGAATTCACTGTGGACTTCCCACACACCAGGAGAAATACTGCTTTACAAGAGGCACATTATGGAGGAAAACATACAGTTAAGGGATGTGATCTTATCCAAGCTTGATTCATCTTGAGTCAGGAAGCTTGATTCATTTCGAGTGAGGTGCAGTGATGATTTAAACCTGATGTAATATGTGAGCTTAAATTGATTTGTGATTCATCTTTTTGTTCATGAATTCAATCCGTGTATTTACACAACGTTGACAGTCTTTATCTTGTGCTGAGTTCAGAGTTCACATATAATTTATCTTGATTTTCAAAGCACCATTGGTACACAGAATAATCTATAAGGGCAGAGAATGTGAAATGACAACACAAGAGGAGAATATATTGCAACTAACATGGCAACTGTTAGCAGAGATGGGAGTAAAGGCTAAAAAGTGGGCTGTGGTGTCCCATAATGATTATAGGGGTCATAGCTGTTTACGATTTACATGTAGAATTTGGAATCAAAGAAACAATATACATGATAGCTGGGAGACGCTAGGAACTGCGGATGCTGGTTTACAAAAAAAAGACAAAGTGCTGGAGTAACTCAGCGGGTCAGACAGCATTTGTGGAGGAAAAGGACGGGAGACCCTTCGGATCGGGATCCTTCTTCAGACTGAAAGTAGTGGGTGGAGGGGAGTAGGAGGAGAAGTGCTGGAGTCGAGAAAAGACCAGGACCTCCCCTCTCCTCTCCTCTACCCTCCCCTCTACTCTCCCCCCCCTTGCCCCCTTCCTCCACCCTAGTTGTTTTACCAGTCCCACAGTTCTCCATATTGTTTCTCTTGAGATCATACCTTCTCTAGCCAACAATGGACAAAATAATTAGTGGTCGGCCCTGATTGTTGCTGGTCTTTTTTCGCCTCCAGCTCTTCAACTCCAACCCCCCCCCCCCCCCCCCCCCCACCCCGGACCCAACTCGAAACGTCACCCATTCTTTTTCTCCAGAGATGCTGCCTGGCTCGCTGAGTTACTCCAGCAATTTTGTGTCTATCTTCTGAGGAAAACAGCTACATTGGACACTGAGGGATGGGCCTTGTGTAATAACCTTTCAAACTTATTGCTGATGGAAATTTTGGGAATTAAAAATTGATGCTAAGTTGACGTGCTGTAAACCTTATAAGCAAAGGCTGCTTGGTAGATGGAATGATGCTAGATTAATGTCCTGTGTTATATGATTGCAATTTTAATGAATAAAGTATACTTTGGGAGGGGGAAAGACTGTTCACTCTATGTTGCCGAACTCTTTACCCTCCAGCAACCAAGCTGTGGTATTCGGGCAGCTGATTACCTCTCTGTATGTTTGGAGGCTGAGCTCCAAGTCATTGTCCATTCATTCACTGAAGCATACAGGATAATTCCTGTACTTAATAACTGTAAGGCAAAGTCTCTCCCCTTCTGTTGTAGATGGATCCCTCACCCACATCTCCTCTGTGTCCCGTAGTTCTGTTCTTGCTCCCCCTCCCCTGGTCCTCACCTTTCTCCTGGTCCTCACCTTTCACGCCACCAGCCTCCGCATCCAACACATCGCCCTCAGACGTTCCCGTCACCTCCAATGGGATCCCACCACCGGCCACATCTTCCCACTTCCATCCCTATCTGCCTTCTGCGGAGACCACTCCCTCCGCAACTCCTTGGTTCACTCATCCCTTCCCGCCCAAACCACCCCCTCCCCTGGTACTTACCCGGCAACCGCGGGAGATGCAATATCTGTCCCTACACCTCCTCCTTCGCCTCCATCCAGGGACCCCTGCAGTCCTGTTATCCATGTTCTCCAGAGATGCTGCCTAACCCGCCAAGTGACTCCAGCACTTTGTGACCCGTTTACATGCCGTATCCCTAAAACTAAAACTAAGCAGCAGTCACTAATGCTTAATCTGGAGAATAGAGGTTCAGATGTGGCCTCCTGTACTCGTTTTCTCATTCCTACACTGACCTCTCTGTCCAGGGCCTCATCCATGGCCAGTGTGAGGCCACACACAAACTGTGGGAACAGCACCTCATATTCCACTTGAATAGCTTACAATCCAACGATATGAACGTTGAATTCTCCAAACCAGAGGCAATTTACAGCAGCCAATTAACCTACGAACCCACACATCTTTGGGACACGGAAGGAAATACATGTGGTCGCAGGGAGAATGTACTCACTCTACCCTGACAGCATGCGAGGTCAGGATCGAACCCGGATCTCTGGCGCTGTAAGGCATCAGCTCAATGTGCTGTCCCAACATGCTATCCTATCTGCTTTTGACATAACTCAAAGCACAGTAAATATGCCACCAATGTTGTCTCCTCAAAGCCCTCCTATCCCACACACAGGGTAGCAAGTCCTCTGTCATGCTGACATTCTGAGTGCTTAGTACATTCTGTTGCCTCCATTGAGGTGAACCTAAGACTTCTGAAACAGAGCATATTAGTTTAGTTTAGTTTAGAGGTATAGCGCATAAATGGGCCTCTCGTCCCACAGGGTCCGTGCCGACCAGCGATCCCCGTACACTAACACTATACTAAGCCAATTTAACCTACAAACCTGTACGTTTTTGGAGTGTGGGAGGAAACCGAAGCATCTGGAGGAAACCCATGCGGGCGTGGGTGGGTCATTTACTTGCATTTGGCCCATATCCCTCTAAATCCTTGCTATTCATATATCTGTCTTTTGAAAGGCATGTCATCCACAAGGGTGGCATAGTGATGCAGCAGTAGAATTGCTGCCTAACAGTGCCAGAGACCCAGGTTCGATACTGACTATGGGTGCTGTCGGTACAGAGTTTGTATGTGCTCCCTGTGACCTCGTGGGTTTGCATCAGGTGCTTTCACCAGAGGATATAAATATAACTTATGGTCAAATTAAAAGAGTTTGGGGTTCACCCAGTATCACTCTTGGATACAGTGGTGGGCGTAGAATGCACAGTGATTTATAAGATGAAAGTGGCTGAAGGCTAAGTGATAAAAATGTAAAAATGTTAAAGCTATGGGTAATACTCTGGAGACCAGGACTATACAGACAGCTCTTTCAGGCACAATGAGACTACAGTGTCGCAGGCTGTATGTAAAATATTATGATTCAATGAGTCACATTAATTATGGATTAATATTGCGTAACAGATGGCCAGCAGTGGGTTGCATGAAAAATATCACATGCTGGCAGTAAGTTTTATTAAGGGTGCCTTTGGGAACATAGTCACGTTGAAGGTAATATTACAATATTCTAGCCTGGGATTCTTTTTTTTTTTAAAGCAATCCATGGAGAAAAGGTTTTTATGAATAATACATTAACTTGTTGCTGCCGGTAACTCTTCGATCTTCTTTTAATGAGATGTTAGGCGCGCTAATGTTAGCACCTCAGCAACAGGCTGATGTAATCTCACCTCAGGCAAAGTGGACTTCACTCCTGACTACCCTCACATCCGGCTGCATTGTCAGAAAGAAATCGCCGGCGCCAGTCCTAGGTGGGTGGCCAGAAAATTAGCGAGGCGGGGAGCAAGTACTCACACAACCCTTGTGGGACCTCTTGCCTAGCTAATTGGTATTGGAGGGGAGTGGGAGGACTCCTTAGTATATGAGCGCAGAAAATAAATTAAGAAAAAATATAACGGGAAAGAGGAGGCAATCAGTGATGAGCAGTTATAATAATTCTCATCGACGTCTATGGTTCTTTTAAAGCAGCAAAGATGCCCCAAGATGATTCACAGGAAAATTTCCCAAAAATAATCCATATCTCCACTACAGAGGAGATATTAAGATAGTTGAAAAAAAAAGGTTTGGTCAGTGCACCATAAAGGAGAAAGAGAAGGGAAGCAGAGAGTTTTTGGGTACAAATTCCAGAGCCAAGGACCTTGCCATAGTGGAACAAATTATTTTGGGAATAAACAAGAATTTAGAATTTAAGATGGCTGGAAGAGATGTGGGGCCAAAGGAGATGACAGAAGCAGTGATGGGTGGGACTATGGATGGGTTTGAAAAAAAAAGGAACTTTGTTTAAAAGGGATCTGTTGGAGATCATCAAGCAATGACGGACTTGGAATGAGTGGGGTGGCACAGTGGCGCAGCAGCAGACTTGCTTCCTTACAGCACCAGAGACACAGGTTTGATTCTGACTAAGGGTGCTGTCTCTACACTTTATGTACCACATGACCCTGTGACCACATGGGTTTACTCCAGGTGCTGCAGTTTCCTCCCACACTCTGAAGATGTACAGGTTTGCAGATTAATTGTCTTCGTTCAGATGTAAAATTGTCACTAGTGTATTGGATAGTGTTAGTGTACGGGGTGATTGCTGGTTGGCGCGGAGTCGGTGGGCCGAAGGGCCTGTTTCTGCACTGCATCTTTAAAGTTTAAAGAGTTAGGATACAGGGAGCAGAGTTTTGAAACAAGTTCATGGAGAGTGGAATATGAGAGGCAACCAGGAGTGAATTAGAAATGCAGGTGAACCCCGCATTACCAGTGGGGTGGGTGGAGGATGGTGATACCCGTGGATAATAGGCAGTACTGTGGTCTCTATAATGTGAAGATGTATCATCTAAGTATGTGCAAGCAACTAAATTGGAAAAAAAAAGTGCAAATGTGTTTTTTTTAAATATGTCATGTGGTAGGAGTAGAATTAGGCCATTTGGCCCATCAAGTCCACTCCATCATTCAATCATGACTGATCTATCTCTCTCCTAACCCCATTCTCCTGCCTTCTCTTTCTGACACCTGTACTAATCAAGAAACTGCTGTACTAATCAATTATTAATCAATAAATAAGAGTGAATTTTATCATGTGTCCCAAATTTTAGTGGCTTGTGAATTCTTTAAGGATGGATTTCAGTAGCCCAAAGCGGTGGGAGTCGGGTCGGGGGAACATCACCTGCAGACAAGTCTAGAGTTTACTGAAGCAAGAATGAGGGCAATATTACAGATGAACAGGTTATATGGAGAACCAGGCAATATTATGGAGGAAGAAATAGGTGGTCTTAGCAATTTTATGGACAAGTCTGAAATTATTTTCGGAGATGGGGGTGGGAGTTGCAAGAAAAAAAAAGCAAGGCTACAAATAGTTAATTTTAAAATTGAACTCTTCCCAGGGACAGGGATAGAGTGAGCGAGTGTGTGTCTGAGATGGGGTCCAAAGCCAAAGACTTTAGTAGTAGTGAATTGAAGTCAGTTTAAGCAATACTTTGAACACCATAACGGCAGAGTGGCACAACTGGTAGAGCTGCTGCCACACAGCTTTGGAGATCCTGAAGTACCAGCGCGGAGTGGGCAATGCCTTACCGAGGGTCGCCGTTTGGTAAGCTCCGGAGTGCTGTGACCGTCGACTCCAACATCGGGGAGCTGTCGTTGCGGAGCGTCGAGCCGCGGGCGGTGCTGAGTTTAAACACCTGGGATCTCTCGCCGAGATCGCCAGTGTTGGAGCCGCGGTCTCTGGCTGCAAGCAGCCGTTCCAGACACTCCAAGCCGCTGAAGAGTGTTGTCCCGACGCCAGAGTTCCATCATCTGGCGAGAGGGCCTGATACATCGGGCCGCCTTTGCAGCGACTGTGGAGGCCTCAAATAGGCCCCGAGCACGGGATGAACAAGTGGATGAGGACTGGACTTTGCTGCCTTCCCTCACAGTGGGAACCATTGTGGGGGGATGCTACATAAAAAAGCTGGAGAAACTCAGCGGGTGCAGCAGCATCTATGGAACGAAGGAAATAGGCAACGTTTCGGGCCGAAACCCTTCTTCAGACATTGTGGGGGGATGTTTTATGTTTGGTGTTAAATTCTTCTTTGGTGTTGTGTCTTATTTTTATTGGTGTGCTGCAAATGAGAAATTGAGAAAATGGCTGCCAGAAGTGAGAGTGAACGCTGGCGCGACTAGCTGCCGCTGCTCTCTCTCCGAATTCTGTAATTTGTTGTAAACTTGTAATTTGTCTATAAACTTGTTTTAACTGTAAGGTGTCCTTGAGTGTCCTGAAAGGCGCCCATAAATACAATGCATTATTATTATTATTATTATCCTGGTTCGATGCTGACCTCAAGTGCATTCTGTGTGGAGTTTGCTCATTCTCCCCATGACTACATGGTCACATCCCAAAGACGAGCGGGTTTGTAGGTTAATTGGCATCTGTAAAATTTCCCCTAGTGTGTAAGGAGTGACTGCGGAAGTGGGGTAACATAGAACTGGTGTGAATGGGTGATTGATGGTCTCACTGGGCTGAATGTGCCTGTTTCAATCTTTCAATTCAATTCCCAATTTAAGTCCCAATTCATTTCAATTCAATTTACTCAATTCCCAATTCAACCTTTTCAAAACCATTAGTTAATTGACTTCAATTAAATATTGGGACGACTGAATCCATTTGCCTTTGGTCCCCATTACAAACTCTATATTCCTAGCACAAACTCTATTCCTGTCCTGCGCTCTACCCAGCCCTGTGATATTTACCTATCGTAGGCCTGGTCCGTGCTTAAGTTTGTAGTGGTGTCCACGACATCTCCAATGAGCCAGTGGAAATCGCTATCTTCCAGCAGCCGTATATTTTTCCTCTCCTTCTCCGGGACATATCTTCCATCGGCATTAAAGTCTCCAAGTATCATAATGTTCTGTGGAAAGGAGAGCTGTGAGGTGCGACACAATTAAATTCCCACGGCGTGGCCTCGGATTAAATTAAGCCAGTTAACCCAGAAATAACTGTCAGAAATATTAATTAATGATATTTAAATGTGCTTGTATAACATTCCTCTGCTCAGTATTTTAACACTACAACTCATTTACTTCAACATTTACTTCAAAAATGTTGATTCCTCTGTTAGAGGAGATATAAACCAAATACATTAAGCATGTTCTTGCTAATGTGTTAACAGTCATTTCCAGGCGCGAATGTCTTATTTTAATAATGTGTGAAATAAACTGTAATGATTTCCATTCTACTGCAAGATTTTTTTTCCTTCAGACCTTTTTTTTATTTTGTGTCTGCTCTGTTAGTTCCTGAACCCAGCTGGTCCCAACACACAAAAGCATTTAGCAGGGTCCTACATGCAAACATCAGGGACTAAGATTTCCGATTATAGTGTGAGGCAAATTGCAAGTGAGGGGAGCTGAACTCTTTTAGACTTTACTTTAGACTTTAGAGATGCAGACCCTTCGGCCCACCGAGTCCGCGTCGGCCAGCGATCACCCCGTACACTAACCTTACACACACACACACAAGAGACAATTTTTACAACAACAAACCTGTACGCCTGGGAGGAAACCGGAGCACCCGGAGAAAACTTACGTGGTCACAGTGAGCACGTACAAGTTCCATACAGACAGCACCTGTGGTCAGGATCGAACCCAGGTCTCTGCTGCTGTTAGGCAGCAAGTTTACCGTTGTGCCACTGTGCTGCCCCCATGAAAAGGTCTATTTCATCTAAAGCTGAACCAATCTGAATTTATGGTTAAGGAAGGTTTATAATGGGCAGGAAACGTTTAGAGGGATATGGGCCAAATGGGACCATCATAGATGGAGAATGCTGATTGGCATGGACTAGTTGGACCGAAGGGCCTGTTTCCATACTGCATGACTTCCATTTGTATATCGTCTTTTATATCACAAGACCTTAATGATAAGTAGTCACTGTTGCACATCTGATTGCAGCAGCCATTTAGCATTCTTCAATCTTCCTCAGTGGCTGTCGGATAATGACCAAATATTCTGTTTTAGTGATTGTGCTGGTGTATTCTAAAGAGAATTATGTTTCTCTTCATCATGCCAACCATAGGATTTTGCACCATGAATAACCTGAGAGACCAAAGAGAGATTCATTTTTAACATAACGACAAAAAATGCTGAAACCACTCAGCCATACACATCTATGAGAAAATATTAACATTCAGGTCTGGTACCCTTCATCCTTTTTTTCAGTTTTCGAGATACATTGCGGAACCTGCCCTTCAACCCACCGAGTCTGTGACAACCTGCGATGCCTGTACACTAGCACTATCTTACTCACTAGGGACAATTTTTACTGAAGCCAATTAACATACAAACCTATCCGTCTTTGAAGTGTGGGAGGAAACCAGAGCTGCCGGAGAAAACTCATGCGGGTCACAGGGAAAACGTACAAACTCTGTACAGACAGCACCTGTAGTCAGGATCGAACCTGGGTCTCTGGCACAGTAAGACAACAACTGTACCACTGTGTTCAAAAGGGAACTGCAGATGCTGGAATATCGAAGGTACACAAAATTGCTGGAGGAACTCAGCGGGTGCAGCAGCATCTATGGAGCGAAGGAAATAGGCGACGTTTCGGGCCGAAACCCTTCTTCAGACTGATAGGGGGTGGGGAAAGAAAGAAGGACAAAGGGAGGAGGAGGAGGAGCCCGAGGGCGGGCGGATGGGAGGAGACAGCTAGAGGGTGAAGGAAGGGGAGGGGGGGAGAGGGGACAGCACGGGCTAGCCAAATTGGGAGAATTCAATGTTGATGCCAAGGGGACGCAAGGACCCCAGACGGAATATGAGGTGCTGTTCCTCCAATTTCCGCTGTTGCTCACTCTGGCAATGGAGGAGACCCAGGACAGAGAGGTCGGATTGGGAATGGGAGGGGGAGTTGAAGTGCTGAGCCACCGGGAGGTCAGGTAGGTTATTGCGGACTGAGCGGAGGTGTTCGGCGAAACGGTCACCCAACCTACGCTTGGTCTCACCGATGTAAATCAGCTGACATCTAGAGCAGCGGATGCAGTAGATGAGGTTGGAGGAGATACAGGTGAACCTTTGTCGCACCTGGAACGACTGCTTGGGACCTTGAATGGAGTCGAGGGGGGAGGTGAAGGCACAGGTGTTGCATTTCTTGCGGTTGCAACGGAAAGTGCCCGGGGAGGGGGTGGTGCGGGAGGGAAGTGAAGTGAAGAATTGACGAGGGAGTTGCGGAGGGAGCGGTCTTTGCGGAAGGCAGACATGGGGGGAGATGGGAAGATGTGGCGAGTGGTGGGGTCACGTTGGAGGTGGCGGAAATGGCGGAGGATTATGTGCTGTACCACTGTGCTATCCCGCCTGAAATCTTAGTTTCTTTTTCTACACATGTCACCTGACCAGTTGAGTGTTTCCAGCATCTTCAGATTCAGATTATATTTCCAGTTTCTGCTATTTTTTGATATTCATATTTAACATCTCAGTTGAAAGTCAAAATCACTGACAATTGAACACTACCTCATTACTACTTTGGTGTGGCAGCCTAGATTTTAATTTTCATGTAGGATTTGAAACTGCATCCTTCTAATTTAGAAACGTAAGCACTATCAACTGTGGCAAAGGTCAGATGAGAAATTAGCTCCTAGCTCGGAGGTGATTTGAACAGTGGAAAGTACCTTAAAATCAATGCTGAGGATTAGTGCTAAGCCTTGGGACAACTATCTGTCTGCACATGTTTTATGTCCCTAATTTCCCTGTGTTCATTTGCCTGTCTAAACTAATAAATATTAGTTAGATTTTCTCTCAATTGTTTGAATGTTTGTAATTGTAAGCATTTTTGTGTTTAAGAAATTACTTTTAAATTGTTAATTATTAATTATTGATTAATAGTTAATTCATAAACTGTAGTTAAATATTACAAATATTTTGGTCGGGTCATGTCCTTCCTTTGATTTTTTTGTAAGACGTGATCAAAAAGGTTGATGAAGGCAGAGCTGTAAGTGTTGTGTACATGTAAGGCATTCAACAAGGTTCTGCATGGTAGGCTGCTCTGGAAGGTTAGATCGCATGGGATCCACGGAGAGATAGCTGAATGGATAACAAATTGGCTCCAAGGAGGGAAGCAACGGATAAAGGTGGAAGGTTGCTTCTCAGACTGGATGCCTGTGACTGGTGGTGTGCCTCAGGGTTCGGTGCTGGGCCCGTTACTGTTTGTCATCTACATCATACAGGGCAAGATTAGCAAGTTTGCTGATGATACAAAAGTTAGTGGTTTTGCAGACAGTGAAGATGGTTGTGAATGATTGCAGCAGGATCTGGATCGATTGACCAGGTGGGCGGAGGAATGGTTGATGGAATTTAATACAGAGAAGTGTGAGGTATTGTATTTTGGGACGTCAAACAAGGGCAGGACCTATTTATGCAGTGAATGGTAGGCCTGGAGTGTTGTAGAGCAGAGGGATCTAGGAGTACAGGTGCCTTGAAGGTTGAGTCGCAGGTAGTTAAGGTGGTCAAAAAGGCTTTTGGCACTTTGGCCTTCATCAGTCAGAGTATTGAGTATAGAAGTTGGGAGGTCATGTTGTAGTTGTATAAGACGTTGGTGAGACCGCATTTCGAATATTGTGTTCAGTTCTGGGCACCATGTTATAGGAAAGATATTGTCAAGCTTGAAAGGGTTCAGAAAAGATTTATGAGGATGTTGCCAGGACTAGAGGGTGTGAGCTATAGGGAGAGGTTGAGTAGGCTGGGTTTCTATTCCATGGAGCACAGGAGGGAGGATAAGGGGTGATCTTGTAGAGGTCTATAAGATCATGAGAGGAATAGATTGGGTAGATGCACAGAGTCTTTTGCCCAGAGTAGGGGAATCGAGGACCAGAGGACATAGGTTCAAGGTGAAGGGGAAAAGATTTAATAGGAATCCGAGAGGTAACTTTTTCACACAAAGGGTGGTGGGTGTATGGAACAAGCTGCCAGAGGAGGTAGTCGAGGCTGGGACTATCCCATTGTTTAAGAAACAGTTAGACAGGTACATGGATAGGACATGATTGGAGGGATATGGACCAAGCGCAGGCAAGTGGGACTAGTGTAGCTGGGACATTGTTGGCCTGTGTGGGTGAGATTCCACACGTTATCACTCTATGACTATTAAGTGCAGATTTAACAACTGTGGATATGTTAGCTGGTTGGTCAAATCCTTTTCAGGGATGGCACAGTGGCGCATCTGGTAGAACTGCTGCCTCACAGCGCCAGAGACCCAGATTCGATCCTGACCTTGGGTGCTGTCTGTGTGGAGTTTGCACATTCTCCCTGTGAACATGGGCTTCCTCCTGGTGGTCCGGTTGCCACCCACATCTCAAAGGATGTGCGGGTTTGTAGGTTAATAGGCCTGACTGTGTAGGTAGTGGATGTCAATATAGGATAGCACAGAACTAGTATGAACGGGTGATCGATGGTCGGCATGGACTCAGTGGGTTGAAGGGCCTGTTTCCATGCTGTATCTCTAAAACTATCTTTAAAACTAAAAAGTTCAGAAAGTATTCAGCCATTCACTTTTTCCCCATTTTGTTACTTTGCAGCCTTATTTTTAAATGGATTAAATTCTTTTTTTTTTATCATCAATCTAGACTCAATAAACCAGAATGAAAAAGCAAAAACAGGTGTTTTGAAATTTTTGCAAAGTAATTGAAAAGAAATAACTGAAATATCACATCTACATAAGTATTCAGACCCTTTGCTATGACACTCAAAATTGAGCTTAGGTGCATCCTGTTTCCATTGATTATCCTTGAAATGTTTCTACAACTTGATTGGAGTCCACCTGTGGTAAATTAAATTGATTGGAATTGATTTGGAAAGGCACACAGCTGTCTATATAAGGTCCCACAGCTGACAGTGCATGTCAGAGCAAAAACCAAGCCACGAAGATGAAGGAATTGTCCGTAAACCTCTGAGACAGGATTGTGTTGAGACACAGATCTGGGGAAGGGTATAAAACATTTTCTGCAGCATTGCAAGTCCCGAAGAGCACAGTGGCCTCTGTCATTCTTAAATGGAAGAACTTTGGAACCACCAGGACTCTTCATAGAGCTGGCTGCAACTGGGGGAGAAGGGCCTTGGTCATGGAGGTGACCAAGAACCTGACGGTCACTCTGACAGAGCTCCAGAGTTCCTCTGTGGAGATGGGAGAACCTTCCAGAAGGACAACTATATCTGCAGCACTCCACCAATCAGACCTTTATGGTAGAGTGGCCAGACGGAAGCCACTCCTCAGTAAAAGGCACATGACAGCCCGCTTGGAATTTGCCAAAAAGCACCTAAAGGACTCTCACACCATGAGAAACAAGATTTTCTGGTCTGATCAAACCAAGATTTAACTCTTTTGCCTGAATGCCAAGCGTCACGTCTGGAGGAAACCAGGCACCGCTCATCACCTGGCCAATACCATACCTACGGTGAAGCATGGTGGTGGCAGCATCATGCTGTGGGGATGTTTTTCAGCGGCAGGAACTGAGAGACTAGTCAGAATCGAGGGAAAGATAAACGGAGCAAAGTACAGAGAGATCCTTGATGAAAACCTGCTCCAGAGCATTCTGGACCTCAGACTGGGGCGGAGGTTCACCTTTCAACAGGACAACGACCCTAAGCACAGCCAAGGCAATGCAGGAGCGGCTTTGTGACTAGTCTGTGACTGTCCTTGAGTGGCCCAGCCAGAGCCTGGACTTGAACTCAATCGAACATCTCTGGAGGGACCTGAAAAAAGCTGTGCATCGATGCTCCCCTTCCAACCTGACAGAGCTTGAGAGGATCTGCAGAGCAGAATGGGAGAAATTACCATAATACAGGTGTGCCAAGCTTGTAGTGTCATACCCAAGAAGACGTGAGGCTGTAATCGCTGCCAAAGGTACCTCAACAAAGTACTAAGTAATCGGTCTGAATACTTATGTAAATGTGATATTTCAGTTGTTTTATTTCAATTCATTTGTAAATTTCTCTAAACACCTATTTTAGCTTTTTTATTGTGGGTAGATTGATGATAAAAATGAATTTAATCCATTTTAGAATAAGGCTGTAACATAACAAATGTGGAAAAAGTGAAGGGGTCTGAATACTTTCTGAATGTATCTTCTCTACAACAGATGTGCAGATCACATTTTTACACAGAGGGTGGTGAATTCCTGGAATGTGCTGCTGGGTGTGATGGTTGAAGCAGATATGTTAGTGGCATTGAAAAACTCTTGGGTAGGCATTTGGATTTGCATGGAACGGAATGACAGGAGCTGGTAGAGAAGTAATGGTCTTGGCATTATGATCGGCGCAGATATTGTGAGCCGAAGGGCCTGTTCTTGTGCTGTATTGTTTTATGATCTATGTTCTATAGGATTCACCACTGACTCCAAATTCAGGGCCTCTGTGTGCTTTCCTGTCTTGTTCGAACCATTCTTATTGGGTTACTGCACATTTTGTTGGAAATTCAGTCTGTCAATTTCCATTCGAGTTGTTGGTGTCTCCCTGCATTCTACAGCTCGCCTCTACGCTAATAACCATAAAGCTAGTTTTTGCTATCATCCCCAAATTTGAGTGCCGTTTGTAGTCCGTTGCAATCAGTCACCAGGCAAAAACTCGGGCAGAGAAGGCAGCTAAGCAAATAATCATTGATCTGTCCTTCATGTCACAAGCTGAGCTATGAGGAAGCTTAGTTGTCCATTTTGAGAAGGAGGCATTTCAGAGGCTTCTAAAACAGTGAAAGCTATGTAAAGAGTGAATTTTCCAAACACCGTTGTCTTGTCAATGGATTTAAAATAAATTTCTCCACACAGGGAATGGGCAACACTCACGATAGACAAGAACAAAGTGTGTGAGGATGTTTGATCTAACATGAGTTGAGTGGTCTACCTGGTGCGTAATTGTCTTGTGAACTACAAGCTGGTAACTGGAACCAGATTTGACTGGTTGGTAATTACCTGTGAGCTGTCAATCTTTGCAAGAAGCAGCGCACACACAAAGCACTAAAGAAGAAAATGCCTTGGGGAAGGCTGAGAGCATTAGTGAGATATCTGAAATGGGAAAAACACACACTGGATGTGAGAGACAAACTCGAAGGAAAATAATCACACAGAAAAGAAGGTAAAGCATGAAGAAATAAAGCAAATTAGAGAGGAAGGCACCCCACTGGTTTTGTCACCAATTTGTAGGAAAATTAGTAGTTTGTCCATATTATAATCTACCTCATTGGAGACCCTCGGACTATCTTTAATCGGACTTATCTGGCACTAAACGTTATTCCCTTTATCCTGCATCTGTACACTGTTGGCGGCTTGATTGTAATCAGGTTTAGTCTTTCCGCAGAAGATAGACACAAAATGCTGGAGTAACTCAGCGGGGCAGGCAGCATCTTTGGAGAAAAGGAATAGGTGACGTTTAGGGTCGAGACCCTCCTTTCAACTCTGAAGACCTCTGTAGAAGGGTCTCGACCTGAAACGTATGTCTAAAGAAGAGTCTCCAGAGATACTGCCTGACCTGCTGAGTTACTCCAGCATTTTATGTCTATCTTCAGTATAAACCAGCATTTGCTACTCCTTCCTACAGATAGTCTTTCCGTTGACTAGATAGCACGCAACAAATAGCTTTTCAGTCTCCCTGGAGCACGTGACAATGAACAGTACTAAACTAAAAAAGGGAGTGTTCAAACAATTGAATCCCAAGTGGGAGAATGTCTGGTATTATAATATTTTGTTACATTCCTGCAAGAGTGTAAGTGGAATTGACTTTATGATACATCTGTTGCCTGTACCCTATTTTTTGTCTTCATTTATTATTTGAAACTGTTCTGTAATGTAATCTATGGAGAGATGAGAACTCCATTGTTAGCTTGGCTCAAAGGAATCAGAAGTGTTTTGATTAATTTGCCAACATTCCAATTATCCTCCTCCGAAATGATTGTTGAACTTCTGGTTCAACATATAGTTCTGAGTCCGGGAACATAATGGGGGAAAATGGTTTTGAACAAGTTTGTTTTCACATTTCCTATTCATCAGGATAATGGACTGGAATTTCAAACTGTGACAACAATGCATTCATTGTTAACTATTTAACATTTAGCATCACAAATGTACACTTAAAATGCATTGTGGAACTATGGATGTTGTGGTCAGTGATATAGTTTCCCCTCCACAGGGTTAAAACCTGTATCAAGGCAATGTACATGGGGTTGTAATGAATCAATAAAAAATATTTTACACATATTGCTCTGACAATAACTCAAAATATTATGGATAGAATAGGTTTAGAGGGATATGAGCCAAACACAGGTAGATGGGGCATGTTGGTCGGCATGGGCAAGTTAGGACGAAGGGCCTGATTCCACTTTGTAGGTCCCTGTGCCTATGACTTCATTGACCACTGAAGAGCAAATTAATTTTTAGACTTTGTTTCCTTTTTTGTAAACCGGTATCTGGTTCTTGATTCCCATCTCCTGGGGAAAAAAGACTTTGTACATCAGAATCAGATTTTATTTGCCAAGTATGTTTTACAACACACTATCTATTTCCCCATGACTTGATACACCTCTGTACGATCACCCATCAGCCTCCTAACATAATTAAACTGATTGTGTAGCCATCTCTGAGACTGCTGGCAGTCATTATTCAGTCTATGGTAACGTGGCAAGGATAAAAATGTAATGTTGATAGTTAACTTGCATCATATAATTCTGCGATCTGTGCAGTAAAATTAAATCCATAAATGAAACAATCTGGAATAGTTTAGTGTAGTTTAGGTTAGTTTAATTAAGTTTATTTTAGTTCATTAAAACAGCATGGAACAGGCCCTTTGGGCCATCGAGTCAATGCTGTCCACCGCTACCACTAGGGACAATTTTACAGGCCAGTTCACCTACAAATATGCACGTCTTAGTTCTGTCATCTGAGAAAGCATATATTTAAAGATGTAGACATACCTCTGTTTTCCACTTCTCTATGACTTTCATAACAACATCGTAGAGTTCGTCAATTTCTTTGACAGCATCCGAAGGTGTTGTGTGTTGAGGAATGAGCACAAAGTCTTGCACCACTGTAATGACATGAAACCCCAAACTAATGTTGGTCAATTGTAGAATGGTTCTATGTTACTTGTTCTGTTATCCCACTTTTGCATCTACCGCAACATTCTGTTGAGTTAATCAAGCATTTCTATCAAGCATTGTCTCTGCGGCTGAATCTCGTAAAGGTCAGGGAATCTACTGAATCAAAATTTTCTGTTGCAAAGAACAACTCCTGTTTAAGGCAATCAGGCTTGAGATCACATTGATCAGTTAATGCGGGATCTTTGCAGAAACATACATTTTTAGTTTAGTTTTAGTTTAGAGATACGGCAAGGAAACTGGCCCTTCGGCCTACCGAGTCCGTGCTGACCAGCAATCCCCTTTTGCACTAGCTCTATCCTATACACTGGGGACAATTTTACAATTTTTACCAAAGCCAATTAATCTACAAACCTGTACGTCTTTATTTTGTATCAAAAAATAATTTATTTAAATACCAACATGATTCAAAAGCCCAAAAAAAAACAAAACCGTAGTGACATACCCACCACCATATTACAGAATCACCAAACTATTCAGACATTAAATTACAAACAACTATGTTACAAATAACACCACCCTCTCTAACAGCACCAGGGTGCGGACATAACCCCGGTAAAGGAGCAAGCATCTGGCTCAGGCACCCTGTACGTCTTTGGAATGTGTGTAGGGATTGGATGAGAAAGTGGGATAACATAAAACTAGTGCGAATGGG
Organism: Amblyraja radiata; assembly: GCF_010909765.2. Classification (NCBI taxonomy): domain Eukaryota; kingdom Metazoa; phylum Chordata; class Chondrichthyes; order Rajiformes; family Rajidae; genus Amblyraja; species Amblyraja radiata. The sequence goes on along the minus strand of NC_045973.1, from coordinate 34,541,838 downwards.
TGATTGACGGGCGGCGTGGATTCGGTGGGCCTACGGGCCAGTTTCTTTGTTGTATCTCCTAAGTCAACAAGTCCCTGAGTAAGGTGATAACTGCAGATAACATGCTCAGTGAATCTCCCAGTGCAGTTCAAAAATAACCAGGTTTCCAGCTAAAGTGTTCAAATAATGACATGGGTATTTAGACTGTGAAATCTCACCTATCTTGGACTCTGACTCAGTCTTTTTTATCTTTGAACATTCCCAATGCTATTTAGTTGGAAGCATAACTTTCTGAAGCTCTTGTGCAGGCCTGTCAGACTGCTGATAAAAATGCCATCTGGTCAATTTCAACAGACTACATTGTGTCCATACAATGCACAAAAGATAACTATTTTAAAAAGCATGTGGTAGGAAGGAACAGCAGATGCTGGTTTACACTGAAGATTGACACAAAATGCTGGAGTACTTCATACGGTCATTATACTGGGAATAGTACAGGTCCACCAATGATTTTCCGGCATCCTTGTTTCCAGAGCCTTTATGGATTATCCATTTTGCCGGAGCGGCAGAGGTCACGACCTCTGGGAGGAATCGAACGGTATTGGAATGGTTTGCCTTGACCGCCAAGGGGCTGAGATACCGGTCGGCTGTGGGAACGGATTTGGTGGCTCCAGCCAGGCCGGAGTTCCAGAGCCCCGGCCACAGAGGCAAATTCGCCCCACTGATCAGCCACCGTAGTTCCAATGAGGTCGAGATCGGCCGCCTCACCCATCCTGGGCTCCACATTTTTTTGGGGGGGGGGGGGCGGGGATTTCTGATGGAGATTTCAAGTGCGCTCTTGGAATTTTGTCTGGATTAAAGGAAATGCCGGACCACCAGTAGCCAGTAAATTGGTGGTGGACCTGTATCTATAATTTAAAATATGTGCCAGTAATAGGAAGAGGTCACATGCGAGTAACACTGCATGATTTGGCCTTATATTTGTTATCCACATCCCTTCATTTCCTGGGAAATTGTCCTGGGTTCTTGGCCTATATGTCTATGATGCTGTGGACACCCACTTGCATATGATTTACAGATATGGTGTAACCAGCATCCCATACATATTTGTGAGACTGCAAGGACCTTTACCTGTGGTTGGCGATTTGAATTGAATCACAAATGGTTCTCTGGAGAAAGCATCTTCATCACCCGGCTGCATATCATCGTATTGAAAGGTTCTCTTCAATTGCACGATATCATCACTGCAAGGAGAATTTATGAATGAATGAGGTCAAATAGTTACATGGATTAAGCCGTACAGAACTCTAGACTGAAGATATCAGAGTTGATCAAAAAACTGTCTCAGGGCAAAAAAGACACAAAAACGTTGGAGTAACTCAGCGGGTCTGGCAGCATCTCTGGAGAAAAGGAATAGGTAACATTTTGGGTCGGAACATCGTCAGACTTGAAGCATCACCCTTTTCTAAAGAGATGCCTGACCTGTTGAGTTACTCCAGCATTTCGTGTCAATCTCTGGTATAAACCAGCATCTGCAGTTTCTTCCTACTCAGGAAAAACAGAATTTAGCCTGAAGTAAACTTACAATTAATTACTGTGAAATCACATTACTGGCACATATTTTAAATTACAGATACTATTCCCAGTATAATGACAGTATGAATAGTGGCAATAAAAATCATATCTCCCCAATCACCACTAATGTTGCAGACACTGAGAACTCTAGAATACTAAACAACCACAGTCGTTTATCATTCTATATCTGTAAATTAGCACAAAATCTGTATATAACAGGTACCCAAAATTGAAACACCAGTCTATTGACACCCCCCAAAATAAAAATTGTGACCCCACTCTCTTTCTGTATGTATTTCCTTGAAGCTGAATAAAGTCAATATGTTTCTCACCATGAAGACTTGAGGAACTGCAGATGCTGGTTTACAAAAAAAAAGGTACAAACTGCTCGAGTAACTCGGAGGGTCAGGCATCATCTCTGGAGAACATGAAGAGGTGGATTTTTCGGACGGGACCCCTCTTCAGACTGAAGAAGGGTCCCGACCCAAAGCGTCACCTATACTTGCAAAATCAATCTGAAGAAGGGTCCTAATCCGAAACATTACCTATTCAGCTGCTCCAGTTTCCACCCATATCCCAAAGACATATGTAGTTTAAATGGCCACTGTAAACAGCCCCTAGTTTACAGGTAAAATCTGGGGAACTCAACATCAACGGGAGGAGAATAAAATGGGTTAGTGTAGGATTAGTGTCTGCTTGTTAGTTGACATAAACTCTGGGCTGAAAGGCCTTCTTCTGTGCTGTATAATTCCACGACTCTACAAGGTGTTGCAAGATGCTTCAGCAACCTCAACAAGAAAGAAGAAAGAAGAAAATTTACAGCAAGAGGGGATGAGCTGTGATAATTTTTAAACAAAGAATGATAAAGGTTGTTGACTGTTCTGTCGTTCATGACGCCTGCCGACGTTAGTGGTGTTTGGGGAGATTTTACTTTCACTGCCACTATTCATACATGCCATTGTTCTTGGAATTGTATCTGTGATTTACAATGTGTGCCAGTAATGGGACTCCGCATTAATCATTTATTTCGGGCACAAATCTTTCATTCACGAGCACAAGTATAATCAGGTACGAGTGGAGGACTCTGCCCATTAACTTGTCAATCACTGCCTTTACTGCTACTCAAAGAATGCCAAACTACACTGATCTTCACAGCATAGATAGAACAATACTCTTGTGCGTCGAGCAGGGCAATATGCATTGAGTTAAAATGTACTATGAAGTGGGAGGTTGCAATTTGTAAGCTCCTTCCAACTCATTTTGAATGCTTTGTGTTGAACCAGCAACCTGGCACACAGGGATGGGATATTGCATGCTTATGATTGTATTCAATCATATGCAGCTGATGGAACTGCTGCCTCACAGCGCCAGAGACCCATGCTCGATCCTATGGGCACTATCTGTGTGGAGTTTGCACATTTTCCCTGTGACCGTGTGGGTTTTCTGCTGATGCTCCGGTTTCTTCCCGAATACCAAAGACGTGCAGGTTTGTTGATTAATTGTCGACTGTAAATTACCCCATGCAGGTACAGCAGGCCGTGAAGAAAGCTAATGGCATGTTGGCTTTCATTGTGAGAGGATTTTAGTTTAGGAGCTAGGAGGTCCTACTGTACAGGGCCCTGGTAATACTGCAGTTTCTGTCTATTGAGGGAGTGCAGCATAGGTTCACAAGGTTAATTCCCAGAATGGCGGGCTGACATATGAGGAAAGAATGGGTTGGCTGGGCTTGTATTTGCTGGAATTTAGAAGGATGAGAGGGAGTCTTATAGAAATATCAAATTCTTAGAAGATTGCACAGGGTAGATGCAGGAAAAAAAAATCCTGATATTTGGGGAGTCCAGAACCAGGGGTCACAGTTTAAGAATAAGGGGTAGGGCATTTAGGATTCAGATGAGGAAAAACTATTTCACCCAGAGAGTTGTGAATCTGTGGAATTCGCTACCACAGAAGGCAGTGGAGGCCAATTCACTGGATGTTTTCAAGAGAGAATTAGATTTAGCTCTTAGGGCTAACGGAATCAAGGGATAAGGGGAAAAAGCAGGATTTTGGATGATTAGCCATGATCATATTGAAGGGCTGAATGGCCTACTCTTGCACCTATTTTCTATGTTTCTATGCAAGGAGTGGATGAGGAAGTGGGATAACATTGAACTAGTGTGAATGATTGAATGGTCAGTGGGGGCTCGTGGGCCATTCCATGCTGCATCTCAATATTTCAATGGTCAAGGAAATATTCTTAATAACAAGTATTGCCGAGAAAAGGACTTCTTGTTTCAGACATATTTAAATAGTAAACATTGGCAACTGGTCCACCACCGATTTTCCGGCAATTTAATCCGGACAAAATCCGGACAAAATTACGAGAACACTTGAAGTTCACTGGGCAGCCACAGATGGCGCTGAAGGACATGTCCCTCCGCTCCAAAAATAGCTATTTGTTTACATCTGCAGTTGTTGGTGGGGATTCTTATTTTGCTAGCTATGGTTTCTAAGCAAGGTCCTCATGTCAGTGGTGGTGCCTAGAATAAACACATTTATTTAACATTGAATATTTGTTGTATTTACGCTTTTAGATGTCCATGGTGCTTTAGAGACACGGGAAGGGTATAATTAGTGGGACAGAGGTGTATTATTGGATCATTATTATGTGGCCTGGCAAAATGGATACTCTGACAACGCTCTGGAATCAGAAGGGGCAGGAAACAGGTGGTGGACCTGTATTAGTAAAATCTGAAGATAGTCACAAAAAGCTGGAGTAACTCGGCAGGACAGGCAGCATCTCTGGAGAGAAGGAATGGGTGTAAAATCTGCATACCCTGCCTCTCATTGATTTCTGTTTATAAATTCTCTTGACTACAATTTGAATGGAAAAAAAGCAGGTAAAAGCATCACTCTCTTATTACACACGCAAGAATACAGATTACACATACATTTGGAAGGAAATTGTTAGAATAAGGATGAAATGGATAACTTTAAAATTGAAGCCAATTTCTATCTATCCTTTAACCCATATTCAATAACATGAGAGGTTGACTGGCATGTTTTTCTCATATATTGTATGAATTAGTTGAAAATGATATTATAGGTGGTATATTTCTCAGAATTATCATTCTATAATTTATAGAAGATAGGCACAAACTGCTGGAATGCAGCAGGATAGGCAGCATCTCTGGAGAGAGGGAATGGGTGATGTTTCGGGGTCAAGACCCTTCTTCTTCATAATTAATATCCATGTTATTAAAATCTCCACCTCTCACAATTTATTCAGCTGCGGTTAGCTAGTAAGACTGAATTGATCTTCAGTTGGGAAGATTCACTCAGAAATCTCCAGCCTGCCTTTCGGCAATGGAACCATGAACTTGTTTACGACATACCTTCACAAGAACTTGCCATATATCATCAGCTTTGTTTTTGAAAAATACAGTCATATTACTTGGCCACTGGCCAAAGATCTGTTTCCACATCGCAATTAAAATGCAATCGAAGCTTTCTACAGCTAGGAGATAGAGTGCTGAAACATGTCTGGCTACTTTTAAGTCATCTCTCTGTACTTTCGTGATTCCTTGTCAATTAAGGCAATTCTGGTTGCCCATTTACAGAAAGGATGTGGAGGCTTTGGAGAAGAGGTTTACCAGAAATGCTACCTTAATTCAGGAGTTTTGGACACAAGGAGACATTGGAAACATGTAAGCCAATCTGTTCACAGTGAAATCCAAGAACCAGCAATGAGACCATAACTATAATAGGATTTGGTGGCATAGAGAGGTGAATATTGACCAGTATCATAGGCTCTTTAGTGTCTACCTGTGTGTAGTACGGATGGACAATAAATACCAACCCTGCCAATAACATTCAAATCCAGACAGGCAAACAGACAGACAGGGAACTGCAGATGCTGGTTTATACTGAATATAGACAGAAAATGCTGGAGTAACTCAGTGGGTCAGGCAGTGTCTCTGGAGAAAAGGAATAGGTGACGTTTCCGGTCAGAACCTTTCTTCAGACAGATAGATAAATAAAACCGGCCTCAATTAAATGTGTATGCTTCTAGAGTGGGCCTTGTTACCACATTAGACGCAGAGAAAGCCGAACCTCGGGAGTAAGATCCTCTTGATGCTTATTTCATTTATTCTCTGAATGATCCTGTCTATGGTTAACATCACGGAATGGAAACATCTATTTGCATTTAGGATAAATAAAGACAAGCAGGCTACTGAACACGATGAACTCCAAAGAAACTCCAATTGCCAATTGATCTTGGTTACAATATGGACCGGGCTTTGTTTTGGATTTTGCACTCTATCGTTTCGTCTTATTTATTGAAATTGTTTATGTTTGTTTATGATATTATCTGTTGACTACCATGTTTACAAACCTGTTTAAGAAGGAACTGCAGATGCTGGAAAATTGAAGGTACACAAAAAAGCTGGAGAAACTCAGCGGGTGCGGCAGCATCTATGGAGCGAAGGAAATAGGCCTATTTCCTTCGCTCCATAGATGTTTACAAACCTGTTGAGCCCCTGCAATAAGAATGTCATTGTTCTGTTTCAGTACAATGACAATAAAACACTTGACTCCTGACTCTGATCACTTGAGAGTGAGAGAGTCACAGCATGGAAACAGGCCCTTCGGCCTAACTTGCCCACACCCTGACCAACATGTCCCATCTACACTAGTCCCACCTGTCCTTGTTTGGCCCATATTCCACTAAAACTGTCCTATCCATGTGCCTGTCTAAATGTTTCTTAAATGTTGTAATAGTACCTGCCTCAACTTCCTCCTCCGGTAGCTCGTTCTATACACCTCTCAGGTTCATCTTAAATCTTTTTTCCCCTCACCTTAAACCTATGTCCTCTGTTTTTCAATTCCCCTTCTCTGGGCAAGAGACTCTGTGAGGTTATCTGGGCTATTCATCTCAAGATTTTGTACACTAGTGGATCATTTTGGATCCAGGCACCAAGGTCTGTTAACGCTGATAATTTAATAAAGTGCATAAATGATTGGCATTGCAGAGATAAGTTTGCAGTGTTTCAGGGCTCTGCAGACAACTGACGCCTCTGGCTTTAATCTAGAAGATACATATTTATGTCAGAATTGAGGATAGCCATATGATGGCTCCACTCCTGTGCTAAACCTTTTTAGGTTTGCACAGCACAGCAGCTAATGCAAGCATATAACCAAATTAACACATCTCCATCATCTAATAATCCACATGCAAAGCTTTTCTACATGCTTGTGAGTCATTACCAGGGTCAATCAATATGAATGTCTCTGCTAAACCTTCAGACTTTCCATTAGACTTTAGAGATACAGCACGGAAACTGGTCCCTTGGCCCACTGAGTCTGTGCTGCCCAGCAATCACCCCGTACACTAATACTATCCAACACATTAGGAACAATTTACAATTTTTACCGCTGCCAATTAACCTATGTGCCTTTGGAGAACATGATAACTATTCTCATCTATTTGCGTCCAAATCAAGAGTTTTGAATTTCAGCTTGCGCTGCAAGTGACTGTTGTCTGAGAGAAGTGTAAAAGCAGCTTTGGACTTGCTTGTGAAGTGCTTTTAAGATATTGTACACACTGTACGCTTTTGTGGTGAAATGCATTGCATTGCAGAAAACAATTCCTATGCAACAGGGTACACTTTAAAGCCTGTGTCACAACTTCTGCTCATCAGGGTGCAGTCAATTTCCCCAACAAAGGAGCTGCCATGAAATTTGGATGATCAGCCTCTGATCATATTGAATGGCAATGCTGGCTCGAAGGGCCGAATGGCCTACTCCTGCACCTATGTTCTCTGTACCTATGCCATCTTTACCCATCAACTGGGTGTAAGACGCTGGTGTTTGTCGCCTTTGTTGCAAATTCTAATACAGCGATTGTATCACCAATAGCTGGACAAAAACAGGTTCAGGCTGATGGGGCTTTTTGTCCTCATATTTTTTGCTGTCGAAATTTTAATTAATGAATTGTGTATTGCTTCAGTTTATCCCTGTAGCACAGTCCTTAACGTTTAGCTCCATCTAATCTCCGACTCTGTGGCACCGTACAGCACCAAATGTTCGTTGAGCCTTGTCAATTGTCACTTCTTCTGGAACGGATCTGCCGTTCTGAAGTATCTGACAGCACTTCACATTTTCATTTCTTGTTCAGCCTTAAATGTGTAACTGAAGAAAAACAAATGATTGATAGTCAATGCAGATTCATTGGACCAAAGGGCCTGATTCTGTGTTGTATGACTCGATGATTCAGTTTTTTCTTTACATGAATGCTCTTGCATTTCTCAGCTAATTGATCAGCCACCTATAAAAAAAACTATAGTTCTCGAACGATCGGTTCTCAGCCTTTGTCTTTCCAAAATGCTAGCTTAATTGGAGACTTTTCCCTCAATTTTTAGCTTCCAGTAATTCATCTTGTTCTCTCTAATTGAAATAATTCACAGTGAACAGTTCATCAGTTCAGTAAACTTTGCAATATCACATGAATCTTTAACCAAGGCAGTGAACAATTAAATAGCTAGCTTCAATACAGAGCCTTTCTGAACATGAACAGATTTAATGGTATTGCTTCATTATTGTCGCCTGCATTGAGATACAGTAAATAAAACGTTGTTTCACGTACTATCCAGGCAAATCATACATTGGTAGGGCAGAAGAGAAAAAGTAAACAGAGTGCAGATTATAATGTTGGAGCCACAGTGAAAGTGTAGATAAAAAACAGTGCAAACAGCAAAGAAGTGAATTGGAATATGGCGAGGTTCGTCCTAGCATATGAGCTTTGTCTCTCACGACTGTACATATTGCTTCAGACCAGTGGAACGATAGTTTCCTGACCAAACTTCCTCCCTCAATCATTTATGCCAAAGATTGAGGTAAAATGCTGGTCCGGCAGCATCTCTGGAGAAAGGAAATAGGTGACGTTTCAGACTCTGAAGATGTCTGAAGAAGGGTCTCAACCCGAAACATCACCTATTCCCTTTCTCCAGAGATGCTGCCTGGCCCACTGAGTTGCTCCAGCATTTTATGCCCAACTTCGGTGTAAACCAGCATTTGTAGCTCCTTCCTACACAGTCTTTCCACTGACTGGATAGCACGCAACAACCTTTTCACTGTACCTTGGTACACCAGCAATCTCCATACACGAGCACCATCCTACACACTAGGGACAATTTACAGAAGCCAATTAACCCACAAACTTATACGTCTTTGGAATGTGGGAGGAAACTGGAGCACCTGGAGAAAACCCACGCTATCACAGGGAGAATGTACAAACTCGGCACAGACAGCACCCGTAGTCAGGATCAATCCCGTGTCTCTGGAACTGTGAGGCAGCAACTCTATCATTGTCCCACTGTGTCACTGTCCTGATATCTGCAGTTTTTTTAATTAATGTTAATCTTTCTTTGTTTAATCTGTTTGAAAAATTACAGCGATGATTAGCTTTGGTATGTTCGGTGCAGTAAAGCAAACTATAATAATGCTCAGCAGATATCATGGGGCTGTATTTTAATTTGACTCCTTTGATTGGAAGCACACTGGATTAGTTGCCAAACTGTTTTTTTTTCAACCCTGTGCAGAAAATGTATTCTCCTCTATCTGCTCATTCTCTGGGTTTCCTGCTCATTGTCGACATTAAAATTGCCACTCTATTCATAATCTGTATCTATAAAGATTTTAAGCAAATTTTAATTGCATCAGGTACTTAGATGCTCCTTTGAGTTTGAAATGTTTCCCAGTGTTGTTTCACTCACCGATAAATGAAGAGATATTGCTCCTTGTACCTCCCTCGCCCTAAGCGGTTGCTTAGTATGGAGGAGTAATGATTTGTAGCCTGTCTGGAAATGAGAAGAAATGAAAAATTAAACTCAAAGGGCTGCAAGCCTATTCTTGAGATAGACACAAAGTGCGTGAGTAACTCAGCAGGTCAGGCAGCAGCTCTGCAGAGAGTGAGTAGGTGGCGTTTCGGGTCTGGATCTTTCTTCAGACTGAAAGTTGGGGGAGGAAGAGCTGGAGGTGAGAAAAGTCCAGGACGGAGTTGGTAACACTCTTGGCATTGGTTTATTTTTGCCACATGTACCAAGATACAGTAAAAAACTTTATTTTGCGTTGTATATCCCTGGCAAATCATGACATATGTGAGTACAACAAGTAGTGCAAAAGAGAAAATAAATAGTGTAGAATATGTGTAGAAAGAAACTGCAGGCTGGTTTATACCAAAGATAGACAGAAGATGCTGGAGTAACTCAGCAGCTCAGGCAGCACCTCTGGAGAAAAAGGATGGGTGACGTTTCGGGTCGGGACTGAAGTTTGAAAAATGGTCCCGACCCGAAATGTCACCCATCCTTTTATCTCCAGCGGTGCTGCCTGACATGTTGAGTTACCCAGCACTTACTGCCTATCAGAGTGTAGAATAGGGCGGCACAGTTGCGCAACGGTAGAATTGCTGTCTTACAGCGCCAGAGACCCGCGTCCCAGGTTCGATCCTGACTACGGGTGCCATCTGTACGGAGTTTGTACGTTCTCCACGTTACCAGTGTGGGTTTTCACCGAGATCTTTGGTTTCCTCCCACACTCCAAAGACGTACGGGTTTGTAGGTTAATTGGCTTGGTCTAAATGTAAATTGTTCCCAGTGTATGTAGGACTGGTGTCAGTGTGTGGGGGTCGCTGGTCGGTGTGGACCCGGTGGGCCGAAGGGCCTGTTTCCACGTTGTATCTCTAAACTAAAACTAACCTAAAAAATATAGTGTCATAGCTACAGAGAAATCACAGATTAAAAAAATGCAAGGGCCACATCAAGAATACATCAGAAAATCAGGGATACATCCTTAGCATGTGAGAGATGTGTTTGAGATTAAGTAACAGGAGAAGTAGCCATTGGTGAATCTGGCGGTACAAGCGTTCAAGTTTTTGTATCCTCTGTCTGAAGAGAGAGGGGAGAAGGGAGAATAACCACGGTGTGTGCAGTCATTAATTATGTGGACTGCTTTCCTGAGGCAGCGTGAAGTATAGATAGAGTTGATCGTGGGGGGAGTTGTGGGGAAGTGGGGGGGGGGGGGTAGGTTAGTTTATGTGAAGGACAGGGCTGCATTTACAAATCTCTGCAGTTTCTTATGGAATTGGGCAGAGCAGTTGCCAAATCAAGCTGTGATGCATCCTGATATGATATTGTTATACTCTTGGCATATGCCAGAAGAATGAATAATGTTAATTATGATAAGGTAAGTATTATTGCATACTGCATAATAAAATAAAAACTGCATCTTGACAGTGACTAAAAACAGGCACGTTTTTCATTGATTTTAAGAAACATTTCATACATTAACTTTCTCAACTACAGTGTAACACTGCTAGGAGTGATTGTGGATGTAGAAATGATAGTGGTGTTGTGATAGGCATATGGATAAGCAGGATGTGAAAGGATATGGATCATATGCAGGCAGATAAGAGTTAGTCCTGGCAACATACTCGCCACATTATTGTAGGTTGAATGGCCTGTTCCTGGACTGTACCACTGTGTCCTATAAGGTGTCATAGAGCTTCATAGCTAATGGATTACTAGACCACCACTAATTTTCCCGCTCCCCTTCTGGATTATCCCGAGCCTTTCTGGATTATCCGTTGTTCCGCACCAACAGAGGTCACAGACTCCGAGAGGATTCTAACGGTACCAAAAGAATTTGCCAAGGCTGCCCAGGTGCCGAGATACACCAGGAGATACTGGCCCGCAAAGTTGAACTCGGAAGTCGGCCATGGGGATTGATCTGCTGGCTTCGGCCGGGTCGGAGTTCCAGAGCCCCGGCCACAGGGGGCAAATTCAACCCGCTGTTTGGCGCCTAACTTCCAATGAGGTCGATATCGACCGCCTCACACAGCCTAGGTGCCACAGTTTCAGGCGGACTTCCAGGGGTGGGGAGGGGGTGGATGGATTTCAAGTGCACTCTCGTAATTTTGTCCGGATTAAAGGATGTGCCGGACCACCAGTTGCCGTAAAATCGATGGGAAGCCTGTGGTATGAAAAAGTTTGAAACGCAGCCATCCTGTACGCATCAAGTTCTTACGGACAATAAAATGATCTTGACCAGATAATCTAAGCAGAACAAGCAAATCACTCCATCAGGAGTGCTTCTCAAGTTCAAGTACAACCTATGCCTCCTGTACTGGTCCCAACTTCCATGGAAGAGAGCTCAGTGATCCCTATACTTGAAGCCCTTCCCCCCAGCACCAGTTCCTTTCCACCATTTATCCACACCATCTTCCCGCTCCTTGTCTCAGTAGCTTGTGGCACAGGGAACAATCCTAACAGCCCTGGAGGTCCCACTTTTCAACTTACTACCTAACTCCCTATATTCTCTTTGCAGGATCTCATCTGTCTTCCATCTATCCTGTTGGTACCTCATGGTCCGCTTGAGTAGCTTAAAACCCAACAGTATCAACATTGAATTCTCCAATTTTAGTTAACAACTAACCCCCCCCCCCCCCCTTTTTCCCTCTCTCTTCTCCTACCCCCACAGTGTGCGTGCCTATTTCCCTCCCCCCCCTATATTTAACACGGAGATTGGCAGGTTCTTGATTAGCAAGGGTGTCAAAGGTTACGGGGAAAATGCAGGAAAATGGGAGGGAAAGATCATGATTGAATGGTGAAGAATACTCGATAGGCTGAATAACCTAATTCTACTCCTATGACATGAACTTATTAAACATCACCCATATATGTCCTCCAAGTTGCTTCCTGACCTGCTGAGTTACTCCAGCCCTTTGATTTATTTTGTTGCCAGCAGTATAGACAACAGCCTCTGGCAGCTCACCCTCCCTTTCACAATGTCATTGACACCCTTATGATTTACTAGGCCTGCTGTTGTGTATGATTTGAACTAAACTCCAATGTATGTAGACAAGACACAAAATGGCAGGAACTCTTCCCCTGCAGAACAGTTGAATCAATTGAATTTTATGACATTTGCCACAAATATTAAATTTATTTCACCACTTGCCATTTGAGAATCAAACTCGTGACTTCAGCCTGTAATGTACCATACCTCCTCTTTTCACTCACAATCAAATCTAAATAGTTTTGATTAGTGCCAAGACTTACTTATTTAGCTCCTCCAGCAGCCTTGCAGCAGCTTCTTCAGTCTTGTCAACGACTTCCATTATTAAGGTGATGTCATAACGTAACAGAATCTATAGATATATAACATTGCATTATGTTATGTAGCCTGGTTTAACACTACCAAGTTTAGGTTGACTTATTGTTGTCCTATGTACCTATGAATAGGTACAGTGATAAGCTTTGTTTTGCATGCTATCCAATCAATCAGATAATACTATCTATCTATATATTACTAAAAGTCTGATCTTGACCTCTTTTTGCCCACTGTGCTGCGATTTCCGAGAGAACGCCGCCACTTATGGCCGTCATTTTTGGCCACCTCACTCAGTACCCCCTTCCGCCTTCCGGGACTGGAGGATTTTTCCCATCGATGAAAAATCAGAGAGATATTAATGGGTTTTTTTAATTTGCCATTCTCTCTGTTGCCCACGCTGGCGGCAGGGGGGAGGGACTATAAAACCTGGACGTGTAGTCCCTCACTCAGTCTCTGCCAGACCCAGGAAGCTAGAGGGTCACGGCTCTCTGAGCTGCGAATAACACTGAACGCACAACTACTCCACGGTGAATCCCCGCGATGCAGCTGTAAAATGGCTGCTGCCCAATTGTTTGCCTCGCCTTTTTAATAAGTTTGTGTTCACAAAATGAATTTTGGTTGTCAGGTGGCTGCAGCCCAATTGTTTGCCTCGCCTTTTTAAAAAGTTTCTGTTCACAAAATGAATTTTGGTTGTCACGTGGCTGCAGCCCAATTGTTTGCCTTGGCTTGGCTTGGGTTTTAAAATCGTTGCAACAGTTGGATGCCAGCCCAAGAATCCATTCGGCCCACAATGTCTATACTAGCCCTCTGGAAACCAGTACCTTCGGCCCGCAACACCCATACTAGCGCAACAGACAGCCCCCCCACAACTGGCGAGCAATATTGGAATTGGTGGAGAAATGGAATATTACGTTGGTGACCAGCCCTCCCGTGTGATGCTGGGACCCAACGGGTCCCACTTAGTCTAGTATCTTTATAAAATTCTAGTGTCACAAAAACATAAGGTAATGTAAGAATTTCATTGTTCCATTGTTGGTACATATGACAAACACTCTTGACTCTTGATGGGCAAAGATTTTGTAAACTTAAGCATGTTGCTTGTTTGGCTGTCGATACCAATAATATATGCATTGGGTCAAGGCTGCTTGGTAGACTGGGTTTCATGCTTCACAATTGGCCTCTCAAAGCACTTCATGCCGGTGTATGTCAAGGTCACTGGGTGGCAGTCGCTAAGGCATTAGATCGTGTTTTTCCTCAGCACTTGATAGTGATCTTCTTGAAGCAGGTGGGTACCTCAGAACGGAGTGGAGAGAGATTATCATGTTTCCGTACACTGTGGGTGGCTCAATTTGTAATCACGTGTAGTCTTTCCGCTGAGGGGTGAGCACACAACAAAAGCTTATCACTGTACCTCGGTACATGTGGCCATAAACAAAACTAAGTTCAATATAAGTATGACCCAGTGTATACCTATATGGGAGAGCTCACGGCAGACTTGCATTGGCTTGGTGGCAGAGAAATAAGTGCAGGTTTAGAGGCTCTGGTACATGTAAGCATAGATCATGGCCCCTAGCATCCTTTGTGGCGAAGAGGGAATAATAGGCTTTCAGAGACGAGGTTCGGAGGGAGAATAGTGAAGGGAAAAAATCAATTATGTTGCATAAACATGAATTCAAGTAAAATGTGTGTGAATACTGGCTGAATTCCAAAAGAGGACTGGATAACATGAGAGGGGATCCTATAAAGATACATAAAATTCTTAAAGGATTATACATGCTAGATGCAGGAAAAATGTTCCCGATGTTTGGGGGAGTCCAGAACCAGGGGTCACAGTTTTCGAATAAGGGGTAGACCATTTAGGACTGAGATGAGGAAACACTTTTTCACCCAGAGAGTTGTGAATCTGTGGAATTCTCTGCCACAGAAGGCAGTGGAGGCCAATTCACTGGATGTTTTCAAGAGGGAGTTTAGCTTTTAGTGCTAAAGGAATCAAGGGATATTGGGAAAATACAGGATCGGGGTACTGATTTTAGATAATCAGCCATGATCATATTGAATGGCCGAATGACTCGAGGGGCCAAAACTCCTACACCTATGTTTCTGTCCTTTTATTCCGAGGCTATGCCTTCTGGTCCTAGGCTCTCCCACTGATGAAAACATCCTCTCCACCTCCACTCTAGCCAGGCCTTTCACTATTTGGTAAGTTTCAATGAGGTGTCCCCTCATCCTAAACTCCAGCGAGTACGGGCCCAGAGCCATCAAACGCTCATCATACCTTAACCCAATCATCCCTGGGATCGTTCTCGTAAACCTCCTCTGGACCCTCTCCAATGCCAGCACATCCCTCCTCAGATAAGGGGCCTAAAACGGCTCACCATGTTTGAAGCTGGTCTAACCAGCTGTGCCACTGTGCCACCCAGTAGATGCTAACTGGACATGATCATTGACTGGCACTTGAACAGCTGTACATAGCATATTGCCATGAATGATAATTCATGAGCATGGGCCCGAGTATTGCTCAGGTTGAGCTGCATTAAGGCAGGGACGGTTTCATCATCTGAAGAGCTGCAGACAAAACCGATGACTGTGCAATGACTATTGAATATCATTACTTCTGTCTCTGTGGTAAATGGAAAGTTATTGATGAAGCAGCTGTAGTTTGTCCTTGCAGCTGTTCCCTTTGGCCACATGAACACAAGAAAATAAGAGCAGGAATGGGCCATCTGGTTGCTCAAGACCGGCTTGCCATTCAATATGATCATGACCGATCCATGTTGGCCTCAACTCCTCTTCTGTGCTAGTTCCCTCGAGCCTTCAATTCCCCAATATTTTGATAATCTTTCTATCTTTAAATATGTCTAATGATCGAACCTCTACATCTCTCTGGGGTGAATAACTTCCGGGATTCACCTCCCTCTGTGAAAATAACATTCCACGCATGTCTATTTAACATGTTTGGCACCTTATGCAGGGCCGGCCTTAAGCCGATTGGACCGGTTGCTCCCAATTGGGCTCCGCGAGTAAGGGGGCCCCGCTCCAGAGTAATCTACTCTTGACTCGGGTAGATCTACCCCAGGTGGAGGGGGGAGAGGGGTGGAGAGAGAGTAGAGGGGAAAGAAAGGGAAGAAAAAGTAGGAGGCAGTGCCGGATTTAGATGAAGAGAGGCCCTAAGCTGTTCCACTTGTGAGGCCCCCAACGACCGGACAGCCATGGCGGCCAAATCTCCCACAATTCAAAGCGAGGGAGAAAGTGCCCAGCGCCGACCAGTTGCCGTTGCAGTGCGCATGCGCAGGGCGGCCGATGATGTGCTGGCCGTGGTTGTGCGCATGTGCAAGGCGGCCTGCCGTGCCGGCGGATGAGGAGCGAGCGGAGCCCGGCGGCCCGGACACGGATAGCGGGGGGAGATGGAGAGAGAGAGATAGAGAGGGGGGCCGCCCAGAGTTGAACGGTAGGTGTTCTGCCTTGGCCGGAGGCCCCTCTAGACCTCGAGGCCCATCAATTTTTTCGGGGGGCCTCCTAGAAAATGGGGGCCCTAAGCTGTAGCTTGTTTAGCTTATACATAAATCCGGCACTGGCAGGAGGTGTGAGAGGGATTGGAGAAGGGGGAGAGGGGGAGGTGGGTCGTTCGCTCACAGTCCCAGGGCAGCGCTCCCGCCCCTCCAGTCACTGTGCTTCACGCACACAGCCCCGGCTCCCCCCCTCACTCTCCCCGGGGAGACGTGGTGAGCAACACAGGAAGGGCCGGGGGTTGGAGCAACGTTTACAAACCTCGGCCTCAGCTCATACCCGTCCATCCGGACCCCGGCATCCGCTCCCGCCGCAGGCCCTCTCTCTCCCTTCTCTCCTTCCCTTCCCTCCTTGCCTTCCCATCTTCCCTTCCCATCTTCCTCTCTCTCTTTTCCCTTCTCTCCTTCGCTCCATCCCTCCTTTCTTTCCTTCCCTCTTTTCTCTACTTCCCTCCCTCCCTTCTCTCCTTCCCTCACACACACACACATCACGCACAGACAACTAACACGCACACATCAAGCACAGACAAGTAACACGCACACATCAAGCACAGGCAACTAACACGCACAGCCAATTAACACACACACGCACACACGCACACACGCACACACGCACACACGCACACACGCACACACACACACACACACACACACACCTAAGTTAGGATGGGGTAGAAGCCCAAACGGTAGGATGGGCCTGAAACCCAAAGTATAATGCCTGGACTGGTTTTTCACCAATGGTTATTGGTTTTCCAGTATCTATTTAATTAAATCACTTTTTTTTTCCATTTCACAGGCACTAAAACAAGTGGTATTGCAACTATGTACTTTTCAGAGGTGATCTACACATTTTGTTTATTACTTGTAGGCTTACATGTATGCAATTTTATATTAAAACTAGACTAAGTGGGACCCGTTGGGTCCCAGCATCACATCGGAGGGCTGGTCCCCCAACGCAATATTCCACCTCTCCACCAATTCCAATATTGGTGGCCAATGGTGGGGGGGGGGGGGCTTTCTGGAGTGCTAGTATGGGTGTTGTGGGCTGAAGGGACTGGTTTCCAGAGCTCTACTTCCTCCATCTTGCAGAGACTGAGCCAGGCCCACACTTCTGGGTTTTATAGTCCCTCCCCCTCCTACCAGAAGGGGCGTGGCCTTCATGGTGTGATTGACAGGGGAGAGAATCTCAACATTTTTTAAACACTAATAACTCTTTTATTTTTCTTTGGTGGGAAAAAACCTTGGCACCTGATGAGCGGAAGGGGACTAAGATGGCCAAATATCACAGCTGTAAGTGGTAGCGTTTTTTCTAAAATCAATATAAAGCACAAACAGGAAGTGGTCGAGGTTAGACTTTTAAATATATTGAAGGCAAGGCAACTTTAATTAGGCAAGGCAACTTTAATTAGGCAAGGCTTTATTGTATTCGGATAAGGGGGAGAATGAGGGCCAGGGCAGTTTACTGTTCTGTTTTACAGTTTACTGTTCTGGATGTCAGATGTGGGAGGTCATGGAGTCTGAGTGCCCTCCAGACGTCCACATCTGCGCCAGGTGCGTCGAGATGGGGCTCCTAAGGGACCGTGTTAGGAACCTGGAACAGCAACTCGATGACCTCTGTCTGCTCAGGGAGAGCGAGGAGGTCATAGATAGGAGTTACAGGGAGGTGGTCACTCCAAGACCACGGGAGACAGAAAACTGGGTCACAGTTAGGAAGGGCAACGGGCAGAGGCAGGGACTGGTGAGTACTTGAAAATAAGTACTCATGTTTGAGTAAGGGTGGGGGAGACAGCCTACCTGGGGGCAGCGACAGCGGCCGGGCCTCTGGCATAAAGACCGGTCCTGTTGCTCAGAAGGGTAAGGAAAAGAAGAGGAGGGCAATTGTAATAGGGGACTCTATAGTCAGGGGGTCGGATAGGCGATTCGGTGGACGCAGACAAGAGACCCGGATGGTAGTTTGCCTCCCTGGTGCCAGGGTCAGGGATGTGTCTGAACGGGTCCAAGAAATCCTGAAATGGGAGGGAGAGGAGCCTGAAGTTGTGGTACATATAGGTACCAACGACATAGGTAAAAAAAGAGAAGAGGTCCTGAAAGAAGAATTTAGGGAGTTAGGTAGAGAGTTAAGGAGAAGGACTGCAAAGGTAACAATCTCAGGATTACTGCCTGTGCCACGCGACAGTGAGAGTAGGAATGGAGCGAGGTGGAGGATAAATGAGTGGATGAGGGACTGGTGCAGTGGGTATGGATTCAAGTTTCTGGATCATTGGGACCTCTTTTGGGGAAGGTGTGACCTGTACAGAAAGGACGGGTTGCACTTGAACTCGAGGGGGACCAATATCCTGGCGGGGAGATTTGCAAAGGCTACTGGGGAGACTTTAAACTAGTATGGTTGGGGGGAGGGACTCAAATTGGGAAAGCTAGCAGTCAGTGAGTGAGGCAGGAGGCAGAGAATGGTAGCACTCTGACCCAAAATGTAGGGGAGAGAGAAGAAAAAGACAATAAACAGAGAATAAGAGAGGGTGGGTTTCTTAAATGTGTATATTTTAATGCTAGGAGCATTGTAAGAAAGGTGGATGAACTTAGAGCCTGGATTGACACCTGGAAGTATGATGTTGTGGCGATCAGTGAAACATGGTTGCAGGAGGGCTGTGATTGGAAACTAAATATTCCAGGATTTCGTTGCTTCAGGTGTGATAGAATTGGAGGGGCAAGAGGTGGAGGTGTTGCATTGCTTATTAGGGAAGATATTACAGCAGTGCTTTGGCAGGATAGATTAGAGGGCTCGTCTAGGGAGGCTATTTGGGTGGAACTGAGAAATGGGAAAGGGGTAGCAACACTTATAGGGGTGTATTATAGACCGCCAAATGGGGAGCGAGAATTGGAAGAACAAATATGTAAGGAGATTGCAGATATTAGTAGTAAGCGCAAGGTAGTGATTGTGGGAGATTTCAATTTTCCACACATAGACTGGGAAACACATTCTGTAAATGGGCTGGATGGGTTGGAGTTTGTAAAATGTGTGCAGGATAGTTTTTTGCAGCAATACATAGAAGTACCTACTAGAGAAGGGGCGGTGCTGGACCTCCTGTTAGGAAATGAGACGGGTCAGGTGGCAGAGGTATGCGTTGGGGAACAGTTCGGGACCAGTGATCACAATACCATTAGTTTCAATATAATTATGGAGAGGGTCAGAACTGGACCTAGGGTTGAGATTTTTGATTGGAGAAAGGCTAACTTTGAGGAGATGCGAAAGGATTTAAAAGGAGTAAATTGGGACATTTTGTTTTATGGGAAAGATGTGGAAGAGAAATGGAGTACATTTAAAGGTGAAATTTTAAGAGTACAGAATCTTTATGTCCCTGTTCGGTTGAAAGGAAATAGTAAAAATCGGAAAGAGCCATGGTTTTCAAGGGAAATTGGACACTTGGTTCGGAAAAAGAGGGAGATCTACAATAATTATAGGCAGCATGGAGTAAATGAGGTGCTTGAGGAGTATAAAGAATGTAAAAAGAATCTTGAGAAAGAAATTAGAAAAGCTAAAAGAAGATATGAGGTTGCTTTGGCAAGTAAGGTGAAAGTAAACCCAAAGGGTTTCTACAGCTATATTAATAGCAAAAGGATAACGAGGGATAAAATTGGTCCATTAGAGAGTCAGAGTGGACAGCTATCTGCAGAGCCAAAAGAGATGGGGGAGATATTGAACAATTTCTTTTCTTCGGTATTCACCAAGGAGAAGGATATTGAATTATGTGAGGTAAGGGAAACAAGTAGAGTAGCTATGGAAACTATGAGATTCAAAGAAGAGGAAGTACTGACACTTTTGAGAAATATAAAAGTGGATAAGTCTCCAGGTCCGGACAGGATATTCCCTAGGACATTGAGGGAAGTTAGTGTAGAAATAGCAGGGGCTATGACAGAAATATTTCAAATGTCATTAAAAACGGGAATAGTGCCGGAGGATTGGCGTACTGCGCATGCTGTTCCATTGTTTAAAAAGGGGTCTAAGAGTAAACCTAGCAATTATAGACCTGTTAGTTTGACGTCAGTGGTGGGCAAATTAATGGAAAGGATACTTAGAGATAATATATATAAGCATCTGGATAAACAGGGTCTGATTAGGAACAGTCAACATGGATTTGTGCCTGGAAGGTCATGTTTGACTAATCTTCTTGAATTTTTTGAAGAGGTTACTCGGGAAATTGATGAGGGTAAAGCAGTGGATGTTGTATATATGGACTTCAGTAAGGCCTTTGACAAGGTTCCTCACGGAAGGTTGGTTAAGAAGGTTCAATGGGTGGGTATTAATGGTGGAGTAGCAAGATGGATTCAACAGTGGCTGAATGGGAGATGCCAGAGAGTAATGGTGGATGGTTGTTTGTCAGGTTGGAGGCCAGTGACTAGTGGGGTGCCACAAGGATCTGTGTTGGGTCCACTGTTGTTTGTCATGTACATCAATGATCTGGATGATGGTGTGGTAAATTGGATTAGTAAGTATGCAGATGATACTAAGATAGGTGGGGTTGTGGATAATGAAGTAGATTTTCAAAGTCTACAGAGAGATTTATGCCAGTTGCAAGAGTGGACTGAAAGATGGCAGATGGAGTTTAATGCTGATAAGTGTGAGGTGCTACATCTTGGCAGGACAAATCAAAATAGGACGTACATGGTAAATGGTAGGGAATTGAAGAATGCAGGTGAACAGAGGGATCTGGGAATAACTGTGCACAGTTCCCTGAAAGTGGAATCTCATGTAGATAGGGTGGTAAAGAAAGCTTTTGGTGTGCTGGCCTTTATAAATCAGAGCATTGAGTATAGAAGTTGGGATGTAATGTTAAAATTGTACAAGGCATTGGTGAGGCCAATTCTGGAGTATGGGGTACAATTTTGGTCGCCTAATTATAGGAAGGATGTCAACAAAATAGAGAGAGTACAGAGGAGATTTACTAGAATGTTGCCTGGGTTTCAGCAACTAAGTTACAGAGAAAGGTTGAACAAGTTAGGGCTTTATTCTTTGGAGCGCAGAAGGTTAAGGGGGGACTTGATAGAGGTCTTAAAAATGATGAGAGGGATAGACAGAGTTGACGTGGATAAGCTTTTCCCACTGAGAATAGGGAAGATTCAAACAAGGGGACATGACTTGAGAATGAAGGGACAGAAGTTTAGGGGTAACATGAGGGGGAACTTCTTTACTCAGAGAGTGGTGGCTGTGTGGAATGAGCTTCCAGTGAAGGTGGTGGAGGCAGGTTCTTTTTTTTATCATTTAAAAATAAATTGGATAGTTATATGGACGGGAAAGGAATGGAGGGTTATGGTCTGAGTGCAGGTATATGGGACTAGGGGAGAATACGTGTTCGGCACGGACTAGAAGGGTCGAGATGGCCTGTTTCCGTGCTGTAATTGTTATATGGTTATATGGTTAAGGCAACTTTAATTAGGCAACTTTAATTAGGCAACACAGCTTTAGCATTTTCAAACCAAAGTCAACAGAGCTTTAGCATTTCCAAACTATATTTTAAAACCACATTAAGGGCACTAACAGGTCAGTAAAACCACTCACAGTTTAGTAGACATGTGTTCAGTGTTATTCACAGCTCAGACTGAGAGACGTGACCCTTTCGCCCACTCCATCTTGCAGAAACTGACTGAGGCACTCAACACGGGTTTTATAGTCCCTCCGGAAGGGTCGTGGCCTTCAGGAGAGAGAATCTCAACATTTTTTAAACACTAATAACTCTTTTATTTTTCATCGATGGGAAAAATTCTCTTGTCCTGCGCAGCGTAGGTGGACTCTGAGTAAGATGGCCAAAAATCTCAGCTGTAAGTGGCAGCGTTTTTTCTAAAATCAATATACAGAACAACAGGAAGTGGTCAAGATCAGACTTTTAGTAATATAGTATAGTATATACATGTAGCTTAGATCTGTTTGGTCCATTGTCGCATGCACTTTTTAAGCGCACATTCTGATTACTTTACATTCTACCATAGAGATATAAAGTCTATAATAGACTTTAATTATATTTCTATGATTCTACAAACCTTGGCTGGGAACCTGGGGCTTACCCCAATTGGGCCCCGCACCTCCTAAGGCCGGCCCTGACCTTATATCACCTATCTTTCCTTGTTTGAGACTCTCCCACTATTGAAAACATCTAAACTATTTACCCTGAGATGTCCCTGAGATAATTCAGATTTTATTTGCAAGAAATGTTTCGGGGTTACACCCTATATCTCTGCCAGAGATGCTGCCAGAGCTGCTGAGTTACTGCATGACTTTGTGCCTATCATACGTGATTAATTATGTTGGAATAAAAGTTTGTTATGTTATTCTCCTACCTTCTCCCCATAATCCCTGACAACCTTACTACTCAAGAATCTCAATCTCCACCTAAAAAATGTCAATTTATTTGGCCTCCACAACCTTCTGTGGCAACGAATTCCACAGATTCACCACCCTCTGACTAAAGAAATTCCTCCTCAAGTCAAGAGAGGTTAATGTCATGTGTCCCAGATAGGACAATGAAATTCATCTCTTTTCCTCATCTCCTTTCTAAAGGTACGTCCTTTTACTCTGAGGCTATGGCCTCTGGTCCTAGACTCTCCCACTAGTGGAACCATCCTCTCCACAGCCACTCTTTCCAGGCCACTCAACATTGGGTGGAACTGTCACCTCAGGACCTACAAAGGTGGAACGGAAGCAAATCATCCTCAAATCTCTGGGACAACCGATGAAGAAGATAGAAGTATGAAATTTAATGGCTAAAATATCATTTGTTCTATCCATATGTTGTGAATATCTTTATAAAATTCTAGTGTCACAAAAACTTAAGGTAATTTAAGAATTTCATTGTTCCATTGTCGGTATATATGACAAACACTCTTGACTCTTGATTGGCAAAGATTTTGTAAACTTAAGCATGTTGCTTGTTTGGCTGTCGATACCAATAATATATGCATTGGGTCAAGGCTGCTTGGTAGACTGGGTTTAATGCGTTTCATAATTGGCCTCTCAAAGCACTTCATGATGGTGGATGTCAAGGTCACTGGATGGTAGTCGCTAAGGCATTAGATCGTGCTTTTCCTCAGCACTTGATAGTGATCTTCTTGAAGCAGGTGGGTACCTCAGAACTGAGTGGAGAGAGATTATCATGTTTCTGTACACTGTGGATGGCTTAATTTGTAATCACGCGTAGTCTTTCCGCTGATGGGTGAGCACACAACAAAAGCTTATCACTGTACCTCGGTACATGTGGCAATAAACAAAACTAAGTTATCACCATTGATGATAATTTTCCAATGTTCTATAGACTCAGGATCAGTTCCTGTGGATTGGAGGGTAGCTAATGTTATCCCACTTTATAAGAAAGGCGGGAGAGAGAAAACGGGGAATTATAGACCAGTTAGCCTGACATCAGTGGTGGGGAAGATGCTGGAGTCAATTATAAAAGATGTGATAGCCGCACATTTGGATAGCAGTAGCAGGAACGGTCCGAGTCAGCATGGATTTATGAAGGGGAAATCGTGCTTGACTAATCGTCTGGAATTTTTTGAAGATGTAACTAGGAAAATGGACAAGGGAGAGCCAGTGGATGTAGTGTACCTGGACTTCCAGAAAGCATTTGATAAGGTCCCACATAGGAGATTAGTGGGCAAAATTAGGGCACATGGTATTGGAGGTAGAGTGCTGACATGGATAGAGAAGTGGTTGGCAAACAGGAAACAAAGAGTAGGGATTAACGGGTCCCTTTCAGAATGGCAGGCAGTGTCTAGTGGGGTACCACAAGGCTCGGTGCTGGGACCGCAGCTATTTACAATATACATCAATGATTTGGGTGAAGGGATTCAAAGTAACATTAGCAAATTTGCAGATGACACAAAGCTGGGTGGCAGTGTGAACTATGAGGAGGATGAGAGCAGGGAGGTTCTACTGCAGTTTACTGCACTCTACTGCAGGGAGGTTATACTGGAGTATAGGAGCAGGGAGGTTCTACTGCAGTTGACCACGCCTGGAATATTGCATACAGTTTTGGTCTCCTAATCGGAGGAAAGACCTTCTTGCCATAGAGGGAGTACAGAGAAGGTTCACCAGACTGACTCCTGGGACGTCAGGACTTTCATATGAAGAAAGACTGGATAGACTCGGCTTGTACTCGCTAGAATTTAGAAGATTGAGGGGGGATCTTATAGAAACGTACAAAATTCTTAAGGGGTTGGACAGGCTAGATGCAGGAAGATTATTCCCGATGTTGGGGAAGCCTATATCCATGCATTCCTTCTTCTCCACTGCTAGGGGCCGTGGTTCTATGCTTACATGTACCAGTGTCTCTAAACCTGCACTTATTTCTCGACCACCAAGCCAACGACAGTCTGCTGTGAGCTCTCTCATACAGGTATACACTGGGTCATACTTATCTTGAACTTATAGACAATAGACAATAGGCAATAGGTGCAGGAGTAGGCCATTTGACCCTTCGAGCCAGCTATTCAATGGCTGATCATCCCCAATCAGTACCCCGTTCCTGCCTTCTCCCCATAATCCCCTGACCGCTATTTTTAAGACCCCTATCTAGCTCTCTCTTGAAAGCATCCAGAGAACGTGTCTCCACCGCCCTCTGAGGCAGAGAATTCCACAGACTCACCAGTTAGAAAAAGTGTTTCCTCGTCTCTGTTCTAAATGGCTTACTCCTTATTCTTAAACTGTGGCCCCTGGTTCTGGACTCCCCCAACATCGGGAACATGTTTCCTGCCTCTAGTGTGTCCAAGCCCTTAACAATCTTACATGTTGCAATGAGATCTCCTCTCATCCTTCTAAACTCCAGAGTGTACAAGCCCAGCTGCTCCATTCTCTCAGTATATGACAGTCCCGCCATCCCGGGAATTAACCTTGTAAACCTCTGCTGCACTCCCTCAATAGCAAGACTGTCCTTTCTCAAATTAGGGGACCAAAACTGCACACAATACTCCAGGTGTGGTCTCACTAGGGTTCTGTACAACTGCAGATGACCTCTTTGCTCCTATATTCGATTCCTCTTGTTATAAAGGCCAACATGCCATTTGCTTTCTTCACTGCCTGCTGTACCTGCATGCTTACTTTCATAGACTGATGTACAAGGACCCCCAGATCCCGTGGTACTTCCCCTTTTCCCAACTTGACGCCATTTAGATAGTAATCTGCCTTCCTGTTTTTGCTACCAAAGTGGATAACCTCACATTTATCCACATTAAACGTCATCTGCCATGCATCTGCCCACTCCCCCAACCTGTCCAAGTCACCCTGCATTCTCATAGCATCATAGAAACATTGAAACATAGAAAATAGGTGCAGGAGTAGGCCACTCGGCCCTTCGAGCCTGCATTGCCATTCAATATGATCATTACATTGAGGGAGTACAGAGAAGGTTCACCAGACTGATTCCTGGGATGGCAGGACTTTCATATGAAGAAAGACTGGATAGACTCGGCTTGTACTCGCTAGAATTTAGAAGATTGAGGGGGGATCTTATAGAAACGTACAACATTCTTAAGGGGTTGGACAGGCTAGATGCAGGAAGATTGTTCCCGATGTTGGGGAAGTCCAGAACAAGGGGTCACAGTTTAAGGATAAGGGGGTAGTCTTTTAGGACCGAGATGAGAAAAATAAAATTCACACATGAATCTGTGGAATTCTCTGCCACAGAAAGTAGTTGAGGCCAGTTCATTGGCTATATTTAAGACGGAGTTAGATGTGGCCCTTGTGGCTAGAGGGATCAGGGGGTATGGAGAGAAGGCAGGTACAGGATACTGAGTTGGATTATCAGCCATGATCATATTGAATGGCGGTGAAGGCTCGAAAGGCTGAAAGGCCTACTCCTGCACCTATTTTCTATGTTTCAAATAATCAGGGGAAAAAATCAATTATGTTGCATAAACGGCGGTGCTGGCTTAACAGCTGCGGCCCACCTGCAGTCCGTCTGTTTTTTTTCTTTTGTTTTGTTCCTTGTCATGTTTTAGTTAATTTTGTTTTATTAAGTTGTGGATGTGTGTGGGTGGGGTGGGAGAAACATGCTTTGGTCTCTTCCTTCGGGGGATGCGACTTTTTCTTCGGTCGTATTCCCCATCCCCGTCTCCGTCTGCGCCGAGGCCTAATGGCGGAGCTGGCGGCATCGGAGCTGTAGCAGCGGCAGCAGCGGCAGAGACCCGACTCGGCCCCGGAGCTGTAGCGGCGGCAGCAGCAGCAGCGGAGACCCGACTCGGCCCCGAAGCTGTGGCGGTGGCGGCAGCAGCAGCGGCAGCGGAGACCCGACTCGGCCCCAAAGCTGTAGCGGTGGCAGCTGCGGTAGCGGAGACCCGACTTGGCCCCGAAGCTGTGGCGGTGGCGGCAGCAGCAGCGGCAGCGGAGACCCGACTCGGCCCTGGAGCTGTAGCGGCGGCAGCAGCAGCGGAGACCCGGCTCGGTCCTGGAGCCGTGGCGGCGGCAGCGGCAGCGGCAGCGGTAGCGGAGACCCGACTCGGCCCCAAAGCTGTGGCGGAGGCGGCGGAGACCTGACTCGGCCCCGAAGCTGTGGCGGAGGCAGCGGCAGCGGAGACCCGACTCGGCCTCGGAGCTGTGGCGGAGGCAGCGACCACCCGCGGAGTTTGAACCGTGGCCTCAGCGCAGAGGGAGAACAAAGAGGGGAGAGACAGAGACTTTAAGATTTTGCCTTCCACCACAGTGAGGAGGTGTTTGGTGAACTCACTGTGGTGGATGTTAAATTTGTGTTGATTGTGTGTTTTTGTCATTTTTAAAATTATATGTATGACTGCAGGGAAACAAAATTTCGTTCAGACCAAAAGGTCTGAATGACAATAAAACAAATCTAATCTAATCTAATCTAATTATGTAAAATGGGTGTGAATACTGGCTGAATTCCAAAAGAGGACTGGATAACATCAGATATCAAGTTCTGGCAATAACATAGCAATCTTTTATTCCAACATAATTAATCACTTATGATAGACACAAAGTCATGCAATAACTCAGCAGCGCTGGCAGCATCTCTGGAGATATAGGATCGGTGATGTTTAGGGCATAATCCCGAAACACCGTACAGGTTTCACCCGAAACGTCACCCATCCTTTTTCACCAGGGATACTGCCTTATCTGCTGAATTGCTCCAGCACTTTGTGTCTATCTCTGGTATAAACCAGCATCTGCAGTTGTTTGTTTCCACATCTATAGTTAATTACGTCAAGTCAAGTCAAGTTTATTCGTCACATACACATACGAGATGTGCAGTGAAATGAAAAGTGGCAATGCTCGCGAAATGCGCAAAAACAAACAAACAAACTACAAACAGAATGGAACAGAATCACATGTTCACATATTACATATTTGTGGGAGGGGGGGAAGAAAAAGGAAATAAACTGCAATTTTAAAAAGACACCCCACAACAGTGAAATGGTCCAGTAAAGTTAGTCCCTGGTGAGATAGGAGATTACAGTCCTAATGGCCTCTGGGAAGAAACTCCTTCTCATCCTCTCCGTTCTCACAGCATGGCAACGGAGGCGTTTGCCTGACCGTAGCAGCTGGAACACTCCGTTGCTGGGGTGGAAGGGGTCTCCCGTGATCTTGTTGGCTCTGGAGTTGCACCTTCTGATCTATAGTTCCTGCAGGGGAGCGAGTGTGGTTCCCATAGTGCGTTCGGCCGAACGCACTACTCTCTGCAGAGCCTTCTTGTCCTGGGCAGAGCAGTTCCCAAACCAAATCGTGATATTTCCGGACAAGATGCTTTCCACAGTCGCTGAGTAGAAGCACTGGAGGATCCTCAGAGACACTCTGAATTTCCTCAATTGCCTGAGGTGGTGAAGGCGCTGCCTTGCCTTACTCACGAGTGCTGCAGCGTGTGATGTCCATGTCATATCCTCAGAGATGTGGACTCCCAGGTATTTAAAACAGCTCACCCTATCCACAGTATCCCCATTTATCTTCAATGGTGTGTACGTCCTCAGATGCCCTCCTAAAGTTTATGCAATTAATGTCACCAAGGGCGTAGTTTCCATGGGACAAAATTACAACAGTCACAAATATTTTCACACCCTCAGAGAGCATATCCGAACATGAATCTATTACACACAGAAAACATTCCAGGCACTCCCTGTACTCTGTTTAAAAATCTTGCCCCGTGCATCTCCGTTAAACGTTGCCCCTACCACCTTAAGCTGTGCTCTCTAGTATTTGATTTTTCCATCCTGGGAAAACATAGGATACTGTCCAATTCACCTCTATCGCATTGCAGACATTGTTCTTTCTCCCTGAAACTGTCATTCTCTCGGAAACATGACCTCTTCATTCAAGCATGCATAGCAGAGCAAATGCTAAGAACTATAGCCTGCATTCTGTATCTTTCCCTTCACTCTACCTATTGAGTTTGGCTTGATTGTAATTATGTGTAGTGCTAGCTGATTTGACTGGATAGCAAGCAAAGCCGTGCTTTTCACTGTACCTCGGTGCACGTGACAATAATAAACCTCAACCAAAACCTAATTTACAACATCAAAATACATGGATACTCACCGTGACGATTGAAGCGACCACTTCTGGTTTGGAGATTTTATCCATTCCCAATTTCCGGATATTAAATGCAGCAATCTTCATTTTCACTCAAAAGGTTTATTCAGGATTCTAATGGAAAACACAACAAACCTGTTCTTCAATACAATGATTACAAGAATAATGTATGGGAAGGAACTGCAGATGTTAGTTTAAACCGAAGATAGGTACAAAATGCTGGAGTAACTCAATGGACAGCATCTCTGGAGAAAAGGAATAGGTGACGTTTCGGTTCGAGACCTTCATTTTGCAGAAGGGTCTCAACCCGAAACGTCACATCAGGCAAGAGGTACAGAAGTGTGAAAACGCACACCTCCAGATTCAGGGACAGTTTCTTCCCAACTGTGATGGGGCTTTTTCACGGGGCGAGTTGACGCAAGATGTCACCAGAGTGAAGTGGTCGTGGTCCAGCACGAGTCTCGCACGATATAACGGGGGGTAGATAAAGAGTTCCCACGGTACTCGGCATTTCTGTTATTTGTGCGAGTGACTTGTCCGTCTCCCGAGCTTTCGCGTTAAATCTTGAATGAACATCGTGAACTACACGTGACACAAATGATGTAACTTTTTTTTTCACACACTATAAATATCCTCCCTTGGTTGAATTGGCTCATTTGGAGACATGTTTTACTGTGTATGTGGGAGACACAGACAGGGCCGGTGCTAGGAATTGCGGGGCCCAATTAGAAAATTGATGGCGGGGCCCCTACTCTAGAAAAGTAAAAATTTATGTATGTTTATATTTCGTGTAGTATGCTCGTCTTTAACCAAAAAAAACATTAAATGCTTCATATACTAAAATTTTGAAAAACTATATGAAAGTGTCACACATCTAATAAAATGAGCGGCACTTTGAAAGATTGAATGTGTGTGTGTGTGTGTGTTTATGAGTGTATGCGATTGTGTCTCTGTGTCTGTGTGACTGAGTGTGTGTGTTTGTGTGTATGCGTCTGTGTGTGTGCGTGCATGGCCGGCCTTAGGGGGTTTAAACGGTTTAGAGATGTTTAGAGGGCTTCAGATGGGTTCAGGTGTGTTTACAATTGTTTAGAGGGGAATAGAGGGAAATAGGGGGGCTAGAGGGGGTTTAGAGGTGTTCAGAGGGTCCCAGAGGGGTTTAGAGACGTTATAAGCCCCCCGTGAGAAATTGTATTTCTCTGAAATTGAAGATAGACATAAAGCTGGAGTAACTCAGCAGACAGGCAGCGCAGCGACTCTGGAGAGAAGACCCTTCTTCAGACCGAACTGAACTCGCGTCGGTGAGAGTACTTGTGATTGTCTGAAGAAGGGTCTCGACCAGAAACACAACCCTCTCCCCAGAGCCGCTGCCCGTCCCGCTGAGCCACCTTCAACTTCAGAGCCAAACAAAAAACACAGAGTGCTGGAGGAACTCAGCGGGCCAGGCGAATGCCTCACCAGCTGAGTTTCTCCAGCATTTTTGTCTACCGCTAAACATCAATGATTCCGGGAATGCTGAGGGGACAGGGTGATAGAGAGGGAGTAGGAGAGCTAGAGAGAGACGAGACGGGGAGCGGGAGAGAGAGCGCGAGAGAAAGAGGGAGGGAGGGAGTGAGCAAAAGACAGAGAGACACAACGTGGGTCGGTAGGTGAATGACTAACCTGCACACCAGGAAGAAGCCCCTTCTCGCGGTCCGGGGCCCTCACTCATGATGGTGAGTTAAATGAAATTCTCAACGTGTCATCGATCTACATTCCTCAGTAATGTAATTGTGTTTTAAACAAGTATTAATGACACCGCGTGAATTTTATTCAAAGGAACACGGCGTCATTAAATGAGTCTGAAGAAGGGTTTCGGCCCGAAACGTCGCCTATTTCCTTCGCTCCATAGATGCTGCTGCACCCGCTGAGTTTCCCCAGCAATTTTGTGTACCTTCGATATTCCAGCATCTGCAGTTCCCTTTTGAACACGGCGTCATTAATACTTGTTCAAAACACTATAACATTTACTGAGGAATGTGGATAGATGCAGATTCATGACATCGCATAACAAGGTGTTAACTACTTACCGTTAAGAAGTGCTAACAGCACTAGTTAACAAATCGTTTGTGTATGATGGCCGTGCAGCGGTTGTTATGCATGTTCGTTTAAAAAAAAATCCGGATGGCGAATTTAAAAAAATCTTTATTTAACAAAGAGAATTCGTATTTCCGTACGAAATACTGAACATTAGTGCGGGGCCCCCATTAGGCGCGGGGCCCAATTGGGAGCAATCGGTCAAATCGGCTTAACGCTGGCCCTGGACACAGATGGACTGAGCACAGTACCTCGGTCTTACTGTGTGTGGGAGAGGGGGAGAAAGAGACGTACACTCACAGAGGCAGAGTCTCTCAGCCTGTGTAAGAGGGAGGGAGAGAGAGAGAGAGGCACACACAAGGTGGATGTGAAATCTCACCTGCCTGTTTCAGTGACAGACACCCGCCGCCAGTAAATGAAGACACCCCCCATCTGTCTCCCCCTCCTCTCCCTCGACTCCCCCACCTTTCCCTCCCAACTCCAGTCCCGTCCCGACCCCCTGGGAAACTGAATAGAGCAACAATATAGATATAGAAACTGAAACAATATAGAAACTGAATAGAGCAACATGGCAAAAACATCTCTGACACGCTTTACCCCCTTTCTTTGAGATTTTCTGGGAGCCATCTCTGCAAGTGTTCCTGTTAAAAAGATTATCCAACAATGACAATTAGGTGGGACGTCCTCGAAGGACACATGTTCCCTTGTCGATATTGAGACCACCTTTTTTTACTCACCTTCTGTCCCCTCTGTCCAGCTTCCGGGTTCACCGTTCGCAGGAGTTCCCACGGTACCCGCAAGAGTTATTACGGATATCGCACTGGCCACTACGTCCATATAATGTTGCAATGCTCAACCACAAGTGTATAAGTCACTCTTGGAGAAATTCAAACTTTCTTGAATTTTCTCCCGAGTGACCAAGATACACGATTACCTGCCGTTAGCGCTACGGTGGTCCACGGTGGTCCACGAATGCTGCCGTACTGTTATCGCACGAGGTTCCCACGATGTTAACCTCTGGTTAACTCTTGCGTCAAGTCGCCCCGTGAAAAGGCCGCTTTACAGCGCCAGAGACCCGGGTTCGATTCTGACCTTGGGTGCTGCCTGCGTGGTTTGCACATTCTTCCTGTGACCGTGTGGGGTTTCTCCAGGTGCTCCAGTTTCTTCCCACATCCCAAAGACCTGTGGGTTTATAGGTTAATTGGCCTATGTACATTGCCCCTAGTAAGTAGGATGCAAAAGTGGTATCACTAGTGTGAATGGCCGATCGATGGTTGGCATGGACTAAAGACAATAGACAATAGGTGCAGGAGTAGGCCATTCAGTCCTTCGAGCCAGCACTGCCATTCAATATGATCAGGGCCAAAGGGCCTGTTTCCATGCTGCATCTCTAAACGAAACTAAACTTATGTTCTTCCCTACGACCGGCGGGGGGGGTTCACAAGTTGGATGAAAGATATTGGCTGGGAAGAGACGGTGCCTTTTTATTGGAGACAAAAGTCCACAAAAACATTTAGTTAAATTTTAATAAATTGTTTTTACTTATTTGATTTAAAGCGGCTCATGAGAGATTCCAAATTTAGTTAAGCCAAGGTCCTTAACAGGTTGACACAAAATGCTGGAGTAACTCAGCGGGACAAGCAGCATCTCTGGAGAGAAGAAATGGGTGACGTTTCGGGTCGAGACCCTTCTTCAGACTGATGTCAGGGGAGTGGGCGGGACAGAGATAGAATGTAGTCGGAGACAGTAAGACTGGTGGGGGAACTAGGATGGGGGAGGGGATGGAGAGAGACGAAAAGCACGGGTTAATTGAAGTTAGAGAAGTCAATGCTCATACTGCTAGGGTGTAAGCTACCCAAGGGAAATATGAGGTGCTGTTCCTCCAATTTGCGCTGGGCCTCACTCTGCCAATGGAGGAGGCTCAGGACAGAAAGGGAATGGGAGGGGGAGTTAAAGTGCTGAGCAACCGGGAGAACAGGTAGGTTATGACGGACTGAGTGGAGGTGTTCAGTGAAACGATTGCCATACCTGCACTTGTTCTCGGAGTTGACACCTGGAACAGCAGATAGA
Source organism: Amblyraja radiata (assembly GCF_010909765.2). Taxonomy (NCBI): domain Eukaryota; kingdom Metazoa; phylum Chordata; class Chondrichthyes; order Rajiformes; family Rajidae; genus Amblyraja; species Amblyraja radiata. The sequence continues at coordinate 34,508,967 of NC_045973.1, read as the reverse complement.
GAAGATGAGATTGGAGGTGGTGCAGGTGAACCTCTGCCTCACCTGAAAATACTGTCGGGGTCCTTGGATGGAGTCGAGGGGGGAGGTAAAGGGGCAGGTGTTGCATTTCCTGTGGTTGCAGGGGAAAATACCTGTGGAGGGGGTGGTTTGGGTGGGAAGGGATGTGTTGACCAGGGAGTTGTGGAGGGAACAGTCTCTGCGGAAAGCAGAAAGGGGCGGAGACACGAAGATGTGGCCAGTAGTGGGATTCCGTTGGAGGTGGCGAAAATGTTGGAAAGGCTAATGGGGTGGAAGGTGAGGAAAAGGGTGACTTTGTCCTTGTTATGAATAGGGGAGGGGGAGCCTGAGTGGAGCTGCGGGATATCGAGGAGACCCTAGTGAGAGCCTCGTCTATAAAGGAAGAGGGGAGCCCCGATCCCTAAAAAATGAGGACATCTCCGATGACCTCGGCTGGAAAACCTCATCCTGGGCGCAAATACGGCGTAGGCGGGGAATTTGAAGTAGGGGATAGACAGGAAGCAGGGTGGGGAGAAGTGTAGTCTAGATAGCTATGGGAATCAGTGGGTTTGTAATAGGTGTCAGTCAATAGTCTGTCTCCTGTGATGGAGGCAGTGAGATCTAGAAACGGTAGGGAGATGTTGAATATGGTCCAAGTGAATTTGAGTACAGGATGGAAATTAGTCGTGAAGTTGATGAAATCAGTGAGTTCTGCATGGGTGCCGGAGGTAACACCGATGCAGTCGTCAATGTAGCTTAGGTAGAGTTTTGGGATAGGGCCAGTGTACGCCCTACGTACAGTGTACAGTCCTTAACAGGTTACTGCTTCTTGAGGTGGTACAGCAACAGAATATTGTTGATATAGGATGACATTGATGTGTTGCCTCCATTGATCTAACTTCTCTCATATGCTCCCCCTTAGTTTCCTTGTTAGAATAGGTGCCTGTGGACATCTGGTGAAAAGGGAATTTAGCCAACTCTGATGCCTTTCATGGTTGAATGATCTGCTGGCACTCAGACAAAGAATGTCTGCTTGATTTAGTTACCACAGGTACGCTGATGAATTTGGACTCATTCCTTCCACATGAAACTAGAGCCTCTTATTGTCTGAAATATGTTACGAGAATATTCCGAACCGATCAGAGAAATTTGCCTTGTGGTTTAACAGACAATATTGTACTAACAGTCAGAGTTCTCGACCATGGATCTTTTGATACTTTCAAATGTAGTTTAGTTTAGTTCCGAGATACAGCGTGGAAACAGGCCCTTCAGCCCATCGAGTCACCACCGACCAGTGATCATCCATTCACTAGTTATATCCGACACATTTGGGACAAACCTGTACGTCTTTGGAGGAAACCGGAGCATCCAGGGAGAAAAGCCACGCAGTCACAGGGAGAATGTACAAACTCCGTACAGACAGCACCCGTAGTTAGGATTGAAGCAGGGTCTCTGAGGCTGTAAGGCCACAACTCCACTGCCGTGCCACTGTGGCACAACTCTGTAGTTGAAACATTTCTGTTATTTTATTAAATAAATCATGATTTGATGCTAGTCTCAGTCAGAGCATTATTAAAGCCACACACCATCCTGGCCAAGTTCTCATCTCACTCCTACCATCATGTAGAAGGTCTTGGATTCAGACAACTGTGACCACCACATTCAATAGCTTCTTCCCAGCAACTATCAGGCTCTTGAACACTACAAAATACAGACTAAACTATGAACTGTCTTTGGCCGCTGAGAGAAGAGGGACCCAGTGAGGAGGGGTAAGGAAGAGGGACTATATTGAATACTTTTGTAACTTTGTCGCCGCCCTTTATATAGTCCTTGCATAGTTGTGTACTGTATGCAAAACAAAGAATTTCACTGTACCAAGTACACGTGACAATAACGTATCAATCAATCAATCTGGTTCACATACGTCCTCCAGGGAAAGGAACTCGCTTGGTCTGGCCTTTATGGAATTCAATCTACCAACGTGGCTGATTTTTAACCGTGTCCTGAGCTCAAGGGTAGTTAGACGTAGATAATATATTCAAGCATTGCCATATCTACATTCTGTGAATGAATAAACAATGCTCAAAACTAATTATCTGGTCGCCATGGCATTTATGTTTGTGTGACCTTACCCTGCTCCTATGTTGCTGAATTTGCTAAGGTGGCTGGATTTCAAAGTTATTTAATGGCTTGTAAAGCATATTGGGACAACCTCACCTTCTGAATGGAGTTATATAGATAGTATACATCCCGGAAGAGAATTTGAAAACTTGTGCATGATCTACAAAAGGTAAAAGGTTTATAAAAATAATGGAAAAAAGTCTGCCAGCTGAAAAGAAAATGATCTCAGAAAGAAAAGGACATCAAACACTTTTTCTCCAAAGACCTCATAGATACATCTGATGTTAAAACACAACAATATTAAGATTAGATGATTGGAGACACAAGAAACTGCAGATGCTGGAAACCTGAGCAAAACACAATGTGCTGGAGGAACTTAGCAGGTCAGGCAGCAACTGTGGTGGGAATGGACGGACTATGTTTTGGGTTGGGATCCATCTTCAGACTCATAGATAACCTTTCAGATCGGGACCCATCTTCAGGCTTCAGAAGATTAATTTTGATAGATTTTGAATTTTCAAATGGGTTTATTTTCCCAAGTCCAACATAACAACACTCAAATTAGAAGCAGTAGACCACATGACCTCTGATGTCTGCTCCATTATTTCATAAGATCATGGCACAGCAGTAGAGTTTCTGAATTACAACTCCATACTCGGGTTTAATCCTGACTATGGGTGTTGTCTGTGCAGAATTTGTACATTCTCCCCGTGACCAAGGTGGGTTTTCTCCAGGTGCTCCGTTATCCTTCCACATTCTAAGGACGTGCAGGTTTGTAGGTTAATTGGCTTGGTATAATTGTAAATTGTCCCTTGTGTGTGTAGGATAGTGTTAGTGTGCGGGGATCACTGGTCGGCACGTACCCGGTGGGCCGAAGGGCCTGTTTCTCTAAACTTCTTCTTATCGAGTCCACATCACAAGATTAGAAACTGTTCAGCCAGAATTGAACACACTTCTCGGCATCTGCATACAATGGAGCCTTGCGCTTCTTGTGTTTCTTGTGCGTAGTGGTGGAAAGATTGGTGGAAACAGGGGCATGACGTGAACGCCTATCTCTAAACTAAATTAAACTAATCCACTTTATCAATCAAATTCCACATCCAGTGGAATCATACCCAGCATTTACAACCTATCCTGATAGACAACTTGAATGTTGCATGTCTGATATGATTTCACTGCATTAACATGCTTCCAATATTATATTCAGTACTCCAGCACTTTCACCAATGCCCTTTATGAGTGAAGAATAAGCTTTCTACTTTAATACATTAATTTAATCTCCCAATAAGCATGAGTTTCTTCTAAATACTTGTTCTACCTGCATACTAACCTTTTGCAAATCATGCACTAGAACACCCTTTCTGAACTCTGCAATCTCTTACCATTAAGATAAGATGCTTGTGTAAGAAGGAACTGCAGATGCCAGTTTACACCAAAGATAGACACAAATGCTGGAGTAACTCAGTGGGTCAGGCAGCATCTCTGGAGAAAAGGAATAGGTGACGTTACGGGTCGAGGCCCTTCTTCAGACTCAGGGGAGAGGGAAACTAGAGGTCTGAAAAGGTATGGAACAAATCAGAGCCAGCACTGATTACCCAGGAGCCCGCAATGGTCTATTGTTGGCCCTGGAGGAGGTAATAACAGAGAGATATGAACAGTGAAACTAGGAGGATGGCTAGGGGTGGGGGTGGGATGGGGAGAGATGGAATGCAAGGGTTACTTGAAATTAGAGAAACCAATATTCACACCGCTGGGTTGTAAGCTGATGCTATTTTTTTAAATTATTTTCTGCCAAATTAGACATTATCTCACATTATTCTCCATTTGCCAGATCTTTGCTCATTCATTTAACCTATCCTTATCCCTTTGTGGTCCCCTTATGTCCTCTCCAGAATGGAATTTCCTAACTAACTGCATCTTAAACTTTGCAGACGTACGTTTTAGCGTCTTTATTAAATTGTGTAAATTGAAGGACCTGCTTCAATTCCTATGGTGCACCACTATTAAATCACTGCATCCAGAGAAGGACCCATTCACACTTCCCTGATTTCTGTCAGCAAGTCATTATTCTATCCACATGAATATATCAATGGCTACACCATGAGCTTTTATTATCTATAATAACTTTAATGCAGCATCTTATCAAACGTCCTCTGCAATCGTAATATACCACATCCATCAGTTCCTCTTTATCCAAGCCACGAGTTACTTCTTCAAACATCAGTAAAATTGATCAAACATGTTTCACTTTCTCATAATCTTGTTGACAAATGATCTTGAATTTTTCAATGTCCTCCTCTACAATGTTTTATGTAATGGCTTCCACCATTTCCCGTTGACAGATGTTAACCATTATAGATATGTTTTTGCTTTTTGCTTGCCTTCCCCAAATCTGGGAATTTTAGAAAAGTAAAACCAATTAATCAGCCATTTCATTTGCCAGTTCCCCTAAGTCCATCCAGCTAAGTACAAGACATACCAGCTCCGACAAATTTGCTCCATACCACTTCCCTGATGGTTGTACTTACCCCAACCGCCTTCTCTTCCAAATCATGGTTTGCATCATTTTCTGGCTTATAACTAGAGCCAGGAAGAGGCGGAGACAGTAGGACTAGAAGGAGAGCTGGGAACACACACACACCCCACACACACACACACACCACACACACACCACACACACACCACACACACTACACACACACACAAACACTCTCTATCTCTCTCTCTCTCTCTCTCTCTCTCTCTTGTCTCTGTCTCTCTCTGTCTCTCTGTCTCTCTCTCCCCCAACTCAAAATGCCACCTGTTTTTCCTTCAGATATGCCACTTGACTCACTGAGTAATCCAGCACTATCTGAATTTCATTAGTTTGATTCTTTTAACCCCACTACCTATACCGATTGATAAAGCAGAAGAACAATAGGAAAAAAGTTATTTACCTGTCACCTGCTGAATCGGTTTTGTGTTTCTTTGGGTGAATAGGTTTGTGCAGAAATACCTTCTAGCTTGTGGGTGTGATGGAGAAAGGCATCCAATGAACAGCGATGTTAGTCTGTTGGTATTTAAATTACATGCCTGAGGAAGGTCTGTGCTGTGTTAATGTTTTACCTGTAACAACTACCCCCAATAGTCCTGAGCGATCAAGTCCAGTCAAGCAGGTTGCAAAGAATTTACTGCAGGTTCTAAATGAAGGCAGAAAATATTTCACACTCACATGGGTCCCGGCTTGCTAGCTTTCACAATCCCTCATGCGTGCACACACACACACGCACACACACGCACACACACGCACACACGCACACACACGCACACACACACCCACACACACAAACACACACACACACACACACACACCACACACCACACCCCACACTCACCCCACACACACACCCCCCACACACACACACACACACCCCACACACACACCCCACACACACACACCACACACCCCACACACACACACACCAACACCCCACACCCACCACCCACACACACACCCCCACCCCACACACCCCACACCCCACACACACACCCCACACACACACACCACACCACACACACACCACACCCACGCACACCCACACACACACCCCACACCACACACACACAAACACACACCACACCACCACCACACACCCACACCACACCACACACACCACACACCCACACACACACACACACACAACCACCACACCACGCCACCCACACCCCACACACAACCACACCAAACCCCACCCCCCACACACACACCACACACACAAACACACACACACCACACACACACACCCCACACACACACACACACCCACCCACCCACACCCACCCCACACACACACCCCACACACACACACCCCACACACCACACACACACACCCCACACACACACCCCACACACCCCACACACACACACACACACACACGCCCCACACACACCACACACACCCCACACACACACCCCACACACCACACACACACACCCCACACACCACACACACCACACACACACACACCACACACAACCCACACACACCCCACACACACACACACGCCCCACACACACACACACCCCACACACACACACACCACACACACACCACACACACACCACACACACACCACACACACCACACACACACACACACACACAAACACTCTCTATCTCTCTCTCTCTCTCTCTCTCTCTCTCTCTTGTCTCTGTCTCTCTCTGTCTCTCTGTCTCTCTCTCCCCCAACTCAATGCCACCTGTTTTTCCTTCAGATATGCCACTTGACTCGCTGAGTAATCCAGCACTTTGTGTCTATTTTTCGTATAAACCAGCATCTGAAGAAGGGTCTCGACACAAAACATCACCTATTCCTTCTCTCCAGAGATACTGTGACTCCAGCTTTTTTGTGCCTATGTTTGGTGTAAACTATCATCTGCAGTTCCTTCTTGCACATTTTGTTTGCAGTTCTTTGTTTCTTCATTCCAGATACAGACTGAGTGACAGAAATTGCTCCTGAGGCATCTCTTAAATCTCTCTCCTCTCACTCTATGCTCATAAACCTCATCACTCTTGTAAACCTTTTCAAATATCTCTGTCAGATTGTTGGGACATGATTTCCCACATACTGAGACATGCAGGCCATCTCTAATCTGTCCATGCCGATCTAAATACTGGTATAACCTGTCCCTCAGGATCCCCTCCAAGTATTTTCCAACCACCGACATCATGCTCTCTGTCCTGGATTTCAAGACAAAAAACAGTCTGAAAAAGGGTCTCCACCTGAAACGGCACCTATTGCTTCTCTCCAGTGATGCTGTCTGACCCTCTGAGTTACTCCAGCTTTTTGTGTCTATCTTGTATTTCCCCACTTGTCTTTGCTACCCTTCTTAAATTGCGGTACAATGTTTGCCGCCCTCTGCTCACAGAACTTCACCTGTGGCTAAAGATTATGTAAATAGTTTTGTATGCACCTTCGCAATTTCTTCCCAGGACCTCACCTACCACAGAGTCCAGGGATGTGCTATCCTGGAGATTTAACCTCCTGGGGATTTACGATACAATAAAACTTTATTTATCCCAGGAGGGAAATTGATCTGCCAACAGTCAAAAAACACAAAGCACATGAAACATGAAATTAAAGTGACAAGTGGAAAGGCTTAGGGGATGTGCAAAGATTAGGGGGGGAGGGGGGGGGGGAGGGGCAGGAGGGGAAGGGAGTCAGTCTCAGTCTACTCCACAACAGAGGGGGAGGAGTTGTAAAGTTTGATAGCCACAGGGAAGAAGGATCTCCTGTGGCGTCTGTCCTCCATCTTTATCCACCTTGTCCACTTTTACCTCGTGTTTGGTCACTTGTTTCTGACCTCAGATATCACATCGCAACTGCCTCAATTCCTTAGCTTCCACAATCTTTTCCGCAGTAAACGTTAATACAGAAAGAGGCATTCAATCCCTTGTGGATGTCCGCTTCACTATTTAATATCAATTCCATATCTTTAAGATCTTTAATGTCACATTTCAGATAAACCTATCATTTAGTGTAATGTGATTTTGGAAGGGGTGCCAAATTTCTATCATCTCTGTGCTTGACCCATGGGTGAGAGATCCACATTAATCTTCCATCCTTGCCTAAAGCAAATTTTATGTTGACATAAACCATAATGTTGTCAACCCAAGTTTAATATCCTCAAAAAGACACAGTGCCGGAGTAACCCAGTGGGTCAGGCAGCATCTTGGTGCATATGGGTAGGTGATGTTTCGGTTGGGACCCTTCTTTAGACTGACCTATAATAAATAACAAAAAACAAAAAATGTTGGAAATACTTAGCAAGTCAGGCAGCATCTATGGGAAGAAGAATATCATCAATGTCATTTACTTGAGAAAGGAAACGTTAGAATTAGATAAGAAAGAAATAAGGGGTGAGAGGACAGAAAATGGTTTAGTTTAGTTTAGTTTAATATTGTCATGTGTACTGAGCTACAGTGAAAAGCTTTGATGTTGCGAGCTATACAGTCAACGAAAAGATTGGAATAGTTGTCTAATGCCTACGCTGAAACTTCTCTGATTTTACAGTTCTATAACTTTAGGACAAACATAATTTGCTAAATTTTTTTTAAACTCTTACCAGTAATTCCAACTCTTTGATTAAATGATGTATTTGTAAAATGATTAAGCTGGAGTATATCTATATACCTATAAAAGTCTCACCGTGTGTGTGCGCGTGTGTGTGCGTGTATGTTTTGTATCTTCCTCTAAACGCTACACGCTAGTGCTTAAATTTTTACATATTCTCACTCACATTTTTGCCCTCCATGCCGTACTCGGGTTCACTTAAGATTTGATGCTATATTTCACAAGTTATTGATGATTAAAGGTTTTAAAAAGCCAAATTTAACAAGATTTTTTCTGTTAAAATCCTTCCTGCCAGCTTCCAACACACTTCGATACAAAGTTGCAATGGGACAGCACAGCAACAGGAGGGGAAGGGTGAATTGGTATTGCAATTGGAACTGCTGCGGCAGGCAGGGGAATTGGATTTTTTTTAAGCCCACTGCTGAGCAAGGCAAGGGAGTGCTTGAATCTTATGTTCGGGAATGGATTGCTTTGGGGATCACGCCTCCCGTGGGGGCTACGGGTTAGTGGTGCAATATTGCGTTGGGGAACGGGTTGCGTTGGGGGACCAGGCCTCCCATGTGACAGGGATCCAACGGGTCCCAGTTGGTCTAGTATTCCCTAAATTTAAGATAAATTTGTAGGTAGCACAACCTTCCAATGTAAAGTTTACATAAAGGAAACAAAAATCAAGAAAACTGCAGATGCTGGAAATCTAAAACAAAAACAAGATAAAATGCTGGAATTACTTTGCAGGTCAGGCAGCATCTATGGCAAGAGAAATAGAGTCAATGTTTCAGTTTGGAGACCTATCGATAGAGCTTCATCAACAACCTGAAACGTTGACTCTGATTCTCTTGCCACAGATACTACCCAACCTGCTAAGTATTTCCAGCATTTTCTGTTCTTGTTTTGCAAAAATGAAACCTACCCACCATAAAACATATAGGCTAACATTTTTTTATCATAGGTTTCACAAAATTAGCTATTATACTTCTTTCCTTGGTGAAGTTCCATCAATTTCTTCACTCCAAATAGTGCATGATGACAGGATTTGGAAATACCTCAATTTGTCCCCATTGTCATCAGAACAGTTATCTACCATGAAATCCATCAAAGACTCCTAATCTATCATAAAAGTTCACGTTAATCTGTAATCATTGAGAACTATCCAAACCAATATTAATGCTTTGTGTTAAATTCAGATATCGGTTGCAAACTGTAAATGATCTGAGACAGAGCCATTTATGTTCAAAAGCAAATAATTTTTTTAATATAAAGAATACAATTTAAAAATTAAATTTTAAAGAGATGGATGTGAATTGAGTTCCAACTGAGTTTAATAGTTTGATGGTCATTTTGGCTTATCCAATTTCCTTTTTAAAAAGCTGCAGGCTTATTTTAAATATTAATTAAGCGGAACACAGGAAAATGTATCTTAAGACCTGGGAATGTTTAAACATATGTTCATGGCGTAGAATGTAGTATTTGATAAATTGCGCAGGGATTCAGGGAATGCTGAATGAGATGTCTACCATTTCTAATTTACATCAGTGGCCTGGACTGAAAAAAATTAAATTCAGATATTTCTGAGAAAATATTTCTTATGAGAAACCAAAGTGGAATAAAGTACCGATGTAGGCAGTGAGATAAATAGTTCATAAAATCAAAGAGCATAAATACTGCATGTGAGATATGCCACGGTACCAAAACTGGAAAATGTTTGGGATATTAGAATATTTTATGTATCTGCAATGCAAATGGAAAATATTCAAAGATAATCCTTAAAACACTTGTATTTGGAATTCTCTATCCCAAGAGAACAAGGGAGGATGAATCGTTTGAATTTATTTAAGGTTTTTGGACTGTAGTGGACTTTAAGGGTTTGGGAAGTCCTACCACAATATTTTGCCTCTACTGTAGTAGGGAGACAGCACTGTGGTGCAGCGGTAGAGTTGCTGCTTTACAGCGCCAGAGAGCCGGGTTCGATCGTGACTACAGGTGCTGTCTGTATGGAGTTTGTACGTTCTTCCTGTGACCGCGTGGGTTTTCTCCCGGTGCTCCGGCTTCCTCTCAGATTCCAAAGACGTACAGATTTGTTGGTTAATTGCCTGATGTAAAATTGCAAATTGTCCCTAGTGTGTAGGATAGAGCTAGTGTACGATGATTGCTGGACAGCATGGACTTGGTGGGCCGAAGGGCCTGTTTCAGCACTGTATCTCTAAAGTAAAGTAAAAGACCAGATTGTTCACCCTGCTCCCTTTTCCAGACTCTCTTATTTTATCCCAACATCCACTTTGGAGATTTGTTCCCTAACTTTGCAATCCCAGAATTCATCTGCTTGTACAGCAGATTGGGTAGCATTGTACACACAAAGCTAACCTCTCATATTTCTGGATTGAAGTAATAAACTTCAGAGCACCAAGTGATGCAAATTGAAAATCTGATGATAATTACCAAAATAAAACGCTTCAATAAAATGATTTAAATGTTCAAATAAGCATAAAATGAGCTTATGTAATTTAATCTGTTTAAACATAAACAAATCCGCTCATATTGACTTATGCAAAATATTGCCGGTAATTAACCAAACTGTTATTTTTCTGCAATTTGTCATGTCTGCAATACTCCAGATTTTGTTTTGAAGTTCGTCTGCCAGTTTATGTTGGAGAAAGTGCTGGAGTAATTCAGCAGATCAAGCAGCATCTCTGGAGAACATGGACAGGTGATAATTCGAGTCAACACCCTTCTCAGTCTGGAGAAGGTTCTTGATCCGAAAGGTCACCTATCCATGTTCTCCGGAGTTTAGTTTAGTTTAGTTATGAGATACAGCGCGGAAACAGGCCCTTCGGCCCACCGAGTGCGCACCGACCAGCGATCCCCGCACATTAACATTAACTGACACACTAGGGACAATTGTTTACACATACACCAAGCCAATTAACCCATATACCTGGATGTCTTTGGAGTGTGGGAGAAAATCGAAGATCTTGGAGAAAATCCACGCGGTCACGGGGAGGACGTACAAACTCCATACAGACAGCACCCGTAGTCGGGATCGAACCTGGGATTCCAGCGCTGTAAAGCAGTAACTATACCGCTGCGCCCAGAGATGTTGCCTCATCTGCTGAATTACTCCAGCAACTGCTCTTATGCTGTGCCACTCTGCTGCAGAGTACGCTTGTCCTGTTTGGGAGAGGTCATCTCTTGCAAAGAAAGTTGATGCCGCCCTTAATGACATCTGCAGATGCATCACTAGCTGCCAAAAACCAACGGATGTGGATAGCTTGCATGTTTTAGCCAGTATTGCTCCACCAGGAATCCGCAGATCAGTTGCCGGTAGAACTCAACGTAGTAGGGAAGTTGGGAACACCTGCCATTCCTGTCACTCCTATCACCAGCCACAAAATGGCTGAAATCGAGGAAGAGGTTCCTCCACACCGTCCAGCCACTGTCACAGTCTCCTCAAGCAACCAGACTAACCTTGTGGGAAAAGAAACGCAGTGAAAACCACCACCATGTAAAGATGCCAATCCCAACCAAGGAACAGCTACCACCTGGTCACAGGTGTGACTGGAAGACCTGGAAGTCCCTCAATAGGCTTCGTACAGGGATGGGCCGATGCAAGGCCAATATGAACAAACGGGGCTATGCAGATGTGGCAGACACAGAATGTGAATGTGGAACATCTGTATAATCCATGCCACACCTACTAAGATGCCCACTTCTTGCCAAACAAAGCTGCCTGGAAGATCTAGCGCTGGCAAACGAAGAGGCTGTCCACTGTGCAAGAGCCTGGCCGAACATTTGAAACATTCATGATGGACATGAAAGAAGAAGAAGACTTGAGCACTTTGTGTCCTTTTGCGAATTAACCAGCATCTGTAGTTCCTTGTTTCCACTGGTTTATGTAGAGGCTTAGTTATGGAGAACAGACAGGAAAGCAGAGTTGAGGTCAACATTAGATCACCCACAATCTTAAAGTCATAGTCTTGTGTAAATAGATGCTTGATGGTCAGCATAGACTCAGTGGGCTGAAGGGCTTTTAATTTTAGTTTCGTTTATTACTGGCACGTGTACTGAGATATAATGAAAAGCTTTTGTTTGTGTGCTACCTAGTAAAAAAAACTACATGAATACAACCAAGGGGTCTTTATTTTGTATGACTATGTTTCCATGACAATTGGGTTTGGTACGACTGTGACTGAATGAAAGTATTTCCTCCAATGCTGTAAAGGAAAGAAAATGAAATGTTCATTACTGTGCTGAGCCTGATTAGAAATAATGCCAAAAGATGGAGATGACTCATGATTGCTGCAAAATAAGAAATCTGATTACTACCCAAGAAGGGGCTGTTATCAGCCTGAAATATTTGCCCTGGTTCCCTTTCGACGAAATGCTACGTATTCCCGGTATTTTCTGTTCTAACTTCAGATTCCAGCTCCCACGGTATTTAGTCTCAGATATCCAATTCCTGAGGATCAAATTGGGAAATGTGGGCCAGGAATGTGTTAGTAACACAAGTCTAGAGATCACAAAGGTATGGATGGGGGCTTCAGTGAGAAGGGTTAGGGTGGCACAGTGGGCACAGTTACTGCCTCGCAGTGCCAAAGACCCGGGTTCCATTTCACAAGTGACTGAGAGTTTTCTCCATTCTTCCTCCCCTCTATTCTCTCAGTTCCTTTTATTTTAACCACATCCCATCTGAATCTCCGTCAGCTTTCCTCCAATTAGTGGCGGAGCTAGTAGACCCGCTGCCTCACAGCGCTAGAGACTTGGATTCGATCCTGTGCTCTGTGGAGCTTGCATGTTCTCCCTGTGAGTTTCTTCCGGGTGCTCTGGTTTCCACCCACTTCCCAAAGACGTGCGGGTTTGTTGGTTAATTTACCTTGGTAAATTGTCCTGAGTGTGTAATGAGTGGATGAGGAAGTGGGATAACATAGAACTGATGTGAATGGGTGATCGATGGTCAGCATGGACACGGTGGGCCAAAGGGCCTGTTTCCATGCTGGATCGCTAAACTAAACTAGTTGAAGATAGTGGTGGATTTGGATGATGTCAGAGTTTGAAATGAATGGACATAATGACAAACCAAAGTGTGACCAGACATGCTAAATGTCTTTCTGGAGGCCTGGCATCGGGCGGCATGGTGGCGCAGCGGTAGCACCAAGGTATAGTTGCTGCCTTACAGCGCCAGTGGCCGAGGTTCGATCCTGATTATGGATGCTGTCTGTACAGATTTTGTACGTTCTCCCTGTGACAGCGTGGGTTTCCTCAGGGTGCTCTGGTCTCCTCGCACGCTCCAAAGATGTACAGTTCTATAGGTTAATTGGTTTCGGTAAAATTGTAAACTGTCCCTAGTGTGTAGCGCAGTGCTAATGTACGGCATTATCTTTATCGGCGCGGACTCAGTGGGCTGAAGGGCCTGTTTCCGTGCTATATCTCTAAAGTCTAAGCCTGAAGTTGAGTTGATACTGATGTTACGTTATTTATCTTCATAATAGTGCAAACACTCTGCCAGTGAACAACAATAAAATATCATTAAGTGAAAAAATCAGCGGCACTGTAGGTTCACTTTTATTTTTTGCAAAACTTCTAACTCACAGATTCTTTTCATTTGTAAAAATAATAAAATACATAAATTCTTTCTGAAAATCCAACAAAACCACTTTGACCGGATTCTGCTTGCCCTCTTGATTTACTATGTCCTTAAGCTAACTCAGCAGGTTCATAAGACGTTCTATTACATCTAACGCTGTGTTGGATGTTCCTCATAATGTTTATGCTCTTTAAAAGTCCATTTATTGGATCCTGTATAATGCCCTGAAGCAATCTTCTCTGTGTTTATAAGGCTAACCGATGCTTGGTTTTGAACTAGTCTGACATAACCACATGTGCAATCCTTCAAGATAGACACAAAAAGCTGGAGTAGCTCAGCGGGTCAGCCAGCATATCTGGAGAAAAGGAATAGGTGACGCTTTGGGTCGAGACCCATCTTTGGACGAGTCAGGAGAGAGGGGAAACTAGAGGTGCAGAACAGATCAGAGCCAGCACCGATGACCAAGGAGCCCACAATGATTGATTGTTGGCTGTGGAGGAGATGATAAGAGGAGATACAAACAGTAAAACTAGCAGAGCGACTAGGATGAAGGAGGGATGGAGAGAGATGGAATGCAAGGGTGACTTGAAATTAGAGAAATCAGTATCAGTAAGCTGCCAAGCGAAATATGAGGTGCTGTTCCACCAATTTGCATGTGGCCTCACTCTGACAGTGGAGGAGACCCAGGATAGAAAGGTCAGTGTGGGAATGAGAAGGGGAGTTAAAATGTTTGGCAACGGGAGGTCGCGGTTGGTGTTCAGTGTAGGTGTTCAGTGAAATGATCGCCCAGTCTGTGCTTGATCGCGCCGATATGTAGGAGTCAACACTAAAAGCAACGGATACAGTCGATGAGATTGGAAGTCCTTGAGTTTTTAGTTACTTCTCTGGTATTTGTGGTGCTGCAAGAAGTAGTGATCATCGCCTCATTCCATACTTGAGGATTTGGGATGCATCCGAGTTGACTTAGCTTCCATGTGGCTTCTTCCTACTGCTACTAAAATGGCACAGATTTCAGAATAATACCTCGCTGTTGTCGCGCTGCATCTCTAAAGTCTAAGCATTAAGCCTGAAGTTGAGTAGATACTGCTGTTACATTAGTGCCCCCCGTCCGTCCGTCCCACCCCCCACCCACCACCAGTGCCACTACCACTTTATACTGTCCAGCCTCAGGACTTTTGCTCGTATGTTTCTAAGTAGAGAAACCCTGAGGTTTTTGTCAGAAGATGTTTCTGCGAGAATTGCAGAGAGTTGTGGATGTAGCACAGTCCATCACAGACACCAGCCCCCACACCCCTCCTCCCGGCATTCCCTCGTCTCCCCTCTCCCGACAGGCAGAAGATACAAACGTTTGAAGGCATGTACCACCAGATTCAGGAACAGCTTCTTCCCCGCAGTTATCACACAACTGAATGGTTCTTGATTAGTATGGGTGTCAAGGGTTTTGGGGAGAAAGCAGGAGAACGGGGTTTGAGAGAGAAAGATAGATCAGCCATGATTGAATATGGACCGGACAGCCTAAGTCTGCTCCTGTGACTTATGAACGAACATGCCATAAACTAGGGTTTAGTCCTGATCTCCAAACTTGCCTCAATGCAAACCTTGTAATTTTGCTTAGGTACACAAAAAAGCTGGAGAAACTCAGCGGGTGCAGCAGCATCTATGGAGCGAAGGAAATAGGCAACATTTCGGGCCGAAACCCTTCTTCAGACTGATGGGGGGTGGGGGGGCGGGGAGAAGAAAGGAAAAAGGAGGAGGAGCCCGAAAGCTGGGGGATGGGAGGAGATAGCAGGAGGGCTGAGGAAGGGAAGGAGACAGCAAGGACTAACAAAATTGGGAGAATTCAATGTTCATGCCCCAGGATGCAGACTCCCCAAGCGGAATATGTGCTGTTCCTCCAATTTCTGGTGTTGCTCGCTCTGGCCATGGAGGAGGCCCAGGACAGAGAGGTCGGATACGCAGTGGGAGGGGGAGTTGAAGTGCTGAGCCACCGGGAGGTCAGGTTGGTTATTGCGGACCAAGCGGAGGTGTTCGGCGAAACGATCGTCCAACCTCCGCTTGGTCTCACCGATATACATCTGCTGACATCCAGAGCAGCGGATGCAATAGATGAGGTTGGAGGAGATGCAGGTAAACCTCTGTCGCACCTGGAACGACTGCTTGGGTCCTTGAATGGAGTCGAGGGGGGAGGTAAAGGGACAAGTGTTGCACCTCTTGCGGTTGCAAGGGAAAGTGCCCGGGGAGGGGGTGGTACGGGAGGGAAGGGAAGCATTGACAAGGGAGTTATGGAGGGAGCGGTCTTTTGCTTTATCTGCACCTTTTCATCTGCACCACCTCAATGCAGACCATGCATTTTTTAATCTGCATTTTCTCTCTAATTGTAATGTTATTGCACCACATTCCACAGTCTGGTATTTTTCTCTTTGCACTACCTGGTATACATACGTGTGGCTTGATAGTACTCGTGTATAGTATGATTTGACCGATAGGACTTAAGCAATGCTTTTTCTCCAGAGATGCTGCCTTACCCACCCACTACAATATAACCTGAAATGGTTCCACTTTATTGCACGAAGTTGGTGTTTTTTTTATCCAACCATTGCTTCTGCTTCACAAACAAACTGCCTTTAAAATAATCTAATTCTAGGTATGCATATTCCACAAAGTTGCCACCACCAATATTTAAAAATATACAAGAAAATTTAATTATGTATTTTCATAATGATTTATGGCAGTTCGTCTACTAGGTTAATTGTGTGTCTATGTTCCAATCTTTATCTCTTGTAAGCACCGTAGATTGTTTTATGTTAATTAAAAATTGCTTCTTGATCTTCTGTCGGTGAGATTTCCTCAGCTCAGTAATCATGAATGCTGCTCAGTCATCAGGAAATGATCATAGTCTCAGGATGTCAGCGATCCCCTTGAATTGATGCCTGATAGTGGCAGCATTAGAAAGAAGGAATATTCTCACTACAGAGATCATCTTAGTTTAGTTTTTATTTTAGTGATACAGAATGGAAACAGGCCCTTCGGCCCACCGAGCCCATGCCGACCAACGATCCCCACACATTAAAGGGCCTGTCCCACTTAGGCGTAATTTACGTGACATCATTTACGTGTCACGACGCTCGCATGGCGCGCGGTGAGACGTGGTGGCGTAGGCAGTGACGCGCAGTAGCACGCGGCGCCCCAGGATTTCGGGATTCTCAAAATCCCCGCGCGCCACCTGCGTGACGTGCAAATGACGACCAACTGGGGCAGGCTCTTAACACTATCCTACATGCACTGGGGACAATTTACACTTATTCCAAGTAAATTAACCGACAAAACTGTACTTCTTTGTAGTGTGGGAGAAAAGCAAAGATCTCGGAGTACGGGGAGAACGTACAGAAACTCCGTACAGACAGCACCCGTATCCGGGATCGAACCCGGGTCTCTGGCGCTGAAAGCGCTGTAACTATACCGCTGCGCCACCGTGCCGCCCTCTAATCATTGTTAGGTATTAATTTGGAGCTAGACACAAAATACTGGAGTAACTCAGCGGGCCAGGCAGCATCTCTGGAGAGAAGGAATGTTCCGTTTAGTTTATTGTCACGTGTACAGAGGTACGGTGTAAAGCTGTTGTTGCGTGCTAACCAGTCAGCAGAAAGACAATACTTGATTACAATTGATCTATTTACGGTGTGTAGATACATGATAAGGGAACATCGTAGTTAAAGTAAGAAACATTGCTGTAGGAATAGAGACTTAAGAGTGTGGAGCGTGTGTAATATGAGTCTGTAGATCTGCTTCTGTGGCCAGCAGGCAAATAGTCACCTGTATTGGGCACGAGACCCTTCTTCAACCCGGAACAACACCCATTTCTTCTATCCAGTGATGCTGCCTGACCCGCTGAGTTGCTCCAGCATTTTGTGTCTATCTTTGGTGTAAACCAGCATCTGCAGTTCCATCCTGACCTTGGGTACTGTCACTGTGGAGTTTGCACTTTCTACCTGTGAGCATGTGGGTTTCCTCCTGATGCTCCGGTTTCCTCCCACCTACACATTAGGTATTATTTTGTCTGTGGACTGTGGGAGGTGCTGTCAGGGTGCAGCTGGTCTTGAATTTGGGGTTACTGAAAGGAGTGCTTCAATTCAGTTCCCCGAGTTGGAATTACTTTGCAAACTATTTCTAATTAAAAAGCTAACGTGAAGAATCCAATCAATATATCCACCTATGAACAAACAAGCAACTGCAGTTGCTGGGTTACAACAAAAAAAGTCACAAAGTGCTGGAGTAACTTAGCCAGTAGACTCATCTGCCTTGTTCTGGTCATCTGTAATTGTTTAACCTATTTTACCCTTCAACAAACACAGTGATTCGTTGACTTTCCCATCTATTAGAATATTTATTTTACTCTTGTCCTGCATTTAATACTTTTCTTTCTAATTTGTACTTTCCTATTCTCATTAGTTTTCTAAGGCTTTGGCCGCATTTATACTTTACTTTAGTCTTTGGACATTAGAGTTGCTGTGCAGAAACAGGCCCTTTGACACACGGAGTGATCAGCCTGTACACTAATACTATCCTACACACTGGGGACGAATTGCAATTTTACCAAAACCAATTAACTTATAGGCCTGTACATCTTTGGAGTGTGGGAGGAAACCAGAGCACCTATAGAAAACCCATGTAGTCACAGGGAGAACTTAAGACAGACATGACTTAATAACTTAAGACAGACCTCAAACCATGCATGTTTTATTGTGTGATCGTGAACAAAATACTGCAGATACTTAATCAAAAATTAAAACAGAAAATGCTGGAAAAGCTCAATAGGTCAAGGGCCTGTCCCACTGTACGAGGTAATTCAAGTGTTCTCCCCTGATTCAAGCTTGTGTAATGTACGTAGCGGGTACGTAGGGGCTTGTACGAGTAAAAAGAAAAAATGTTTTTCATCACGAGTATTTTTTTACTCATGAACATTTTTCACAGTGTTGAAAAAACGTCACGAGTTTACTGGATTTCCCGAGTACCTACCGTTACTCGTACGAGCCGCTACGTGACATCCACAAGCTCCTACGTACCCGCTACATGCATTACCCAAGCTTGAATCAGGGGAGAACTCGGGAGAACTCTTGAATTACCTCGTACAGTGGGACAGGCCCTTCAGGCAGCAACTGTGGAAAGACAATTGATCAGCATTCTGGATGTGTGACCATTTGTCAGACCCGAAACATTGACTGTTTCTCTTTCCATAGATGCTGCTTGACCAGCTGAGTGTTTCCAGCATGCTTTGATTTTTTTAATTGTTTTCTGTATATTTTATTATGTAAGTCTCCTTGCAATTAAAAAAAATGATTAGATTGATTCCCATCTGATCGCTTTCTCAATTATGAAAATATCTTCTTAGGTTCTTAAACTTTCCCTCACTCCCTTGAAAGTTGAAATCCATGTACTAATCACCCTGTGCTATAATCCCATCATCAACCCTGTCAAACACAGATTGATTGTTTAACTGAGTGAAAGATGCAGCATTGAAACAAGTCCATGCTCAACCATTCACACTAATTCTATGTTATCCCATTTTCTCATCCACTCCCTATACACTCGGGGGCAATTTACAGTGATCAATTAACCTGCAAACCCGCATGTCTTTTGTGGAGTGAAACTGGAACACCTTGAGGAAACACCTTGAGGAGAACGTGCAAACTCCGCACAGACAGCATCTGTGGGACAGCATGGTGTCGCTGCGGTAGAGTTGCAGCCTCCCAGCACCAGAGACCTGGGATTGATCCTGACCACAGGTGCATGGTGTTGTCTGCATGGAGTTTGGACATTGTCCCTGTGTCTGCGTGGGTCTTCTCCGGGGACTGGTTTCCTCCCACACCCCAAAGACGTACAGGTTTGTAGGTTAATTGGCTTTGGTAAAAATTAAAAAATTTCCCTGTGTATGTTGGATAGTGTTAAAGTACAAGGATCACTGGCTGGCACGGACTTGGTGGGCCAAAGGGCTAATTCCCACACTGTATTTTTCAGCTAAAAGCACCCAAGGTCAGGATGTGTGAGGGTTTAGCTCTACCAGCTGCGCCACAATGCCACACTGATATTGGAGACACTTCTTCTTTTTCTTGCGTATGGCGTGCACAGCCTAAAGTTGTAGGACAACTTGTTCTATTTGATCTCACTTGATGGTGCATACCAGGTTGATTTCATTCGTTGAAACAGGGCGGACCACGTGAAGGTTGCAATCTCCCACCCCATTGGAGACACTAGAGACTGGAGATAATGGAATCTGGAGCAAATAACAAACTGCCAGAAGAACTCAACAAGTTAAGCAGGTAGAAATTATTGAAGACCAGTCTTGCCTTGGTCACTCCCTCGTCTCCCCTCTCCCATCGGGCAAGAGGTACAGAATTTTGAAAACGCACACTTCCAGATTCTTCCCAGCTGTTATCTGGCAACTGAATGGTCCTCTCATCAACTAGAGTGTGGT
Organism: Amblyraja radiata; assembly: GCF_010909765.2. Taxonomy (NCBI): domain Eukaryota; kingdom Metazoa; phylum Chordata; class Chondrichthyes; order Rajiformes; family Rajidae; genus Amblyraja; species Amblyraja radiata. The sequence continues at coordinate 34,488,686 of NC_045973.1, read as the reverse complement.
CCCCACCTCGCATCTACCTCATTGGAGACATTTAAACTATCTTTAATTGGACTTTAATGTTACATCTTGCACTAAATGCTGAACCCTTTATCCTTTATCTGTGCACTGTGGACAGCTGGATTGTATTCAAGTATAATCTTTTCTTTGACTGGATACCACACAAACAAAGGCTGTATCTCGGTACACGTGCAATAAAAACTAAAACTAAAAAAACAAGAAACTGAAGATGCTGATTTATAAAAAAGGACACAAACTGTTGGAGTGACTCAGCAGGTCAGGCAGCATCTCTGGAGCACATGGTAGAGGAAACATTTCAGATTGGGTTCCTTCTTCCAAAGTATCAAGCGAGTGACTGCTGGAGATTCATACTTATGCTCTGACCTTCTGCAAAGTTATGTTGTAATCACTTTCTTTGTACTTGAGTTTGAGGCAGGAACGTTGGGAGGTCACCAAGGGCACATAGTGCCACTCGAGTGCATCACGATGTCCTTTGCAAATATACATTCATCAATGTAATTAAAGGAAGGAAGTGCTCGTTTCTGCATGGCTGCACCAAGCCACCAGACTGACCTTGCGGTCTGCTTCAGAAACGGAGCACACTTTCCCTCGTATTTCAGAAATAATGTCCGCTGATGGTGAACATCTGTGACATTAACTCCATCAACACGTTTACATGGTTCACTGAAATAAATATAACTCAACTTAAGCATCGGCAGTTCCTTACAATCAGTTGAAGTGCTGCCATATTTAACATTGTTCTTCTGCTGTCCTGACGTTCAAGTGGCATCAGTGACATTAAAGAAATAATGGAGAGCGATGCATCTTTGGCTCCTGTAAATCACTGTGATTGAAACTTTTATCTCAATGTGAGTAATAATCACTGCTTTAGGATATAGCTGTCAAAGAATAGCAGAAACAAAGAACTACAGATGCTGGCTAATACACAAAAGGACACAAAGTGCTGGAGTAACTCAGTAGGTCAGGCAGTATCTCAGTAGAGCATTTGTAGGTGACAGAGTCTTGGCACAGAGGGCAAAATAAGTTGCACAATTACTGATGACCAGAACTAGTCAGATGAGTCTGAAGAATGGCCCGACCTGAAACGTCGCCTATCCATGTTCTCCAGAGATGCTGCATGACCCGCTGAGTTATTCCAGCCCTTTTTGTCCTTTTAGTTGTTAAACAACATTTGCCTCATACAATGACTTTCGTGATTATTTCTGGCCTATATGATTATTTCTGGCCTATATGCTCCATTTCTGATCTCCTATCACTACATAACTGCTTGTTGTATCGTTAATGTAAGGCCTGAACCTGTATCATGTCATGTACCAAGTACAACTAATTTCCCCCAGCTTCACATGTTTACGAGGATCATGTAGGAAATACAAGAAAAAATTAACTGGAGCCAAAACTGTTAATGCAGCGTAACGAGGTGAACTGCCACCAACACTTGCTCTGGCTAGACCTTTGCATTACCTCATAGGATCCTCGTCAACTTTTTTTCATCCTTTATCAATGCCTTTTTATCCCTTCTTTCTGCATGCAGACTGCCTAATAAGGTTTGGCAAATCTCTATTGTTCAATGTGCATGCAATTGCTGGTTTTAACCGAAGATAGACACAAAAAGCTGGTGTAACTCAGCGGATCATGCAGCATCTCTGGAGAAAAAGAATGGGTGAAGAACGTTTTGAGTCGAGACCCTTTTTCAGACTGGGACTCGGGGGGGGGGGGGGGGGAGGGAAATTAGAGATATTGACGGTGATATAGAGAGAGATATAGAACAAATAAATGAAAGATATGCAAAAATGTAACAATGATAAAGGAAGCGGTCCATTGTTAGCTGTGGGCTAGGTGGAATAATATAACCAAAGTTCACCCACAAGTGTTCATACATTTGTCTATGCTCATGGTAAGACATGTAATTTGACTTAAAGATAGACACAAAGCTGGAGTAATTCTCTCCATTCCTTCTCTCCAGCATCTCTGGAGAGAAGGAATGGGTGGCGTTTTCGGTTGAATATGCGTCTGAAGAAGGGTCTTGATCCGAAACGTCACCCATTCCTTCTCTCCAGAGATGATGCCTGTCCCACTGAGTTACTCCAGCATTTTGTATCTTATCTTCAGTTTAAACGAGCATCTGCAGATCCCTCCTACACATAATTTGACGACACATTAACTGTTTTTACACACTTCATGATGACTTATTCCATATAACTTGTTTACTTTCAAATTGCCAGTCAGGCATACTCCATGTAGATGTTGATGCCTTGACGGGTTGATTGTTTGAAAGATGCAGCATGGAAACAGGCCCTTCAGCCTACCGAGTCCACACCGCCCATCGATCACCTGTTCATACTAGTTTTACATTATGTTATTCTACTTCCTACACACTAAAGGGTAAATTACAGAGGGCAATTAACCTATAAACTTGCACATCTTTGGAATGTGGGAGGAAACCGGAGCACCCTTGGAGCACCACAGGAGAACGTGCAAACTCCACACAGATAGCACCCAAGGTCAGGATCGAACCTGGATCTTTGGTGATGTGAGGCAGCAGCTCTACCAGCTGCACCACTGTGCCAGTTGCTGCTATATATTTTACTGGGATTTAATTATCCAGCACTTATTGTGTATCCTTGAAATTGGTGATGACCCATTTTCTTGAACCATTGTGCTGTGTAACCTGGGGATATTCCCTGAATGCTGTGGAGTAGGATGCTTCAGGAATTGAAGTGGCATCGATAAAAGACTGGTGTTTGGACTTTGGACTTCAGACTTTAGAGATAGTGTGGTAGCAGGCCCTTCACCCCACCGAGTCCATGCCAACCAGCAATCACCACGTACGCTTGTACTATCCTACACACTAGGAACAATTTATAATTTTACAGAAGCCAATTAACCTACAAATCTTCACGTCTTTGGAGTGTGGGAGGAAACCGGAGCACCCGGTCACAGGGAGAACGTACAAACTCTGTACAGCCAGCACACGTAGTCAGGATCGAACCTGGGTCTCTGGTGCTGTAAGCCAGCAACTCTACCAGCTTTATACTGTGTCTAGTCGGATGGCGTGTTAGTCCCTGGAGAACATGGAAGTGGGGGAGTATCTGATTTTGAAATTCTTACTCAGTTAGTTGGAGAATCTCCTCTTTAAATAAGTTGATTGCAATAAGCTTTCTGCAAGAATTGCACCCACTGGAATACATTTAGCATTTTTTGTTGTGTCTATATAATTGTTTTACTTGGCAAATTTAGTCAATTGTTGCTCTCATTTCAATTAATTAATTGTGATTAATATGCCACGGTCCGCAATTCCTATTTAATAAATTGGAAATAACTAATAATGAAGGTCCTCTGAGCTGACAACTGACTGAATTAATAGCAACCTGGAAATTAATTTCTATAATAAATTAAGTTCTTAATCACTTATAATTAATGTGAACTCTTATGTAAAGTTATATCCCAAATTAATATCCCTGACTAATGCATGAAGTGCAAAAATTGTAATGTTTCATAAATATTAAACTTGCAACAGGCATACATGTATTCCCTGGGGAAAGGAGGGAGTGATGGCTTTTATGAACAGATTGGCCCAGGGTCCACACCTAATGGAAGGAGATGGCACATCGTGAGCAGATGAGAGAGGAAGCATCTTGCTCTTGTAATTAATTATCTTTTGTTGCTTCGCTTTGTGGAAAGTTCAGTTTAGTTTAGTTAAGAGATACAGCATGGAAACAGGCCCTTCAGCCCACCCATTACACAGCAAACAGCGATCCCCGCACACCAACATTATCCTTCACACACTAGGAACAATTTACAATCTTTACCAAGCAAATGGCCTACAGTGTATGGGAGTGTGGGAGGAAACCGGAGCACCCTGAGAAAACCCACGCAGGTCATGGGGAGAACGTACAAACTCCGTACAGACAGCACCCATAGTCAGCTGTATCTCTACTGCTGCATCACCGTGCTGCCCATGTTGCAAGCGTTGTGATTTACAAACCATAACGTTCTCTTCATCATAAGATCATAAGACACAGGAGCAGTATTAGGCCATTTGGCCCATTGAGTCTGCTCCACCATACAAAGAATCAGACAATCTGCCACAGCCTTCTGTGATTCTTTGACGTGTTGCATTCCTGGAAAAGTGTTAAGCAAATATTTGTAAATTAAACATTATTATTTTCCCATTTGTTTCAATATATAAACTCTTGTTGTCTTCCGCAGTTCGAGAATTTTGTTCAGGAAAAAACGACATAACACATCAATGTGGGTATATAAAATAATAAAGAATCATTGTATTAATGATTAGTTTAGTTTATTACCAAGTGTTAACCAATGGTAAGACTATACAATGGAGCCATCCACAGTGTACAGATACATCTTCTTCTTCTTCTTCTTCTTGTATATGGCGTGCACAGCCTAAAGTTGTAGGGCAACTTGTTCTATTTGATGGTAGACAAAAGTGCTGGAGAAACTCAGCGGGTGCGGTAGCATCTTTGGAGCGAAGGAAATAGGTGACGTTTTGGGCCGAAACTCTTCTTCAGATTTGATCTTCATTCTATTTGATCTTCTGTTTGTGCACGTTAGGTTGATTGCATTAGTTGACACAGGGTGGACCACGTGAAGGTTGCAATCTCCCACCCCTACGAATACATGATAAAGAGAATAACATTCAGTACAAGATAAAGTCCAACAGTGCAATTAAAGATAGTCTGAGGGTCTCCAATGAGGTAGATAGTAGCTCAGCACCATTCTCTAGTAGTTGATACGATGGTTCAGGCAGTCTTAATGTAACATCATAAAACCATACATAATGTATCCATTCAGAGTATCCGTCTCTTAAAACATACAAACTGTCTTCTATCTGTAATGTTCTCAAATTCTAATGAAGTGTTATCTCATCTGTTCACTTTGAAAGGTTCCCTGCTCCACTTGCTGAATGTTTTTGGCAATTTGTGTTTTCATTTATTGAGCATTTATGAGCCTTCAACTCGGGCTTATTGGTGAGTGAAGACACAATAGATTTATGTTTAAGTTTATTATTGTCACATGTACTGAGATACAGTGAAAAGGTTTGTTTTGTATGCTTTCCAAATAGATTAGATATACCACACATGAATACTATCAGTTCAAATTCAAGTACAATCGATGGAGCAAAGAGGATGGTACAGGGTGCAGAATATAGACTTTGACTTTAGAGATACAGCACGGAAACAGCCCTCCGGCCCACGGAGTCTGTGTCGACCAGCAATCACCCATACACGAGCACCATCCTACACACCAGGGTCAACTTACAATTTTACCGAAGCCAATTAACCTACAAACTTGCACATCTTTGGGGTGTGGGAGGAAACCGGTGCACCCGGAGAAAATCCATGCGTTTACAGGGAGAACGTAAAAACTCCGCCCCCTTAATAAAAATAGTTCTCAGCATTGTAGCACATTGTAGCGCATGAGTTCCAGACACAATCCAAACTCGATTTCCAAAATGGTGAACTCCAGACTCCTGAGCAAACCCTAAACAGTAGACATCACATTAGACACAAGTGGAAGTTAGGTCACTGTTCACCATGGCAATAAAATACTCACGGTAAAATCGTGCCAAGAGTTAGAGAACTGGGAGAGTGTTCGGAGGATTTTACACGGCAATACTTAAAGAGAATAATTAATTTGAGACTTGTTATTGTCTATTAAGCTTTATTAGTTACGGCCAATTGGTTAAGTGTTGCTCAGAATTGATTAATTCAAGTATTTCTTTCACATTTAAATTCGATATTGATAGTTATTCTTGTAAGTTAGTTAACATCATTAATTTTTCTGTCAGGTCAAACATCTCAAATTAAATAGCTTTTCTGGAATAATGTGGTAAAACCTATTCATTACTTCATCCCGCACAAGCCAAATACAATTGCCTAATATTTAATAATTGGTGTTCACCTTTGTCTGCTATTAGTGGATATTGATTCATTGAACAACATACATCTGAAGGTGATTAGTTACTGATCTCTAAAGCTTGCTAATCCATAATCAATTGTGATAAGCAACCATATCTGTTTCTTCCCACTTTTTACCTGATACACCCCCACTCCAATCCCTCTCCATCCTTTCAATCTGCTGCTTCTTGGGTCCTACCTGTTCTTGGCTGAGATCCCAGTGGAGGTGTTGCATTTTGTAAAGTCAAATCAGGTCGGTTTCACACTGAATGTTAGAAGCTTGGAGAGTGTTTTGTTTAGTTTAATTTAGTTTAGTGACAGCGCGGAAACAGGCCTTTCAGCCCACTGAGTCCAGGCCGACCAGCAATCCACGTACACAAGCACTATCCTGCGCACAAAGGACATTTTTGACAATTTTTACCAAAGCCAATTATCCTACAAACCTGTACGTCTTTGGAGCGTGAGAGGAAATCGGAGCTCCCAGAGAATACCCATGCGTTCACAGGGAAAACATACAAACTCCGTACAGCTCTAGTCAGGATCAAACCCGGGTCCCTGGCACTGTAAGGCAGCAACTCCACCGCTGCACCACTGTTGTAGGACAGAGGGACCTACAGTAGGCATCCCTGAAAGTGGCATCGCAGGTGGACAGGGTGATGAAGATGGCTTTAGATATGCTGGCCTTCATCAGTCAGGGCACTAAGCATAGAAGTTGGGATGTTATGTTGCAGTTGTACAAAGCAAGGGTGACACAGCACTGGGAGTATAGTGTTTAGTTTTGTTCACCCTGCCATAGGAAAGATGTAAAAAAAGTGCAAAAAAATATTTACGAGAATGTTGGCAGGAATTAGTTATAGGCTGACATTAGGTAGGCAAGGACTTTATTCCTTGGAGTGTGGGAAATTGAGTGGTGATCTTGTAGAGATATATAAAATCATGAGGGGCATTGATAGGGTGAATGCTCGCTGCCTTTTATCCCAGCTTTATCCTGAGAAAGGAAGATTTATCCTGAGAGAGGAAGATTTAATTAAAAAACTGAGGGGCAATTTTTTACACTGGGGGTGACACATATATTGAACAAACTTCCAGAGGAAGTGGTTAAGGAAGTTACAATAACAACACTAATTAAAATTGAACAGGTACATGGATAGAAAAGTTTTAGAGGAATATGGGTCCAACACATGGGGACTCTATGGAGGAAGATGAAATAGACCATGTTTTAAGCCTATGTTTTTACATCTGTTTGTACAGTAAAAAAAATGAGTTAATGGTTAATAAGACATTTTTAGCATTAACTTGTGATGGAAGAAATCAGAAAAACCCCACTAAATCTTGTATCAGAAATACAGATAGTTGTTCAATAAATATTGTTATGATGTGTGTATGGTACATATTCAAGCCTTAAACCAAGCCAAAGTCTGAATTGAGGATTTAACTGGATAACCACAATGAAACCCATTTATTCCAATTTTGGGTAACTAATCTACTAACAACACCCCCCCCCCCTCCCTCCCCTACCCACCCCACCTTCACTGTGCCCCACCTGGATTTGCAGCAATCCATCCCCCCCCCCCCCCCCCCCCCCTCCCATCTGCATTCCTTTTGCTGCACAATTTGCACCATCTTATCTCATACCTTTTCCCTCTTCATCTCTGGCCTTTATCCAACCATCTACCTATCAATAAATTCCCTCCCCTGTATCCAGCTGTCACGCTTTGTCCTGCCCCCATCTCTGTTCATGTTCCCCCCCGGACTCACTGAAGAAGGGATGACTCACAACCTGAAACATTGCTTATCCATGTCCTCCAGAAACGCGGTCTGACCCATTGATTTAATCCAGCCTGTTGTATTTTTTTAGATACAACAGTCGCCATGTTAAGGCAAGTTCTTTCTTTACACATCTTAGTCATTTTCAATGATTGATTTTCATATTTTGCTTGAGCAGCTTACAAACCAGCGGTATGAATGTTGACTTCGCTCATTTCAAGTAACCCCTGTGTTTCTTCTCAACCTCCCCCCCCCCCATCCTCCATTCCCCCACCCTAGTCATCCTACTAGTTCCACTGTTGGCATCCTTGTATCCCTCTCGTCATCACCTCTTCCCCAGCCAACAATGGACCATTATGAGCTCCACCCTTCCTTGGTCATCTGTTGCCGGCCCTGATTTGTTTTGGCCTTTTCCTACCTCCAGTCCCCCCCCATTCAATTTTCAGCCAGAAGAAGGATCCTGACCCGAAACGTCGCCCATCCTTTTTTCTCCAGAGATGCTGCATGACCCGCTGAGTTACTCCAGCACTTTGTGTCTTTCTTACACTTTTTCAATCTGTCGGTTTTATTCACCCTATGTCAAATCTGGCAGTAATTGCCTCCTCCCAAGTGCCTTTCAAAAGTCTCCTCCTCTCCAATAAATCTACTTTACATTTGTTCAATAAATCGATTGTTTGCTGTGATTACGTCGTCAAAGATCACTTAATTTAACACAACTTGATTCTTGATTTTATTCCCTGTCTAGTGGATTGCAATTTGCCTGTTAAACATTCCAGAGATGAGCAGAAAAAGCCACTAATACATCACTCCTCTAAATGCTTCTGTAAACTTGGCCAGTGGAAGCATATTGCAGCTTGTAGCACAATTCCCATTACAGACAGGATGGACTGAATTACTTTAAATCTACACTTACACTTCTGAGATGATTACGAGAATTTTTTTCCATCCTTCCTTCCCTCTATTCTCTCACTCGCTGGATTGTGCCTTTTATTTTAATCGCCTCCCATCTCAAAATTCCCACCACAGTGGGCAGCTGGTATATCTCACAACGTCAGAGACCAGTTTTGTTCCTGACTTTGGGTGCTTTCTGTGTGGAGTTTGCACGTTTTCCTTGTGACCTTGTGGGTTTCCTCTGCGTGTCCTCGTTTCAATGATTCAATGATACTTTATTTTCACGTGCATCTAGGTCCAGTGAAATTCTTTGTCTTTACATACGATCCAGTAAAATCACACAGCAGACTTCACCTAGGCAGTACACAAAGAGTCACCACATATCTGACGTCAACAACATTTCAGAAATTCTTAGTACAGTCTTATCTTCTCGCGGCGGCGAACCTGGCCTGTAGCTGCATGTGGCCGCGGGATCTCGCCTCGTTCTCGGCGGCCCCCCGCCAGGTCCATCCCACTTCCCAAAGACATGCAGGGTTGTAGGTCAATTGCTCCTAATGTGCAGGAATTGCTCCATACATTTGTCCTAATGTGTAGGGAATGGATAAAAAAGTGGGATGACATACAACTAGTGTAAACGGGCGATCGATGGTTGGTGTGGACTTGTTCGGCCGAATGCCTTGTTCCCATGCTGTATCTTTAAAAATCCAAACTAAATGAACTTTTCAAAGTTACAAAAGTTTTCAGTCTGAAGAAGACTCCTGACCCAAAACGTCACCTATCCATTTTCTCTATAGATACTGCTTGACACTGCAAGTTACTCCAGCATTCTGTGTCTATTTCTCAAAGATAAACATTTGTCCCTCCTTAACCCTATCCCTTTGTGAATATTGCTCTTATTTGGTCACGCCCTTCTTTTCTCCACCCTTCTCGACTTTTGTTTCTTATGGGGCTTTTTCACGGGGCGAGTTGACACAAGATGTCACCAGAGTGAAGTGGTCGTGGTCTAGCACGAGTCTCGCACGATATAACGGGGGGTAGATAAAGAGTTCCCACGGTACTCGGCATTTCTGTTATTTGTGCGAGTGACTTGTCCGTCTCCCGAGCTTTCGCGTTAAATCTTGAATGAACATCGTGAACTACACGTGACACAAATGATGTAACTTTTTTTTTCACACACTATAAATATCCTCCCTTGGTTGAATTGGCTCATTTGGAGACATGTTTTACTGTGTATGTGGGAGACACAGATGGACTGAGCACAGTACCTCGGTCTTACTGTGTGTGGGAGAGGGGGAGAAAGAGACGTACACTCACAGAGGCAGAGTCTCTCAGCCTGTGTAAGAGGGAGGGAGGGAGAGAGAGAGAGAGGCACACACAAGGTGGATGTGAAATCTCACCTGCCTGTTTCAGTGACAGACACCCACCGCCAGTAAATGAAGACACCCCCATCTGTCTCCCCCTCCTCTCCCTCGACTCCCCCACCTTTCCCTCCCAACTCCAGTCCCGTCCCGACCCCCTGGGAAACTGAATAGAGCAACAATATAGATATAGAAACTGAAACAATATAGAAACTGAATAGAGCAACATGGCAAAAACATCTCTGACATGCTTTACCCCCTTTCTTTGAGTATTTCTGGGAGCCATCTCTGCAAGTGTTCCTGTTAAAAAGATTATCCAACAATGACAATTAGGTGGGACGTCCTCGAAGGACACATGTTCCCTTGTCGATAATGAGACCACCTTTTTTACTCACCTTCTGTCCCCTCTGTCCAGCTTCCGGGTTTACCGTTCGCAGGAGTTCCCACGCGCTATATCTCTAAAATCTGAAGTTAGGTAATGTCTAAAGGAACTGCAGACGCTGGTTAATGCTGGTTAATACGCACAGAAGGACACAAAATGTTGGTGTAACTCAGCAGGTAAGTCAGATCTGGGAAGAAAAACATAAAAAGCTGGAGTAAGTCAGCGGGTCAGGCAGCATCTCTGGAGAAAAAGAATAGGTGGCGATTCGAATCGGAACCCTTCTTCAGACAGCCTAATCGGAATTGAGTCTGAAGATGTGTCTCGTCCCGAAACATCAGCTATTTTTCCCCAGAGATGCTGCTTGACTCGCTGAGTTACTCCAGCTTTCTGTGTCTGTCTTCGGTTTAAACCAGCATGTGCAGTTCACTCCTTACACGGGTCTCTGTACAACATTGATTGGTAGCGTTCCGGACCCTGCTTCGGAAAGGCATCGATCGCTAGTCGGCGAGGACTCCGACCTGTATCTCACAAAGAAGTACATGTGAAAAATTTCTCACGGACCATAAAAATGCGTAACCTTTCAGTAAAGTCCCTTTTAAAGTCCCTTTTAAAGATTATATTTATTTTCTTGAATCTCATTAACATAACTCATGAATAAGTTGATGTCCATATGCGGATGCAAATCTTTATTTTTATTTATTTTTTAAATTCAATCCCACAGAAGATAATTTTTATTCACCTTCTGTCCCCTCTGTCCAGCTTCCGGGTTCACCATTCGCAGGAGTTCCCACGGTACCCGCAAGAGTTATTACGGATATCGCACTGGCCACTACGTCCATATAATGTTGCAATGTTCAACCACAAGTGTACAAGTCACTCTTGGAGAAATTCAAACTTTCTTGAATTTTCTCCCGAGTGACCAAGATACACGACTACCTGCCGTTAGCGCTATGGTGGTCCACGGTGGTCCACGAATGCCGTACTGTTATCGCACGAGGTTCCCACGATGTTAAGCTCTGGTTAACTCTTGCGTCAAGTCGCCCCGTGAAAAGGCCGCTTTATTCATCTATTTCTCTGCCAACTTATCTTTGATTGACTTTCCTCAGGCACAATTCTATTCTGAATCGTTGAGACTGTCAGTCAAAAACAGAATGGTGCAAACATGAATTATTCTGCCTTTGTTGTTGAATTTTTCCTGTCCTTACTTACTCTTTCTCTCGCAATCAAAATTGTCTCTATATTTTCACCATAACGGGACATAATTGGATCTGATCGCCGGCATGTTATGATGAGTTCATAATGCCGCACATCTTGTTATTGTGCAACGATCGCTCCATGCTTCATTGTTCTAGGAGGGTGGAGTTCAAACATATGTGATGTGTTTCAGCCTGAAACATTCTCTTTATATAACTACATTCGTACAATGTGGAAATTCGTACAATTTATATAACTGCATTCGCACATCATCAAACACAAGCCCAGTCATTCCTCCTCCTCCCCGCCCCTGTCAGGCAGAAGATACAGAAACTTGAAAGTGCACACCAACAAACTCAGGAACAGCTTCTTCCCGGAGATAGACACAACAAGTTGGAGTAACTCAGCGGGTCAGGGAGCATCTTTGGAAAAAAGGAATGGGTGTCATTTCGGGTTCTTCTGAAGAAGGGTAGCAATCCGAAACATCACCTATTCCATCTTTCCAGAGATGCTGCCTGACTCGATGCATTACTCCGGCTTTTTGTGTCTATCTTCGGTGTAAACCAGTATCTGCAGTTCCATCCTAAACTGCTTTTTGCCTTCTGTTATCAGGCTTATGAATAGTCCTTGCATGAGATAAGGTACTGCCTGATTCACTTCTACCCCATTGCAGACATTGGACTCTGAAATTGGTGCGCTACAATGTTGAGAACTATATTCTGCACTCTACCTTCCCTTTGTACTTGGGTATGACTAGTATAATATTATCTGATGTGAGTTGATAACATGCAAAACAAATACTTCTCATTGTATCTTGGTACACATGACAATAATAAACTTAAACCTTGACAATGAGGTTTTCTCTCCAGAATCTACATTGTAAAGAGGGACCTCTCCATTTCCAAAGAGTTTTGAGAGACCTTATCGTACAGGGTCATTCTCCAGGCTACTGGGTCCTAGAGGTTGCACTGATAACTGAGATAGCTATATCTTTATGGAGAGGCCTGTCTGGTAGGCTTGGACCAGGAGAAGGCATCCAACAAACTCAGGAACAGCTTCTACATGTACATGAGTGACGTGCTCCCCAAAATAGGCTTTGGGAGGAAATCAGGAATTGGTTCCAACTGCCCTACACCGATATCTGTAGTGCAATCCAAATCAATGGGTGGGAATCAGACAGCCTCCTCTTCAGGTCTGGTGTCAGGCAGGGTTGCCCTCTCTCCCCTGTCTTGTTCGTCGGGTGTATTGAACTTTTTGTCGAGCCCATCAAGAAGGACATGATGATGAGAGGAATGACATTGCCAGACAGGGGGCACTCAGGTCAAAACCTCCCTGTACATGGACGATGTCGCCGTCTTCTGCTCCAATCCAGGGTCGGTCCGCAGATTGATTAGTGTCTGCGCCCAGTTTGAGTCGGTCACGGGAGCCAGGGTGAACCTCAGAAAGAGCGAGGCCATGCTCTTTGGCAACTGGCCCGACCAATCTTCCGTCCCCTTCACCATCAAGCCTGACTTCTTGAAGGTGCTGGGAATCTGGTTCGGGGGGGCCGAGGCATGTGACAAGAATTGGCTGGAGCGGATAGCCAAGGTGGGGAAGAAACTGGAACTGTGGAGGCAACGCTCCCTCTCTATGACGGGGAAAAATTTGGTCATCAGGTGTGAGGTGCTCTCGGGGCTGCTGTACTTGGCGCAAGTGTGGCCTGTCCCTCCCTCCTTGGTCACAGGGATCACCTGGGCCGTCTTCCAATTAATCTGGGGGGTCGAGGATAGACCGGGTGCGACGGGCCACAATGTACAAGTCGGCAGACAACAGGGGTAAAAGCGTGCCCAACGTCACCCTCACCCTGATGGCCACCTTCGTGTGTGGCTGCATCAGGCGGAGCGTCGAGCCAAGGTACGTGGGCACTGTTACCTGCTGAGCTTCTACCTGTCCCCGGTATGGCGAAGGATGGGCCTGGCACAGATGCCACGTAATGTGCCAGTCAGCTGCACATTGCTGCACCATCTGTCATTAGTGGAAAAGTTCTTCCGGACCAACACCTTTGACCACATGTCCATCGGGCAGCGGTCAGCATGGAATGTCCTGCAGGCACTGCAGGGAAAGGATTCGATCCGGTGGCGTGGTTCCCAGAGCAGACTGCCCAGCTTGTCTGGCAAAAAGCCTCATCGCCAGAACTCGCCAACAAGCACCAAGACCTGGCTTGGCTGGCGGTGAGGGGAGCCCTCCCAGTCAGATCCTTCCTGCACCGTCCGAACCTCACTACCAACGCAAGCTGCCCTCGGTACGGCTGCTATGGAGAGGTGACGGTTTCCCGCCTCTTCACAGAGTGTGGATTTGCAAAGAGAGTGGAGAGGTTTGCAAGGGTCCCTGTCACGGTTTATTCCGAACAGCTCTGTGACAGAGGGCTGTGTGATTTACGGACTGTTCCCAGGGACACATTCAGAGACTGACATCGAGTGTTGCTGGAGGGTCATCAAGCCGGTGAAAGACACTCTTCGGTCTGCCCAAGTGTTGTTGACCACCCAGCGGAGCGAGATGTCCGTCGGGGAAAGTTGCCGACTGGCCCGCTGCAGACTGCGGGAGTACATGCTGAGGTACGCACTGAAGCTCGGTGCAGCCAACGCCAAGGCTCTGTGGGGGAGGACCACAGTCTAAGGTCCTTCTGCTGTTGGACATGGGGGGCAGGGTGTGGTGGAAATGCCCCTCAAAATAAGGGAAGGGATTCCACGACAGTGGGCCACATGTGTGGCAAGGGTGGGGGATAAATTTATGTGATTTGTGTAAACAGTATTGAGTGTATGTATAGCCTCCGGGAATGTTGGATGGAGGTTTGTAAGGATCATGTATTATATTATATTTATTTCCTGAATAAAGTATATTTTTAAATTAAAAATAATTTAAATATCTCCATGCAGGAAGCCACAAGAATGCAAGTGTGTTTTGTCCTTAGATAGATTTGAACTGAGTATGACACTATTGAATGTGTAGACACTGAGAATGTATGAAGAGTTTTTGTTACGCATTTATTTTTATTCTATACTAGACTAAGTGGGACCCGTTGGGTCCCAGCATCACACTGGAGGGCTGGTCATCCAACGCAATATTCCACCGCTCCACCAATTCCAATATTGGTGGCCAGTGGTGGGGGGGGGGGGGCTTTCTGGAGCGCTAGTATGGGTGTTGTGGGCTGAAGGGACTGGTTTCCAGAGGGCTAGTATGCAAATTGTGCGCCAAATGGATTCTTGGGCTGGCGTCTCAGTCAATCAAGCCTGTTGTGCTGGCAACTCACTCACTCAGGGCTGGTGGGCTGGTAGTTGACTCACGGCTAATCCTTGAAATTCTATTTCAAGCAGGGTATAAGGCCACCAAATTCAAGTGCAGTTTCATACCATTTGAAGTAGGGTGCAAAGCCACTAAAGACAGCGAGTCGTGACCTCTCCCACCTCCATCTTGCAGAGACTGAGCCACACCCACATTTCCGGGTTTTATAACCCCTCTCCCCCCACCGGAAAAGGTGTGGCTTTCATGGAGGGATTGACAGGAGAGAGATTCTCAACATTTAAAAAAAAACTAATAACACTTTTATTTTTCATTGATGGGAAGAATTATCTGCACCTGCTCAGCGGAGGGGGACTGAGTAAGATGGCCAAAAATCACAGCCGTAAGTGGTAGCGTTTTATCTAAAATCAATATACAGTGCAAACAGGAAGTGCATTTACAGTAGTGCCTTTTAACTTCAATCCAAATCACCCAAGTCACCATTTGCAGTAAGTAGTCCATTTCAACTTCATGCCACCATTTGCAGTAAGTAGTGCCTTTTAACTTCAAGCCACCATTTGCAGTAAGTAATGCCTTTCAACTTCAAGCCAATGCACCCAAGCCACCATTTGCAGTAAGTAGTGCCTTTCAACTTCAAGCCAAAGCAACCAAGCCACCATTCGCAGTATAGTGCCTTTCAACTTCAAGCCAAAGCTCCCAAGCCATCATTTGCAGTAAGTAGTGCCTTTCAACTTCAAAACACCCGCCACCATTTGCAGTAAGTGGTGTGTTTCAACTTCAAGCCACACCCAAGCCACCATTTGCAGTAATTAGTAAATTGCAGTAGCCTCACCGCTGCCTACGACACTGTCCAGCACCGCACCATGATCAGGAAACTTTGACATGACTGGTGACCTCGACCTGTGCCAAGTCATCAAAAGCCTTCTCAACAACAGGCGCTTCTTCGTTCAACTAAACGACAAGAAGAGCAAATGGAAAGCCCAAAAGAATGGCCTACCACAAGGCAGCGTACTGGCCCCCCTCCTCTTCAACATCTACACTAACGACCAACCACTTCCCCCACAATGCCGCCGCTTCATCTATGCTGATGACCTCTGCATCACCACCCAACAGGAGAACTTCCAGAAGATCGAGTCTGTCCTGGAAAGCGTCCTCCAAGAGATGACAACCTACTACAATAACAACCACCTGAAACCCAACCCATCAAAAACCCAACTCTGCAGCTTCCATCTTAAAAATCGAGATGCAGGAAAACAACTGAGCGTCTCATGGGATGGCCACAAACTCTCCAACCACTTCCACCCCGTGTACCTCGGAGTCACACTCGACAGGACACTCTTTCAAAACCCACCTTCAGAACACCAAAGCCAAGGTCAACACACGCAACAACGTCCTGCGCAAACTGGTAAACTCAAAGTGGGGCGCTGATCCACCAACCATCCGTGCAACTGCCCTAGCCCTGTGCTTCTCCACAGCTGAATACGCGTGCTCAAGCTGGAGCCGCTCCCACCACACCAAACTGGTTGACACAGCCCTCAACGACACCTGCCGCATTATCACGGGATGCATAAAGACAACGCCAGTCCCGTGCCTCTACGCCCTAGCTGGTATTGCCCCCCCCATATCAGACGATCCATCGTCGCCCAAGACGAGCGGAGAGCACAGGAGATCGATACCAGGCACCCCCTGCATGGACACACAGCACCTCCACCCCGACTGAAATCCAGAGCCAGTTTCTTGCAGACAGTCCCACCTCTTCAGACAACCAAAGAAACAGCAAGGACCAACATCTGGAAAGATGAATGGAACCAGCTCAACACACGAGCCCATGACTGGATGGAGAGAAGAATCACTCCGACTGAATGCCTTGCCAGCGGGCACGACCTCCCATGGCCAACCTGGAAGACCCTCAACAGATTACGAGTGGAGCAGGTGAGGTGCAAAGCACTTATGAAAGCATGGAACTACCAGGCAGAAGACACATGCAGCTGTGGAGCAGTACAGACAATGTCCCACCTACTGGAGTGTGACGACGCCCCCCAGTGCAGCCCCCAGGACCGGGCTGAACCGACCCGACCAGCTGTGACCTGCGCCAGATACCGGCAGAACGACATCTGAGATTGCAACAGACTCGAAGAAGAAGTAATTAGTGCCTTTCAACTTCAAGCCAAAGCAACCAAGCCACCATTCGCAGTAATAGTGCCTTTCAACTTCAAGCCAAAGCAACCAGTCACCATTTGCAGGAAGTAGTGCCTTTCAACTTCAAGTCAAAGCTCCCAAGCCACCATTTGCAGTAAGTAGTGCCTTTCAACTTAAAGCCTAAGCAACCAATCCACCATTTGCAGTAAGTAGTGCCTTTCAACTTCAAGCCAAAGCAACCAATCCACCATTTGCAGTAAGTAGTGCCTTTCAACTTCAAGCCAAAGCAACCAATCCACCATTTGCAGTAAGTAGTGCCTTTCAACTTCAAGCCAAAGCAACCAATCCACCATTTGCAGTGCCTTTCAACTTCATGCCACCATTTGCAGTAAGTAGTGTCTTTTAACTTCAAGCCACACCCAAACCACACCCAAGCCACCATTTGCAGTAAGTAGTGCCTTTCAACTTCAAGCCAAAGCAACGAGTCACCATTTGCAGGAAGTAGTGCCTTTCAACTTCAAGTCAAAGCTCCCAAGCCACCATTTGCAGTAAGTAGTGCCTTTCAACTTAAAGCCTAAGCAACCAATCCACCATTTGCAGTAAGTAGTGCCTTTCAACTTCAAGCCAAAGCAACCAATCCACCATTTGCAGTAAGTAGTGCCTTTCAACTTCAAGCCAAAGCAACCAATCCACCATTTGCAGTGCCTTTCAACTTCATGCCACCATTTGCAGTGTAGTGTCTTTTAACTTCAAGCCACACCCAAACCACACCCAAGCCACCATTTGCAGTAAGTAGTGCCTTTCAACTTCAAGCCAAAGCAACCAAGCCACCATTTGCAGTAATAGTGCCTTTCAACTTCAAGCCAAAGCTCCCAAGCCACCATTTGCAGTAAGTAGTGCCTTTCAATTTCAAGACACACCCAAGGGAGGGAGGGAGGGGAGGGGGGGGGGGGGAGTCTTTCTGGAGCGCTAGTATGAACCATTTTAGAACCAATAGACATTTATTGCAAGCTTTAGAACCAATAGACATTTTTTTGCAAGCTTTAGAACTAATAGAGACACTTTATGCAAGCTTTAGAACCAATAGACATTTTTTTGCAAGCTTTAGAACCAATAGACATTTTTTGCAAGCTTTAGAACCAATAGACATTTTTTGCAAGCTTTAGAACCAATAGACATTTTTTGCAAGCTTTAGAACCAATAGAGACACTTTTTGCAAGCTTTAGAACCAATAGAGACATTTTTTTTCAAGCTTTAGAACCAATAGAGACATTTATTGCAAGCTTTAGAACCAATAGAGACATTTTTTTGCAAGCTTTAGAACCAATAGAGACACTTTTTGCAAGCTTTAAACCAATAGAGACACTTTATGCAAGCTTTAGAACCAATGGACATTTTTTTGCAAGCATTAGAACCAATGGACATTTTTTTGCAAGCATTAGAACCAATAGACATATTTTGCAAGCTTTAGAACCAATAGCCATTTTTTGCAAGCTTTAGAACCAATAGAGACACTTTTTGCAAGCTTTAGAACCAATAGAGACACTTTTTGCAAGCTTTAGAACCAATAGAGACACTTTTTGCAAGCTTTAGAACCAATAGAGACACTTTTTGCAAGCTTTAGAACCAATGGACATTTTTTGCAAGCTTTTGAACCAATGGACATTTTTTTGCAAGCTTTAATAATAATAATAATAAATTTTATTTATGGGCACCTTTCAAGAGTCTCAAGGTCACCTTACAAAAATTGAGCAGGTAGAGGAAAAACATGTAAGGGGAATGAAATAAATAGAGACATGACTAGTACACAAAGTAAAGGCAGAATTCAATACAAAACACAGTATGAGGCAATTAATGCACAGATGAAAAGGGACGGGGACGTGGGGCTAAGGATAGGCAGAGGTGAAGAGATGGGTCTTGAGGCGGGACTGGAAGATGGTGAGGGACACGGAATTGCGGATGTTGGGGGAGGGAGTTCCAGAGCCTGGGAGCTGCCCTGGAGAAGGCTCTGTCCCCAAAACTGCGGAGGTTGGACTTGTGGATGGAGAGGAGACCGGCTGATGTGGATCTGAGGGACCGTGAGGGTTGGTAGGGGGAGAGGAGGTCAATGAGATATGGGGGGGCCAGATGGTGGAGCGCTTTGTAGGTGAGGATCAGGATTTTGTAGGTGATCCGGTGGGAGATGGGAAGCCAGTGAAGTTGTTTGAGGACTGGAGTGATGTGATGCCAGGATTTGGTATGGGTGATGAGTCGGGCTGCTGCATTCTGGACCAGTTGGAGTCGGTTGATGTAGGTGGAGCTGATGCCAAGGAGAAGTGAGTTTAGAACTAATGGACATTTTTTTTGCAAGCTTTAGAACCAATAGACATCTTTTTGCAAGCGTTAGAACCAATAGACATCTTTTTGCAAGCTTTAGAACCAATAGACATTTTTTTGCAGGATTTAGAACCAATAGACATTTTTTTGCAAACTTTAGAACCAATAGACATTTTTTTGCAAGCTTTAGAACCAATAGACATTTTTTTGCAAGCTTTAGAACCAATAGACATTTTTTGCAAGCTTTAGAACCAATAGAGACACTTTTTGCAAGCTTTAGAACCAATAGAGACACTTTTTGCAAGCTTTAGAACCAATAGACATTGTTTTGCAAGCTTTAGAACCAATAGACATTTTTGTAAGCTTTAGAACCAATAATGATACTTTTTGAAAGCTTTAGAACCAATAGACATTTTTTTGCAAGCTTTAGAACCAATAGACACATTCTGCAAGCATTTTAGAACCACTAAGGGCACTTACATTTGAGTAGACATGTGTTAGGTGTTATTCACAGCTCAGAGAAACGTGACCCTCTGCCTTCTTCCAGCTTGCAGACACTGATTGAGGCACACCACTTCCTGGTTTTATAGTCCCTCCCCCCTGCCGCCAGCGGGGGCAGCAGAGAGAATGGGGAATTTTGTAAAAACATTAATATCTCTGTCATTTTTAATCGACAGGAAAAATCCTCAGCACACATATGGCGGAGGGGGGCTCTGAGCGAGGTGGCCAAAAATGACGGCCGTAGGTGGTGGCGTTCTCTCGGAAATCGCAGCAAAGATCGCCAAAACCGGTCAAGAACAGAGTTTTAATAATATAGACTAGACTAAGTGGGACCCGTTGGGTCCCAGCATCACACAGGAGGGCTGGTCATCCAACGCAATATTCCACCTCTCCACCAATTCTAATATTGGTGGCCAGTTGTGGGGGGGGGGGGGCTTTCTGGAGCGCTAGTATGGGTGTTGTGGGCTGAAGGGACTGGTTTCCAGAGGGCTAGTATGCAAATTGTGCGCCAAATGGATTCTTGGGCTGGCGTCTCAGTCAATCAAGCCTGTTGTGCTGGCAACTCACTCACTCAGGGCTGGTGGGCTGGTAGTTGACTCACGGCTAATCCTTGAAATTCTATTTCAAGCAGGGTATAAGGCCACCAAATTCAAGAGCAGTTTCTTACCACTTCTAGCAGGGTGCAAGGCCACCAAATTCAAGTGCAGTTTCATACCATTTGAAGTAGGGTGCAAAGCCACTAAAGACAGCGAGTCGTGACCTCTCCCACGTCCATCTTGCAGAGACTGAGCCACACCCACATTTCCGGGTTTTATAACCCCTCCCCCCCAGCGGAAAAGGTGTGGCTTTCATGGAGTGATTGACAGGAGAGAGATTCTCAACATTAAAAAAAAAACTAATAACACTTTTATTTTTCATTGATGGGAAAAATTATCTGCACCTGCTCAGCGGAGGGGGACTGAGTAAGATGGCCAATAAGTGGTAGCGTTTTATCTAAAATCAATATACAGTGCAAACAGGAAGTAAGTGCATTTACAGTAGTGCCTTTTAACTTCAATCATATAACCATATAACCATATAACAATTACAGCACGGAAACAGGCCATCTCGACCCTTCTAGTCCGTGCCGAACACGTATTCTCCCCTAGTCCCATATACCTGCGCTCAGACCATAACCCTCCATTCCTTTCCCGTCCATATAACTATCCAATTTATTTTTAAATTATAAAAAACGAACCTGCCTCCACCACCTTCCCTGGAAGCTCATTCCACACAGCCACCACTCTCTGAGTAAAGAAGTTCCCCCTCATGTTACCCCTAAACTTCTGTCCCTTCATTCTCAAGTCATGTCCCCTTGTTTGAATTTTCCCTACTCTCAGTAGGAAAAGCTTATCCACGTCAACTCTGTCTATCCCTCTCATCATTTTAAAGACCTCTATCAAGTCCCCCCTTAACCTTCTGCGCTCCAAAGAATAAAGCCCTAACTTGTTCAACCTTTCTCTGTAACTTAGTTGCTGAAACCCAGGCAACATTCTAGTAAATCTCCTCTGTACTCTCTCTATTTTGTTGACATCCTTCCTATAATTAGGCGACCAAAATTGTACCCCATACTCCAGAATTGGCCTCACCAATGCCTTGTACAATTTTAACATTACATCCCAACTTCTATACTCAATGCTCTGATTTATAAAGGCCAGCACACCAAAAGCTTTCTTTACCACCCTATCTACATGAGATTCCACTTTCAGGGAACTGTGCACAGTTATTCCCAGATCCCTCTGTTCACCTGCATTCTTCAATTCCCTACCATTTACCATGTACGTCCTATTTTGATTTGTCCTCCAAAGCACCCAAGCCACCATTTGCAGTAAGTAGTCCATTTCAACTTCATGCCACCATTTGCAGTAAGTAGTGCCTTTTAACTTCAAGCCATTGCATCCAAGCCACCATTTGCAGTAAGTAATGCCTTTCAACTTCAAGCCAATGCACCCAAGCCACCATTTGCAGTAAGTAGTGCCTTTCAACTTCAAGCCAATGCACCCACGCCACCATTTGCAGTAAGTAATGCCTTTCAACTTCAAGCCAATGCACCCAAGCCACCATTTGCAGTAAGTAGTGCCTTTCAACTTCAAGCCACACCCAAGCCACCATTTGCAGTAATTAGTGCCTTTCAACTTCAAGCCAAAGCAACCGCCACCATTCGCAGTAATAGTGCCTTTCAACTTCAAGCCAATGCTCCCAAGCCATAATTTGCAGTAAGTAGTGCCTTTCAACTTCATGCCACCATTTGCAGTAAGTGGTGTCTTTCAACTTCAAGCCACACCCAAGCCATCATTTGCAGGAAGTAGTGCCTTTCAACTTCAAGCCACACCCAAGCCATCATTTGCAGGAAGTAGTGCCTTTCAACTGCAAGTCAAAGCTCCCAAGCTACCATTTGCAGGAAGTAGTGGCTTTTAACTTCAAGCCATTGCATCCAAGCCACCATTTGCAGTAAGTAGTGCCTTTCAACTTCATGCCACCATTTGCAGTAAGTGGTGTCTTTCAACTTCAAGCCACACCCAAACCACACCCAAGCCACCATTTGCAGTAAGTAGTGCCTTTCAACTTCAAGCCAAAGCAACCAAGCCACCATTTGCAGTAATAGTGCCTTTCAACTTCAAGCCAAAGCTCCCAAGCCACCATTTGCAGTAAGTAGTGCCTTTCAATTTCAAGACACACCCAAGCCAACCAGGGAGGGAGAGAGAGGCTTTCTGGAGCGTTAGTATGAACCATTTTAGAACCAATATACATTTTTTTGCAAGCATTTTAGAACCAATAGACATATTTTTACAAGCTTAGAACCAATAGCCGTTTTTTTGCAAGCATTAGAACCAATAGAGACATGTTTTTGCACGCTTTAGAACCAATAGAGACATTTTTTTGCAAGCTTTAGAACCAATAGAGACATGTTTTTGCAAGCTTTAGAACCAATAGAGACATTTTTTTTGCATGCTTTAGAACCAATAGAGACATTTTTTTGCAAGCTTTAGAACCAATAGACATCTTTTTGCAAGCTTTAGAACCAATAGACATTTTTTGCAAGCATTAGAACCAATAGACATATTTTTGCAAGCTTTAGAACCAATAGACATATTTTTGCAAGCTTTAGAACCAATAGACATATTTTTGCAAGCTTAGAACCAATAGCCATTTTTTTGTAAGCTTTAGAACCAATAGAGACATTTTTTGCAAGCTTTAGAACCAATAGAGACACTTTTTGCAAGCTTTAGAACCAATAGACATGTTTTTGCAAGCTTTAGAACCAATAGACATTTTTGCAAGCTTTAGAACAAATAGAGATACATTTTGAAAGCTTTAGAACCAATAGACATTTTTTTGCAAGCTTTAGAACCAATAGACACATTCTGCAAGCATTTTAGAACCACTAAGGGCACTTACATTTGAGTAGACATGTGTTAGGTGTTATTCACAGCTCAGAGAAACGTGACCCTCTGCCTTCCTCCAGCTTGCAGACACTGATTGAGGCACACCACTTCCTGGTTTTATAGTCCCTCCCCCCTGCCGCCAGCGGGGGCAGCAGAGAGAATGGGGAATTTTGTAAAAACATTAATATATCTGTCATTTTTAATCGACGGGAAAAATCCTCGACACACATGTGGCGGAGGGGGGCTCTGAGCGAGGTGGCCAAAAATGACGACCGTAGGTGGTGGCGTTCTCTCGGAAATCGCAGCACAGATCGCCAAAACCGGTCAAGAACAGAGTTTTAGTAATATAGATAATGTTTATTTTTAGAAAAAAAAATCTCCACACCATGGCAGCACTGTGGCGCAGTTGGTAGTGCCGTTGCCTCACAGCAGCAGAGACCCACGTTCGATCCTGACCTCGGGTGCTATCTGTGTGGAGTTTGCACGTTCTCCCTGTGAGAGCGTGGGTTTACTCCAGGTACTCCGGTTTCCTTCTGCTTGCCAAAGGTGCGTGGGTTTGTGGGTTTATTGGCTTCTGTAAATTGCTCCTAGCCGGTATGGAGTGGGACAACATAGAACCAGTGTGAACGGGTGATCGATGATCTGCATGGAGTTTGTGGGCTGAAGGGTCTGTTCCCATGCTGTATCTACAAACTGAAAAAAACTAAACAGTGTGCAGCTGCTTTTATGAGGAAATTTATTTTTGTGACAAATGTCTATTTCAAGATTTAATTCCAGCTGCTACTTCTGTTCCTCTGCCTGGCACTGATGCTTTGTGCAGCCTGACAACTCTCTGTCTGGTGCTCACTGACACTGACAGGATCTTCTTTCCCTGTTCCTTAATAACTTTGATATTCAATGCCCTCAGCATCTTCCTATAATCTTGCCCTGAGAATTCACTTACAGATGTGTCCCTTTTACACCCTTCTAACCCCATCTCCCAGTACAATGGTTCAATTTGTTGGTTCAATGGATCTTTTATTATCACATGTTCCAAAGTACAATTACATTTTTATTTGCATACAGATCAATAGAATTATTGCCATACATAAGGTCATAAGTGAGAGGAGTAGAATGAGGCCATTTGGCCCATCTAGTCTACACCGCCATTCAATCATGGCTAATCTATCTTTCCTCCTCTAACCCCATTCTCCTGCCTTCTGCCCATAACCTCAGACACCTGTATTAATCAAGAATCTATCCATCACTGCCTTAAATATATCCACTGAATGTTCCTCCACAGCCTTCTGAGGCAGAATTCCACAGATTCACCACCCTCTGACTAAAGACATTTCTCCTCATCTCCTTCCAAAAAAAACATCCTTTAATTCTGAGGCTATGACTTTTAGTCCTGGACTCTCCCACTAGTAGAAGCATCCTCTCTACATCCACTCTATCCAAGCCTTTCACTATTCTCTACGTTTCAATGAGGTCCCCCCTCATTCCTATAAATCCCAGCGCCGTCAAACGTTCATCGTAAGTTAACCTACTCATTGCTGGGATCATTCTTATAAACCTCCTCTGGATCCTCTCCAGAGCCAGCACATCCTTCCTCTCTCAGATATTCCAAATGTGGCCTGACCAGTGCCTTATAGAGCCTCAGCATTGTATCACTGTTTTTGTATATAAGCCCTCTCAAAATAAATGCATTGCATTTGCTTTCTTTACTACAGATTGGACTTGCAGATTAACTTTGTACATACTGTAAGAACAATCCCCGATTAAGTACATCATGCATGGAAATATTTCACTATGTAAGAGTCGCCAGATTTTGGTGCCATTTCCAAAGTCCCATGTGCAGGTGAGCATAAACATTCATTGCAGCCATCGCTATCATCCAAATCGCCAGCGAACCGTCGTCCCTCTACTCGCCCGTCTGTCCACATTCAGCCTTTCGTGCCCCCGGGGCACCTCCCGCAGTCAACCTTGGGGGAGTGGATGTTAACATTCCCGGCTCCTTCTCTCCGGCCTTTTGTCCAGCGTCCTACGTCTGCCTCCGTCCAACTCCCTCCACCCTAGATAGATACAAAAAGCTGGAGTGACTCAGCAGGACAGGCAGCATCTCTGGAGAGAAGGAATGGGTGACGTTTCGGGTTGAGACCCTTCATCTGAAGCAGCCCTCTCTATAAAATATACAACTTTGGCTACGTCCCTCAGTACAGCCCTACAGCCCTGTCCAGCAGTATACTCTCATAGCAAAGTCATTCAGTGTACCCCTGAGGGACAAAGCTATAGGGTGGACTGGAGCACCACAAACTGCTGCTGCGGGACTCTAGCGCAAAACACAAAGTACTGGTTGAACTCAGAGGGTTCTTGCTTTTACTTGTTCGTTTTAGAACAGCACAGTGTAGGGTTAGAGCTGCTGCCTTACTGCGCCAGAGATCCTGACTATGCGTGTTGGCTGTGTGGAGTTTGTACAGTCTCCCTTTCCCCGGGTGCTCCGGTTTCCTCCCACACTTCAAAGACTTATAGGTTTGAAGGTTAATTGGCTTCAGTAAAAATTATAAATTGTCCCTAGTGTTTAGGATAGTGCTACTGTATGGGGTGATCGCTGGTCGGCACGGACTCAGTGGGCCGATTGGATAGACTTGGAATGCTGGAAGTTGATTGTAGACTTGATATAAAGTATATTAAGTTATGAGAGGCATAGATAGTCGGAACCTTTTTCCCAGGGTTGAAATGTCCGATGCTGGAGGGCAAAGTTGTGGGATGAGAGGGGGAAAAGTTTAATGGAGATGTGCGGGCAATTTGTTTACACAGAGATTAGTGGGGGCCTGGGGTGGTGATGGAGGCAGACTTGAAGAGGCTTCTGGATAGGCACATGGAAATGCAGGGAATAGAGGGACTAGGACCATGTGCAGGCAGATGAGATCAGTTCAAGTAGGTATCATGTTCAGCATGAACATTGTGGGCTAAAGGGACCGTTCCTGTGCCATACTGTTCTATGTTCTCTGCTCCAATATACCCTAGCAGCAACGGCCCCCAGAATACCTTGGTGGTCATGCCTCTCGGTATGCCATGCTGCCTGATACCTCGATAAGAAACAAAGAACTGCAGACAAAATGTGTAGGAAGGAACTGCAGATGATAGTTTACACCAAAGATAGGCACAAAAAGCTGGAGTAACTCAGCGGGTCTAGAGAAAAGGAATAGGTGACGTTTCGGGTCGAGACCCTTTCTCAGTGCCTGCCAGACACCTTGATACATGAGCCCTGTCCCTCAGTATTCCCCAGCTACTCAATCCCTCAATGCACTCCGACACCAATGCCTCTCAGTACCGGCCTGAGGTCCAATCCCTTCTTGCACTCCTACAGGTTGCCCACTCTGTTGACCCACTGTCCAAGTCCACAACCGAGCCCCTCTCTACACCCCTGTCCTCTCCACCTTCCTGCACCCCAGTCCCTCGATGCGTTGCTACATCTTTGTCCCTGAGCAGCTTTGCGCTGTCTGATCGCTTCCCAAACGCCTTGTGACTTCCCCGTGAAACCACAACTCATCCTCACAGTGGTCGTTTGAATTTTAATAGTTCCGTTCCTGTTATTATTTCTTTCAAAATTCACATTTTCCCGCTGATTTATGCTGATTGAGCTGTTTGCATGATGAATGGTGACAGCTTTTTCAGATGGGGACTATAATATCTCAAGAATGAGTGTTTTTGATTTTGCAATCATATCTCAGTGAAATTTTATTGTAAAAATACATGACAAAAGAAGCCATGAATCTTGGGGATAGAAACACAACTGTGTCAGAAATGTGAAGAGAGCCATAATCAACGGTTTGATAATGTCTTGATCCAGAGATTGATTGAGAAACAAGTCTACATTTAAATATTAATCTTCATTTTTATTCGAGATCGTGGCAATCGGTGCTGATGTTGTTAATGTGATAAAATATGTCTTTCTCTGTCTCCATTAACATCTATTTCAATTCATCCATCTCTGTCCACATCTATGTGTAATGCAGATTTATCCATACCTATTTACAGTGCTACCCATTTATTCTGACCGCACATAAATTAATTTGCTGGCTTTGTCCACCACATAACAAAGTCATGACCCACTTCTTTATTTTCCTTTACAATTTAAACCTTTCTACCTTGACATCGCCATTTCAAGCTAACTGTTAGTGGATTAGTACGGGTGTCTATGAAGAGGAATTTTTGTACTCAGAGGGTGGTGAATCTGTGGAATTCTTTGCAACAGAAGGATAGATTAGTCATGATTGAATGGCAGAGTAGACTTGATGGGCCGAATGGCCTTATTCTGCTCTGATCACTTATGACCTTATGACTTTATCGAATGGCAGAGTAGACTTGATGGGCCGAATGGCTTAATCCTGCTCCCATAACTTATAAACAAGAATTTATGAACTCATGAAGTCAACAAGCAGTCTTTTTTTGCCACTCAGAGAGTCAAGACAGCGTCAATTGTGTTTAATTGTGAGATGTACCGACAATGGAACAATGAAATTCTTACCTGCAGCATAACAGGCCTGTATGCAATACAGACGGATAATATATATTTTAATTTATATATTAGTGCAACCAAAGACAGTCCACAGAAGTTCAGAGTTGCTGAGGCTAGTGTTGTGTAGTGTCTAAGAGCCTGATGGTTATTGGGAGGAAGTTTTTCTTGATCTTGGTGGTCATGGTTTTCAGGCTCTTGTACTTTATTCCTGATGGTAGAAGTACATGTCCTCTATTTTTAATAACTCCACATATTGCAACATCTTCGGTGTTTAATATTTTGTTTCATGTCAGTTCAGTCAGAAAGGATGTGTTTCAATTATTTTTGCAGTGGGAATGGCAAGAAGCAGAGAACAGATAGAATGTGTAGGAAGGAACTGCAGATGCTGGTTTACACCATAGATAGACACAACAAGCTGGAATAACTCGGCAGGTCAGGCCGTATCTCTGGAGAAAAGGAATAGGTGACGTTTCAGGTCGAGACCATTATTCAGACTGAAAGTCAGGGGAGAGGGAAACAAAAGATATAGAAGGTATATAGAACGAATGAATGAAAGATATGCAAAAAGCAATGATGTTCAAGGAAATGTTGAGCCTACAATGGTTCATTGTTGGCTGTGGGGAAAGTGATAATGAGTTACAGTATACAGACAGTGAAACTGAACAGGATGACAGTGAAACTAGTACGACAACTAGGGTGGGATGGAGAGAGAAGGGATCCAAGGATTACTTGAAATAAGAGAAATCAATAATCATACCGGGTTGCAAGCTGCCCAAGCGAAATATGAGGGGCTGTTCGTCCAATTTCTGTTTGGCCTCACTCTAACAGTGGATGAGGCCGAGGACAGAAAGGTCAGTGTGGGAGTTAAAGTGTTTGGCAATCTGGAGACCACGTGGGCCAAAGCAGACTGAGCGGAGGTGTTCAACGAAACAATCGCCCAGTCTATGCTTGGTCTCACCGGTATATAGGAATCCACACCTGGAACAGCGGATAGAACAGGATTGGGTGTGCAGAGTATAATTTGTTTCAGGCTAATTTAATTTGGAGAACATTGGGGTTATCCCTTAAAATGCAGATGAAAATTGTCAAAAACCACAGTGAGAAAACTTACCTTTCGAGAATTGGAAACAAAGGGTGGCAGAGTGGCACAGCTGGTAGAGCCGCTGCCTTACAGTGCCACACACGCAGTCCATCCTGACCTCAGGTGCTGTCTGTGTGGAGTTTGCATGTTCTGCCCATGACCGCGTGTGTTTCCTCCGGGCGTTCAAATTTCCTCCCATATCCCAAAGACGTCCAGGTTTGTAGGTTAATTGGCCGCTGTAACTTGCTGTAAACTGACCTACTCAGCAGGTCAGGCAGCATATGTAGAGGGAGAATCACATGTTTTAGGTCCAAAAACTTCCATCCGATGTTTTTTTTTAAAATTCTGCTTTTGGAAGGGTGAGTGCCTTGTGGATTAAGACTGTATTGCTTGGCGTGCGGGAGGCTGAGAAGTGATCCAATAGAAATGTATAATATATAGGGTGAATGCATGGAGTCTTTTTCCCAGGGGAGCTGAATCAATAGAGTTAAGGTGAAAGGGGAAAGATTTAATAGGAACCTGAGGGGCATCTTTTTCAAACACAAGATTGTGGGTATATGGAATGAGCTGCCAGATAAAGCAATTGAAGCAGGTACTATAATGATATTTAAAAGACATTTGGACATGGATATGTGAAAGATTTCAAGGAATATGGGCCACTCATGTGCAAATGGAACTGGCTTGGATGAGGCATCTTGGTGGGCAGGGAAGGGTTGGGCCGAAGGGCCTACTTTCATGCTGTGTGACTCTCTGGCCACGCATCACAGAATCTGTTTTAAAATTAACATTCAGAAGTTGTATTAGCTTCAAGGTGATTTTTCAAGGTAGGCACTATTAAGCAGTGTAGCAAATTGCTTACTTGGAGTTAGCAAAAGGGACACAATATCTGCTAATGTAAACACAGGAGCATTAGGTCAAGAGTGTGAGACCTGAACTGGAACTGCCAGACAATTACGATCAGATATTCCCCTGTGGTATATGTAGGAGGCAGGGTAGAAAGGAGAATATCGGCAGTAATCAGCTAATTGTATGCCAGAGATTTTTATCCCCTTTCTGGAATTGGTTTTGCGACTTAATAAAGTTAGAACTGATAAGATTGCATTTCTCTTTCGAAACTGCATTGTGGCTTCTACTGTACACAAGGCTGGTGATTGCTCCAGCATTAACCCATCCACATTGCATGTCAGTATAATTAGGTTAACATACCTGTGCCGTGGCACCATTACACTCAATCTATATGACAGAGGGTGTCTTTATCATTCATTAATAAGGGAGCCATGAATTATCAGACTGCCACCAATATTAAAGATAGACACAAAATGTTGGAGTATCACTAGGGTTGCCAACTGTCCCGTATTAGCCGGGACATCCCGTATATTGGGCTAAATTGGTTTGTCCCATATGGGACCGCCCTTATAGACAATAGGTGCAGGAGTAGGCCATTCGGCCCTTCAAGCCAGCACCGCCATTCAATGTGATCATGGCTGATCATCCCCAATCAGTGCCCCGTTCTTGCCTTCTCCCCATATCCCCTGACTCTGCAATCTTTAAGCCCTATCAAGCTCTCTCTTGAAAGTATCCAGAGAACCGGCCTCCACTGCCCTCTGAGGCAGAGAATTCCACAGACTCACAACTCTCTGTGAGGAAAATGTGTTTCCTCATCTCTGTTATAAATGGCTTACCCCTTATTCTTAAACCGTGGCTCCCGGTTGGTGCTGTATTTAACTGCTACTACTCTGTAATCACCAGAGGGCAAGCTTACAGACAGAACCTAGATCTGATACATCAGCGTGCGTGCGTGTTCCATGTGCTGTTGACGCCACACACTAGTGATTCACCTGCCATACAATCACAACGTCTGGTGTTGTTCAGTCAGTTTGGCATGTGCAACTATGGATAAACCTGCAAAAAAGAAGAGACTGTGCAGCTATAACAAGCAATGGGAAGCAAAAAAGACGTGGGTTAAGCCCGTCAGCAGTGACTCGACGAAGGCCTTCTGTACTTAATGCCGTCGGGAATTCTCAATTGGCCATGGAGGTGAGAATTACCTAACTCAGCATGTCACTGTGCTGCCCCATTATTGAAACTCCCTCCCCACATTCGTTGTCGGAGAACCTTCACCAGAAAGACCAGCGCTGTCCAAGAAGGTCCATACTACTTCATTATAAAAGGCCATTTAGGCAATAAAGCCAGTGATACCGCATCCCATAAATAAATTTAAATGAAAAAATGCCTCAGAAGATAATGTCTTGAGGATTGCTGTACACTGACTGCAGAAAAGTATTAGATACCTGCATAATGAGTTAAAGAATCAGATAGCAGGGCTTTGTGGGGTGTCGAGCAAAGCACCATACAGCAGGATACCAAATCTGAAAAATGCAACACAGTGGGTGAAGTAATGTATAATGTAAGAGCTTTGCAGTGGCTAAATCACAGGAAGTACTATACAATGAATAAAGCACTATAGTTATTCCACAAAGCTAGATTTTTTTAAATTAATATCTTGAATACGTATGTAATTGTTAGCGTTATATAATAAACTATTAAAAGCACAACATTAATGCAGGGCACAATACAATTGGAATTCATTTACTCATATTATTCAATTATTTTTAGATTCATATTTATCAAATAGGTTATGCTCGATATCAAACTTGGGTGCATAATTATCGGGGCTGAGATTTGAACATTTTGAGACATCTTCTGCCTTCCAACTCTGAGAGGAAAAAAAAATTAAGAAGTAGTAAAAAGAGGTCATTTTAAAATTACCCCCTAAAAGTTAAGTTTTCTCAGATCATTGTGTTGCTTTACTTTGAGTTCGTCCTTGAAAAATAAACCTCAAAAGGAGGAATATCTCACGATGCCAATGTACAAAAAGAGTTATAAAGGCATTGAGCTGCAGAGCATGTAAACAGGCTCTTCGGCCCACTTTGTCAATGCCAACCATGTTGGCTTGCTGGGCAAGTTCCATTTGCCTGCATCTGGCCCATAGCCATTTGGCCCAGAGATATCCAAATATCTTTTAAAAGTCATATTTGTTTCTGCTTCTATTACTTTGTTTAGTTTTGTTTAAGTTTAATTTAGTTTAATTTAGATAGTTTTTAGTTTAGTTTATTTATTTTTGCCTAGTTGAGGCTAGTCTAGTTTAGTTATACAGCATGGAAACAGGCCCTACACCGAGTTAGTGGCGACCAGCAATCCCCGTACACTAACACTATTCTACACACACCAGGGACAATTTACAATCTTGACCAAAGCAAATTAACCTACATACCTGTCTGTCCTTGGAGTGTGGGAGGAAACCAGAGCACATCATGTACTTTTCTTGTAAACCAGCTTCGATATCTCTACAATTCCTTATTTCGTATCTCTACAAAATACTTCTGACATTCTATTGCTATCAACCCTACTGGCAAGATGGTCCTGGTGTGGTTTGTGTAATTGACTGGACTTCACATAGGCTGAGCATTGGGTCTCTGACAGCTACTTGTATGTTTGTCTGGACCATGACCCCATCACTCGACAGGTGTATAAAATCATGTGGAGAATATGATGAGCATTTGACGGCACTGGGCCTGTACTCGTGGCAGGGGGGACCTCATTGAAACATACAGAATAGTGAAAGGTTTGGATAGAGTGGATGTGGAGGGGATGTTTCCACCAGTGGCAGAGTCTAGGACAAGAAATGATAGCCTCAGGATTAAAGGACATTCTTTTAGGAAGGGAATGAGCAGGAATTTCTTTAGTCAGAGGATGGCGAATCTGTGGAATTCTTTGCCACAGAGGCTATGGCCAAGTTAATGGATATATTTAAGGCAGGGATAGATATAGTCTTGATTAGTACAAGTGTCAGAGGTTATGGGAAGAAGGCAGGAGGATGGGGTTAGGAGGGAGAGATAGATCAGCCATGATTGAATGATGGAATAGACTTGATGGACCGAATGACCTAATTCTGCTCCTATTACTTATGATCTTATGATCCTATGGTAATAGATTGGGTGGATGCAGAGGGGAAAGATTTAGAAGGAACTTGAGGGATAGCATTCTCATGCTGATGGTGGTGGGTATATAGACCGAGCTGCCAAAGGAGGTAGTTGAGGCAGGTACTATAACAAATTTTATAAGATACTTAGGCAGGTACACAGGTAGAAAAGGTTTTAGAGGGATATGGGCCAAACGCAGGCGGGTGGGACTAGTGTAGATGGGGCATCTTGGTCGGCATGGGCAAGTTGGGCCGAAGGGCCTGTTTCCGTGCTGTTTGAATCTATGACACTGTCACCATATATTCTAACAAATGTCTCCAGATGCACTGTAGAAAGTATCCTGACTGGTGGCATCATGGCCGGGTATGGCAATTCCATTGCAAAGGAATGCAAGGAGATGCAGAGATTGGTGAATTCAGCTCTGTCCACCATGAGCACAGTCTAACCCTCCATCAAAGCATCTCCATGAGGCACTACCTCAAGAATCTTAAAAGACCCTTGGACAGGTACATGGATAGGAAAGGTTTCGATGGATATGGACCAAATGTGTGCATATGGGACTTGCTTAGATGGGCCATCTTGGTCCGCTCATTCCATATACGCATCACCCTTCATATGAAAAAGTTGCCCCTCAGCTTTCCATTGAATCTTTCCCCTGTCACCTTAAATCTATGTCCTCTCTTTTTGATTCCCCTACTCTGTGCATCTACCCTATCTATTCCCTTCATAATCTTATACACCTCTATAAGATGACCCCTCGTCCTCTTATACTCCGTATAGAGTCCTAGCCTGCCCAACCTCTCCCTATAGTTCAGGCCCCCAAGTCCTGGCGACATCCTCGTTAATCTTCTCTGCACTCTTTCCGTTTAACAATATCTTTCCTGGAGCACGGTGCCCAAAACCAAACACAACACTCCAAATGTGGCCTCACAACCTGTCATGCTGAATGTCTATAAAGTTCTCAGGAAGTAGAGGTACTATTGTGACTTCTCTGTGATTTCATCAATGTGCTGGTCCCAGGCCAAGTTGTTTGGGGTGTTAACACTCAGGAATTTGAAGCTGCCATCTCTGTCCACTACCCATACACCATTGAACCATGTCTTTAGTAAGGTGTATCTATCTATCTATATTACTAAAACTCTGATCTTGACCGTTTTTGGCCCACTGTGCAGCTATTTCTGACAGAACGCCGCCACCTACGGCCACCATTTTTTGCCACCTCGCTCAGAGCCCCCCTCTGCCTTCCGGGTGCAGAGATTTTTCCCGTCGATGAAAAATGAGAGAGATATTAATGTTTTTACAAAATTCCCCATTCTCTCTGCTGCCCCTGCTGGAGGGATGGGGAGGGACTATAAAACCAGGAAGTGGTGTACCTCACTCAGCCTCTGCAAGATGGAAGAAGACAAAGGGTCACGTCTCTCTGAGCTCTGAATAACACTGAACAAATGTCTACTCAACTGTGAGTCCCCTTAATGTGGTTTGAAAATGAAAATATGGTTTGTTTGAAGTAAAAAGGCACTATCTGCAAATGGTTGTTTGGGTGCTTTGGCTTGAAGTTAAAAGGCACTACTTACTGCAAATGGTGGCTAGGGTGCTTTGGCTTGAAGTTGAAAGGCACTACTTACTGCAAATGGTGGCTTGGGTGCTTTGGCTTGAAGTTGAAAGGCACTACTTACTGCAAATGGTGGCCTGGGTGCTTTGGCTTGAAGTTGAAAGGTACTTCTTACTGCAAATGATGGCTTGGGTGCTTTGGCTTGAAGTTGAAAGGCACTACTTACTGCAAATGGTGGCTTGGGTGCATTGGCTTGAAGTTGAAAGGCACTACTTCCTGTTTGCACTGTATATTGATTTTAGATAAAACGCTACCACTTACGGCTGTGATTTTTGGCTATCTTACCCAGTCCCCCTCCGCTGAGCAGGTGCTGAGAATTCTTTCCATCAATGAAACATGAAAGTGTTATTAGTGTTTAAAAAATGTTGAGAATCTCTCTCCTGTCAATCACGCCATGAAGGCCACACCTTTTACGGTGGGAGGGGGAGGGATTATAAAACCCGGAAGTGTGGGTGTGGCTCAATCTAGGCATGATGGGGGAGGGAGAGGTCAAGGCACTTCTTACTGCAAATGGCGGCTTGGGTGCTTTGGCTTGAAGTTAAAAGGCACTACTGCAAATGCACTTCCTGTTTGCACTGTATATTGATTTTAGATAAAACACTACATTTACGGCGTTTTTTTATTTTTATTTATTAGAAGTAGACATATTATAAAATGTAGTTACATATTATAGTAAAAAAAACTTTTCATATACATCAGTCATACATTATTAAAATTTTCCATTATCAATTACTTCTGCTTCTAGTGTTTTTATTTTTTATAGAAAGAGGGAAAAAGAGAGGGTAGAAAGTTACAAATAAAAAAGAAAGCAAAAAAAAACACAACAGAAAAACAAGGGAGGTGGAATGGGTTACCTGTAATACATCAATGGAGATAGGTTCGTAGGTTATAAAGTACAGTATAGCTTTTCATCTATTCCTGAGTTCAAGTTTCAGCTGGGTCCTCGTGCTGTACCAATCTATCCCTTCAGATAGTTAATGAATGGAGCCCAAATTTTATGGAAAAGATCTTGTTTGTCCATTAAGACAAGTCTTATTCTTTCTAAGTATAGGGTCTCCGACATTTCCGTAATCCACATTTTAATTGTGGGGGTTGTAGGACCTTTCCAAAATTTTAATATTAATTTTTTTCCGGTTATTATACTGTAATTGAGGAAATTTCTTTGGTTTGTTGTGAGTGTTAAGCTTTGTTCTGATATTCCAAGTATTATTAATTTTGTGTCTGGGTCCAGTTTTGTATTAATAACTTCTGAAGTTATTTCAAAAATATCAGTCCAGAAATGTTTAAGTTTTATACAGTTTGCAAACGTATGTGTTAAATTAGCCTCTAAATGTAGACATTTATCACAAATAGGAGAGATTTGTGGGAAGATTCTATTTAGTTTTATTTTAGAGAAGTGTAGTCTATGTAAGACCTTGAATTGTATTAAAGTATGTCTGGCATTTAATGAACATTGATGTATTTGTTGTAAACTTTCGTCCCACATATCTTCGTGATAGGATGACCTATTTCATTTTCCCATTTGTATCTATATGGTTCGGTCGGTGGTACCTCGTTATTTAGTAGGGTGTTATAAATATAAGCTATTAGTTTTTCAGTATTAGGATGCTTGTTCAGACATTCATCAAGAATTTCTGATTCCCTATTCCTGTAGACTTGTGTATTAGATTTAACATAATCTCTAATTTGTAGATATCTGAAGAAATTATTTGAGTGCAGTCCATAATTCTGTTCTAACTCTTGAAATGAAAGAAAAGTACCTTTCCCATAAAGATGTCCTATATTTTTGATTCCATAATTTTTCCATTGTGTGAAACCTTTGTCCATAAAGGATGATTTGAATAAAGGATTATTTACAATGGGAAGGCAGAGTGGTATATTATTCAATTTTAAATCTTTTTTTATTTGTTTCCAAATTCGTATTCCACTATGTATTATGGGGTTTTCTTTATAGGTTTTTGGGGGCAAATACGATCGGTTCAATTTCAAAAGGTAGACAGTCTTCCTTTTCCATCATTAGCCAATCTGGTTGTTGATCCATTTCTTCCAGCCAGAAATTCATGTTTTTAATATGGACTGCCCAAAAATAAAATAAGAAATTTGGCAAAGCCAGACCTCCATTTATCTTTGATTTACATAAATGTTTTTTACTTATTCTATGATTCTTATAATCCCAGACAAAACTTGTAACAATGGAATCGACTTTTTTGAAAAAAGTTTTTGGGATATATATCGGAATTAATTGAAGTAGGTACAGCAGTTGCAGTAAAAAAATCATTTTTATAGCATTAATTCTCCCAAGCATAGAAATGGGGAGTGTTTTCCAGTATTGAATATTCTTATGTAGTTTATTCAGTAAGGGTGGGAAATTTAGTTTAAATAAAGAGGTATATGTCTTAGTTACATAGATTCCTAAGTATTTAAATTTATCTTTAACTATTTTAAAAGGGGATTGTTGTATTGTATGTAAATTGAATTTTGTTATTGGCATGATTTCGCTTTTATTCCAATTGATTCTATATCCCGAAAACTGACCAAATTGAGTTATTAGATTTAATAGGTTTGGAATACTAGTTTCTAATTTTGTAATATATATTAGTATATCATCTGCATATAAGGAGATTTTATTCCTTGTGTCTCTAGTATTGTATCCAAATATTCCTGGATGGTTTCTAACGCTTTCTGCTAGGGGTTCGATTGCAAGAGCAAATAATAGTGGGGATAGTGAGCATCCTTGTCTACAGCCTCTAGAGAGATTAAATTTAGTTGATAACATTTTGTTTGTTAATATTCTAGCTGTTGGATTAGAATATAACAATTTAACCCATGTACAGTACTTCTCTCCTAGTTGAAATTTTTCCATCACTGAAAATAAATATGGCCATTCTACCTGGTCAAATGCTTTTTCAGCATCTAACGAGATAATTGCTAGCTCTGCGTTAGGGATTCTATTGGAGTATATAATATTAAATAATCTTCTCAGATTATAAAATGAATACCGTTTGGAGATAAACCCTGTTTGGTCGGGATGTATTAATTTGCTGATCACTAAGCTCAATCTATTAGATAGAATCTTAGTTAATATTTTCTGATCAGTATTTAAGAGGGCTATAGCTCTGTATGAACCTGGGTCTTCAAGATCCTTGTCCGTTTTTGGTATAAGTATGATTGTAGATTCATTTAGAGTTTCTGGGAGTTTCTGTTGAGTATAAGCGTATTTGTACATTGTCTGTAGGCGTGGGGAAAGCAAATCATAATTTTTTTTATAAAATTCCGAATTTAGACCATCGGGTCCTGCCGACTTTCCGTTTTTTAAGGACTTTATTGATTCTTCAATGTCTTTTAGCGTAATTTCAGCCCCTAGCAATTCTCTCTCTTTCTGATCTAGACCCGCAAACTTACAATTCTGTAAAAATGTTTCCATTCCCGTTGATTGTTCTGTTATTTTAGATGAATACAATTTTTGGTAGTATTGTAGAAATCTATCATTAATATCTTTAGGCAGTGTTAATGTTTCTCCCTTATCTGTTCTAATTTTGTATATTGTTTTTTCCCCGTCCAATTTGCGAAGTTGACGCGCTAATAGTTTTTGTGGTTTGTCACCAAATTCAAAATTTAATTGTTTTGTATGTTGATAAAGTTTTATAACTTGGTCTGAATAAATCTTGTTTAATTTATATTTCAATACTGCAATTTTATTGTGTTTTATCGTGGATGGTGCTGCTGCATTTTCTGTGTCTAATTGCTTTATTTCCATTTCCAGTTTCTGTTGTTTGGCCCTATTCTCTTTATTAAAAAATGATTGGGAAGAAATTAATGCTCCTCGTACAAATGCTTTAAATGTTTCCCAAAGAAGGGAGGCAGAGATTTCAGGGCTATCGTTAGCCTCAAAAAACATTTAATCTGTTTTACTAGATATTCATTACATGACTTATCTTTTAAGATTTGGGGATTAAATCTCCATTGTGACTGTGTCTCTGCCATTCCGTTTACTTTGATCATAAATGTTAATGGGGCGTGGTCTGAGATTATGATGTTATGATATTGTGAGTTATAGGTAAATGGGATAAGTTTTGAATCTACTAAAAAATAGTCTATCCTTGAGTAAGTTTTATGTACTGGTGAGTAAAATGAATATTCTCGGCCCGATGGATTTTCAATTCTCCAAACGTCCTTAATATTAGTAGTATTAATGTATGAATTTAAAAATTCACTTGATCGAGATTTTAGTTTTCTTTGAGTTGATGATCTATCCAAACAAGCATCCAAAGTACAATTTAAATCTCCACCGATTATTAAGTTTTGTTGTGTACCTTCCGGGATATTGTTAAGAATTCTCTTAAAAAACAGAGGGCTATCAAAGTTTGGTCCATACACATTGAGGAGAGTCACCTTTTTTAAGTATAACTCCCCTATTATTACAATATATCTGCCTTCAATGTCTTCTATCGTTGATATATGTTTAAAGGGTATACCTTTACGAATTAATATTGCAACACCTCTTGATTTATGTGAGAATGAAGAGTGGTACGCTTTAGCAATCCATTTTGCTTTCAATCTGTGTTGTGCTTCCTTTTTAAGATGTATCTCCTGGAGAAATATTATATCTGTTTTCAATGATTTTAAATGAGCTAACACTTTGCCTCTCTTGATAGGTTCATTAATTCCCTTAACATTCCAACTACAGAATTTAATTCCCTCACCCCCAATTTTTATATTCATGTCTTGCATCTTGTGATTAAGTGGTAGAGCAGATGATTCAGCACACTCAACCCTACCTTATACT
Organism: Amblyraja radiata; assembly: GCF_010909765.2. Lineage (NCBI taxonomy): Eukaryota > Metazoa > Chordata > Chondrichthyes > Rajiformes > Rajidae > Amblyraja > Amblyraja radiata. The sequence goes on along the minus strand of NC_045973.1, from coordinate 34,449,532 downwards.
TGAACTTCAGGTAGATGAATTTTAGGTCACGTCTGTTTTCCATCCGAACATATCTCCTTAAATAAAATATGCAATTCCATTCCAAATACAAAATATAATATGATATAAGATTAAAAAAAGGTGATAGCAAATAGGGTTAGTAAAGTGTGGAAAGTAAAAAAGAAAAGCAACTACAACTACAATTAGTGCAGTTAGTGATAGCCACCCTAATGTGGCTAAGCATCTATGGACTTCCGTAGCTTTTGGTTTATAAAAATACTAGCTCCGTACTTTCCTTGAAAGGAAAGTTTCCAATTCGATGCATACAATTTGTGGGGGGGAAAGAAATATTGATTATATTCCATTAATGGTATAATTAGTAGTCTCAAATTGAAATGTTAGTTTTGTATAATATAAACATTTATCAAAGAATAATCAAAAACGAAAACATCAGAGAGAGAGCCACCAAACATTTCTCATTATAAAATACCTGAATCATACTTTACTTATATTTCATACTTTTAATTAATTCTTAAATAATCTAAATAATCTTATTATCATTAGTTAGTGTTAGTTAATATTCTTGATTATTAATAGTTGTTAGAGGTTAGTACTAGAATGTTAGTATTATATATCCGTTGCAGGAAATATACCCAATTCTTATTGCGAATTTTAGGCAACTCTTAAATATAATAGTTTAAAGTTTAGAGTTCCATATCTTCTCTGCGAGATAGCAGTATCCGGGTAGGTGTTAAGAGTTGAATATTTTTCAATCTTCGATCTTGTCCTCGACGTTCTTGGCAAATTCAAATGCTTCCGTGTGCTTGATGAAGAAGTATTCCTTCTTCTCGTAACTGACTCTTAGTGTTGCGGGGTATAACAGTCCATATCTCAGATTCTTTATGTTCTTCAGTATTCTTCTTGTTTCTGTGAACAACGCTCTTTTCTTAGCAACTTCCACAGGGTAATCTCTGAATACGCTAATCTTGTCTCCTTCATATACAAGATTTCTGCTTTTGCCAATTTTCCTCATCATGTCATCCAATACATGGTCATATTGGACCTTTACTATCATTATTCTTGGTCGGTCGCCCACCTTTGGGGGACGTCTCGGCACTCTGTGCACTCGGGCAAGTAATGGCGCCTGGTCCAGGTTCAAAATTGTTTTCAGTACTTCTGCAGCAAATTCACGGGGGTCACGAGTCCCCTCTCTGCCTTCCTGGATGCCCACGATTCTTAAGTTCTGACGCCTCTGTCGTCCCTCCAAGTCTGTACATTTTTCAGTTATTTGATGCAATAACTTTGATAGGCGTTGGTTCTCAGTGATGAGTTGTTTTGTAGTTGCGGTGCTTGTCTCAGCAAGTTCCTCAAGTTCTTTTACAATCTTGTAGTGTTGGTTTAATGTCAGGAGAATAGGTTCAAGTTTAGAATCAAATCTGGATTCCATCTTATTCAGTTTTTCATTTACTTCTTCAACATTTTGAGTCATATTTCTTTCCATATCTAATTTCCAGTCTTCAAGGACTTCGTGTACAATCTCTGTAACATCTTCTTTAATTTGTTCTTTAATTTCTTTTTTAAAAGATGCCAGCTCCTCTTTAACCTCTTGAAAGTTCTGTCTAAGATTTTTAAGTTCCTCCTTATCAAATAAGGGTGCTTTGGCTTGAAGTGGAAAGGCACTTCTTACTGCAAATGATGGCTTGGGTGCTTTGGCTTGAAGTTGAAAGGCACTACTTACTGCAAATGGTGGCTTGGGTGCTTTGGCTTGAAGTTGAAAGGCACTACTTCCTGTTTGCACTGTATATTGATTTTAGATAAAACGCTACCACTTACGGCTGTGATTTTTGGCTATCTTACCCAGTCCCCCTCCGCTGAGCAGGTGCTGAGAATTCTTTCCATCAATGAAACATGAAAGTGTTATTAGTGTTTAAAAAATGTTGAGAATCTCTCTCCTGTCAATCACGCCATGAAGGCCACACCTTTTCCGGTGGGAGGGGGAGGGATTATAAAACCCGGAAGTGTGGGTGTGGCTCAATCTAGGCATGATGGGGGAGGGAGAGGTCAAGGCACTTCTTACTGCAAATGGCGGCTTGGGTGCTTTGGCTTGAAGTTAAAAGGCACTACTGCAAATGCACTTCCTGTTTGCACTGTATATTGATTTTAGATAAAACACTACACTTACGGCTGTGATTTTTGGCCATCTTACTCAGTCCCCCCTCCGCTGAGCAGGTGCAGAGAATTCTTCCCATCAATGAAAAATAAGTATTATTAGTGTTTAAAAAATGTTGAGAATCTCTCTCCTGTCAATCATGCCCTGAAAGCCACACCTTTTCCGGTGGGAGGGGGAGGGGTTATAAAGCCCGGAAGTGTGGGTGTGGCTCAGTCTTTGCATGATGGGGGAGGGAGAGGTCATGACTCTGAGCTGTGAATCAACTGAACACACTGAATGTTTACTGAACTGTGAGTTTGGTGTTATGTGTGGTTTTATGGTGGTTACACCCTGCATGAAATGGAATGAAACTGCACTTGAATTTGGTGGCCTTGCACCCTGCTTGAAGTGGTATGAAACTGCACTTGAATATGGTGACCTTGCACCCTGCTTGAAGTGATATGAAACTGCACTTGAATTCGGTGGCCTTGCACCCTGCTTGAAGTGGTTGGAAACTGCACTTGAATTCGGTGGCCTTGCACCATGCTTGAAGTGGTAGGAAATTGCACTTGAATCCGTGGCCTTGCACCCTGCTTGAAGTGGTAGGAAACTGCACTTGAATTTGGAGGCCTTGCACCCTGCTTGAAATGGTAGGAAATGGATTTGAATTTGGTGGCCTTGCATCCTGCTTGAAATGGAATTTCAAGGAATAGCCATGAGTCAACTGCCAGCCCATCAGCCATGAGTGAGCTGCCAGCAGATCAGGCTTGAGGGACTGAGCTGCCAAGAACCCATACCAGCGCTCCAGAAAGCCCTCCCACTGGCCACCAATATTGGAATTGGTGGAGAGGTGGAATATTGCATCGGGGGATCAGCCTTCCCGTGTGAACATGGGACCCAACGGGTCCCACTTAGTCTAGTATACTATTAAAACTCAACTTGTTTGTCTGTCTGTCTGTTTGTGATCTCAATGAGCTACGCCAATACAGTACACAATAGCGCTACAATTTTTGCAGAATCTTACTCCGCTTTTTTCCTTCGTAGTTCGTATCAAATTTCCTTCAGATTTGATGTTATATTTCACGTTATTGATATTTCAAGGATTAAAAAAGCCAACTTTATCAAGATTTTTACTGTTAAAATCCCTGCTGCACCAGCTTCCAACGGACTTTGATACAAAGTTGCAATACAGGAACACTCTGCGCTATCACCAACTTTTCACCTGAATGGAATATCACAGTCCTCCACCTGACATTTGCAACAATGTTGCCACCATACAACAATTACTCCAGCTCCTGGCAGGACAGGGGGAGGGGAATTGGTATTGCAATTGGGGAAGTGCAATTGGAATTTGTTTTTAATGTCCAGTACTGGGGGAGGCAGGGGAGCACTGGAATCTTACGTTCGGCAACGGGTTGAGTTGGGGGACCACGCCTCCCATGGGGGCTGCAGGTTAGTGGTGCAATATTGCGTTGAGGAACGGGTTGCATTGGGGGACCAGGCCAACAGGTCCCAGTTGGTCTAGTATCATATACAATTAGTTGTCGTCTGGTGGGAATCATTTCTCTGTATGTACCTTCTATTCACTTTGATGACTAATATATGCACTGTACATTAATATGGATGGACTGAATGCCTATTATTTCATTCAGATTCTTGGAGCACTGTAGGCACAGCTGCTTTTTCTTTCATATGTTTGCGATGAATGGTTTAACCCGGTTGATTAACAGTCATGAACTAAAGCCAGACAATTGGATTTCCAAGGAACAGTCACAGCAGATGCAGCATCTTACAAAGCAGCTTTAATCATTTTTAATCATGCATTTATGTACTCCTTAGGATATCCCAGCTGCTGATTATGTTTTGTAACTGCAGTTTATGTAGTCAGAAATACCAGCCAATTTGATCTTAGCCAGACCCCGTGAAGATCAAATAAGATGAACGATTACCACATCTGCTTTTTGAAGCATTTGTTGCGGGAAGACATAGAATATAGAACAATATAGGAACTGTAGGAAGGAACTGCGGATGCTGGTTTAAACCGAAGATAGACACAAAATGCTGGAGTAACTCAGCGGGCCAGTCAGCATCTCTGGAGAGAAGGAATGGATGATCTGAAGAAGTGTCTCGACCGGAAACGTCACCCTCCGGAGATGCTGCCTGTCCCGCTGAGTTACTCCAGCTTTTTGTGTCTATCTTCCAGAACAATATAACGCAGGAACAGGTCATTCAGTCCACAGTGTCTGTGCCGACCATGATGCCAATTTACCAATCCCATCTGCCTACATGATGGCCTGTTCCTAGTTCTTCCTCTCAGCACGAGTGCTGGAAAGGTCATCGGAGGAAACTTGGCTGGTTCCTGCAGCACACTCTGTGGGTGGTTCGCACTGCAGCATGACTGTGGGGGCGCTGTAGGGAAATGACTTGGGGGTGGAAAATGAGGGAGTTGCATTAGTAAAATAGCAGTCTTTACACAAGAGAGAAGTGGTTACTGGAAAATAAGGAGTGGGAGGGAATATGAACAGTGTTGATGGAATTGCACTGAGAGATTGCATAGACTCAATGGGCCAAATGGCTTCTTTCTCCAATTGAGATACATAAGGACCTAGTTTTGTAGATCCTCTTGAGATTTTTTGAATGTTGTCCGGTTTAATCCATCCGTGCAGGGGTCAAGTATTTTAATCGTAACCCATGCAGGGGATAAGATTTGGAGTGGGGGGATTGGTGGGGGGAAGAGGTGAGCCCCTCAATGTAACATGTTACAAGAAGAATGTTGGGAAGTTGATGGGCATTGATAGTGGGGAATTCAGCAATGGTGAGTGTGTTGAAGGCTGGGGTAAGTAATTGATCTTTGCTTGTTTTAGTTTTAGTTTGGAGAACAGCATGGAAACAGGCCCTTCGACACACCCAGTCCATGCCGACCGTCGATCATAGTTCTATGTTACCCTACTTTTCCACCCACCCAGGGAGAATGTGCAAACTCCATAGAGACAGCACCAGAGGTCAGAATCAAGCGTGGGTCTCTGGCAGTTCTACCAGCTGCACCACTGTGCCGTTTTTTGGCATTTTGTTGCAAGTTGTTGCCATGTTGCCACTGGTATTTCACTGGCAGGTAATATCTCCAACTCGTTCTCCTAAGAGAGGGAAGTGCTGAAGTGACTCAATTGGTCAGGCAGTATCTCTGGAGGACATGGGTAGGTGACGGTTCAGGTTGGAACTGTTCAGTCTCTCTAGTAAGTTTTGATTTTTTTAGAATATTTCCTACCAAATATGAGTGGATCGTTGCTCCTGGAAATCGTCTGAGAATCAGTGCAATTTGAGGGGATTTAGCACTGATAACATTCATCTTTGGCCAATCTACTGTAAAGTTTCTAATAAGCAAAGAAGTATAAATTCATTATTGAATTAATTAGGGGCGGCACTTTATAACCACCAGTTGCTGCCTTTCAGCGCCAGAGAATCAGGTTTGGTTCTGACCACGGGTGCTGTCTGTGCAGAATTTGTACGTTCTCCCCGTGACCTGCGTGGGTTTTCTCTGAGATCTCCAGTTTCCTCCCACACACCAAAGACGTACAGGTTAGTAGGTTAATTGGCTTCATTTTAAAGTTGTAAGTTGTAAATTGTCCCTAGTGTGTGTAAGATAGTGTTAGTGTGCGGGGATCGCTAGTCAGCGCAGACTCGGTGGGCTGAAGGGCCTGTTTCCGCGCTATATCTCTAAACTAAACGAGACGAAATGCTCCTCCCATATTGGAGAATTACCAAACTCTCTAAAATGGTCTGCAGCATGCCTCTTATTATAAGAAACATGAGCTGTAAACGATGCATTACACTACAAGCAGGGAAAGGTGAACTCGTATTGTACACTGATGCTCCCCACCTACTTGAGGAAGTATTTCTCATGAAGGCGTGATCAATACCAGCAAATGAGGTTTGCAGTAAGCCACAGTCTTGTTCCTTTTGAGTTCACTACAGTCTGGTGCTGTTCATCCGGTTACTTTATCCGGCAACAACCACGGGTAACAGCTTTCCCGCAGAACAGCTCTCATTGTAATCACAACAACAACAGCGTTCAATATTGCTTCACAAGCCCCTGGGATTAATTAGCTTGCTCGCTTGAATTAGGCACTAGTGCCCCTGAGCACAGACCCGTTGCATTTTCTTTGCATGATCCTTCCCGAGAAAGCATTTGTTCAGATCTAGAAACAGCAGCAGAGGTGATTGGGGCAGAAAAGAATGTAGCAAGCAAAGCAGGAGGCTGCAGTATCATGGCAACCCCAGCATCCGCCTGTGAGGCACTCAACTTGTGGCAAACACCCAGATTCCTCTCTTAGTGTTGGTCAATAACTTGCATACCTTTTGGCACTGCATTGGGCAGCACAGTGGCACAGCAGTAGAGTTGCTGCCTTACAGCACCAGAGACCCGGGTTCGTACAGGCTTGGAGGTTGATTTGCTTCGGTAAGTTGTAAAAACAAATTGTTCCTAGCGTGTAGGATAGTAGTGGCATACAGGGTGATCGCTGGAGGATGAGGAGTGAGCCTATAGAGGTGTGTAAGATCATGAGGGAAATAGATAGGGTAAATTCGCTGAGTCTTTTACCCAGAGCAGGGGAATCAAGAACCAGAGGACATAGGTTTGAAGTGAGGGGGAAGAAGATTTAATAGGAATCTGAAAGGTTTCCACACTTTTTCTGGCAGCTTGTTTCATATACCCACTATTGTCTGTGTGTAAAAATTGCCCATTAGGTTCCTATTAAATCTTTCCCCTCTCACCTTAAACCTATGTTCTCTGTTTCTTAAATCCTCTACTCTGGGTTAAATACTCTATGCATTCGCCCTATCTATTCCCCTCATGATCTTATACATCTCTATAAGATCTTATACACCTCAGCCCTCAGCCTCATATGCTTCAAGGAATAAAGTGCAAGCCTGCCAAAACTCTCCCCATAGCTCAGAGCCTTTCCTCAAACTTTCCACATTAACTTCCAAATTAAATAGCCGTCAGTAATGCATTGCCAAGAGAAACCCTTGTGTTATATCAGAGATATTCCCTTTGTCCTGTCTGTCCCCCTCCCCCCACCTTCTCTGCGACTTACCCATACATTAACTTACAAACACGTACATCTTTGGAATCTGGGAGGAAACCAGAGCATCCAGAGAAAACCCACCCGGTCACAGGGACAACGTACAAACTCCGTACGGACAGCACCCGTAGTCAGGATTGAATACGGGTTTCTGGCGCTGTAAGGCAGCAGCTCTACCGCTGCGCCACTGTGCCGCCCTGATGGTTAGACAAGGACAAAGGCTGGAGATAAAAGGATAAAAGACGTGAAATAAGGCGAGAAGAGCTGTGCATTCGGCTCAGGAACAGGACCTTCAGCCCACTATGTTAATGCTGAACATGCTCAGACAATTTAATCTCCTCTGCCTGCTTGTAACCCATATACCTCCATTCCCTGTGAATCAATATGCAGACGCAGATCATCTGGTCCTGGGGATTAATTAGCGTTCTGTCCATTGTACATCTTTCCCCCTTATATTAATTTTCGTCAGTTCTTCATCCTCTGTAGTTTTCTTTGTAATTTCTTCCATGAACAGTTACACATTTGCTTAATTTCACTGCCATTTCCTCATTCCACCCCACTACAAATTCTCCCATCTCCGTGTGCAAGGAGCTGCTTTTGTGTCCGCGAGACTTTTTCCTTTTCCCATACTTGTCAAGCAACCTGCGCCACAGTGGCATCGACAGTGCTCTCCACGGATGGACAAAATCGGCTTCAAGCTATGCTCAAACCCTTGGGACAAGTTGGAGCTGGGCGCCACTAAGTCTTATGACAAGGTGCACAGGCCTGTGATTTCGTGTAGAGGCTCTATAATTAGTTTAGTGAGTTAGTTACTTTACTTCATTGTCACATGTACAGTGAGAAGCATACATTGGTACATGTGTCAATAAAGGGTACAGATACTTGATACATCTAGTGCAAGATAAAGTCCAGCAAAGTCCTATTAAAGATAATCTGATGGTCTCCAATTAGATAAATAGTAGCTCAGGACCACTCTCTCGTTGTTGGTAGAATGGTTCAGTTGCCTGATAACAGCTGGGAAGAAACTGTCCCTGAATCTGGAGGTGTGCATTTTCACACTTCTGTACCTCTTGCCTGATGGGAGAAGAGGAAGGTGAGAGTTGGCCTGTGACATGTGCACGGGCCCTGTGACATGTTGCACGGGCCCTGTGACATAGTGCACGGGCCCTGTGACATGGTGCACGGGCCCTGTGACATGGTGCACGGGCCCTGTGACATGGTGCACGGGCCCTGCGGCACGTTACACGGGCCCTGCGACACGATACACGGGCCCTGCGACACGGTACACGGGCCCTGCGACACGGTACACGGGCCCTGTGACATGGTACACGGGCCCTGCGACATGATACACATTAATCTTTCTTGCAGCTTCTAGCTGGGCTGAAGAATGTCATTATCCTCTGTGAACAGGTGCTGTGGATGATTTCTCAGCTGATTTCTAACGCCCTCTCCACCCACAGCTATCTATTTTCACATTTTGACCATCTGATATCCATGTTCCCTGCCTTGGATTCATCCATCTGGCGCGTTTGCAAAATCTGTTACTCATTGCAGCTCTATATGTGAATTTTCCTTTGCCATGAATATTATTAATTGAAATATTTCCAACATTTAGTGATTGCTGGATATTAAAGACAGCAGCGAGTCAATCACACAAATGTGGAGTTTCAAACAGATCATAACTGCAACTAGATATTTCCATCCCTGTACTTACATGTAAGGGCATCAATTCAGTGGTCTGGAGTTACTGCTCTAAAGCTTTCCAACTCTCTCTCTGACCTCCTATTTAGATATTTTCTAGAAGGTCATCATCGGCGATCATTCTCAGCAAAAACAGAGATGTATGCTGAGGCTCTACAAGGCGCTGGTCAGGCCGCATTTGGAGTACTGTGAACAAATTTGGGCCCCGTATCTGAGGAAGGATGTGCTGGCTCTGGAGAGGGTCCAGAGGAGGTTTACTAGAATGATTCCAGAGTAGGTTGGCATATGATGAGCGTTTAACAACACTGGGCCGCTTCTCGCTGGAGTTTAGAAGGTTGAAGGGGGGACCTCATTGAAACTTACAGAATAATGAAAGGCATAGATGTAGAGTGGATGTGGAAAGGATGTTTCCACTGGTGGGAGAGTCTAGGACCAGAGATCATAGCCTCAGAATTAAAGGGCGCCCTTTTATTTTGGAGGTGAGGAGGTACTTCTTTAATCAGAGGGTAGTTAATTTGTGGAACTCATCACCACAGAGGGCAGTGAAGGCCGTCAGTGGATATTTTTAATGTAGAGAAAGACAAATTTGTGATTAGAACGGGTGTCAAGGGTTATGGGGAGAAGGCAGGAAAATGGGATTAGGTGGCAGAGATCAGCCATGATTGAATGGCGGAGTAGACCTGATGGGCCGAATGGCCTACTTCTACTCCGATAATGTGAGTTTGTGAACACTCATTAGGTGGTTCTTGCTTTTTACGCCCTTGAGGTAGTTTGCGGGAAGCCCCCACCCACCCCCAAGTGCTGAAGAGGGCCGTGCAAGGTGAGGGAGGATGGTCCTCGGGTCGACCAGAATGGAGGGGACGGCTGCAACGGGCCTTTATGACCAGCTGCAGCTAGGACTATAAAACCGTAGGCAGACAAGGTGGCGCAGCGGTAGAGTTGCTGCCTTAGAGCTCTTGCAGCGCCAGAGACCCGGGTGCGATACCGACTACGGTTGTTGTCTGTACAGTTGTTGTCTGTACGGAGTCTGTGCATTCTCCCCGTGACCGTGTGGGTTTTCTCCGAGATCTGTGGTTTCCCTAAAGACCTACTCCACACTCCAAAGACGTACAGGTTTGTGGGTTAATTGCTTTATGTATGTGTAAATTGTCCCTAGTGTGTGCGGACTCGGTGGGTCGAAGGGCCTGTTTCCGCGCTGTATCTCTGAACTAAAATGACGCCCAAATGGCCCCTCTTGCGCATAGACTCAGTGGGCTGTTCTGTACATTCAGTATTAACCGGTGATAGTCTTGCTGAGCTGTTTGCATCATGCTATACGTGATAATATAGAAAGCATTGAAGGTCTAGTTAGCCTGACATCGGTGGTGGGGGAGATGCTGTAGTCAATTATAAAAGATGAAATAGCGGCACATTTGGATAGCAGTAACAGGATTGGCCCGAGTCAGCGTGGATTTACAAAGGGGAAATCATGCTTGACTAATCTTCTGGAATTTTTTGAGGATGTAACTAGGGGAGCCAGTAAATGTAGTGTACCTGGACTTTCAGAAAGCATTTGAGAAGGTCCCACATAGGAGATTAGTGGGCAAAATCAGGGCACATGGTATTGGGGGTAGAGTGCTGACATGGATAGAAAATTGGTTGGCAGACAAGAAACAAAGAGTAGGGATTAACGGGTCCCTTTCAGAATGGCAGGCAGTGACTAGTGGCGTACCGTAAGGCTCGGTGCTGGGACCGCAGCTATTTATAATATATATTAATTATTTAGATGAAGGGATTAAAAGTAGCATTAGCAAATTTGCAGATGACACAAAGCTGCGTGGCAGTGTGAGCTGTGAGGAGGATGCTATGAGAATGCAGGATGACTTGGACAGGTTGGGTGAGTGGGTAGATGCAGTTTAATGTGGATAAATGTGAGGTTATCCACTTTGGTAGCAAAAACAGGAAGGCAGATTATTATCTAAATGGTGTTGTTGGGAAAAGGGGAAGTACAATGGGATCTGGGGGTCCTTGTTCATCAGTCAATGAAAGTAAGCATACAGGTACAGCAGGCAGTGAAGAAAGCAAATGGCATGTTGGCCTTCATAACAAGAGGAGTTGAGTATAGGAGCAAAGAGGTCCTTCTGCAGTTGTACAGGGCCCTAGTGAGACCACACCTGGAGTATTGTGTGCAATTTTGGTCTCCAAATTTGAGGAAGGACATTCTTGCTATTGAGGGAGTGCAGCGTAAGTTCACAAGGTTAATTTCCAGGATGGCGGGACTGTCATATGCTGAGAGAATGGAGTGGCTGGGCTTGTATACTAGAAGGATGAGAGGGTATATTATTGAAACATATTAGATTATTAAGGGTTTGGATATGCAAGAGGCAGGAAGCATGTTCCCAATGTTGAAGGAGTCCAGAACCAGGGGCCACAGTTTAAGAATAAGGGGTAAGCCATTTAGAACGGAGATGAGGAAACACTTTTTCACACAGATAGTTGTGAGTCTGTGGAATTCTCTGCCTCAGAGGGCAGTGGAGGCAGGTTCTCTGAATACTTTCAAGAGAGAGCTAGATAGGGCTCTTAAAGATAGCAGAGTCAGGGGACATGGAGAGAAGGCAGGAACGGGGTACTGATTGTGGATGATCAGCCATGATCACATTGAATGGCGGTGCTGGCTCGAAGGGCCGAATGGCCTACTCCTGCACCTATTGTCTATTGTCTATTGGGCGACTTAGTGGCGCAGCGGCGTTGTTGCTGCCTTACAGCGCCAAAGACCCAGGTTCGATCCTGACTACAGGTGCTGTCAGTATGGAGTTTGTACGTTCTCTCTGTGACCGAGTGAGTTTTCTCCGGATGCTCCGGTTTCCTCCCACATTCCAAAGATGTACAAGTTTGTAGGTTAATTGGTTTTGATTTTTTTTTTAAAGTAAAATTGCCCCTGGTGTGTAGGATAGTTAGTATCATTTACAGTAAGAGCAATTATCCAATTTTTAAAAAACTATTAGTATACGGGGTGATCGCTGGTCGGTGCGGACTCAGTGGACCAAAGGGCCTGTTTCCGTGCTGTATCTCTAAAGTCGAAGGTCAAGAATGTTGAATCCTTTTTCGCCCTTTTTCCATCCCTGAGTAGTTTTTTCTTAACCAAAAAAAAATTGGAAGCGTTGTCTGCAAGTAGCACAGTTAGAATGTGCCAATGGTGAAGTGTTGCACTGTCCCATGAAGATTGGTTCAGACTTCATAGGTCATCGGCTGTTCTGGCACTGGGATACAGTGGCTGTTTTGGAGTGAACATCGTAAATAAAAAAATTATTATTATTTGGCATCCTTCCTCTTTTTCCATTAAAACGCTGTGAAAGGCTCTTACTCTGCGATTGCATGTGAAAAGCCATTGTTCCCTGTCCCCGGTGACTGATATGTTTCTGATTACCTTTAACAGCTAAACAAAAGCAAAAATCCGCAGTGATCCTCCCGATTTCACATTGCATGCAACAATTTCCTGGTGCGTGCTTGCCTTTGTCTGAAACATTGGCTTTGCTTATTGCCGCTGTTGTGAGTTTGTTTAAAGGGGAAGGTGGCAGTGGGCAGGTGAACCTTTCAACATGTTCTCTGTGCAGCCTCATTGTGTCGGGATAATTGCATTTAGCATTGACGTTGTCATCAGCCGAGCTGCAATAGTTCCAGCTACAGGGGGTGTGACTGCACTAAATGACCACCATGTAATATGGTGGACGGGTGGATATAAAAAGAGGGGGAAATGCGCTCAGCTTAAATTGCAGGCGATTTAGAGGCTAGAGGAATTGCACAGGCTAATGGATAACAACAGATAGAGAGAGAGAGAGGTTGAGAGAGAGAGTAGAGAGACGTAGAGTGAAAGAGGTAGAGAGAGAGAGAGAGGTAGAGAGATAGTTGGAGAGATATAGAGGGAGAGGTAGAGAGGTATAGAGGGGAGGGGGTGAGAGAGAAGGGGAGAGAGAGAGAGGGAAGGGGAGGGGGGGGTGTCAATAAAGAGAAAAAGGTGAAAGCTAGATGGAGAAAAGCTGAGGAGAGACACGGTGAAAACCATTCCAGTGGGAAAGACCCAGTATATACGCTAAACAGCCTGTGAAAGATGTGCATTTAGATAAATAGATACGGCATCAGGAACAAGGACCTAGAAAGTGGAAGAGAGCAGCTGAACAGTGCAATACAGATATAGATAGATGTGTATATATATGTAGGAGAGGCAAGCAAGATAATACCATTGGTTCGCATTGTCAAAGACAGAAGATTAATCTAAGCGGCAAGAGAATGGTGGTGGATAATGTCTGCTGAACAAGGATGAGGACTAGTTGGAACAGCTGATTTGTGTGCCAACACATCCCAAGGTGTCTGGTAAGTAGCCTACATGCAGCAATAGGTAAATAATGGAGAATCAATTAACCATGAATGGATCTGTCTGTGAATGCAATAAGTGCATTGGTATCAAGACCTCCAGACGTGAGCAGTCACAATTGAAAGATTGCAGCAGGATCTTGGTGGGTTGGGCAGGTGGGCTGTGGAATGGTTCATGGAGTTTAATACAGATAAGTGCGAGGTGTTGCACTATGGGGAGTCAAACCAGGGAAGGACCCACACAGTGAATGGCAGGGGTCTGGGGAGTGTTGCAGAGCAGAAGGATCTAGGAGTGCAGGTACATAGGTCCTTGACAGTGGCGCCACAGGTAGAGAGGGTGGTCAAGAAGGCTATGGGCACATTGGCCTTCATCAGTATTGAGTACAGAAGTTGGGAGATCAGGTTATAGTTGTACAAGACATTGGTGAAGCCGCATTTAGCCTATTGTGTTCAGTTTTGATCTCCCTGTTATAGGAAAGTTGTTGTTAAGCTGGAAAGATTGCTAGGTATATGGAATGAGCTGCCAGAGAAGGTAGTTGAGGCAGGTACTCTCACAACATTTAAGAAACATTTGGACTGATACATGAATAGGATAGGTTTAGAAGGATATGGACCAAATGCAGGCAGGTGGAACTAGCGTACATGGGGCATGTTGGTAGGCATGGGCTAGTTGGGCCGAAGGGCCTGTTTACATGCTATATGACTCGATGCCTCTACGTTTGATGTGATCCATGTTGATTACAATCAGGGTAAACAAGGACACTGGCATCAATGTCAGTATTTGGGTTAGAGTGAGAACAAATCAGTTCATCCATGTCCTTCATTTTCATTCAGTGACTTGCCAATACTACACCTGAATTTGGAATCAATGCTCACCTGTGCCTATGTCAAATGTAGAGCAAGACTGCCCGCTCCTCCACTTGGGTGAGATATCAAAGTGCTGGACCCTTAGAACCATAACCAACACTCACCGTTTGTTACAGGAATGTATTCACCATTTAGAAATATTGTCAATGTTTTAACTTTGGCATATTAGAGTTAAGTGTGAAAGTCATTAAACCTGTACAGCTGCATTTGACATTAGCCTTTGTTAAAATGCAAGTTGCCTTTGGCTTTGTGACATGACTTGGTTTGTTGCTGTCGATGAGAGCTGGATCAGTTAACTGCACACGTGCAATTTGAAACCAATGTGTAGAGAATGCTAACACATATCTTTGAATGTCTCTATTTATTTTTTTGGCCAGGGACCTTGTGATATTAGAAAGTTATAATATATCTGTAATTCCTTTTTGTTCCCTGGCCATCATCCCTGTCTGTCGCTCCAGCAATTGGCAAACACTGAATTCAACTATTTACAAACTTGGTGACATCTTAACGTCAAGCTCTATCCCTGCATTATTACCAAACGTGTAGGAAGGAACTGCAGATGCTGGCTTAAACCGAAGATAGACACAAAATGCTGTAGTAACTCAGTGGGCCAGGCAACATCTCTGGATAAAATGAATAGGTTTCGAGTCAAGACCCTTATTCAGCCACTTATTATCAACCATGTTTATCTTTGTTTATCAGCTCATTTCTTCCAGAATCCCTCATTCGTGCTTCTTTTAATTCTCAATTATTATTCTTATGCACACCTGCATGACATTGCTCGTTCTTTTCTCCATAAAATTGGGCAGCATAATTTTGGCTGGGCCGGTGTCCAAATTTGCATCCAGTCCCATATGCTCATCATGTTCACGTTTGTCAACTTGTATTGATTCCCAGTAAAGCAACATTTCTCTTCATATCCTCACCCCTGCTTTTAAAGCTTGCCATGGCTCAGCCAAGTGCATCTCAAGTCAAGTCAAGTTTATTCGTCACATACACATACGAGATGTGCAGTGAAATGAAAAGTGGCAATGCTCGCGGACTTTGTGCAAAAAAACAGACAAACAAACTACAAACAGAATGGAACAGAATCACATGTTCACATATTACATATTTGCGGGAGGGAAGAAAAAGGAAAAAAACAGCAATTTTAAAAAGACACCACACAACAGTAAAACAGTTTTGTGTCTATCTTGGTGACTTTCTCCAGCCCTGAACGATTCCTCCAATTTAAACCTTGTGATCATCTCTGAAAGCAATTTGCTTCACCATATCCTTGCTGAAGAGGGAATCCACTCTACCATGAGAGATGGCAAGATTGGGGGCATGTTGTCAGTTCAGAGTTGATTGAATAAAAGTATGGCAAAAGTTATTTCGAACCAGAATTTCCTTGTCATCCGAAAAAATATTTAAGCCTGGGAAACTCCTGAAAAAGGCATAGAATTTTAGGGCCATTTTCCGTATCATTCTCTGGTGTATTCTTCCCTCGAATGCCTACCTTTGGACATCGAACAGTACAGCACAAGATCAGGTCCTTCAGCCCACAACGTCATGTCAAACTTGATGCCAAGACCTGCCTGCACTTGATCCATAGATAGGCACAAAAAGCTGGAGTAACTCAGCAAGACAGGCAGGATCTCTGGAGAGAATGAATGGGTGATGTTTCTCTCAAGAGATGAGAATGCCTGTCCTTCTGAGTTACTCCACCTTTAGTGTCTATCTTCAGTTTAAACCAGCATCTGCAGTTCCTGCACATGATCCAGATTCTCCATTCCCTGCATATTCATGTGTCTATCCAAAAGTCTCCAATTTTGAAAGCTCTACACACAGTCATTTAGTTCCCAAGTCCAGGATTGGCTTCCCATATTTAAGGTGGGCTTCTATCTTATACTCTCCTTAGCGGTGCGCCTGCCGACTCTATGGATTGAAACTAATGATAGAGTGAGGGATACAAGTTACATTGGTTTAGTGCACAGTTCTGCTGTTGCTGTTAACTCTCAGAACTTCCTGGGTATCTGCTTTTGATCTAGTTGAGACACAAGGATGCTGGTTTGCAAAAGAAAGACACAAAGCGCTGGAGTAACTCCACAGACCAGACAGCATCTCTGGAGTATAAAAAAGACACAGTGCTAGAATAACTCAGCGATATAAAAAATGACACCAAGTGCTGGAGTAATTCAATGGTTAAAAAAAAAAAAGACAAATTGCTGGAGTAACTCAGCTGCACAAAAAAAGATTGAAGAAGGATTCGACCCGACGAGTCACCTATTCATGTTCGACCTGACCCATTGAGATACTCCAGCACATTCTGTCCGTTTTTGAATTAGTTGATCTGTTTTCTGAATCAATCCCATTAACAGTGCTTATCAGAAATACATAACGTGTATTCTCGATATGAAAATAGGACATTGCCTCTATAAGAACGGTACTGTCGACTGTCCTCAAATGCATTAACAAGTGGTTCTTGCTCAGATTTTATCATGTTCGTATGTTTCATGTGACTAGATGAATTTGCAAAAGGAAGTTTTGCGGATTTAGATCGCAATATAGCTTTGATTTGTTTTTCAGCCTTCAGCAATAAGCTTTGAGCTCTCGCACATTTGCATTCAAACATTCAGGCACCTGACGTTATCGAGACGCCAGACCTCCAAGTCCCCTTTGAGCGCAGGTATATAGAACTCGAGTATTTTTTCATATCATCAGTCCACTCTACGCATATCACCTGTGAACAAAGGCTCGCTGAGATAATAGAATAACAAGCGTAAATTCAATAATGTACATCAGAGCTCTTCTAATCTCCAGTAATCATTTTAATGCACGGTTATTCTCAATCGTGAATCTCAATCTTTATTGTCTTTCAGCTTTGTCTGATCATTGTATTATTTTGGTGATATTGCTTTTCACTGGCTCTCTGTCGTTTTGTTACTTCCCTTATCCTATAGATATATATTGGTTCTGCAGTCGCTCAAAAAAATAATCGCTTGTCATGACATATTCATTCAAAAGTTGACTTGACAGATTGTGTGCTGATTCCCAGCTTGTCAGGACATTGAGCTTCAATTAATGTGGTCTCACCGTAAGAATGTGCTAAATGGATTTCCCTTCTCCTCATTCTCGCACTAATCTGTCAGCCCTGTCTTTTGCACACAAGGTCAACTCAGTCAGAAAGTGATGAAACCACTTTTCTGTAATGGATATTGAAGCCCGCTGCCCAGCGTACATTTTGTGCACATCACAGCTTCATGCAAGTATGAAGTTCCAAATGGCTGAGCTCCGATTCATCTGCAGAAGTAGGGCCCAAGTTGATGGCAACTGAAGGATTTCTTGCTTATGTTTGGGTTGACGCATATGTGCTTCATGAAGTCGGGAGTCAATGTCGATGGGCCTAAGATTCCTCCCTTCCAAATATAGGGAGGGAGGAATCCCTGACACAATCTGATACCATCTCCAATGCTGGTGGAACAAGATGTACGCAAGGATAAAGACATGTCCTAGACATTGACAATAGAGATGGTAGTCTGTCAGTCTGCTTCATTGGTTTATGGAGTAATGTTTCTCATCTTGATCTTAATAAGGATGGGGTGGCACAGTAGCGCAGCGGTAGAGTTGCTGCTTACAGCGCTAGCGACCTGGGTTCAATCCTGTCTACAGGTGTTGTCTACATGGAGTTTGTATGTTCTCCCTGTGACCGCGTGGGTTTCCTCTGAGTGTTCCGGTTTACTCCCAAACTCTAAAGATATACAGTTTTGTAGATTAATTGGCTTTGGTGTAATCATAAATTATCCCTAGTGTGTAGGATAGTGCCAGTGTATGATGTGATCGCTGGTCGGCATGGACTCAGAGGGCAGAATGGCCTGTTTCCACGCTGACTTTCTAAAGTCTAAAGAATGACTTTGGGGTCAATTGGGTCGGAGGTATCTTTGGCTTCACTGAATTTGGTTGACAGGGCTGATCTATTCAGTGCCCTTATTGATTGATTCATTTAATTGATTGAAAAGGTAGAGAAAGGAAAGGCCAGTCGGTCCACCGAGTCCACGCCAACCATCGATCATCCGTGCACGTTGAGTTCTATGTTATCCCCCTTTCGCATCCACTGCCTACAGGGGCAATTTATAGGGGACAGTTAAACCTGCACGTTTTTGGGATGTGGGAGGAAACTGGAGGACCAGAAGGAAATCCAGGTGGTCACAGGGAGAACATGCAAACTCCACAGAGACAGCAGCCGAGGACAGGAAGGAACCCGGATATCTGGCACTGAGAGGCAGCAGGTCTACTGGCTGCACCACTGTGCTGCCCTTTATTCTTATTCATTGTATTCTTTTCCTGCTACTGAATGAAATCCTCAGCCATTTATCAGCATATTTAAGTGATATGTGGATTTTGGCATCACATGTAGGACAGACTGAGAAATGTCCTGGTGAATCAAATGATTTTTTTTTTGGCAATCCAGTAATTACATATTTTTACATACTAGGATTTTTCCCCCCAGATTTATTTAATTAATTGATTTACCTCTCCCCGCACCTTAAGATCTAAATAGTCTTAAAAGACTCATTCCAGTCATCTCACTTTTACCATTTTACAGCACAATTTTGTTATTACTTGACTCTGTGGATGTTGCTGTACACCTGCTGGGACTCACCTGGCCTTGGCTATATTGCTGGCCTCCAGTCCTCAAAGACCTTCTGACTAACCTACTTGGCTGACAATCTCTGATCTCAAACCATCTGCTACCAAAAGCTGCCCGTTACATCCAACTAATAGGAAAGCAAAACACTGTTTCATGCCAGAGGTTTGATATAAAATCATCAACAACTGGGAATATAACACAGGCTAGGCAGCATTTCCACAGAGAGAGGATTCACACTTCAGGTTAGTGATCATTTATCTGAACATCTAGGGCAACACAGTGGCACAGCGGTAGAGTTGCTGCCTTACAGCATCAGATACCCGGGTTTGATCCTGACTACAGATGCTGACTGTACGGAGTTAGCACGTTCTCCCTGTGCCCGCAAGGGTTTTCTCCGGGTCCTCCGGTTTCTTCCCACATCTCAAAGATGTACAGGTTTGTAGGCTAAATGACTTCTGTAAATTGTCCCTAGAGTGTAGGATTGAACTAGTGAAAGGGTAATCACTGGTCGGTGCGGACTCTGTGGGCCAGAGAACCTGTTTCCACGCTCGAAACTATCTCTAAACTAAAACTTCTCTGACCATTCGCATTTCCAATATTATCTGCTTGGGTGCAAGGCCTATTTCTTTGCACTGATAGATTTCTGCTTATTTAACGAAGTGACCATTATATGAACTGATGCAATTTGTTTTGCAATTTATTTGGCTGGAGAAGGTTTTACAGATGAGCCTGTTTGTTTTTTACTTTCATTCTCCAAGTCTCACTTTTTCTCTCTCCCTCCCTCTGCATTTCCTCGTCCTTCTCCCAGATAAACGTGCCCATGCCAACACGGTTGCTATGCTGCAAAAAACAGCAGGGACTATGGTTGAGTCTCTGTTTCCAGATGGAGTATTGCTCGGGTAAATGTCAGCAAACAAGCGCAGACCAGAGACCACCTCGATGTGCTTGACTGAGTAGCTAATGAATACTGAGTCGGCAAGGAATTTTTAACAAAAAAATCTTTTTGTCCGGAATGTGTTTACACAGTAAGTTACGGGCATGAAACATTTACACACTGAGGTTCCCAGACTGAAACATTAATGCTTCAGGCGTTAAGCCAAATGCATTTCTGTAACTATAGTAATACAATTTGACATTTTAAAAGCCTGTTTATTGATAAGAACTGCTCCTGATCATTCATTTTCAATTTATTTGCTTAGAAGCCGTATCGTGTTTTATTGTTTCACCTCGTGCAGGAGCGGAGTTCAAAAGTCAAACGGTTAAAGCATATGAGGCTGTTTTGCATAAAGTAACCTGGTGTGGGAATACTCTAAGCGCCCGCTAAACGCACAGCGAAGGAAGATGATGTAATTTTGCCTGGAACTTGAAGGTGTTTGCTTTCAAACAAAAGTCTCTCGCCTTTGTTTTCATATGTTTGTACGCAATACTCTGACTTTACGGGTCACATAGCTATGAGAAAACAACAGTTTTGCTGAGGATTGAATTGCAGGACGACCTACATACAACTCTAAGCAGACAGGTATGCACTTGTTCAGAAGGATATAAACAATGCATACCACTTCCGTTGTAAACAACGAGTTTCTTAAGGGAATTCACGACAGCGGCTAATATATTGAGCGGCGTACAGTTGTTACAAAATAAAATATTTGGCAAGCTCGTGGAAAATGGCTAATGAAATGAATGTAATCTCTATTTTCCCTGTTTTATTTAAGATGCGGAACAGTGGCATTTACTGAAAGGGATTTAACTTTGTAGATATCATCTAGTTTACAGTAGTTTGGTTTAGTTTAGTTTATTATTATCATGTGTACTGAGGTGAAAAGCTTTTTTGTTGCGTGCTAGCAAGTCAATAGATCGACTATACATGATTACAATCAAGCCGTCCACAGTGTACAGTTAGCGAATAAAGGCTATATCATTTAGTGCAAGATAAAGTTTGATAAAGTTCAATTATAGATAGTTCAATGGTTTCCAATGTGGTAGATGGAGATCAGGACCACACTCTAGCTGGTGAGAGGACGAGTCTGTTGCCTGATAAAAGCTGGGAAGAAACTGTCCCTGAATCTGGAGATATATGTTTTCAAACTTCTGTACCTCTTGCCTGATGGAAGAGTGACCGGGGTGAGAATGGTTCTTGATTATGCTGGTGACATTGCTAAGGTAGCGTGAAGTGTAGTTGGAGTTAGGCCACGTCTATAACTCTCTGCAATTTCTTGTTGTCCTGGATGGAGCTGTTCCCAAAACAAGCTGTGATGCATCCTGATAAAATGCTTCTTGCGGCACACCAGTTGGTGAGGGTTGTTGGGGACGTGCCAAACCTAAGCCTTCTAAGAAAGTTAGGACGTTGGTGTGCTTTCTTGGCCATTGCTTTGATATGTCCGGCCCGGGGCAAATTGAGAGTGATATTTATTCCTAAGAACTTGAAGCTTTCGACTATCTCTGCTTCAGCACCAGCAATGAATACAAGGGTGTGTGTACTGCTTCACTTCCTGACATTGAGGGAGAGATTGTTGTTTTGACACCAAGTTACGAGGTTCTCAATCTCCTTCCTATACTCTGTCTTGTTAATAGTTGATGTCCTGTCCACTATGGTGGTTTTGTCTGCGAACTTGTAAATTGTATTGGAAATATTTCCATGACTTCTCATGGCTGCAGTCATGAGTGTTTCAGGAGTATAGTAGGGGACCTAGCACACAGCTTTGTGGGGCACTGGTGATGAAAATGATCATAGAGGAAGAGTTATCACCTACCTGACTATAGTTTGTGCCTTCAAATAAGAAGTCTAAGGCAAAGCCCATTGTACACATTGCTATCGAAATTCAGACCAGTTGAGGGAGGCCATGACGCAAAAACAAGAATTGCAGAGAGCTGGTGATTTTAGGTTTCAAGAAAATAAAGGCAAGACTATTGAGGAAGGAAAAGACAGACAGGCGAGCAGTTTCCAGATTGTGAATGAGTTTGAACACAGAGGGATTGACGGCTTCACAATAACAGTTCATTCCGCCCAATTAATTCAGAGGGTTGTAAATATTTAGAACTGATTACCCCAACACACCACGAATGAATGATCAGTCATTTAGTATATTCGAGACTAAGACTCATATTTGGACAAACAAAATGTCACAAACAAAATGCAAAAGCACCAAAACCAGCAAATGCTGTGGATTCCCAGCAGCTCAAGTAGCATCTGTGGAGAGAGAAAAAACAAAATTAACAGTTTGGATTGATGCGTTGTCACAGGAACCTCTCTGGGTTGTGCAAAGATGTAACTTAATTGTCACATCGTTAGGAGGCCATGAGGTTTAGTTTGGTTTAGTTTAGATATACAGCATGAAAACAGGTCCTTCGGCCCACCGAGACTGCGCTGACCAGCGATCACCCGTATCCTGCACATTAGGGACAATTTACAGAAGCCAATTAACTTACAAACCTGCACATCTTTGGCATGTGGGAGGAAACTGGAACACCCATGCAGGTACAGGGAGAACGTCCAAATTCCGTACCGACAGCTCCCGTAGTCAGGATCGAACCTGGGTCTCTGATGCTGTAAGGCAGCAACTCTACCACTGTGCCACCCCGTTCGTATGTGGCAATATTAAACGGAAGGTCTTTAGTGGAGGTCAAGGTATTGCAAATGGCCCAAGGATAGAGGTAGATAATCTTGGCTTCGTGGTCAGTGTTATGACAAAGCTTGGAATTTTATGACAGATCAGGAACTTCAAATGTGATCTTCTAAGAACAACATTGTTGAGATTCCCTGTGTGATGTTGTGTTGAAACTGCCATGGCAGGAGTATTACCCAGTGAACCACTGGATGGACTTAATATGGGAAAGAAGTGGGAGCATGCTTAAGGAAGAGTACGTAAGGACTCGGACAGTCCGGTGAAGAACAGTGGAGACTCTGGATGCGACATGTCGGCTGGGATGGGGCATGTTGGCGTAGGCAAGTTGGGCCAATGGGCCTGTTTCCATGCTGAATGACACTATGACACACAAGACTGTAGATACTGGAATCTGAAGCAAAACACAAACTCCTGGGGGAATGCAGCAGGCCAGCAGCATCTGTGGAGGGAAAAGTTTAGGTTTAAGTTAATTACTGTCACGTGTACCACGATGTAGTGAAAAAGTTTGTTTTGCCTGCTATCTAATCAGATCAGATAATACCATACATAAGTACATCCAAACCAAACTCAAGTACAATAGGTAGAGCAAAGGGGATTGTATAGTTTGTGTTTCAGATCGAGACACTTCCAGACCGCAGGAAGGGTTTGACCCTAAATGGCGATTATCCATTTCCCTCCACAGATGCTGCCTGACCTGCTGGCTTCCTCCAGCTTTTTGTTTGTTTCACTGCTTGGTGAGGAGCAGTTCATTGTGAGGAGGTGCGACAGAGAACCTCCAGGGTTAGAAGCAAATAACTTCTGGTAGGGATGTGCCACAGAATCTCCACAAGGTGATGAGGAAATCTGAAAAGCAGTTAAATGCAAGTGCCTGTTCTGCCTCTGCCATGTGCTAAAGGGATAATAATTGAGGTTGTCAAGTATGGAGATTGGGTGACCTTCCTAATGCAGCAGTGGGCAGTTAACTGAAAGATGTGGTAAAGATCAGCAGCAGCCAGCGAGCAATTCTCAAGTCTGTGAATGGAGTGTGTCCATATTGATAATCGCCACGGGAAAACTAGTTAAGGCACCGATGAGATTACCGTTGTGGTTGGAAGATGTTCTTAATCAGAATGTCATAAGGTCATAAGGAATAGGAGTAGAATTAGGCCATTTGGCCCATCAAGTCTATCATTCAATCATGGCTGATCTATCTCTCCCTCCTAAACCCATTCTCCTTCCTTCTCCCCAGAACCCTTGACACCTGTACTAATCAAGAATCTATCTATCTTTGCCTTAAAAATATCCACGGACTTGGCCTCCACAGCCTTCTGTGGCAAAGAGTTCCACAGATTCACCACCCTCTGACTAAAGAAATTTCTCCTCCCTAAAAGAACGTCCTTTAATTCTGAGGCTGTGACCTCTAGTCCTAGACTCTCCCACTAGTGGAAACATCCTCTCCACATCCACTCTATCTAAGCCTTTCACTATTTTGTATGCTCCAATGAGGTCCCACCTCATTCTCCAGCGAGTACAGGACTAGTGATGACAAACGCCCGCCATAGGATGAGAATGAAGGATATAGGTTGAGTGCTGCTCAAGTGTTACAGAAAACCATCAGCTATTGAACACCACAAACACCAACTGATCCTCAAACTACGAACTGTATTGGTTGCGCTAAGAGCTTCAGCCTTTTGTTTTGTTTCGCATTAATATTGGTTTATATTTATTGAACTTTTTTTGCATCGGTTTATTATGTTATTTATTGACCTGTATGCTGCTGGAAGTAAGAATTTCATTGTTCCGTTTCGGTACAAATCACAATGAAGCACTATTGACTCTCTTGACTCTTGAGGCAATCCCAAGATCATGACAGACTCCCATTCCTGAGAGTGGTTTGTAACCCAGATTTTTTTGTAAGTTGGAAATGAATATAAAGAGTGTGTGAGAGGATCAGAAACAGCTTCAATGACTCAATGGTTCTTTATTGTCACATGTGCACCGCACAGTGAAATTGTTTTTGTATGGAGTTTGTACGTTCACCCTGTTACCGCATGGTTTTTTTTCCAAGTGCTCCAGTTTCCTCCCATGTTCAAAGGATGCACAGGTTTGTAGGTTAATTGGCTTCCGTAAAATTGTAAATTGTACCTAGTGTGTAGGATAGTGCTAGTGTATGGGATGAGTGCTGGTCGGCACGGTCTCAGTGCGCCGAAGGGCTGTTTCTGTGCTGTATCTCAAAAGTCTAAAGTAAAGTCTGAAGATCGGAAAATGTGAAAAATCACTGTACCACTTCAATCTAAATTATATGACAAATCTGTAATGCCCATTATAAATATGTCAAATGTATGCGTTCAGTATTGGATGATAATCCATCCCATGTGCACGTAAGTGTTCAATGTAGTTTGAAGTACAAGGAAGCAAAGTGAGAGCTTTCTTTACAATGGGAAATTTGTTGAAGCTTACTGTACTTATCAAGTTGAGGTTGTTAGATGTGACAAGCTCCTGAAATCTTTGTTCTCATCCAAACCCTGTCACCAATACATTCCCAGTTTTTCATTGCTTAAGTAACCATGTATTCAGCTGTACAGACCCCAAGCCCTGTATAGTCCTCCGGAAATCTCTCCAGCTTCCTATTCTGCCTTTTTCATGATGCACCTTAAAGTTTATTTCTTGGATCTATTCTTGGGTCAAGCTTGTTTTGTGAAATGTGTGGTCATATTTTGTATTTAATGTCAGAATACATGGTGGCACGGTGGAGTAACTGCCTTACAGCGTCAGAGACCCGGGATTGATACTGACTACGAGTGCTGGCTGTACGGACTTTGTACATTCTCCCCGTGACCGCATAGGTTTTCCCCGGGTGCTCCGATTCCATCCCACACTCCAAAGATGTACAGGTTTGTAAGTTAATTGGCTTCGGTAAAATTGTAGATTGTCCCTAGTGTGAAGGATACTGCTGGTATGCGTGGATCGCTGGTCGGCGCGGACTTACTTGGTGGGCCGAAGGGCCTGTTTCCCCACGGTATTTGTAAACTAAATTGAATACTCATACAAGGTGGCTTGGGCATATTTTTAATAGCATTTTGTCCCCGAAGAAGAAAATTGCCTCAATATTCAATATATTGAAGAATATAGAACTGTGGAGTGAGTGATGGTGCAACACTTAATTTGTATTGAATTGCTCCAGCAAAGAATGAACAGAAATATGATGAGCCGAATAATTCCTGCTTTAAGCTGCTATACTTGCGTGGAGCTGGAATTTACTTCTGAAGATGAGATTAAGATGTCAAAGTGCAATTGCAGAAAGCTTTCCCTTGCATGTGCCTGTGTCATTTGAAACTGAGATGGTTAGAATTACAGTGGTGCAGTGGGTAGAGCTGCTGCCTCACCGCGCCAGTGACCCAGGTTCGATCCTTACCTCGGCTACTGTCTGTGTGGAATTGGCACGTTCACCCCGTGACTACGTGGGTTTCCTTCAGGTGCTCTTGTTTCCTCCCACATTCCAAAGATGTACGGTTTGTTGGTTAGTTGGCTTCTGTAAAGAAAATTGCCCCTAATGTGTAGGGCATGGATGAGAAAATGCAATGGACCAGAACTTGTATGAACGGGTGATCGATGGTCGGCATGGACTCGGTGGGCCGATGAACCTCATGTTCATAAGTTATAGGAGCAGAATTAGGCCATTCGGCCCATTAATTCTACTCCCCTATTCAATCATGCCCATTCTATCTTTCCCTGTCAACCCCATTCTCCTGCCTTCTCCCCATAACCCCTAACACCCGTACTAATCAAGAACCTGTCAATCTCCACCTTAAAAATATTCATTGACTTGGCCTTCACAGCCTTCTGTAGCAATGAATTCCACAGATGCACCACGGTCGAACTCAAGATGTTCCTCCCCATCTCCTTTAGTTATGCTGTTTCAATGCTGTGTCTCTAAACTAAACTAAGATGGAAAATGATTCATTGCTTGGCAGTGAAATCCCTTAACGTCATTAACTACCAAAATCATAGGTTGGTAACTGTGATTTTTTTATTTATTTTTTCTTTGCTCCAAGGTTTGGAAGAAATATTTTTCTAAAATATTATCGATGGGATTGACAATTACAGAATTTAGCGAATAAGGATATACCCATGGACCCCAAACTTGCTCAGGAAAGTGGAAGCGTTAATACTGAGGAAGAGGCAGCAACATACAGCAAGGTAAATTAAATGTGCGAGTATTTTGTATATTTGCAACAGGGCTTTTGACATCTCTTCCAGGATTCATTTTAACATCCATGGATACAACAGAAGTTCATCAAGCTTCACAACAACATGGTGGCGCAGCGGTATAGTTGTTGCCTTCCCACACCAGAGACCCGGGTTTGATCCTGACTATAATGTCTGGTGCTGTTTGTACGGAGTTTGTACGTTCTCATAATTCTCACGACCCCATGACCGAGTGGGTTTTTCCCGGTTGCTCTGGTTTCCTCCCACATTCCAAAGACGTACGGGTTTGCAGGTTAATTGTAAAATTGTTAATTGTCCCGAGTGTGTAGGATAGTGCTGGTGTATGGGGATCGCTGGTCGGCACGGACTCATAAAACATAGGAAAATAGGTGCAGAAGTAGGCCATTCGGCCCTGCGAGCCAGCATCGCCATTCAATATGAGCATGGCTGATCATCCAAAATCAGTACCCCGTTCCTACTTTCTCCCCATATCCCTTGATTCTGTTAGCCTTAATAGTTATATTTAACTTTCTCTTGAACACATCCAGTGAATTGGCCTCCACTGCCTTTGTGGCAGAGAATTCCACAGATTCACAACTCTCTTGGTGAAAACGTTTTTCCTCATCTCTGTCCTAAATTGCCTACCGCTTATTCTTAAACTGTGACCTCTGGTTCTGGACTCCCCCAACATCTGGAATTTGTTTCCTGCATCAAGACCATCTAATCCCTTAAGAATTTTATATGTTACTATAAGATTCCCTCTCATGCTTCTAAATTCAAGTGAATATAGGCCCAGTCGATCCATTCTTTAATATGAGCCCAGTCGACCCATTCTTTAATATAGGCCCAGTCGATCCATTCTTGGTGGGCTGAAGGCCCTGTTTCCACGTGGTTTTTCTAAACTAAACTTATCACTCTCATTACACCCTTTTCATATAAAGTTAATTTACAAAATTATAGATTTCTTGTTGTCTCTTTTTAATGTCACTTACATTGTGTTAACGTGTCTGATAAACAATGGGGGAAACTAATTACCCAGCATATCTACTTGCTGGAGGCCAGGAATCCCACCCCGAGTTCCTTTGTTCAGGTGTTAACCTTAACCATTTTCGGATGCTTCATCAGGCTTTCATGACTAGGTGATAGTTTCCGGGTCAGTAATGACTGATACAACATTTAATTTTATGAGAAACCTGGTTAGTCCCAAAAATTAAATGTGGAATTTGAACTAATTAGTTCAGACATCTCTGTATTGATCATGTCTAATCTTCTGGAATCTTTTGAGGATGTAACCAGGATAATGGACAAGTGAGAGCCAGTGGATGTAGTGTACCTGGACTTTCAGAAAGCATTTGATAAGGTCCAACATAGGAGATTCGTGGGCAAAATTAGAGCACATGGTATTGGGGGTAAGGTGTTGACATGGATTGAGAAGTGGTTGGCAGACAGGAAACAAAGGGTTGGAATTAACGGGTCCCTTTCAGAATGGCAGGTAGTGACTAGTGGGGTACCGCAAGGCTCGGTGCTGGGACCGCAGCTATTTACAATATATATTAATGATTTGGATGAAGGGATTAAAAGTAACATTCGCAAATTTGCAGATGACACAAAGCAGGGTGGCAGTGTGAACTGTGAGGAGGATGCTATGAGGACACAGGGTGACATGGGCAGGTTGGGTAATGCATGGCAGATGCAGTTTAATGTGGATAAATGTGAGGTTATCCACTGGTGGCAAAAAACAGGAAGGCAGATTATTATCTAAATGGTGTCAAGTTCAGAAAAGGCGAAGTACAACGGGATCTGGGGGTCCTTTTTCATCAGTCACTGAACATAAGCATGCAGGTACAGCAGGCAGTGAGGAAAGCGAATGGCATGTTGGCCTACATAACAAGAGGAGTCTAGTATAGGAGCAAAAAGGTCCTTCTGCAGTTGTACAGGGCCCTAGTGAGACCACACCTGGAGTATTGCGTGCAGTTTTGGTCTCCAAACTTAAAGAAGGACATTCTTGCTATTGAGGGAGTGCAGCGTGGGTTCACAAGGTTAATTCCCGGGATGGCGGGACTGTATTATGTTGATAGAATGGAGCGGCTGGGCTTGTATACTCTGGAATTTAGAAGGATGAGAGGCTGTCTTATTGAAACGTATAAGATTATTAAGGGTTTGGACTCACTAGAGGCAGGAAAAATGTTCCCAATGTTGGGGGAGTCCATGGGCCAGAGTTTAAGAATAAGTGGTAAGCCATTTAGAACGGAGATGAGGAAAAACTCTTTCACACAGAGAGTTGTGAGTGTGTGCGATTCTCTGCCCCAGAGGGTGGTGGACGGTGGTTCTCTGGATGCTTTCAAGAGAGAGTTAGATAGAGCTCTTCGGGTTAGCGGAGTTCAGGGATATGGAGAGAAGACAGGAAGGGGTACTAATTGTGGATGATCAGCCTTGAACACATTGAATGGCGGTGCTGGCTCGAAGGGCCGAATGGCCTACTCCTGCACCTATTGGTCTATTGAATCTTTAAAGAGCTCAGAACTATGATACCAAGATCTTCCTCTTTCAGCACAGCTTCATTTCTGTTCCTAGAATTGATTCCACTCAGATACATAACACTGTGCAAAGTCAAAAACTGTTTGAAGAATTCATGTCTAGACTGCCCTCCAAACATGTTTAAGATCTGTTTTTTTTTTAGAGATATAGCAGGCATACAGGCCCTTCAACCCATTGAGTACACACTGACCATGAATCATTCACACTAGTCCCATGTTATGAAATGTTCTCATGCACTCCCTATACACTTGGGGCAATTTGACAGAAGCCAATTAACCCACTAACTCGCACATCTTTGGGATGTGGGGGGAAGCCAGAGTCCCCATAGGAAACCTACACAGTCACAGGGGAAATGTGCAAACTTCACACAGACAGCACCTGAGGTCAGGATCAATCCCTGGTCTCTGACACTGTGAGGCAGTAGTTCTACCAGCTGTGCCATTGTGCCACTTCTGCTTGTAGTCTTTTCCTGAGTCCTTGCAAAATCTTCATAGTATTCGCAAACTTGTTGATCATTCCCTACCATTTTCATTAATTACTTGCTTCCAGATAGAAAAGGCCAATGGTCTAAGAATTAATCCTTGTGGGAAAACTGCAGATAATTTGGCTTCAGGCAAGCCTACAGCCACTGATAATAACTCTCATCTTATGGGTAAACAGCTGCCTTGTAATCCCCACAGCCGTTTCCCATTAACCTATTATGAGTCGTGGAAATATCTTTAAATTCCAACACAATTAATACACCATATATGATTTATACATGAAATAATTGTAAGCGGTGTCTATTATTTTAAAGCAAGTACTTTGGAATATTGATGGCTTGTGACAGACGCACAGTCTGAGCTAAGTCTTTGTGTTACATTGAGAGGAACTTTCCATGATGGGGTTCTGAAAATCTGCTCAGGTTTAACTGTCTAATAAATAATACCAGTCTTATCTGTTACTGTCAGAAATGGCACTCTAATTGAAATATAGCTCTCTGACCTGATACATAAGAACTACCCACAGTTCTAGAAACAGCCAAACATTGTCCAGTGGCCCACTGCCAGAACTCGAAGGCCTGCAATGAGAGGTAGTGTTGTCACCCTGCCTGCTTCACGGCTAGCTACGTTAGCCAGCGCTTCCCTCTTACGCTTGTTACCAGTTGTGACTCTGCAGTTCCAATCCAGTTGCAACCATGGAAAGGCTGAATGCAAATTGGAAAACAACCACCTTCAGAGCTTTCTGGTTCCATGGACTCGGAATTCAGTTCCCGAGGCAGAGCCACCACTTTAGACTTTAGTTTAGTTTCGAGATAAAGTGCGTAAACCAGCCCTTTGGCCTACCGAGTCCACACCGACCATCAATCCAAGCACACTTACACTATCCTACACACACTAATAATAATAATAATAATAACTTTATTTATAAAGCACTTTAAACAACTGCAGTTGCCACAAAGTGCTGTACATGAGAACTCATGGACAAAAAGCTATTACACACGATTAAAAACCGTAAAACGAAGGACTATAAAAAACACACTAAACATTAAAAGACATTAAAAGCACTAAGAACAGGAGCAATGCCTCAGCCAGTGTCGAAAGCCAAAGAATAAAAATGTGTTTTTTGGGAGGCTTTGAAGATGGACAGTGAGGGGGCCTGTCTGATGTGCAGCGGCAAGGTGTTCCAGAGTGCCGGATCAGCAACAGAAAAGGCTCTATCCCCTCTGAGCTTCCGCTTAGACCTTGGTACCTCAAGGAGCAGCTGATCAGCTGACCTGAGGCACACTAGGGACAATTTACATTGATACCAAGCCAATTAGCCTACAAACCTGGATGTCTTTGAAGTGTGGGAGGAAACCGAAGATCGCAGAGGGAACCCGCGCAGGTCATGGGGAGAACAAACAAACTATGTACAGACAGCACCCGTAGTCAGGATCAAACCTGGATTTCTGGCACTGTAAGGCAGCAACTCTACCACTGCGCTACTGTGCCACCACGCAGGTTGCATCTGCCCATTATTTCTACTCGGGTTCCACCTATCTCCCACTAGTCCTAGTTCAGTTTAGTTTAGTTTAGAGATCCAGCACAGAAACAGGCCCTTCCACCCACCGAGTCCACGCCCACCCGTGAACCCCATACACTAATCCTATTCTACACTAGGGACAATTTTACTAAAGCCAATTAACCTACAAACCTGTACGTCTTTGGAGTGTTGGAGGAAACCGGAGCTCCTGGAGGAAACCCATGCAGTCGCAGGGAGAACATACAAACTCCGTACAGACAGCACCCGTATTGAGGATCGAACCCGGGT
Source organism: Amblyraja radiata (assembly GCF_010909765.2). Lineage (NCBI taxonomy): Eukaryota > Metazoa > Chordata > Chondrichthyes > Rajiformes > Rajidae > Amblyraja > Amblyraja radiata. Next base: position 34,418,134 of record NC_045973.1, on the reverse strand, counting down.
CTCTGGCACTGTAAGGCAGCAACTCTACCACTGCACCACCGTGCTGCCCTGTCCTTGTGCATCGCTCCCTCGTACTGCTATTTACTGGCGATCCTTTCACTTCCCTCTCAATCCTGGTGCAGGGTCTCAACCTGAAACATTGACTTACACCTTTAACCTCCACAGATGCTGCTGGATCGGCTGAGCTCTTCCAACGTTCTGTGTATTTGTTCCAGATTCTAGCATCTGCAATCTCTTTTGTCTTCATCTCTATATCTTGTATCTCATACCTATGATGACACAGGAGGAGGCCATTCAGGTCATCAAGCCCATATCAACATTCATGGGAGCAATATTGATGCACAGATGGATCTTGGGGTTAAAATCCATTGGTCCCTGGAAGTGGCAACACAAGTAGATAGAGTGACAAAGAAGGAGTTTGGCACGCTATTGGTTGGGGCGTTGAGTACAAGAGTCAGGAAGTTATGATGCAGCTCTATGAGACACTTGCACTATCCTACACACTAAGGACAATTTACAATGTTATCAAAGCCAATTAACCTACAAACCTGTACATATTTGGGATTTGGGAGGAAACCAGAGCACCCCAAGAAAATCTACGTGGTCACAGGGAGAACATACAGATTCCATACAAACAGCACCGATCGTCAGGCAGCAACTCTACCGCTGCATCACTGTGCCGCCCAAAATAAAAAACACATACTGTACCTGCACATACATTTTTTAATTAAGGTCGACAATTCCATTCAGATGAGTGGGGTTGTTTTTCCTATCCCAGACTAACATGGTATAAAGCTGAGGGACCAGATGCGAAGTGCATCTGACCCTCAAATCTGCTTGTATGTGTTCCACCTCTGAGCTGGGTCCAGTAGTGTACAACTGGTCAGATGCACCAGTGACCAGCCTTCAGCTTGTCACTGTATTCTACATTATATTGCAGTTCGATGAAGCTTTACATATGGTTGGGGATGTCATTGATGGTTTTCTATGGAAGGCTGGACAAAGATACCCACAGTTCAGCCCATTATCTTACAAAGTCCAGAATATAGTAGATTGGTATACTCAAGGAGCAATTACTGTTGCAATTCTAATCTCAACATATTTGCTGCTTATGTGTTTCAAGTTCAAGTTCAAGAGAGTTTATTGTCATGTGTCCCTGATAGGACAATGGAATTCTTGCTTTGCTTCAGCACACCAGAACATAGTAGGCATGAATACAGAACAGATCAGTGTGTCCATATACCATTATATAAATATATACACACATGAATAAATATACTGATAAAGTGCAATAAACAGATAATGGGCAATTAATGTTCAGAGTTTTGTCCGAGCCGAGTTTAATAACCTGATGGCTGTGGGGAAGTAGCTATTCCCGAACCTGGTCGTTGCAGTCTTCAGGCTGTACCTTCTACCTGAAGGTAGTGGGGAGATGAGTGTGTGGCCAGGATGGTGTGGGTCCTTGATGATGCTGCCAGCCTTTTTGAGGCAGCGACTGCGATAGATCCCCTCGATGGAAGGAAGGTCAGAGCCGATGATGGACTGGGCAGTGTTTACTACTTTTTGTAGTCTTTTCCACTCCTGGGCGCTCATGTTGCCGAACCAAGCCACGATGCAACCGGTCAGCATGCTCTCTACTGTGCACCTGTAGAAGTTAGAGAAAGTCCTCCTTGACAAACCGACCCTCCGTAATCTTCTAAGGAAGTAGAGGCGCTGATGTGCTTTTTTTATAATTGCATCAGTGTTCTCGGACCAGGAAAGATCTTCAGAGATGTGCACGCCCAGGAATTTGAAGCTCTTGACCCTTTCCACCAACGACCCATTGATATAAATGGGACTGTGGGTCCCCATCCTACCCCTTCCAAAGTCCACAATCAGTTCCTTGTTTTTGCTGGTGTTGAGGGCCAGGTTAATGTGCTGGCACCATTTGGTCAGTCAGTCGATCTCACTTCTATACTCTGACTCGTCCCCATCAGTGATACGTCCCACAACAGTGGTATCGTCAGCGAACTTGATGATGGAGTTCGCACTATGACCGGCTACGCAGTCTGGGGTCTGTGAATGAGGAAGTCGAGGATCCAATTGCAGAGGGATGCACAGAGATCCAGTTCTGCGAGTTTGGAGGGGATGATTGTATTGAATGCCGAGCTGTAATCAATGAATAACAGCCTCTCAAAGCACTTCATCACCACCGACATTAGTGCCACTGGTTGAGGTACGATACCTTGCTCTTCTTGGGCACCGGTATAATTGATGGCCTTTCAAAGCAGGTGGGAACCTCAGATCTCAGAAGTGAGAGGTTGAAAATGTCCGTAAAACCCCAGCCAGTTTGTCCACACAGGATTTTAGAACACGACCGGGTATACCATCAGGTCCAGGCGCTTTTCGAGGGTTCACCCCTCTGAAGGATTTTCTGACATCGGCCTCTGTGACTGTGACTGAAATACCATCACAGCGAATGGGGGCTCGAGAAGGCACATCAGTGTACTCCCTATCAAAGCGTGCGTAGAATGCATTGAGCTCATCAGGGAGTGATGCTACGCTGACATTCGAGCTACCTCCTGATTTCGCCTTTTTAGGAAGTGATTGCATTCAGGCCCCGCCACAGCTGCTGAACATCTGTCTCACCCTCCAGTTTGGAGCAGTAGTCCCTTTTGGTCTTTTTGATGGCCATACCAAGGACATCTTGAAGACCACTGTATCATCAGACATGAATGCCCGGTGTCTGGTCTTCAGAAGAGTGCGGATCTCAAAGTTCATCCAAGGCTTCTGATTGGGAAACACTTGGAAGGTTTTTGTTGGGATGCAGTCATCAACACTTTTCTTTATGAAGTCTGTAACGACTGTGGCGTATTCGTTCAGATCCGTTGCTAAGTCCCTGAACATTGCCCAGTCTACAAACTCCAAACAGTCCTGGAGTTGTTCCTCTGCCCCCCCCCCGACCAGCTCTAATAACTCTGTTTTATTAATTTAATTAAAAAGTGAACTGCAATGATCTGCTTGGAAGTGCAAAGGTAAATCAATATAAACGTTCATAAAGATTGACTTCAGAGGATGCTGTTGCCATGGTAATGTTTTCAGATGGCATAATTTTTCATATTACAGATTACACCGCCATCTACTCTATAAAGCAATGATGCCATGGTATTATCAATCACTTCTACCATGATGGAATTTACTTGTGTAGCAATCAGAATTAAAAATATACATTTGTTTTTAGTAGAATTAAAGAATGGATAGGTCATCAAGGGATTGACACACAGTGCTGGAATAACTCAGTGGGTCAGGAAGCATCTCTGGAGAAAAAGGATGGGTGACGTTTCTGATGGGAACCCTTTTACTCCACTCTGAAGAAGGGTCACCGCCCAAAACCTCACCCATCTTTTTTCTCCAGAGATGCTGTCTGACCTGCCCTGTTATTCCAGCATTTTGCGTCTATATTTGGTATAAACCAGCATCTGCAGTTCCTTTCCACTCAGGCCATCAAGGGAGCTTATTTTACTGGTTGAGTCTGTTCTAGCTCCCATTAGTGTGGTTTGCCAATCTCATTTCCCCAACTCATTGCCCACAACCATTTTATCTCAAATGTGTCTCTCCAATTCATTATTGATAGTCTGTCAACATCATCAAAGACTTGTCCCACCCCAGTCATTCCTTCTTCTCCCTGCTCTCGCCAGGCTAAAGGAAGCTTGAACGCGCACACTACCAGGCTCCAGAATAGCTGCTTCCCCTCTGTTACCAAGGTTCGGAATGGCTCTTCCATAAGATAAGGCACAGTCAGATTCACCTACCCTATTGCTGACATTGGACTTTGTCTATGGCACGTTCGTGCTGTAATGTTGGAACTATATACTGCACTCATTATCTTCCCCTTTGCTCTACCTATTGTATTTTAGTTTGACGATTGCATTTATGTATAGTATTATCTTCTTCTTGCGTATGGCGTGCACAGCCTAAAGTTATAGGACAACTTGTTCTACCTGTATTTGATCTTATTTGATTGTGCACGCCAGGTTGATTGCATTTGTCGAAACAGGGTGGACCACGTGAAGGTTACAATCTCTCACCCCATAGTATTATCCGATCTCCCTTTTTTCAAATCCAACCCTGACCAGACTTTTAGTGAACCTCTTGTTTTTCTCAGGCCAATGAGAAATATTGTGGAATGTTATTTCCATTAGAGATAAAGGCCAAAGGAGATGTTGATCTTTAAGAGGCAGGTTAACTTTCGCAAGTCCCGTTGTGTTGAGATACATGGACTCCTACTCAGAAGTAAACAACCATACCTTGGAAAGCTTGCCCTTTCGAAGATGGTGATTCCTGGAGACCAAGACAGGTTTACAGAGAGGATTTTTTTTTACCTCAGCGATCTCAAGAAATGTATCGATCCAATAATGTGTCAAAATGGAAATAATAGCCATAGGCGAAAAACAAGAGAAGGATAGCCAAATATTTTTTAGATACGTCTGCTGGACTTTAGGATGTTTAATGGAATTGCAATTGTCTGACTGACAACAAATGAAGCCAACTCGTAGTAAAATGTGTGCCATTTATTCCCAGCCTGTCAGAGTAACTTTATTTTGATCTCAAGTAGATTATATATATATGCATCTCCAGGAGTCTAGTGACAACTGAGTAAAAATAAAACACAGGGGGAGTCTTTCACAATGTCAAGCTCAGTGAGTCATCTCGGTAATTCCTTGCAAAGATGCGTAATATCCACTCGTTTAAATAAATATTCATGGCACGTGTCCGAAAAGAGCGAAAACCGCTACAACTTCATTGAAAAGGTTTTGAGTTTAAGGCTGGTAAGGTGTCTAATATTGAGCCACACCAAGATCCACTGACAAGAAGTGCTGTGGGCCTGAATATTTATGGGATGTGATCCTGGTAATTAAACCACCACCAGTGCTGAATCATTTTAAAATTGAATAACCTGCTTTACTCCATAAAATAATATATATGTGCACTAGGAATGAGGGAATAGAGGGAGTGGAGGGATACGGATGACATACAGAGGAGATTAGTTTACCTGGCATCATGTTCAGCAGGAACACAGTGCCAAAGGGCCTGTTCCTGTGCTCTACTGTTCTGTGTTCAATATATGTGTGATGTATGAGATAGAATTAACATATTTGATGTTTTGCGCATTGGTACGCATGCGCAGGAGAGACTCAAGGTGGCGTTCAGAATAAAGAAGCTTGTCAGTTAACTCCTGTGTCGGAGTAATATTTAAAGCTCGTTCCAAGCAACAGATACACGACAATTGGCGACGAGGATTAAAGAACAAAGATGAGAAGAACGAGTACTGCCAAGAGAAAAGAAAAAGTTAAAAAAGAATAGTGTTTGGCACACAAATTGTAATGGCATCAAGCAAAAAGATTTGGCAACGAATGCTATGAATTGGCGCCAAAGAAAAGATAGGTCGGAATGGGAAGCGAGAACGCAAGGAAAACAAGCGGGGCAGTAAGTGTCACCGAAGAGCGCAGTTGGAAGCTGGAAGCCTGACCAGCAGGACAGTGACGGTGTCAGCTTACCTGGAACGCTTTCCAGGGCCGTGCAGCCCACAGCCAGGCCCAGCACCCGCCACTGATGTCGGGTGAGGTCCAGTACCGTACAGCCCATGGACAGGCCCGGCAACCACCACCAACGTCGGGTGAGGTAAGTAAGTAAGTAAGTAAATGGCCTGTCCCACGAGCATGCAACTCCATGCAGCAAGCGCGACCTAACGTGGTCGCTTGAGCCGTACGGCCTCGCGGGGCCGGTCCCACTTCGATCGCCGGAGCCATATGGAGTAGAGCGGAGCTGGTCCTGACATCACGCGGGGCTCCGAAAAACTGACCGTGTTCAAAAATTCCGCGCGGCAACGGCCCGCCGGCCCGCAGCCGCCTCGACGCCATACGCACCGCCTAGACGGGCATACGCCGCGTCTCGACGCCGTACGCACATCTTGATGCCATACGTCACGCGCGAACTTCCCGCGGACTTCGCTCGAACTTCACGTCACTCACTCGATCTCCGCGCAGCCCCCGCTTCTGGTTTGGTCGTGCTTGCCGCATGCAGGCCGCATGCTGGTGGGACCGGCCCTTTAGTTTATTGGCCAAGTATCACATACTAGGAATTTACTTTGGTGCTCCGCCCACAAGTAACAACATGACATACAGTGACAGTTACAAATGACTCAGAAAACACTAAACATTAATAATAATAAAACATTAATGATAAAACACCATTGATCAAGCATGTGAACCAACAAAATACTGAGTTCCAGTACCGTGCAGCCCACAGACAGGCCCGGCAACCGCCACCGACGACAGCCGAGTCTCCAGCCGGCCTCGAGAGACGGCCGTGAGTAGAGAAAGCCCGGGCCGCGAGAAGGGCGGGCCTGGCCGTGAGAAGAACAGCAAAAGCCAGCAACAGCCAGGCCAGCCGTGAAGCCAGCAAGCAAGCAAGCCAACAAAGCAGCAGAAGGCAGCAAAAGACAGCAACAGTAAGGACAGCCCGAGAGGTCGCTGAGGCACTGGAGTCCAGACACAGTCAAGTCGGACCGGTGAATTCCTCGCAGTAAAAGCTGGACTGGACGAATTAATGTATTGCTCACTGTATCAATGACTTGAGTAAATCTGTGCGCATAGCAGGTATATGGTTTAAAATGTTCTAGTTTGCTATTAACATGATATGTTGGTTTATTAGTATAAATCTATTATTATAAGAATTAGTAATAGTCTGGGCTGGATAACTTCTTAGGGTGTAAAAGGATTAAGTCCAGTGCAGAGAAAACAGTGAGAGAACAGAACATAGTGCACCTGAATAGCAACAGGGTAGCATGGCAACTTTAGTTGTAAGAAATGTGCCCCAGTTAGATTTGGGGTATAATTTTGAGAAATGGGCAGAAGTCTTGGAGGCTTGGTTCATTTTCAATGATATCACTGCGGAGGAGAAGAAGAGAGATTGGTTTGTTGTATGCTTAGGAATCAAGGGTTATCACACCTTACGTGCATTTCTGCAGCCAGCAAAGCCTGCGAGTAAAACGTACGAGGAATGTAAGGAGGCATTAATGGCTCAATTCTCGCAGAAAAACCTCCTACGGCATCCAGAGACAAGGAGCCTGAACTAAAGGAGGCATGGAGTCCTTCAAGGGCATCCAGAGACAAGATTCACAACTCCAAGAAGTGCTGGAGATGTGGAGGCAGCCATGAGCCGGCGATGTGTAAAGTCAGAGATAGTAGGTGTTTCAGGTACTTGGGAATGGGTCACACCAAAAGCCAGTGTGATGCTGTTAGAGCTTACCAACAGCAGTACAGGGCACAGGTACTGGACAGAAGTCAAATGCAAAGGGACAGAAGTCAAAGGCAAAGGGATAGAAGTCAAATGCAAAGTGACAAAAGTCAAATGCAAAGGTACATTGCCATCCAGAGGGCAACCCTAGCTATTCAAGCTGCATTCAGGGGTATGAAGGTATGGAGAGAGGTCCGGGACAAACAGAAGGCAGCAACGGCAATACAAGCAGCATTTAGAATGCACAGTGTATACCGTCCACACAGGGCAATGAGATTGGCAGCTAAATAGTACAAACCCATTATAGGGCACACCTTCAAATGAAAACTGATCGCAGAACTTACGTGAAGGTACGCAGCAGCGTTGTGCTGCTTCAGGCTGCCTACCGAGGAATGGTTGTTTGGAAGCAATTGCAGTGCATGCACAAATCTGCCACGGTCATACAGACTTATTATTAAATGCATAAACAGCACCAGTATTTCAAGAAACTACGCTGGTTCGCCACTGCTGTACAGCAACGATACAGGGCTTGCCAGATAAGAGATGTCCACGTGAAACATTATAATAGTTTGAGAAAAGCAGTGGTTTGTATTCAGGCCTACTACCGTGGAGTCAAAGCCAGAGAATTGGTTGAGAAAATCAAGGCAGCACGCCATATTAAGTCATTCTTAATGATGTGCATGACAAGAAAAAATGTCTTGATTTAAAAGGCGGCAATAGTCACTTTGCAAGCTTCATTCCATGGGAACCGATCAAGGGTATGCTACAGAGCTATGCGACAAGCAGACATTTCGATCCAGAGATGGTACAAAGCATGCAAAATAGGGTTGGTGCAATATCAGGCAATGATGAATGCAACCATTACCATTCAGGCTGCCTACAAGGGCATGGTGGTTGGGCAATGGGTTAAGCAAAAGAGGGCTGCTGTAAAAGTTCAGTCAGTATGAGTTGGTATAGGAAAGAATTCCTCAAACTGAAATATACAGCAATTGTAGTGCAGTAGCACTACCTTGCTTATAAAGGACGACAGATGGCACAATAGGCTATGTGTTCGGCTGGCAACCGGAAGGTAGCTGGTTCGAATCCCGCTTGGAGTGCATACTGTCGTTGTGTCCTTGGGCAAGACACTTCACCCACCTTTGCCTGTGTGTGTCCTTGGGCAAGACACTTCACCCACCTTTGCCTGTCTGTATGGAAGTAATTGTGTGAAGCACTTTGGGGTCAATGCAAGTTGACTAAAAATGTGCTATATAAATAAAGACATTATTATTATTATTATTATAAAGGAAGAAAACTATACAGACCACAAATCAAAGCCACTGTTGTATGGCAAAGACAATATAGATCCTACTTCTTGATGAAGAACCAGAGATGTGACTTTAGAAGACAAATAGATGAACAACAGAAAATGCTTAAACGATACAAAGAACAGTTAAATAAATGTGTGACAATGAGTAAAAAGCTGCTAATAGAAAAGTCTAAACAAGAGAGAGAGGCTTGTCGGTCGAGACATAAGTATGCAGGACCGATTGTGACTAGGACACTTCATTACAGTCCGGCATGGAGCCTCCTTCACTGAGCAATGGACAAATGGTTATGCATTGCAGAATCTTATTAAAGAACAAGAGCGGACAAATACGCAGCACGAGGAAATTGAGCGACAGAGGAAGCTGCTAACAAAACAAAAACCTGCAGCCATGTGTCAGATGCCACCTACAAATAATGAACAGAAACAGAGGAAAACAAAGCAAAATCTTCAAACTAAGATTGGAAAATTTAAAAAGGGAAGAGGCAGAGATGCAGGCAGAGCTAGAGTGATTAGAAAGAGTTCGCAATTTACACAATAGAGAACGGAAAATGATAACACATAAAGCAATGGGTAATGTATTTGGTTTATGGAAGATGGGTGGAATGAAAAAATTATAAGTGCTAAGTTTAGATATGATTATTACAGTTATGAGGATGTATTGTAAGATGACTTTAGTAATACAATTTTGCAACCGTGTATTAATCAATTATATTTTAGGTAAAGAGCGTATATCTTGAAGGTGAAATTGAGTTACCTGCCACCAAGTTGAAAGGGGAGGAGTGCGGTGTATGAAATAGAAATGGTGTTACCTGCCTCCCAGTTAAAGGAGGAGGAGTGTGATGTATGAGAAAATATTAACATATTTGATGTCTTGCGCAATGGTACACATGCGCAAGAGAGACTCAAGGTGGCGTTCAGAATAAACAAGCTTGTTAGTTAACTCCTGTGTCCGAGTAATATTTAAAGCCCGTTCCAAGCAACAAATACACAACAATATGTTTGCGCTGTTCATGGTCTGAAGTGAGTAAATAGAGTTCCAGGTCTACACAAAATGCTAGAGTAACACAGCGGGACAGGCAGCATCTCTGAAGGGAAGGAATGGGTGACGTTTGGGGTCGAGACCCTTCTTCAGTCTGAAGGACATGAAACGTCACCCATTCCTTCTCTCCAGAGATGCTGCTCGTCCCACTGATTTACTCCAGCATTTTGTGTCTATCTTCGGTTTAATCAGCGTCTGCAGTTCCTTCCTACAGAGTTCCAGGTTTCATGGTTCCTCAACATCTGGATTTAAAGTGCTGCAGCAGCTGCAGTCAGGTAGCATCTCTGGAGAACATGGATTGGCAACGTTTAGGGTTGGGACACTTCTGCAGCATCTGCAGTTCCTTGTGCCTACATTTTACTGCTCCACTGCAGAATCTTCTCAAATTATGCCTACTTTGAAGAAATTCTCCTCCGCTATGCCTGATCCACAGAGTTGCTCCAGCACTTTGTGTCATTTTTTGCTAAAACCAGCATCTTCATTCCCTTGTGTCCTCATCTGGTACATTTACATCTACATTTACAAGGTGTATTCTTCCCCCATAGATAGTTTATACAAATTGCTTTGCATTTCAATGCATCCTGCAGCATCTTCTCCTGACCTTGGTTGTGAGGCAGTCAGAAACAGTTCAGCTTCAGCAAGCGTTTTTCTGGGTCAGTGCCCTTGTCACTCAGGATACACAACCTGTCACACCTTGTGCTCCAAAGATTTCCCCCTGGAGAAAATTAATATCTTAATTTTTGAGCTTGTTTGCAAAAGTCTTAAATTGAACAATCAACAGTGCCCCTGGGGATAAAAAGCTTAATAGTTTAAATGGTTTTTATTATATCATTTGATGAGAGCACAGACAAGCATAATAAGTATAAACTAAGGAAGGTTGCCTGTTACAAAGAAAATCATGTAAAAGATTTTGTTCACCTTTTCTTCAAAGCATTTGAAAGTACAACAGGAACATCTATTGAACACTGGTGAATACTGCCCAGTCCATCACGGGTTCTGATCTCCCCACTAATGAAGGGATTCACTGTTGTTGCTGCCTCAAAAAGCAGCCAGCATCACCAGAGACCCACACCACCCTGGCCACACTCTAATTTCACCCCTGCCATCGGGAAGAAAGTAGAGGAGCCTGAAATCTGTAATGTCCAGGTTCAGGAACAGCTTCTTCCCTACAATCATCAGGCTATTAAACACTAAAACCTCCAAATAAGCCCTGAACTACATAGACTTGGATGGGCAAACACAAAATGCTGGAGTAACTCAGCAGAAAGGCAGCATCTCTGGAGAAAAAGAATGGGTGACGTTTCCGGTCGAGACCCTTAACGGTCACGCATTCCTTCTCTCCAGGGATGCTGCCTGTCCCACTGAGTTACTTCATCATTTTGTGTTCACCTTCGATTTAAACCAGCATCTGCAGTTCTTTCCTACACATAGACTTGGGGGCATTGGTTTTATCTTTTTGCGCTATTATTGTTTTTTATGTGTATGTATGTGTGTATATGTGTATATGTCTGTGTAAACTATATTATAAATGAGAAAGTATGTTATATATGTATATATGTGCACGGAGTATGGTTAGATATTCTATTGTGCTGCTGCAAGAATTTAATTGTTCTGTCTTCTAGGACATGACAATAAAACACTCTTGACTATATGTGGGTGATAGGGGAGAAATATCAAGTGATTTTTAAGTTAATCAATGTAGAAATAAATTACATATTTGTATGCCTTGTTGGAGAGCAGGGGAGTGACAGTGTGAGTTGATATGGCAGATGTTGTAATGGTTTGGATGAAGAAGTGAGAGGCAAAGGATGTTAGAAATAAACCTTTTGTTTTCATTTTGGTTACGGTGTTCTTAAAGCACTTTACAGCCAACCAAATGCTTAGTGGAAGCATAATCATTGTTCTAATGAAACCGGTGACAGGAGGATAGCAAGCACTCCCTAATTCCATGCAATGTAATCCGCTTCACTCACTTTAGTCACAATTGTTGGCGGATAGATATTGGTCAAGACAACAGGAATAACTGCTTTTCTTTGATGGGTAACTGAGAGTGGCAACAGGGTCACAGTCTAATGATTTAGCCATGAAACAGCCTCTGTAACAGTGCAACACTCCCACACAACTGGACTAAACGGTCAACCTAAGCTTTAGTGGTAAGTTTTTCGAAGTGCATCTTACATCTTACAGGTGATGAGCCACAGATGCTAGTAAAGCTAAAAGATGCAGACTTGGCTGCAGTAAATTTGGTTGTGCATGTGTTGATCATGGAGTGAGAGAAATCAGATACAGAGAGGCTGAAAGCATAGGCTGTAGTCATGCCAAATGTACAAAGGGGATATAATCGGGGAGGATACGGTTGGTGGTTCTTCATGAATGTGCCAGTTGGCCAGAGACATTTTGAGAAAGAGCAATTGTAAAGGGAAAAAAACTTATATAACACAACTTATTAAATTGGGTCCTAAAGAGAACTGCTGAAGCAACAGTTACACAGCAGTCGAGTTGCTGCCTTTCAGCGCCAGAATCCTGGGTTTGATCCTGGCTACAGATGCTGTCTGTACGGAGTTTGCACATTCTTCCTGTAATCACATGGGTTTTCACCGGGTGCTCCGGTTTCCTCCCACACTCCAAAAACATGCAGGTTAATTAGCTTCGGTAAAAATTGTAAATTATCTCCAGTGTGTAGCATGTGCTTGTGAAACGGAGATCACTGGACGACGCGGACTCGATGGGCCAAAGGGCCTGTTTCTGCATTGTATCTCTAAACTAAACTAAACTAAACTGGATATTTACTGGGTTTGTGTAAATGTTTCTGCTTTGTTTGTAGGAGGATGAGTTCTTAAGCCACTTGTCCCAGGAAGAGAAAGAATGCCTCGGGTTTTTGATTGAAACGATTGATGCTTTAGAGGTGGATCTGGAGGACGATGACAAAGAGGGAGATGGCATCATAAGTGATGGGTTTTATGAGTTTTTAGGAATGGTGTGCAGCACTCGACCAACAAAAGAGAAAGCAAGACCCAGTAAGTTCTTGTCACATTATATCAGTATGTTTATGGTCATGTTTGTTAATAAGAGGGTCTCTGCTCCATCTACAGCCATTTTGGAGCTTTCCATCTCCAAATGCCTCCCAATGTTTTCATTCTGATATTTTCTAAATAAATAATTGTGCCAGTGTGATCCATTGGTATATAAATTTCAGCCTCTTGCAAGTAAGATCACTTTGCCTTGTTCTCATTTCCCTTCATCAAATGCCCTGCTTCTAGGACTCAAACACAGTTAGTATCCTGAGAAGATTTGAAAGGGTAGATACCAAGATGCAGTTCCTTATCAAAATAGGAGAACACAGTCACAGAGTGAGAGGTGGATCGTTTAGACCTGAGGATAAGAGACATTTCTCCGGGTGACCGGTGTAAATCTTAAGACTTTGGTATTGTCAATCTCAGAGAACCATGGAGGTTCAGTTCATAGAGTCATACAACATGAAAACAGGCCCTTCACCCCAACTTGCCCGCATCGACCAACATGTCCCATCTACACTAGTCCCACTGCCTGCATTTGGCCCATATCCCTCTCAAACTATCCTATCCAAGTACCTGTCTAAATGTTTCTTAAACGTTGCAATAGTACCTGGCTCAAATACCTCCTCCAGCAGCTCGCTCCATACACCCACCACACTATGTATGTACCCACCATCCTATTAAATCTTTTCCCCCTCTCCTCAAACCTATGTCCTCTGGTTCTCAACTCTCCTACTGTGGGCAAGATTTATCTGATCTATTGCTCTCATGATTTTGTACACCTCTATAAAGGTCACCTCACATCCTCCTGCGCACAAAGGAATAGGGTCCCAGCCTGCTCAACCTCTCACTATATTTCAGACCTTCATGTCCTGGCAACATCCTCATAAACCTTCTCTGCACCCTTTCCAGCTTGACAACAACTTTCCTATAACATGGTGCCCAGAACTGAACACAATACTCTAATACTCACATTTATGTAAGGGCGAGATCAGTACCTTTGTGAACACTAAGGGAATGATAAATATTTAAATGGGAAAATACACAAAGCAATGGATATGCCATGAATTTAGTTATTTTGTAAAGCATGCTCAAGTGACACACTCCTTCCATTCCTCATATTCTTTGGTTTGTCTCTTTTGCTGATGATAATTGCCAGGACACTTCCACCCATTTTAATCTGCCCCAATCCCCCAGTTATCTGCCTTGTACCATCACTAATAATCAGTCCGAAAAACGCTTATGCAATTTCCATCTCACAGGAAACAGGATTTTCATTTCTCTGGCACCTGTACAAACATGTGAGAGTTAAGTTGTATCGATGTGCCAAGTTTCAGTCCACTTTTAATTAGATGAAAAATAATAATTGAATGGGAGAAAATGATGTGGGGTAAGATATTTGAGCTCAACTTTAGCACCTAATATCAAAAACATGTTTATGCATTCCCAACCCTGACATTATAATCTCCAAAATCCTTCATTAACCGCATATGCATATCAAGTCAAGTCAAGTCAAGAGAGTTTATCGTCATGTGTCCCTGACAGGACAATGAAATTCTTGCTTTGCTTCAGCACAACAGAACATTGAATGCATTGACTACAAAACAGATCAGTATGTCCATATACCATTATATAGGTAAATACACACATGAATAAATAAACTGATAAAGTGCAAATAACAAATAATGGGCTATTAATGTTCAGAGTTTTGTCCGAGCCAAGTTTACATGCTGGGCTGTTTCGATACTGTTCTGACTTTTTCTATTTTGCAATCCTTTCAGATGAGTCGAGACCCTGTGATATTGTTGGGGTGATTGGAAATGTAGAGCCAGTTGCCAGCAGTCCAGCTGCTGAAATGGTCAACGTCAGAGGCCTGGCTTCCATTCCTGGGCTTGGCCCAACTCCAAAACAAAAGGCGTCAACCAAAGGAGACAAGAAGCAGGTGAAGAAACTGAAATACCACGGATCTGAAGACGCAATGGGGTTAGAGTCCGGTGCCCCAGGTCAATCCAGGGTGTCCGAGCCTGATGAACAAGGCTCACCCAGGTCCCTCACTTTGCTGCCGGCCCATGCGAAAAAGTTTGACACCATCTTGAGGTCGGGGGTGAGTGTGCAGGAGCTCCGTGCTCAGGTTCTAGCTCGCCTGAGTGGGTCTGCCCAGAAGCAGCCGAGCAGTCAGCTGGAGGGTTTGGCGGCGCATTCCGACTCCCTCCGATTACTTGCAACCCCTGAACAGAGGGCATCAAGACAGGATGCCCTGCAGAGACTGGGACTGTGGAAGCTGACTGGAGACGCGTCCCGCGGCAACAATGCCGTCTCCACCCAACCGCTTGCAACGGAAAAGGCTCAGAAGTCGACCTCTCCACCGTCAGCTGCAGAGAAGGATCGTGAAGCAGCTTTGAAAAAGCTGGGCCTCTTAAACCTATAATGTTGAGTAATCTCTTGTTGAAGACTGTAAGATAGTTGGTTAGTCACTGTCATTCAGAGTAAGTTTTCAATCCAGTCCCCCTACCCTTAATAAAGCCAATAACACGTGTCAAGTGTGCAGCCTCTGAGTGTGGTCACAGAGGCTTGTTAATGAAGTAGCTCTCTATAAATCCACTTGTTTCCCTAGTTCTGCAATTACACATTAATAATTCACTGAGTTTTCCTAAAATACCCCATGACAATTAACACGGAAATATGGTCAGCAAAGCACAGTTTAGCAAGGGCACGAGATTGAACCGAATGGAAATAAGAATTTGAACCCCAACTTTAAAATGGAAAAGGGAAACTAATCATTCACACCGTGCAGGGAACACATTATGTGCACTATTATGGGTGTGAGCCCACATTCCAGCGTTGTATTGTGTTGGTTGTAAAAGCTGTGACACAGGGCAGCATTGTTTGCCTTCCCGCTGGCAAATTGAAATTACATGGAGCTCATATGTCAAATGATCACATATTTGTTACATTTCCATTCATCATGGTGTCATTAAAATCTTGCATCTATTACTATTTTACACGTCATTTTGTTTTTTTTAAATGTCATTCATTCCCTCATTTCATGCATTTTATGCACACCACATGTATTATTTGGAGCATATACAGTAGATGCATAGAGGTTAGTGGCTCTTTGAATGAATAAACATTTGTTTCAAATTCTTGTTCTATGTGATGAGTTTGTTCCTCCCACTTACCTAGCCTGGAGAAGCTAGGTAAGTACTTGTATATTTATTATTTTGCCTGTAATGGAAAAGTAAACCAGAGGATGTAACATGTCCTCAGATTAGCTCTCGAAAAGACCAATCTCAGGCTCAAATTTCTTGTTGCTCTTGTATTAATAATTGCTGTAGCACCATTCAATCTTTACTACCTCCGTGTGCTAAGGTATCTTCTCATCTATTCAGGTCACATTTCTGGATTAGAGGACATATGAAGTTCTGATGAAGAATTTGTATGCCAGAATCATTCACTCTCAGTTGCTAACTTTCTTTTTTTTGGCACTTTGTGTTATTCACTCTGATTTCCAGTTTGTAGTTTTTCTTGTGAAAAACATTTTCATAAGTTCATGTCATAGTAGCAGAACTAGGCCATTTGGCCCATCGTGTCTATTCTGGCGTTCTATCTTTTCCTCTCAACCCCATTCTCCTCCTGGATTCTCCCCTTAAACCTTGACACCCGTACTAATTCAGAATCTGTCAACCTCTACCTTAAAACTAACAAATGACGGCCTCCACAGCCATCTGCAGCAATGAATTCCACAGATTCACCACCTTCTGACGAAAGAAAATCCTCCTCTTCTCCTTTCAAAAGGGACATCCTTTAATTTTGAAGGAGTCGAGTATGTCGGGTTTTTATTAGGTAAGTCCTTATATTTTTGAACACAGCAAACAATAAGGGCATTCGTTTTATTAGCAGTGATGTTTCAGCCACTGATGAATCTTTCCTGTATTTCTTGATACACTTTTAGGGTGGCACAATAGCGCAGCAATAGGGCTGATACCCAAGAACGGCGGAGACACAAGTTCGATCCCGACCTTGGGTACTGTCTGTGCGGAGTTTGCACATTCTCCCTGTGACCGCGTGGGTTTCCTCTGGGTTCTCTGGATTCTGCCCACATTCCAAAGACGTGCAGATTTCCAGGTTAATTGGCCCTTGTGTGTAGTGTGTAGGATGCAAACGTGGGATAACATGGAACTAGTGTGCAGGTGATCGATGGTCTGCGTGGACTCAGTGGGCCAAAGAACCTGTTCCTGTGCTGTACTGTTCTATGTAATAATGAAAAGACCAAAGGAGAGAGGGATTATATGTTGCTTCATGAGTTGTTACAATCAGGAGTGCATTACCAAACATTAATACATATCATTCACTCTCCATTTGAAAACAAAACTTTTATTTTTCTATTTTTCCAACCAAGCAGGTGTCCTCACATTTTCCACACTATATTCCACCTGCCATGTCTTTGCCAATTCACCTGTCCATATTCCCTGAACTTTCCCCCCACCTTCCTCATACTGCTGCGCAGGTTGCATGATTAGCCTCCTCTATGGCCAGAGTGAGGGCCACCATAAATTGGAGGAGCAGCACGTCATATTTCGCTTGGGCAGTTTGCACCCCAGCGGTATGAACACTGACTTCTCTAATTTTAGGTTGTCCTTACTTTCTCCTCCCTTTCTCAGCTCTCCCTCAGCCCACTGGCTCCACCTCTTCCTTTCTTCTTCCCCCCCCCCCCCCCCCCCCCCCCCGCCATAGATAGATACAAAGTGCTGGAGTAACTCAGCAAGTCGAACTGCATCTCTGGAGAACATAGCTAGGTGACATTTCGGGTCGGGACCCTTCTTCAGGCTGGTTGCAGTTGGGGGAGTGTGAGAAAAAACTGGAAGCGAAAAAAGGCAGGACAAATCAAGAGCGACAACAGACGACTTTAGTTAAGCAGGTTTCCTAATAGGCCGATTGTTCGATAGAGACAAAGGTAGGGATACATAGTTGCTGTGGTGAATAGTCATGGTCCAAGCACTGAACTGCAGTACCCTGTCCCTAATTTCTCTTGTTAGTCAGAGTTGACCCATTTAAAAAAAAATCTCAGATAGAACTGAATGTGTTTCTATTTGTGCATTTAATTCATCTATCTTGTTACACGTGTTGTGTGCTTATGGACAAAGAGCTTTTAGATTTGTCTCTGTAACATTATTTCCTGCTGTCACTTTAGTTGAAGGTATACTCACATCCAAGACAGGATCGACACTATCCTGACAGAATCTTTTTATTGCCCATTTTTCTGCTGTGCACAATCAGTGCATTCTTTCTCCTTCACAGTCTAAGTTTCCCCTCACCAGAATTCACCCTCCGCTATCTTTGCATCCCTTCTCTTTAGCAGTCCACCGTTCGTCTCATCAGACCCGCCCTCCACTGTTTCAAATTTTATCTACAGCCCCAGTAGTTCCATTTGCTAAACTGTGGCGTAGGAAGGAACTGCAGATGCTGGTTTGCACCGAAGATAGACGCAAAATGCTGGAGTAACTCAGCGGTACAGGCAGCATCTCTGGATAGAAGGAATGTGTGACGTTTCGGGCCGAGATGTCTGAAGAAGGGTCTCCACACAAAACGTCACCCATTCCTTCTATCCAGAGATGCTGCCTGTCCTGCTGAGTTGCTCCAGCATTTTGTGCTTATCGTTGCAAAACTGTAGTGCTGGCCTGGCTCGAGTGAAGTCGATTCCAGGAGAAATGCTCTCTCATTCCCCAGTACTGATGGTGGTGCCACATGAATTGAAGTCCATTTACTCCCGAACAATCTTTGTGCCACACATTCAATTCTCTCATCGTTTGACTCTATGCCAATTTGAACATGGCTCGGAAAGTAATGCATAAAGTTATTACCAGCTTCACTGTAAATTTATTTAAGAAGGAACTGCAGATGCTGGAAAATCGAAGGTGCACAAAAATGCTGGAGAAACTCAGCGGGTGCAGCAGCATCTATGGAGCGAAGGAGATAGGCAACGTTTCGGCCTGAAACGTTGCCTATCTCCTTCGCTCCATAGATGCTGCTGCACCCGCTGAGTTTCTTCAGCATTTTTGTGTACCTTCACTGTAAATTTAAAAAGCTTTTCACTGTACCTCGGTAAATGCAACAATAAACTAAACTAAACCTTTGAAATTCTGATTTTGTTTAATTTGGACTCTGGTAGCTCTACTCCTTCTGTTCAACTTCCATTTTACAATGCAGCTGGTTCACACTTTGACCACAAAACTCTTTTCCCTGGAAATGGAGGGGAGGGGGCCGGTTGAAGATTTCAATGCTCATACCATCAGGTTTTAAGCTACCCAGGTGGAATATGAGGTGCTTTCCTTCCATTTTGTGTGTGGCCTCACTCTGGCACTGGAGGGGGCCTGGTACAGAGGGGTTGGAATGAGAATGGGAAGGGGAGTTAAAATGGTTAGCAACCTGGTGAGCAACTACATCACTTTAAACTCCCCATATGGTCATTTTGATCATTGTTCTTGCATTCCCTGCTGTCATCCGCACAGGCTGCAAGAACCTAATACCATTGGACAAGTGCAAGGACTGAGATGCTACTAGAACTACATTCAGGAACCCCATTTCTGCCTCTCGTGTAGTCACCCCTCCCCTACTTCTTCAATGACCATTTCTGCAGTATTTAATTGAAGGAAGGCAAATAAGGGAAGGCAAGATGATACATGACCTATCAAGAAAGTAGAAGATATACACATAGAGGAGGAACTTCTTCACCCGGAGGGTGGTTAGTTTGTGGAATTCACTGCCCCAGGGAGCAGTGGAAGCAGTAACGTTAAATTTATTTAAGTCAAAAATAGATGGTTTTTTAGCTGCCAAGGGGATAAGGGGCTACGGGGAGAGGGCAGGGATATGGACCTAGGTATGGTTAGTATAGTAGACCTGAGTGATCTCCTGGACAAGTGTCGATCGCCTGGATTGGGGTCGGGGAGGAATTTCCCGGATTTTTTTCCCGAATTGGACCTGGGTTTTTATCCGGTTTTTTGCCTCCCCCAGGAGATCACGCGGTTCTTGGGTTGGAGAGGGGTGATAGCGGTATAGAGGGGAGGGTAGTGTCTTGTGTTCTGTGTCTTGTGTCTACTGTTTGTGGGTAAGTGTGTCTGTTTAGTGTTCAGCCATGAGTGAATGGCGGTGCGGGCTCGACGGACCTGATGGTCTACTCTCGCACCTACTTTCTATGATTCTATGATTCTATGATATACTAAAATGAGACTATAACAGGCAAATGAGAGAGAGGGAAGAGGCTGAAAGCTGAGAGGAGATGTCCAGGTAATGTTCTCCCTCCTCGATCCACCATCATGTTCAAATATCAGACTCTGAGCCAGAGTCACCGAGCCATAAACATTTCCTGCAGTTCGAGCAGTCTTAGATCACAATGAAGTTTCACATGAAGGTAGCTACCCTTGATCGTAGGACTCATTGGGAGAGAGAAAATGTAGAAACTCTGAGGTTCCAATTGTTCAAAATAGACAAGGAAAGCTTTGAAAGATGAAGCTGATCCAAAAAAATGCCGACAAGAAGCAGCCTCCCCCTTCCCCCCCCATCAACTTGACACACACGGGAATAAAGAAGCATAAATGCATCGTTCCTGGAGATGTAAATGAAGTCTGTCATACCACTTGATGAAATGATTCATCCATTCATTGCAACTCTTGATAACCAGTTCAGCTCACATTAAGTTGTGCTAAATTATAACTGAAGGCACGAAAAAGATAGATAAAGAGAATGGAGGAATTTGAGTAACAGAATGTGAATTATTGATACTAACAATCATTAATATTACACCATTAAAAATAATTAAAATTGGAAATCAAACCAATATAATTTTGGATGATGAGAAGTAAATGAGACAAAACACCTTCCAGTTCTTCTCAGCTTTCAGTCCTTCCCTCTCTCTCTTTTGTCTGTTATTGTCCCCTTTTATTCTTTCTTCTACATCCTGTTCCTTGCTTGATGTATCATTTTACCTTCCTTTATTTGATTTCTGTTACACTGATCCTGGCATCCACAGCATCCGTTTCCATTTCATTTTGCATTTCTTCCTTTTTTTTAAATATAAGATACTGGTGCAGTTGAAAATGCAGAGTGCTCTTTAGCTTGCTGGTGGGAGAGGGCTCCTGTGTATTCTGCTAATGGTGACAATAACGCTAATTGCAATTCCTTTACAGGCACATTTCCTATTTCATTCTACCATCTCCCAGCTAGGCCTGGTTCTAACCATCTGCCAGGGGAGGGCAAGGGAGGGAGGGGGTGTAAGTATTGTGGGGGTTGGGGGAAGGAAGGGGTGGGGTTTTTGAACAGACAGTAAAGGCTGCTGCCATTATTGAAACTGGCATCGAGAATAAAAAGAGGATGGTTTAACTCTTCCAATGCTGGATTTAAGAAGTGGGTCTCTTTGTTTAAAGAGACGGTGCAGTCAAATACAAATTGTAAGAGATGCTGCCTGACCCTTTGAGTTACTCCGGCACTTTGTGTCCATCTTTGGTATAAACCAGCATCTGCAGTTCTTTGTTTCTACAAATCGGAACGAGTTTAGATCACATTGTCTCACAATATATCTGCATGCAAGTCTCTTTTATTAGTTCTCCTCTGCAGTCATTCAGTCAGACAATTCAGTGTAAATGAACATGTCACAAACTATCGGGTGAAATCATAAATTTTGTGCTGTCATGATTGGAATCTTTTAAATTATAATATTTATGATTTTGGATGACATTAAATGAACTAAGTGATAACAGTGCTTTGTTTAGGAACAGAACACAATCTATCATTGTTGCAGCCCTAGTTAGTTAATTTTCTATTCCACATCTCACACACACTGCTCCACGGAGATCAATAAGTCCCCATGGAGAATATTTCGTCAGTGTATTGAAATTGTAACTTTTTTTTTAGTTATGGCCACAATCTTGTTGCATTTATTCAAAAGATCCAGCAGTGAGTCGATGGGCCAAATGACTCATCGCAATATTTTACAATTTTACACTCAATAAATCCTCTCTTTCTCATGTGCGAATGATTGATACCACAAACTACTTTTTAATCCCTCCATAATCCTTTTATCATTAATAGTCCAGCTGCCATATCAAGCTCTCTGAATTTATGCCCCATTTTGCACTTATTTTCCGACTGATATCTTTGTACTGCGCTTCATTGGCAATGGAGGCAAATGGATGATATATTTCCAGGCACCCAGGGGTGGCACTTTGCAGCCAGCTGCTGTGTTGTAGGAACCTTCATATTGTTTAGAGATACAGTGTGGAAACAGGTCCTTCAGCCCACCGCGTCTGTGCCGACCGCGATCACCCATTCACACTAGTTCTATCCTACACAAATTGGGGCAATTTACAGACGCCAATTGACCTACAAACTAACATGTCTTTGGAGTGTGGGAGTAAACTGAAGCAGGGAGAGAAAACCTATGAGGGCCACAGGGAGAATGTACAAACTCCATACAGACAGCACCCGTGGTCAGGATTGAACCCGCGTCTTTGGCGCTGTAACCCAGCAACTATACTGCCGTGCCGCTGTGCCTCCCCTTCGAGAAACTCCAATGAATGTTGAAAGAGCTCTACCTTTATCTAGGGCCTTTCACACCCTCAGGGCATCTCACAGTCAACGAACAAACCATGCAACTCAGCATAG
Organism: Amblyraja radiata; assembly: GCF_010909765.2. Lineage (NCBI taxonomy): Eukaryota > Metazoa > Chordata > Chondrichthyes > Rajiformes > Rajidae > Amblyraja > Amblyraja radiata. The sequence continues at coordinate 34,395,837 of NC_045973.1, read as the reverse complement.
GGAGTACTTCAACCACTTGATGCAGGTTCGCAGCCTTTTTGGCATTTCGTTGGGGTTGTTTTTCGGTTAGGTTTGGGTTTAGAGATGTGGAATGTGGGAGGAAACCAGAGCTCCCGGAGAAAACCCACACAGTCTCGGGGAAAACGTTAAAAACTCCGTACAGACAGCATCCGAGGTTGGGATCGAATCCGGGTCTCTGGCACTGTACGGCAGCAACTCTACCGCTGCACCACCATGTTTATGTCGGTTTACATAACAAAGTTGGTTTTGATGTAGAAGCCTCTTTCAATTCAGGTCAGTAAAATGTCGAAGAGATTAATTGACACCAGCCAACCTTGAGCTACCAATGAAATAAATGCAGAGGACAAGCAACGGTCTTGGAAGGATGTCAGGACTGTCTAAGGAAGCATCCCCTCTCCTCCAGGCTACACAAAAGTAACTTTGCAGTTCCTTTGAAGGGCTATGTTCTCTGCTTGTGAAAATGATAAAGACATATGTCCATTGCTCCAACTATTTCCAGCCTAAAATGACAGTGGGGATAATACCATTTTAAATTGAACCTTCTGAAAGAGGTAAGTGCTTAGGATGTCCAGTGAGTAGAAACTTTTTAAATGGCAACAGATTCATCACTGTCCTTGGGTTTAGGTTTTCGTTTACTATTGTCACGTGTACCAAGGCACTGTGAAAAGTATTCTTCTGCGTGCTACACGATGGCACAGAGCTGCTGCCTTTACAGCGCCAGAGACCCGGGTTCGATCGTGGCTACAGGTGCTGTCTGTACGGAGTTTGTATGTTCTCCCTGTGACCAAGTGGGTTTTCTCTGGGTGATCTGGTTTCCTCCCACATTCCAAAGATAAACAGCTTTGTAGGTTAATTGGCTTCGGTAAAAATTGTAAAATGTTCTTAGTATGTAAGATGGTGGAAGTGTACGGGGAGCACTGGTCAATGCGAATTCGGTGGGCCAAATAGCTTATTTCCGTTCTCTAAACTAAACTTGATTATCCAATCAGACCAGATAATGCTATATGTAATTACAATTACATCAAACTCAAGTACAATAGTTACTTGACTAGACCCTTTTACAATGGCAGTAGATTCATCATGAACCTTAGGTTTAGGTTTAGGTATATTAATTTCACGTGTACTGAGGCACAGTGAAAAGCTTTGTTCTGCATGCTTTCCAATCAGGTCAGATAATACTATACGTAAATACAATCACGTGACATTCAAGCAGACTAGGTAGCGTAAAGGGGAAGATACAGAATGCAGAATATAGTTCTCAGTGTTATAGCTCAACAGTTCCATAGATAAAGTCCAATGTCTGCAATGGGATCGAGGTATCTGAGCTCCTCCTTTATCAGCCTCAAAAAAAAAAAAAGCAAGATTAGCTCCACATATTGCTTGCCTCTATTTTCAGTAATGACTGTGTTTTTCACAAAATCTAGCCACAATACTCTTCAGGTGGGGAATTTTAAGTCTGAAACGTGCCTCCTAAAGCTGAAAGGTTTCCTCTTATTATTACCTGGGGTGATTATGTCAGAGAAGATCAACTGCAGACAGGGGAGGCCCCATGTGGTGGTTAGAGGATTCACAGGGTATTAGCCAGTAGAGAGGTAACTCCCTGGCTGCCTTCATGTACATTGTTAGTCATGATGTTTGTTCACTGTATCTTTTAAAATGTTGCAATAATACACAGCGAGTTCCAGTCTGTGTGTGTGTTGGCAGAGGGAGGAATTGGTGTTGGGTCGACAGAGGGTGGTGGGGATAAGATGTGGATTCAACAATTTTATGGATAGAACATGGTGCTGAAGGAACTCAGTGGATCAGGCAGGAACTGTGGAAGGAATGGATCGGTGACGCATTTGACCGAGACTCTTCTTCAGACCATTCCTACCACAAGTGCTGAGTTCCTCTGGCACTTTGTGTTATTTCACAAGTTTCCAGCATCTACAGTTCCTTGCATCAACATTTTATGGATCTTTGCTCATCTAAAAAAATACAATTCAGATCAGTTTGAAGATGATATGATGCAAAATGTCACCTATCCAGGTTCTCCAGAGATGTTGCCTGGCCCTTTGAGTTACTCCAGCACTTTGTGTCTTTTTTTCAAATCTGCTGCACATCTTATCTCCTCAAATCAATGAGATCACAATGTTTAGAAAGGATCTGCAGATGCTGGTAGACACCGGAAATGGACACAAAGTGCTGGAGTAACTCAGCGGATCAGACAGCATCTTTGGAGAAAAGGGATGTGTGAGGACCCATCCTTGTTCTCCAGAGATGCTGCCTGACCCGCCCGCTGTGTTACTCCAGCACTTTGTGTCTATCTGAGGACAAAATGTTGCAAGTGGAGATAAACCAATTCACCGTAATTGACGTTTATAAAACTAATGCTTTCTATATTTCAAAACTGGGACGGGGAAGTTAATTAATAAATGCCACACAATAAAAGAGGTGTCTAGAATAAAAAATAGGGTAAAAAAATAGACCTATTGTCTATCGTCTATTGGGTCAATGTGGGTGGAAAAGTGCAGTAACAAGTCAGATTGAATCAGAAGTGTTAACACTGGAGAAAGCCTCGAGGCAAGAGCATGGATACTGTTCATCGCGAGAGGTCATGCTCCTTTCCTTCATTTTGTATAGCCCCAGCAGAATGTTATTTCTCCCTACCAGAAAAAAATATGAGGTTTTCCAAAACTGCACCCTGCTGCTAATCTGAAAATCCAATGCAGATATTGTTTGAACACTTTGAAGTGAAGCAAATACATAAATAATTGATGAACATGATGAACAGAAATGTTCTTATTAAAAACTCACTAAATATTCAGTATAATTAATGGATATGTAGGAGTGGTTTCAAGGCATTAATATAATTACAAACTTATGATTGTTTACATGGATAACTAGGAATGAGCAGTTAAGTGATCCAAATAGCGTCATCTCTCTTCACGTCATTTCCTTGTCTCTCTCCCTTTCTCTAAATTCTCTGTATGTTTCTGTTCATGAGCATGTGCCTTTGTGTAGATTATATTTGGCATTTTCTCGGATATTATACTAAGGAGTTCTCTGTTATTTTATACATTAAACAAAGCAACTTGAATTTATTCAAGTTGCTTTTAAAATGTGTTCCGCTCTACCCTTCAAATCAATTCCCTCTGAAATTCAGTTTACCTGATTCATGCCTTCAAGGTTTTCCTTCCACCATCTGTTCTCTGCGACTCTTATTCTTTTCCATGCATGTTCAAGATTCTCCTGCCCATTAACAATCCTCTATTTATCATCAGAATTCTCTATCCAAATCCATTTGATAATTCACAGACTTATAAATGTCTTATCGATTCTTTCCCTCACATTCCACTCAAGTGCATACTTTTGCGTGTTCTCTGTCTCTGAGATACAACCTGCTCTGTTTATATGCAGAGTTCTGTTATTCATTTAAGTGCTTTTCAGGTGTCTCATCCTGTTTATTTCCTTTGAAAGAGTAGCACCCATCTCAAATCAGTTTCAAATGTTATTATCACAACCGGGAAAAACTTAAATGTAAAATATGTTTAGGTAGACAAAAATGCTGGAGAAACTCAGCGGGTGAGGCAGCATCTATGGAGTGAAGGAAATAGGCAACGTTTCAGGTCGAAACCCTTCTTCAGACTGAAGAAGGGTGAAACCTTTCGGGTCGAAACACCTCTTCAGACTGAAGAAAGGTTTCGACCCGAAACGTTGCCTATTTCCTTTGCTCCACAGATGCTGCCTCATCCGCTGAGTTTCTCCAGCATTTTTGTCTACCTTCGATTTTCCATCTGCAGTTCCTTCTTAAACATAAAATATATTTAGCTTAGTTTAGAGATACAGCATGGAAACATCCCCTTTCAGCCCACCATGTCCACACTGACCAGCGATCCCCGCACACTAACACAATCCTACATACACTAGGAACAATTTACATTCTCACCAAACCAATTAGCCTACATACCTGAACATCTTTGGAGTGTGGGAGGAAACCCACGATCTCAGAGAAAACCCATGTGGCCACGGGGAGAACGTACAAACTATATACACACAGCACCATAGTCGGGATCGAACCCGGGTCTCCGGCGCTGCAAGACAGCAACTTTACTGCTGCGCCACCGCGCCGCCCAACGTATTGTCTGAGTATCGTCTTTCTAGCCTTCATTTCAATATTTTGTACCATAAGATGAGATAAACTAGGAAAGAGTAAATATAGCTTGTGCACTAAGTGAATGATCTTCACTTTAAGGCGGCATCTGAATACACTTTGTGATATAAATGCATTATGATTTTGAATGAATTGCACCAAGGAGTTAAAACCACAGAAATGGTTGCACCATGCACATGATACCATTTATAAGAAACAAATGATGTACAATTTTCCATACTGTATTTGGGGAGTTTAGTTTGAAGAATGTCTCTGCCCCAATGCCCATTATGACTAATGCCGTTTCACATTTGTAACTATATTTTTAGTTGCTGTGTTTCTGTGCTCCATCAAGATAATAACAAAGAAAAATAGCCTGAAGTTGCCATCTCAATTTTAATTTCTCCCTTCAGTGACATATAATAATCTTTTTTTTCTCTCTTTGAGACAAAGTTATTTCTTCCATTATCGAATTTTGTTATGGCCATACTTCAATCTTAACAACTTTCATTTAAATATTATGTCATTTTGACAAACCTTTCATTTAAACAAACTTCAATTTAAAACATTTTATGTATAACTTCAATACTATTAAATATGAATGGACCTCATAAAATAATTTTAATATAAATATTTTACTAATGTACTTTTTGCAGAATTTCAATTTCCATTTATCCAGACCAGTGAAAATATAGTGAAAATGCTCCTGTATTCCTTTTTTTAAAGAAACTACACCAAGTGTTTTAAAGTAGGTTGAATCAAGAGTATACATTAACAGAATGTCGGAATAATTATCTATAATATGGGTTACATTAAGAAAAATTTATGGTTGACGATTTAGACATGGCCAGCAGATAATCTAGGATCTTAGATGAGAGGACACATTTCATTTTGAGAAAAAAATAAAGAAATTCAACCAATGGCATCTGTCTAAACAAATGTGTAAAGCTATTGAAACCAAGGATGAATGAATTATGCAAAAGTACATTGAAATAGTTAAAGGTCAATTTTGAATTTGATATCGTGTTTAAAGCTAAATATTATACCATAAAGCTACGAGAGAGTTCTCTTGGTGAAATGCTTGCACTTTGACCCTTTGGCCTGTGCATAAGAGACTGCTTAATCTAAAGAAGATATTGCATTCTCTCATAGCTTTAGATTGACATCATAAGAAAATGTGAGGTAGACACAAAAAGCTGGAGTAATTTCGCTGGACAGGCAGCATCTCTGGAGGAAGGAATGAGTGACGTTTCGGGTCGGGTCTTGACCCGAAACGTCACCCATTCCTTCTCTCCAGAGATGCAGCCTGTCCCACTGAGTTACTCCAGCTTTTTGTGTCTATCTTTGGTTTAAACCAGCATCTGCAGTTCCTTCATACACATAAGAAAATGTAATACTGAACACAATTCTATTGATGAACTGGAATTAATAATTTGTAAATACAGTATATCATACTTGAATCTGTGTACATAAAAAAGGTAGACCAATTGCCCTGTTACGGGCCAAGAAATCCATGGTCATTACTGGGATTTCTCTCCCAATAAACGAGTAGTTATTTCATTGTTATGTACAGAGTAATAGTCATTTAATTACAATATGTCAAACTGCCTGAGTTCATTATGTGAAGGGTAATTGTAAATACAAAAAAAAAACATTACAAGCAGTGTTTCATTGCTGTATATTTGGTAGCAGATGAATTCACTTCAATTTTTGTAATCATAAAACACTGAGGTTAGAAAGAGGCCATTCAGCCCATTTGTTTAATAGTATTGCTGCATCATCCCATGTGTTTATTTTCTCCCTCTGTTCGAGAATTTATCTATTTCCCTACAGAAATGTACCCTTAAATTTGCTACCACCGTCCTTGCAGAAGGTGGATTACATCTCATAATGACAGTTTCTCCTCATTTACTCTTTCAGTGTATGTAGTTTAACTATAAAAAGAGATTAATTTTATCTGGGATGGAATGGAATGGGATTCGTTGCTGCATGCAACAATTTTCATTGAAGCAGAAAAAAAAATCTGCTTTGAGTGCAGCTGAGTAAAGGAGCTAATTAACCTCACAGGCTTCCAGATATCACATTAAGGCATCTGGGTGAATATCTTTTACCCATTGCTTTTAGATTTAACCCTCAATTGCTCAAATGACCTCAATAAATGGAGGTCAATGCAGTGTTGTTAACAAGCTTTTGCCGCTCTGTGGCAACTGAGTTGGTGAGGATCAATCATAGTTGGGTCACTATGCAGAAACATCCTTAAATGGATGCCAGGAAACTGGCTGATTTCATTATTACCACAAACTGCGACAGACATTTTCATTTAAGCAAAAAGTATGAACTGTTATGGAGTAAGTTGTAGTTTATCTTCTCCATGCCATCAACTTCTACCATGCTCTCTATATCCATAACAGGATCCTGCAGCAACTATATACCCACATACCAGACAGACAGACCCAGACAGATGGATAGATAGATAGATAGATAGATGGATAGATAGATAGATAGATAGATAGATAGATAGATAGATAGATAGATAGATAGATAGATAGATAGATAGATAGATAGATAGATAGATAGATAGACGGATAGATAGATAGACGGATAGACGGATAGATAGATGGATAGATAGATAGATAGATAGATAGATAGATAGATAGATAGATAGATAGATAGATAGATAGATAGATGGATAGACGGATAGACGGATAGACGGATAGACGGATAGACGGATAGACGGATAGACGGATAGACGGATAGATGGATAGATAGATAGATAGATAGATAGATAGATAGATAGATAGATAGATAGATAGATAGATAGATAGATAGATAGATAGATAGATAGATAGATAGATAGATAGATAGATAGATAGATAGATAGATAGACAGATTGACCGATATTCATATCTTTAAAAATGTCTGTTTGAGGGACAGAATGCAGAAGGAAAACTGAACTAAGAACATGTAACAGTACACACAGGAACAAGTCCTTATGCCCACAAGGTCTCTGCAAAACATGGCACCAAGTTAAAATAAATTACCCGACCTGCATGTGATCCATATTCATTGCTATATCCATGTGCCTATCTCTTAACTACCCCTATCATATCTGCCTCCATCACCCATGTAGGAATGTGTTCCAGGCATCCACCACTGTGTAAAATAACCTATCCTGCACATCTGCTTTAAACTTTACCCCTCTCACCTTATAGCTATGCTCTCTGGTCTTTGGCATATCCACTGCTATGGATAAAAAACATTCTGACTATCTGCCCTATCTATATCTCTAATAATTTTATATACTTCTATCAGGTTGCCCCTCAACCTCCGACATTCCAAAGAAAACAATCCAAGTTTGTCTCACCTCTCCTTATGGCAAATAACCTCTAATCTCGGCAGCATTCTGCTTTGGCACCTTCTCCAGTAAATCCTTTCTTTAACAGCCAGCTAGAACTGCAGACAATGGGAATCTATTTCACATTTACGTAGAAACAGATACATTTGCAAATGGTCATTGGATTTTAATTTCAGACTGAGGAAAATATGTTGCAATCTATATTTAATTACCATGTAATGAGGATAATGTAGCTAGAATTTTTATTATTTGTGCTGAAATTATTGCTTTTTGTGGAGAGAATTTCATAGCACAAGACATTTGTAGCGTAAAGATATAAAGGGCCTGTCCCACTAACGCGCCTTTTCAGCGACTGTCTTCGATCTTCAAGCTCGAGGGCACTCGCCTGAAAAACCTCGAGCTGGATCGACCGTCAGCGATGAAACCGCGAGCCGGATCGACCATCTACACACACACATACACAAACACATCGCAAAGGCGGGGGCCAGGGAAAGCGGGGGAGCGCTGTCTGAAATTCACACCTGCGATGAACAGGAAGGTAAAAGACGGCTGGCACAATTACGGTGTCCATTAGAGAGCGTGGAGGGGGGGGGGGTCGGAGAGAACGGGAGAGAACGGGAGAGAAGGGGGGGAGAAGGAGTGGAGACACTTTCAAGAAGCAAGACAACTTTTAATAAAGTTTAGCGGGCATTTAACATTACCGCTCGGTTTACTTACGTTTTTTTTCTCAACGAGCTTTACCTTCAATTACCTTTGATTTCCTTTGATTACCTACGATAGCATTACGACCTACTACGACCTACCTCGACTAAACCTACGAGTAAAAAAATATCAATTTTTTCCCATGGCGACCTTTTTTTACTCGCTGGCATTTTTCAGCTTGTTGAAAGAAACGCCGCGACCTAGCTGAGGCCTCGAATACGCGGGGACTACTCTCGAGCATGAAGGGGAGTTACAAAGGCCTCCTAGGACCTCATGCCGACCATGCTGCGAGTATGAGTCGAGGGCAAATTCTTCTAAACTCGCTAATTAGGTCGCCGCACTGGGACAGGCCCTTCAGAGAGAAAATGTTGGTTTGAGTTTGGAATATTTGTAGTATAAATCCTGTATTCTAAAAATATAAATTGCAAGACAGAAAGTAGGAAAAAAGAAATAGACAAGAAATGTAATGCTTTTTGGTCAACGCTTTGTTAAAAATGTATGTATTTTGAACAAGAATAGTTTTCTATGGACTCCTGCTGTCGAACCTATCCATTACTCTCCTGTACCAATCCGTTACATGGCTGATTCAGAGGGAGGGCAGTTGGGGTGGGGGAGACAAGGAGAGAGATGGGATGGAGTGGTTGACTATATTAGTCCGAGAAAACACACAGTATCTGTGGAGAAAAACATGTTAAACGGATCTTTTGTAAAGAAAACAATTCAAGGAGAAATTGGTATTGAAATAAATGTTTAAACCACTGCATCGGATATAATTCCATTTGGTTATTATGCCAATGTTCCAGGTCTAGAGAATAACAAAGACTGCTGACATTGCGGTTCACATTCTGCTCCTCAATAACTGGTTGCAATTTATTTTTATGATCTTGATCTTGGGACTTGCTGGAGGGCAGATGAGAGATCCCTTTTTGGGGCAATTCCTACGCCTGGCCAAGGCACCCATCAACAGGTTCATTTCCTTGATCCAAAATCCTTGCCCTGCTTCCACAACTTAGTTTAGAGTTTAGTTTAGATACATCTTGGGAACAGGCCCTGCAGCCCACCAGGTCCATGCTGACCATTGATCACCCGCGCACCAATTACATGTTATCCCACTTTCGCATCCTGCACACTTGGGGGCAATTTTTACAGAAGCCAATTAACCTACAACCCCGTCAGTCTTTGGGATGTGGGAGGAAACTAGAGCACCTGGAGAAAATGCACGCAGTCACAGGGAGAATGTAAAAACTCCACACAGCATCGGTAGTCAGGATTGAACCCGGGTCTCTGGCACTGTGAGGCAGCAACTCTACCGCTGTGCCACTGTACTGCCCTGCTGTGCCATTGTGCCTTTGTACCCCTATGTTTCTAGAGAGCGAGCAAATTGTGTCCACTAGTGTTCTCAAATGCATCAAAGGGACTGATGCATTTCATTCATCTCTGAGACAACATTTTAAGTTATATTTTTCTTCTCCATTTTCCAATCATTTCTGGATTTTAAATAAATTCATTGTTCCCTTAAGTGAGAGCATTCTACTTTATCAATATGTAAACTGTTCTCGTTTATGCACAGATGAATTAATTAATTGAGATACTGGGACATGTGCTGCTATGCTGTGACGGTATTTTGAATTAGCATCTCATCTTTCTTAATGACAAATATGAGATGGGAACTCTTTGATTATCTGAGGGAAGGATTGCTCCAGCCACCATATGAAACAACATCTGAAGAAAGATCTCGACCTGAAACGTCACCCATTCCTTCCCTCCAGAGATGCTGCCTGAGTTACTCCAGCATTTTGTGTCTACCATATGAAACAACAATGTATCTGTATCCATGGAGATTTGTTCTGGTTCAAACAGAATATGTTTCTAATTTAGCTAGGAATAGTAAACAGATCTATTAACTCCTCTCCTCCTCCAGGGCGGTATCATCACTACCTGTCATAGGAAATGTTAAGTCTATCATGGATATTTGTTGATGGGTGTTTGCTGTTTCAAACTTTTAACTCATTTTTTTCCCTCCTGTTCACTATTTCTCAAGTTGCTCTCTGACATATCTGTAATCACCCTTTTGCCATCTAAGTACATATTTTTCATTGACTTTGCATTCTCATCTGTCTACTTATTACTCAACAAAATTGACAACTTAATTTTACATTATGTTCTACTAATGATACATTAATGCACAGTATTAGAGATCCTACCACAGTTGTGGGCTTTGATTACTTTAACATTGTTTTGAGTAAAAAGCATGTCTAAAATGGTGAATGATGGTGTAAATGTCATGATGTGGATATAATTCAACCACAGTGAGATTAATGTTCCCAAAAAAATCAGATGTGAGCAACAGGATTCCCTGGGTTGTTTTATAAACCATATGTCAGCAGCAATAACCTCTTTATTATTTTAGAATGCACTACATGAAGGAGAAACAGTTGCACCCCTTGCACACAATGTTCAGAGCTGGCTTTCTCTATTTATGGTAAATCACTGCGATGTTGCCTTGAAATTCTCCTAATTAATCTTCCTTACCGGAGGGATAGGTTCCTTGCTGAGAACCTATTTAATAGAATCTAGAGTTCTACAGCATAGAAAAGGGTGCATGCCATCCTTTTTGTCTATCGACATTAATCCAATCTGTTTGTATTAGGTCCATGCCCTTACATGAGCACTTATAACCATATAACCATATAACAATTACAGCACGGAAACAGGCCATCTCGACCCTTCTAGTCCGTGCCGAACACGTATTCTCCCCTAGTCCCATACACCTGCGTTCAGACCATAACCCTCCATTCCTTTCCCGTCCATATAACTATCCAATTTATTTTTAAATGATAAAAACGAACCTGCCTCCACCACCTTCACTGGAAGCTCATTCCACACAGCCACCACTCTGAGTAAAGAAGTTCCCCCTCATGTTACCCCTAAACTTCTGTCCCTTAATTCTCAAGTCATGTCCCCTTGTTTGAATCTTCCCTACTCTCAGTGGGAAAAGCTTATCCACATCAACTCTGTCTATCCCTCTCATCATTTTAAAGACCTCTATCAAGTCCCCCCTTAACCTTCTGCGCTCCAAAGAATAAAGCCCTAACTTGTTCAACCTTTCTCTGTAACTTAGTTGCTGAAACCCAGGCAACATTCTAGTAAATCTCCTCTGTACTCTCTCTATTTTGTTGACATCCTTCCTATAATTAGGCGACCAAAATTGTACACCATACTCCAGAATTGGCCTCACCAATGCCTTGTACAATTTTAACATTACATCCCAACCTCTACACACAATGCTCTGATTTATAAAGGCCAGCACACCAAAAGCTTTCTTTACCACCCTATCTCCATGAGATTCCACCTTCAGGGAACTGTGCACAATTATTCCCAGATCCCTCTGTTCACCTGCATTCTTCAATTCCCTACCATTTACCATGTACGTCCTATTTTGATTTGTCCTGCCAAGATGTAGCACCTCACACTTATCAGCATTAAACTCCATCTGCCATCTTTCAGCCCACTCTTCCAACTGGCATAAATCTCTCTGTAGACTTTGAAAATCTACTTCATTATCCACAACCCCACCTATCTTAGTATCATCTGCATACTTACTAATCCAATTTACCACACCATCATCCAGATCATTGATGTACATGACAAACAACAGTGGACCCAACACAGATCCCTGTGGCACCCCACTAGTCACTGGCCTCCAACCTGACAAACAACCATCCACCATTACTCTCTGGCATCTCCCATTCAGCCACTGTTGAATCCATCTTGCTACTCCACCATTAATACCCAACCATTGAACCTTCTTAACCAACCTTCCGTGAGGAACCTTGTCAAAGGCCTTACTGAAGTCCATATATACAACATCCACTGCTTTACCCTCATCAATTTCCCGAGTAACCTCTTCAAAAAATTCAAGAGATTAGTCAAACATGACCTTCCAGGCACAAATCCATGTTGACTGTTCCTAATCAGACCCTGTTTATCCAGATGCTTATATATATTATCTCTAAGTATCCTTTCCATTAATTTGCCCACCACTGACGTCAAACTAACAGGTCTATAATTGCTAGGTTTACTCTTAGGCCCCTTTTTAAACAATGGAACAACATGCGCAGTACGCCAATCCTCCGGCACTATTCCCGTTTCTAATGACATTTGAAATATTTCTGTCATAGCCCCTGCTATTTCTACACTAACTTCCCTCAATGTCCTAGGGAATATCCTGTCCGGACCTGGAGACTTATCCACTTTTATATTTCTCAAAAGTGTCAGTACTTCCTCTTCTTTGATCCTCATAGTTTCCATAGCTACTCTACTTGTTTCCCTTACCTCACATAATTCAATATCCTTCTCCTTGGTGAATACCGAAGAAAATAAATTGTTCAATATCTCCCCCATCTAGAATAGAATAGAATAGAATAGTTTCTTTATTGTCATTGTAACATGAACCATGTACAACGAAATTGTAAAATGTCAGCCAGTCAGTGCACCATTCAAACATTTCTAAAAGCTAACGATACATACAAGGTAAAATATTTAAAAAAAGATAAACAACTAAAATAAATATCATGAAAATAGCACGCATAAACGTGCTGAGTGCTGAGTAACTCAGGCAGCATCTCTGAAGGACATTGGATAGGTCACGGTTCAGCTCGGGACCCAACTTCCATTTCTAGCCAATTATCAGATAGATTTGATAAGCCACATGTACTGGGAGGGAAGAGGCTGGAGAAGTCTTTTGGCTCTGCAGATAGCTGTCCACTCTGACTCTCTAATGGACCAATTTTATCCCTCGTCCACTTCCCATCCATTGGAACATCACCTGGTGCCCATTGTACGAATCTCGGGTATCAGAAAGTTATTCATTTACTGAGTGAGATTCACAGTCAACCCTGATCTTGCATCATTAAATAGCCTTCACCCGTCCATATTTCCAGGCATTGAAGAAAAGCAACCCTGCTTCCTTCAGGCATGCAGAAGCTATTTGAGGCATCCCTCTCTATCTTCTCTCGGGCTAAAAAGAGCTACAAACACGTCGGAGAGCAAACTAGGACTTGCAACTCTAGAGACACAAGATACTGCAGATGCTTGAATCTTGTGGAAAACACAAAGCGCTGGAGTGCTGAGTAACTCAGGCAGCATCTCTGAAGGACATTGGATAGGTCACGGTTCAGCTCGGGACCCAACTTCCATTTCTAGCCAATTATCAGATAGATTTGATAAGCCACATGTACTGGGAGGGAAGAGGCTGGAGAAGTGAATAAACAAAGCAGTCTCTTTGTTTAATGGGATTTCATGCTATGCAGGGGAACGTCCAGAGTGTCAAGCTCCCTCCCACAAAGATAAGGGGAGAAATCTGTATGAGAATTGTTGTGGGATTCTCTCCAACATTTCTGAATGAGCGTGTATACTGGCTTGAATAAAACACTTTATCATTTCGCAGGAAGAAACAGATTTATTGCACAAAGCTGCACTTAATGCTTTTCATGACCTTGGTTGAGAAATTTAGGATATTTGCCAAAGTGAAGAAATTTCCCAGAAGGAGGAGAGAGAATAATAGACAGAGAAGTGGCTCTGGGTTGATCTTAGCATATTCCCGCTTGTAGCGGACTTGAACAGTGGTTCGGGAACAGGTTGTTTACCAATCTATTAATTATGGAATGGCACATGTCACGAAGACACCCACAGGAGAAAAGTACAAATGAAAGGAAAAAAGAAAAAGAACTCTCGATACAGGCTGGAATATTTTATTCTGTGCATTTTCACAGCAAATCGTTTCACTGTAAATATTTGTTCTTTCTTTCTCCAGAATGACAGCTTGACAGTTAACTTGTTCTCTTGCAAGCAGGAGTTGAGAGATATTGCATTGTGATAAAAAATGATGGTCCGGTATTGAATCCCCAAACACATTGGTAACTCTTTTTGCTCATGAGCAAATGATTTTAGACTTTAGAGATACACCTTCGGCCAGGGGCGGAAAACCCGGGGGGGCCAGAGGGAACACGTCCCCCCCATGAGAGGTGGGGGTCATCCCCCCAAGTTTTTGTGATCTCGATTTAAAAATCTCCAATTTTAGTGCTGGATTGAGCCTTCGAAGCCTCGCGTGTGTGTGTGAGTGTGCGTGTGTGTGTGTGTGTGAGAGTGTGCACATGCGCGTGTGGCCGCCAAAAAATTGTGTCCCCGTCCCCTCCATGTTTTGACAGCGAGTTCCGCTCTTGCCTTCGGCCCACTGATTCCATGTCGACCAGCAATCACCCAATAGACTATCTTATACAGTATCTTATACGCTATCTTATACAGTAGGGATAATTTACAATTTACAGAAGCCAATTCACCTACAAACCTGCACGTTTTTGGTGTGTGAGGGGAAACCAGAGCAGCTGGAGAACACCCACGTGGTCACAGGGAGAACGTACAAAATCCGTACAGACAGCAGCCATAGTCAGGATCGAACCCAGGTCTCTGGTGCTGAAATGCAGCAGCTCTTCTGCTGCGTCACTGTACACAAATGATTCTTTAATTCCTATTATATCATAGAGTTGATGAATGAAGAGGTGTGCATGTATTGATGTTTAAAATATAATCTGAATTTTGTTTAAGCAGGAGTTAGACACAAATTGACTCTTACTGTTCACCTCTCTTGAATTAATTGTTATTATTACATAAGAGCTTTCTTTTTATTTTTAATAGTACGATTGTTTGTGCTTTTCTTCACTGCCTTTATTTCTAACAGGGAGAAGAGGCTCTCAATTCAGTGCAACAATTCATGTATCAGAAGCCAGTCAAATTGCCCTTTTATCATCACCCATAATCTAATTAAGTGCTATTAAATGAAAGCATTTACTTTACAAAGAAACTGAGCTCTAGGTCAGATGTTTGAAGAACCATGTCACAGGTTACGTCTTACCATTGTAGGATGGCACAGAGATGCAGATGGTGGAGCTGCTCCCTCACAATGCCAGAAACCTGATTTTTGATCCGGACTTCAGGTGGTGTCTGTGTGGAGTTTGCACATTCTCCCTGTGACCATGTGGGTTTTCTCTGGATGTTCCTGTTGCCTCCCACATCCCAAAGATGTGCAGGTTTATAGGTTAATTGACCTTTAAAAAAAAAAAATGCCCCTGATGTGTCGATAGTGTGATAGCATTGATGGGTATCAATGGTCAGTGTGGACTTGGTGGGCCGAATGGCCTGTTTCCTTGCTGTATCTCCATGTTCAGCTGTCTTTAAAACATGGAAGCGAATAATTTAGTTAATCATAATTGTATATTTAAAAGCAATGATTATGTCATAACTAGCAATGCTCAGGGTGCAACTGGCAAGCTATCTTGACATTGTTTTTCCATCAAATTTGGCAAAGATGTATGCATGGGCTTTAAGTGGGCTTTTGGGCACAGATAAGGTTTAATATTCTGTAATACATTATGTATTTTTAATTTATAAAATGACAGTCCTTTTTCTGAAGATGTAGGATGGAAATAATTCCCAGTATAAAAAGGCAAAAAAACAAAAAAAGTACAATCATATGTATGAGTTAGAGTGATAGTGTCATACTCTAGAGATCCTATAATAGATCCACTGGTTTACTTTTTTAATTGGTTTTGCATTGATACCATAATTTTTTGATGTCGAGACTTCTTCTTCCTTGCTGAATTATTTAACATTTTAGGCTGAGCTTTCACTAAGTAGGCATTTGCAATCTGCCGCCTGTTCACACACAATGCTTGGGAGCAGTGAGTGGGAATGGTGAGACCATTGAGAATTTGCAGTCTGTTCCGATTTGCCACTCCCCTGATCTTCAAGTTGCTCAGTTTTACCATTCCTGCTGTAAAGCGAAATACTAAAATGAGCATTAAGAAGTAGCTGTGAAAATTAATTGAATTGATTAGACGGTTAATATTTACTTAACAAATATGCTTCAACATATGTGGAAATCTTATCAGGCAAAATTAAGAAAAAGGCACACATTATTTATTGACTACCTTTTTCATAACCTTTTTTTACTGCTTTAACTTATATACCCTGCTGTAGCAGGATTCCATGGATGGGTTGATGTGCATACTGTGAATTCTAAGGAAAGCAAAATATCTCCAAGCTCGAGTATCTTTTATTATTTGTTGTTGTCAGTGTCCAATTAATAAGGTGCCTCATTAACTTTTACAGCCATATAATAGAAAATGAGGTCTGTCTTTAGAAATAACTATCCAATGTGCTATTTAGATGTAAATATACAGAAAGCCCATCAACACCTCTACTTCTTCAGAAGATTGAAGAGATTAGGTATGTCAGCGAATACTCTTGAACTTCTACAGGCGTAACATAGAGAGCATGTTGACTAGTTGCTTCACTGCCTGGGTTGCCATCTCAAACACCCAGGAACAAAGGAGATTATAAAAAGTGGTGAACACAGCCATTACAGGTACTGACCTCACCACCTTCGAAGGGATCTATAAGAGGCGCTGTCTCAAAAAAGCGGCCAGCATCATCAAGAACGCTGGCAACTCTTTCATTTCACTCCTGCCTTCAGGAAGAAGGTATAGGAGTCTGAAAACTGTAATGTCCAGGATCAGGAACAATTTCTTCCTAACAACCATCAGGCTTTTGAACACCACGAACTCCATCTAAACTTCAAGCTATGAACCTGCCTGGGTTGCACTAAGGACTTCGGGCTTTGTTTCGTTTTTGCGCCATGATTTATTTTTTAATTTATTGAACTTTTTCTGTTTATTATACTATTGTTCCATTTCAGTACATACGGCAATAAAGCACATTTAACTCTCTCTGGTCTTGAAACAGTTATAGTGATATTTTGCCTACATTGGATCATTTCAGTCCTAGTAATAGATAATAAAGGAGAAATGAAGACCTGGTTCTCAACAGTTATAATATGGCAACATTTATCTCTTCATATAAACTTCTGACACACCAATCTATGCTTTCTCCATTACACAAACCAGGTAATAATGTGTTCTCTTCAGACATGCACAATTTCTCTACCTCATACTTTAAATTGAGCAACCTATTTTCACTTATGTTCTCGTCATCATTTTCCTCAAATTGTTTTTCAACAAATTTGACCATTATCTGGTTAAAAATTGTGCCTCTGACTATCTTCCAAGAGACACACAAACGATGACCTCAGAATATTTCCTTCCATTCTAAATTTAAATTCACTTAATGTTGATACATTCCTGACATCACACCACTCCCTTTTGGCTTGATGACACAGCTAATATCGGAATTTCAAAAGTCATTCTAAATACAATGTCTTGGTAGCGATATGCTTCATTAAGAAGGCTGCCATCTATGTTCTGTAAGATCCCCCCTAATTGTCTCATTGTTAGAACGTTTCAGTTCATTGTTTGCACTGTTTCCCTATGCAGTCTAACTGATTCTGGATTCAGGAATATCAATTACTCCTGAAGTAACCAATTCACTCTGAGGGTGTACTTGTCAATACATTGTTCATGTGCTCACTACCTGTGTAAAGTTTGAAACTAAGTGCCATTATCACGATAGTCTGGGGCACCATTTGTTGCCCAAATTGAATGAAATGAATATGGATCACTGAATCATGGGTAGATAGATACTTGAATAAGCAAGGAGGTGAAAGGTTATCATATATATTTAGTGGAAATGCGAAGTTGAGGTGTTCTTATTAAGTGGTGGAACAGGTTTGAGGGACTGAGTGCCTTAGTTCTGTTCTAAATTTATATATTTGTTTGTTGAATCTGCCGCATATTTTAATGTTTGCAGCTTGGAAAAGATCAGAAGATCAGAAGACATAGGAGCAAAGTTAAACCACTTTGTCCATCGAGTCCGCTCCACTATTCAATAGCTTATCTATTTTCTCTTTCAACCCCATTTCCTACTTTATCACCCTAGCCTTTGATGCCCTTATTAATCAAGAATCTATCAATCTCTGCTTTAAAAATACCCATTGACTTGACCTCCACAGTCGTTTGTGGCAATTAATTTCTACAGATTCACCACAATGGCTAAATAAATTCTTCCTTGTGTCCCTTCCTTGTATGTTCTTTTATTCTGAGATCCAGCATTTTGTGTCTATCTTCAGTGTAAACTGGCATCTGCAGTTCCATCCTACACTTTCCTTTTATTCTGAGGCTGTGCACTCTGGTCTCAGACACTCCCACTACTGGAAACATCCTCTCCACATCTATTCTTCCTTGGTCTTTCATTATCCGGTAGATTTCAATGAGATTTTCTCTCATCCTTCTAAATTCCAGTGAATACAGGCCCCAGAGCCATTCAACGCTCCTCATATGTTAAACTCATCATCCCTGGAATCATTCTTGTAAACCTCCACTGGAGCCCTCCAGCTCATCCTTCCTAGGATATGGAGCCTAGAACAGCTAAAAGTGCTCAAAGTTATATGGAATAACATAAAACATATAGTGTAGTTATTGGCAATCCTGACTAACTAGATTGTATTTATACTGTAATTAAGTCTTCTTTCATTCCATCCACCCTCCAATGTCTTGTCTTTCAGCAAATGTCTTTCAGCATATATTCCCAGCCACATTACTGTTGTGCACTCATCTAATTTACTTCTAGGTTGCTTTAGGTTCCACATTCTTATCATGCAAACAAAAACTTCTTAATTTCCTGTTGGACATATTAGTAAATATCTTGTGCAGATAAAACAATTATCAATCTGATGAAGGTGTTTTTGACCTGAAAGTTTCACATTGTTCCTTTATCCACAGATGCTGCCTGATCTGCTGAATGTTTCCAGCATTTTTTTGTTTTATTTCAGATTTCCATCTTTTCGACTTTCTGCGGCAGCTGAGGAAGCACAATCTGCCACAGGCAATGATGGTCCAATTCTACATGGCCATCGTAGAGTATGTCCTTGTCTTCTCCATTATGGTCTGGTTTGGCTCAGCCACCAAGCACAACATCCAGAGGCTACAGCGAATTGTCCGATCAGCTGAGAAGGTTATTGGCTACATTGACGAACTGTACACTGCAAGGGCCAAGAAGCGAGCGGGTAAGATAATCTCTGACCCCTCTCACCCTGGCCACAAACTCTTTGAATCACTTCCCTCTGGAAGGCGACTCCGGACTGTCAAAGCTGCCACAGCCAGACATAAAAACAGCTTTTTTTCCACGAGTAGTAGCTCTACTCAATAACCAAAAATCTGTAGCCTCCTTTTGCTCTTGTATTTTATTTGATTCACATGTTTAATCAATAATGTTTTATGTGTCATTCTTAACTGTCGCTTTATGTCATGTTGTCACATGCAGGCGGAGCACCAAGGCAAATTCCTTGTATGTGAATGGCTTGGCCAATAAACTTATTGGTTCATTCATTCATTCACATTTTTTCTAATTTTCACAACGTTGCAGACTCCTGTGTCTTTTAATTTAATAAAATGCCTCAACTCGTTCAATCTCTCAGTTCTAGTATCAATTTTGTAAAACCTTTTATTTTTCTCCCTCTTAATTTTCTTTGGAACTTGTGTTTACAGATAAAGTGCGAATTCCTTGTGTGACAATTTTCATACTATTTTTGTTATCCTGTTTTATGGATAAGCTGCTGCATTTTGTTTCAAATTCTATTTGTAAATAAACTCTGTTTTGTTTGCTTTTGAGTGGCCACGCTTCAAATGGTACAGAATTACTTCAACAAATAAAAGCTAGAAGAATGAAAAGCTTCAAGGTAGATTGAGACCTTCATACAAACCAGGTGATTTGGGAATGATTATAGAACATGAATTTCAATTATTTAAAAATATCATAATTTTGCACCCTAGAGTAAATCAATTTTTATTGTCTTGTCTCCTCTTATGATTCTTATCCCTGACATAGATGGCTTCACGCTTTGCATAAACCTGGGCAATCATCTCCGACCATGCATTCCTGGATTCTTCAAGCACTACTCTGCAGCTTATTCCTTATCTGTATCTATGTGTACAATCTAGTACTTTGGAAATGTTCACTTGTATCTCCCCTTTCTGGTTTCAAATACCTCCTTAAAGAACCGAGTACACTGGGCTTTATGCTGAACTTACTTCGGGGGTAGAGGTTACCAGCGTGATCACGAAACTTTCAAATTGTCACATTTTATTTGGAATAATTTTGAAAAAAAATCTAAATAGTCTGCTATGTAATAATAGATAGACCCCCAAAAAAAACTGCAGTAACTAAGCGGAATAAGCAGCATCTCTGGAGAGAAGGAATGGGTGACGTTTCGGGTCGAGGTGTAATAAATGATTTTACAAATGTAAAAAACTCTATTAAAATGTGCAAATGTGTTTTTATTTTCCAATGGGAGCTTCCTACACTAATTTGTACAGACTAAGGCCGGACAAATTGCCAACACATAGATAGCCAGCCCAGGATAACTAAAAGTACGCTTACAGATAAATCGTTGAAAAAGGCAGCAGGAACGGCATTAACAGAAGTTCTTGAGAGAGGAGGTGTGGCGATTGTACAATCAGAAACATGAGAGCAGCAGAAGGTTGAGAAAACTTGGCACAGACTAGTCAGCAAGAGTGGGAAGACTCGCAGGAGGAGAACCTACAGCTAGCAGGCAGAAGGGGCGGCAGATGTAACAGCAGAGACGGTGGCTATGAGCAGCAGGAGGAGAGGAGAGGAGAGCTCGCGTAAACCAGCTCAGTAGAATAGCGCGGTTGCATGCAATTCTTCGTACAAAATCTAGCAGCGAAGACTGATCGTACATCATGCACATTCTTGCACTCTGACTACCTAACGTCTCCTGTTCTTTCTGGCAATATACTTACACTGTTTAACCTCTTATCTGCTGGAATTGCAAAAAAATAGTTGGCTGAATACTGGAGTACAGAAAACATTGCTGCTAAGTGCTAACATCCATCACAAAATCCACCAATGTTCATCTTTCTATTTATTTTCATATACTGTGTGACGCTTGCATAAACATTAAATGTTTATTGTCACTCCTAGTTCCCCCAGAGGATCCGGGCGGCATCAATTCACTGTGGGGATTACGTTTAAAATAATATGGTTTACTAAACATTGAGACGCCGTATTCGTTTTCACACTTTATCTCGCCGTTGCTTTTTCAGTCCCCATGTTCCACCTTTTATTCCCAAACAGAAAGCGACCGTGGAATGTCTAGGTGAATATGACACTTTCCATAATATGGAAAATGCTATGTTGTTTGTGACTTTTCTTTGAGCTAAAACGCTGGTCCCAGTAATATTTACCAATTCTTTTAAAAATCAAAGTTAAGTAGGAAACTGGTAATCAAGGCACTGAGCTTTAAAGAGAGTTGGGCAGGCGAGGATTTTATTCCTTGGCGTGCAGGAGGCTGAATGGTGATCTTAGAGCGGTGTATAAAATCACAAGGGGGAAGAGATAGGGTGAATGCATAGTGTATTTTATGCAGGCTAGGGGAATCAAGATCATATAGGACATATGTATAGGGTGAGAGGGGCAAGATAGGAACCTGAGGGACATCATTTTCACACAGAGGGAGCTGGGTGTATGAAACAAGTTGCCATAGGAGGTAGTTGAGGCAGGTTGTATAATAACATTTAAAAGACACCTCGGCATGTGCATGAATAGGAAAGATTTAAAGGGATATGGGCCAAACGGGATTGGCTTTGTTTGGACACATTAGCCAGCTGCCAGAGACGTTAGTTAAGCGGGTACAATAAACAATTCATAACTTAAAGGAGCAGAATTAGGTCGTTCGGCCCATCAAGTCTACTCTGCCATTCAACCTTTCTTTCCCTCTCAACCCCATTCACCCCCTTTTCCCCATTACCCCCGATTTAAAAGAGACTTGGACAGGTACGTGGACAGGAAAGGTTGATGGAGAGAGATGTGCCAAAGGCGAACAAATGGGACTAGCTTGGAGAGGTTGTGGACGGTTTGGGCAGAGGGGCTTGTTTCCGTGTTGTATGGCTCTAGACGAGCCTCGAGTCACTCGAGGCTCGTCTAGAGCCATACAACACGGAAACAAGCCCCTCTGATACTGGCATAGTGTGTTGGCTGGGTCCCACTCGAGTCGAGTGGAACCCAGCCAACACAAGGTGCCAGTATCAATGATGGCGGCGCCCGCATCCCCCCCCCCCCCCCCCCCCCCAATGGTCACAGGAGGCAGGCGGAAGTGGGGGCGCAGCAGCAACAGCAGCAGGGGCGGCGAGCGGACGCTGGCTGGCGCCGGCAGCGGGCGCCATGTTGGGGGCGAGAGGAGCGACGATGAGGAGATGCGCGGCGGCGGCGCGACGGCGAGGACAGGCTGAGCGAGGGAGGGTGGGCGGGCGCTGAGAGTGAGAGTGTGAGAGAGAGTGAGAGAGAGAGAGCGCGCAGGTGGATGTTGAGCGGCGGCGGCAGCAGCGGGCGGTTCGGGGCCGTGGGCCGGCGGAAGGACGAGCGACGAGGCTGAGGGACGGACGGTGATGGCGGCGGCGGCGGCGGCGGCGGTTCTGGGGCGCCTGTCTCTCCTCATCCTGCTGCCGCTCAGCCCTTTGTTCGCGCTGCCCGCCGCGGAGAGCGGGATGCTGAGGCCCCGGAGCGGCGGGGAGGGAGAGGGAGGACAGGCGGCGCTAAGGTGGCCGGGCGCCCCGTCCTGCCGGCCGGCCAAGCCGAGGAGAAGCCCCAGAGCCGGGGCCTGCTCGGCCTCCTGGATCCGCTGCCCCCAGGCTGAGAGGCGAGGCGGACGGTCAGCCGCACAAAGGAGCAGCGGAAAAGATTGGTTCCTTCACTTTGTCGCCGGAGCCTGTGGCAGCCGAGAGGCGAGGAGCCGCCGAGTTATCAATGTGTGGAAAGTGTCGCCTTGTTGCCGGGCTGTCCGCAGCATCTCATTGCCAGTCGAGGACACCCTCTGCTCGCTGACCTGGGAGAGGAAGGAGCGCTCACGCCCCCCGCAACCGGAGTTCATGGCAAACGTCCTGGCCCGTCAGCCCCTCTCCATCCAACTCTGCCAGGGCTGGGACAATAGCCCGGGGAGACTGTGTGGCGGCCGGTTTCCAAACCATCACAGCAACAAGAGCAAGTCGAACATCCGGTCGGGAGTGAGCGACGGGGTTACCTGGGACTGCGAAGAGGTGACTTGGAAGAGCCGATGTGTCGTGGGAGCCAGCGAGTGTCTGGAGAACGAGGAGAGAGAATTGGGGGAGAGTTTCAAACAAAGTCTAAATTTGCTTCTAAATAGCGCCAGACATGATCTCTGTCAATGCCACGTCTCAGTTATGGCTAAAATCCTGGACAGATGTTGCACAGAGCAGGAAAAGATTCAGCGCACCAACTACGTTTCAGCCCATCGCCCGCACCGACGCATGAATCAATGTGTGAACCTGTGTATGAGTCGGTTTGTTCAAAGCTGGACAAGATGGTCAAAATCGCATTTAATTAAAAGTAAAATTGGTTGTTTGAAGCCGTTCATTTGTCGCTTTCTACGTCCACAAAACCGCAATCTATGTTTTAAATCGTGCCTGTTACGCTTTCCAAACCTGTGCTCGCGGCCCGGAGTGTATTGCGAGCATCAAGATATTTCAGCACCAACAGCGCCGTGGACAGCTCCCGATACAGACGGAGAAACAGCTTCTGTTCAAAGTCGCTGCAATCCGGACAACAGAACAAAGAACTACTGGGGTTTGTCCAAGGCAAACGTTTCTTGTCCTCCCAGTTGTGTAGCATTTCTCAGTTTCCAGTTTTACAAACCTACCAAAGCTTCTATGAAAACTTGGCTCTCTGGGATTAGACCGAGGAGTAATTGTAAAAGTGATTCCCGTATTCTCCTCCAGTTAAACTTCACGAAAACTATGCAACACCATCTATTTAATCCCAGAATTGTCAAACGGGGGAAGAGAGCCGTGTTTTCTTTGCCGTTAACCAGAAGTAGTAGATCGGTCAATCGTCGCCCTCATTTCCCGCAATATAATTACCAGGTTCAGGTGGCGGAGAACCAGCCTCCGGGGACTCCTGTAATCTCCATTACTGCGGCGGACCCGGATTCTGGAGAGGCTGGAAGGCTTTTTTACTCTATGGCTTCGTTAATGGATAGCAGGTCAATGGATTATTTCACAATCGACGTCCAGAATGGACTGCTTTCTACCAGCAAAGTCCTGGACAGAGAGAGCATGAATCTGCACTATTTTCGAATCACTGCTGTCGATCACGGAATTCCTCGCCTTTCTGCCACTACCATGATCTCTATTACAGTGAGTGACACCAATGACCATGACCCAGTATTTGAACAAGCCGAATACAGGGAAACCATTCGGGAGAATGTAGAAGAAGGTTACCCGATCTTGCAGCTCCGAGCCACAGATATAGACTCTCCTTCCAATGCCAATATCAGGTATCGATTTATGAACCAGCAAACGTCACATGCCGTTTTCGACATTGATGCCAGATCTGGTTTAATCACTACCCGTGGATCTGTAGATAGAGAGACCATGGAGAAATATGCTTTGATTGTAGAGGCCAATGACCAAGGTAAAGACCCTGGTCCAAAGAGTGCCACAGTAAAAGTTTACATAACTGTCTTGGATGAAAATGACAACGTTCCACAGTTCAGTGAGAAGCGCTACATTGTCCAGGTGAGAGAAGACATCAGACCACATACAGAGATCTTGACTGTCACTGCCACAGACCTGGACAAGGACAATAATGCATTGGTCCATTATAACATAATTAGTGGGAATAGCAGGGGGCAGTTCTCCATAGATAGTATTACCGGTTCGATCGAGGTGGTGACACATTTAGATTTTGAAGTGGAGCGTGAATATGCCTTGCGTGTTCGTGCTCAGGATGCTGGGCGTCCTCCGCTATCCAACAACACAGGAATGATCAGTATTCAGTTGGTAGATGTTAATGACAATGCCCCTATCTTTGTGAGTACCCCGTTTCAAGTGTCCGTACTTGAAAATGCACCTCTTGGATACTCTGTAATTCACATCCAGGCAGTGGATGCTGATTACAGTGAAAATTCCCGCTTGGAGTACAGACTGATAGACACAGCCTCAGACACACCTTTTGTGATCAACAGTGGAACAGGCTGGATCACAGTGAGTGCACAACTGGACCGTGAGTCTGTTGAACATTATTTCTTCGGGGTAGAAGCTAGGGATCATGGATCTCCATCTCTGTCTGCTTCAGCAAGTGTTACTATTACAGTGATGGACGTCAATGATAACCGTCCAGAATTTACTCAGAAAGAATATTTTATCCGTTTGAATGAAGATGCTACAGTCGGTACCAGTGTACTAACAGTGACTGCAGTGGATCGAGATGTGAATGGAGTGGTCACATATCAGATCACAGGTGGAAATACAAGAAACCGCTTCAGTATTAGCACCCAAGCCGGCATGGGACTTGTAACGCTCGCCTTACCCTTGGATTACAAACAAGAGAGGCGCTATGTACTAGCAATCACAGCTTCTGATCGCACACTTCATGATACATGTCATGTACATGTTAACATCACAGATGCCAATACACACAGACCAGTGTTTCAGAGTGCACATTATTCAGTAAATGTCAATGAAGATCGCCCAGTGGGGAGTACTGTAGTGGTGATTAGTGCTACAGATGATGATGTTGGTGAGAATGCAAGGATTACTTACTACTTGGAGGATAACATTCCTCAGTTTCGAATTGATCCCGATTCAGGTGCTATAACATTGCAGACAGAACTTGATTATGAAGATCAGATGACATATACTTTAGCTATCACTGCCAAAGACAATGGAATTCCACAGAAATCTGATACTACCTATGTTGAAGTTATGGTGAAGGATGTCAATGATAATTCACCAGTGTTTATAAATCCTCAGTATCACGGATCAGTGTCCGAAGACGCCTCACCCTTTACCAGTGTCCTGCAGATATCAGCCACTGATCGTGACGCCCATGCTAACGGCAGGGTACAATATACCTTCCAGAATGGGGAAGACGGGGATGGGGACTTCACCATTGAACCAACATCTGGGATTATTCGATCTGTCCGAAGACTGGACCGTGAGACTGTTCCAATATATGATCTCACTGCCTATGCGGTGGATAGGGGCATTCCTGTGCGCAGGACACCAGTTCACATTCATGTCAATATTTTGGATGTCAATGATAATGCACCTGTGTTTCCTGCTGATGAATTTGAGGTGTTTGTAAAAGAAAACAGTATTGTAGGTTCAGTAGTGGGACAGATCACTGCAACTGACCCAGATGAGGGAACAAATGCACAAATTATGTACCAAATTGTGGAAGGCAACATTCCAGAGATCTTGCAGATGGATATCTTTTCTGGAGAACTCACAGCTCTAACTGACTTGGACTATGAAGTAAAATCCGAGTACGTAATTGTTGTGCAAGCAACATCTGCTCCCCTTGTCAGCCGAGCTACCGTCCACATTCTTCTGATTGATCAGAACGACAATAGCCCTGTTCTTAAGAACTTCCAGATAATTTTCAATAACTACATATCCAATAAGTCAAACACCTTTCCTGCAGGGGTCATTGGGAAGATCCCAGCCTATGATCCTGATGTTTCTGATAGACTCTTCTACACATTTGAACGAGGAAATGAGCTGAGCTTGATGATCTTGAACCAAACAAGTGGAGAACTGCGGCTGAGTCGGACGCTGGACAACAATCGGCCACTGGTGGCATCTATGTTAGTGACGGTCACGGGTAAGCTCAGGGTATTTATGTGGTGGATGTTTTCTTGTCACTGATAACAGTATGGTGTATTGGAAAAGAGGTGTAAAATAGGAAATTGACATTCCATTATGAGTGTTGGTAAAACTGAATTCATAAAATCCTGTAAATTTTGGTGAATGTTAGAACAAGCTTAAGTTACTGAACTATTATGAAAGCCCAAACAGTTCACGAGTGAAGGATTCTTCCTCTACCTGGTCTCGGCTGATGTGCTTCAAATTTAGAGTTCATCACATTCTCTCTGTACTCTCTGAAATGACTTAAACTGTTTATTGTACTGTGCTAAACTCAGTCCTTATCATTTTGCAACAAATAAGGTTGGATAATAAATCCACTTCTGCCTTTATGCATTTTCAGAAAAACTGCAATTTCTAACTTTATTCCACTAGTTTTTTCTGTATCTTATGCTTGTAATTTACACTGGAATTGTACCCAGGTACCAAAGTTATAGCTGACTGTAAGAAAATGTTAAGGAACCTCACCACTCTAAATAGCAATTATTTAAATATATTCTATAGGGCAATGGTGAATGAGGCTGAATGGAAAGATATCCAAGGAGTCAGATTGGGCCAAATGGCCCCATTCTCTGCCATAAGGATATCAGGATTCAGAATTGGCAGTGAACGTTTGTTTTGTCAGGGAATTGCAGTTCAAAACTAGTTACAAACAGCAAATGTTAAATTAGGGAAGTGTTAAACTTAATATGTAAACTGTGGTCTCTTACAGTGTTTTTGCTGATGACTGTAGTGGTGTGACATATGCATGGGAAACAAACAATTTGCTTAAAAGTCAGTGTACATTAATAGGTTTTCCACAGCAGCGCTTATTTTCCATATTCTGATCGAAGTTGTACTCAATTAGTAAAACAACCTGTGCTCTTCACCTGTCTCACCTCAAAGCTGTTATTTTCACTCATCTATGATGTATTGCAGATTGCTTTAAAATAAGCAGCCAAATACGGCTGCCGTTGTTGTTTGTGTGCCACCTATATTCAACTTCCACTTGCCAGAATGCTATACAAAATCAGTAAGCTAATTTCTCTCTCTGTGATTTCTCTCTGTGATTTCTCTGTGTGATTTCTCTCTGTGATTTCTCCCTGTGTGATTTCTCCCTGTGTGATTTATCCCTGTGTGATTTATCCCTGTGTGATTTATCCCTGTGTGATTTATCCCTGTGTGATTTATCCCTGTGTGATTTATCCCTGTGTGATTACTCCCTGTGTGATTACTCCCTGTGTGATTACTCCCTGTGTGATTAATCCCTGTGTGATTACTCCCTGTGTGATTACTCCCTGTGTGATTACTCCCTGTGTGATTACTCCCTGTGTGATTACTCCCTGTGTGATTACTCCCTGTGTGATTTCTCCCTGTGTGATTTATCTCTAATTTCTCTCTCTGTGATCTCTCTCATCTCTCTCTGATTTCTCTTTCTGATTTCTCTGTTATTTCTTTGATTTCTCTCTCATTTCTCTCTCTGATTTTTCTCTCTGATTTCTCTCTTTCTCTCTCCAATTATTCTCTGATATCTCTGATTTCTCTCTTTCTCTGATTTCTCTATGCTCTCTCTGTGATTTCACTCCCTCTGATTTATCTCTGAATTCTCTGATTCCCTCAGATTTATCTCTCTTTCTGATCTATCGGAATTCTCTCTGATCTCTCTTTCTCTTGCTGATTTCCCTCTGATTTCTCTATTTCTCTGATTCTCTCTGATCTCTGATTGCCTCTGTGTGATCTATCTTTCTTTCTCTTTGATTTCTCTCCCTCTCTCTCTGTGATTTCTCTTTTTCTCTTTTCTCTCAGGTTTCTCTCAGATTTCTCTCCGATTTCTCTCTATCATGATTTTCCCCTGATTTTCTCTGATTTATCTCTATTATTCCTCTGATTTCTCCCCTTCTGATTTCTCCCCTTCTGATTTCTCCCCCTCTGATTTATCTCTGATTTCTCTCCCTCTGATTTCGCTCCATTTGATTTCTCTCTCTGATTTCTCGCTCTCTAATCTCTCTCTCTGATTTCTCGCTCTGTTTTTTCTCCGATTCCTCTCATTCCTCTCATTCCTCTCTGATTCCTTTGATTCCTCTCTCTGATTTCTCTCATTCTCTCTGATTTATCTCTCTCTCTCTTTCTCTCTCTCTCTCTGATTTCCCCCTCTCTGTTCTCTCTCTCTGATTTTACTCTTTCTCTCTGATCTCTTTCTGATCTCTCTCTGATCTCTCTGATTCCCCCCTGATTTCTCTCCCTCTGATTTCGCTCCCTCGGATTTCTCACACTGATTTCTCTCTCTGATTTCTCGTTCTAATTTTTCTCCCTGATTTCTCTCTGATCTCTGTCTCTCTTTGATTTTTCCCTCTCTGATTTCTCTCTGATTTATCTCTCTCTGATTTCTCTCTTTCTCTCTGATTCCTCTCTGATTCATTTGATTCCTCTCTCTGATTCCTCTTTGATTCCTTTGATTCCTCTTTCTGATTTTGCTCTGATTTCTCTATCTGATCTTTCTTTGATCTCCCTCTTTCTGCCCTGATTTCTCCACCCGTGATTTCTCTCCCTCTGGTTTCTCTCTGATTTCTCTCACTGATTTTTCTTTCTGATTTCTCGCTCTAATTTCTCTCTCTGATCTCTGTCTCTCTTTGATTTTTCGCTCTCTCTGATTTATCTCTCTGATTTCTCTCTTTCTCTCTTTCCTCTGATTCCTCTCTGATTCAGTTGATTCCACTCTCTGATTCCTCTCTGTTTCCTCTGATTTCTTTCTCCCTGATTTCTCTCTCTGATTTCTCGCTCTGATTTCTCTCTTTCTCTCTCTGATTTCTCTCTCTGATTTCCCTCTCTGTCTGATTTTTTTTCTCCGTAATCTCTGATCTCTGATTTATTTGATTTCTCTGATTTTGTTATTCCCTCTGATTTCTCTTTTTCTCTCTCTGATTTTGCTCTCTGATTTCTCTCTCTCTTTCTCTGATTTCGCTCTCTTCTCTCTCTCTCTCTGATTTCTCTCTCTCTCTCTCTCTCTCTCTGATTTCTCTCTCTGATTTCTCTCTCTGATTCTCTCTCTGATTTCTCTCTCTCTGATTTATCCCTCTCTCTGTGATTACTTCAGTGAGTTGTTTGATTTATTTCAAGAGTTTTCAAGTGTTTATTTGTCATGTGGATCGGAACAATGAAAGTCACTTGTTGTATCTTTGCAGGCACATTACAGGCACCATGATAGCGTGGTTTATTTAGATAGCTGATAATTTATTGTACATTTATTTCTTGTTGCCTTAAAGAGAACTTTGAAAAAACAAACTTTGAAATTGATTTTGAATTCTGATATCCTTATGGCACACTAATACAATAACAAGAAGAAGTAAACGTGCAATAAATTACCTCACTCTAGTGCCAACATCAGAAGTATGTGGAGCCACCATAGTACTATGAAGTCACTAGCGGTTCATTTTTATTGTTGTGCAAGGTGGTTCAAGAATCTGATAGTTAATGGGTGGAAGCAATTCTTGACCTGGAGGTAACGGTACTCAGGCGTTTGTACCATCTTCCCAATGGTAGTAATGAGAAGAAAGCTTGACCAGGGTGGTGTTGGTCTTTGATGATTTTAGCCATCTTTGTGAGGCAGCACATCCTATAGATTCCTTTTATGGTAGGGAGGTCCATACCTGTAAGGGAATTACATTGTTCATCACATACTGCAACGTTCGGCATTCTTGAGCATTCGAATTATCGATAAATCCAATAAATATTCTCTCCATTGTACACCTGTAGAATTTCGATAGAGTATTCGGCGACATGCTGAATCTCCTCAAACTTCTGAGGAATAGAGGGACAAGTAAAATGCATGTACAACTAGAGGAGATTAGTTGAACTGCAGCATGTTTGGTGAAGCGCCTGTTCCTGTTTAAAGGTGAAGAATTGAGGAAAGATATGCAATTTCTAAGCTTTTGGTACATTGGTGGTAGAAGTGAGTGTGAGAACTTGGTTTCAAAGTAATAAAGTACTAGTCAGAATAAGTATGGTGCATATAGAACTTCAGTCTGTATCACAAAATTGCTGGAGGAACTCAGCGGGTGCAGCAGCATCTATGGAAAGCTGCACCCGCTGCACCCGCTGCACCCGCTGAGTTCCTCCAGCAATTTTGTGTACCTTCGATATTCCAGCATCTGCAGTTCCCTTTTGAACACCTTCAGTCTGTATCAGTTGCAGTGAGATAATAGTAATAGAAATATGTCATAGAGTGCGGAAACAGGCCTTTTTACTTGATAGGTATTTGGATAGGAAAGTAGTAGAGGGACATAATTCTTGAAACGGAAGGGTATTGGATCTGAAACATTAATTAATTTGCCAGAGATCTGCTGAATGTTGCCAACATTTCTGATTTAATTTCAGTTATCCAGTGTCTGCAGTAGTTTTGATTTTTATAATTCTTCAACTTTGAATCACATAATCCTGAGTTGGGAATGTAGCTATGTCAGTTTGCTATTCGGTTAGTGAACTGCTCCGATTGATACTCAGTTCCAAACTGATCAGCTCTTTAACATGCAGACCTAATTACCTGTGCAGTAGAACTCAGCAAAGTATACATACAGAAGTTAATCATTCTGAACAATTGCTCTTTATACTCTCATAACATTATTGGTAAATGTTTCCTGTCCTGAGACATTTATTAATTTTATAGGCATGAATGATTAAATATTTATAGAAAGGAGACACTTGTATTGTGTGTTGTAAGTGCCCCCTATGAACTGGAGCATCCAAACAGTTGTTTGAAATGGCAGAGAGAACATATTGCTCAAACCAAGTAATGCTGCAATGTATCAGATACATATTATTCAGCCATAAAAATAGGTGTAAACTATATCAAAGAACTAGACTTGTACTTAATGCCATCTCAAAAATGTTCAAGCCAGCATTGTTTGATTAGGCAACCATCTTGCATGTGATCTTATTGGCACCTGACAGCCAAAACCTCAAAGATTTGGAAATAGAAAAAAAACAATATTTGGCAACTTGAATAACTGTTAGACATATTTTAGTTTAGATTCCATTAAATATTTTTTCCGAACAAAAATGTTGAGTATAAATGCAATTGACAACATCACTGACAGTTAATTTTCTTATCTTGGTGTAGATATAATTTATCCTTGGTTTCATAGATACTCATTTTGGTTAAATCTGAAACTATTAACGAGCCAATTCTATACATACATCAGTACATTAATAACACATTGATGGCTGTGTAACCTTGCTCCTTTTAGGTTAACTTAATACAAGTAGAATGCGTTGTCATATTTTGAATTGGCGCCTGTTTAATTACAATGACTAAACTCATTTGAATTTTATACAGGATTTATTTACATTTGTAGAGACCCAAGAGTCCAGCTGCTTGCTCGCTGACCTGATTTGCTCCCAAAATAGATTCCAAGTACTGTCAATGGTTCTGTATGCTGTACGAGTGTATAGTCCTGCCTTGCCATTTAGGGATTGGCCTACATTTGTCCCACTATGCAACTGAACACTGGTTTACTGATGTAGGGCTATTATTCTCTACTATGCTAACAGTAAATGATATCAGCAATTCCTGTTAATTAAATTATAACTTTTTAATACAATTTCTATTACAACGAAGGGAAGGTTTGAATCAAAGCAAATTATTGTTAGTTTTATAACAATTAACTTTCTAAATGACCACTTATTCCTTTATTTTCCTGCCCAGTATCCAGTTTGGAATTTCAGCCAGATCTCTTCCAATTCTGCACTTATCTTGTATAACCTTGTGGATTATTATATTAAATTGTCATTAAATGTCATTTAAATACATTCCAACCATTGCTTTCCCTACATCCATTCAGCTCAACTCACTCTAACTCTAGATTTGTGAAATATGATTTCAATACATCTCTGTAACCTTGTTCAATCCCATTTCCTATCCTTCTTTCTGCACGGCAATTGAACATTTAACCGTGGGTAGAAAAAACTGTCTGGAATTCTTTTTCCTCTGAATCATTGTAAAAGTTCACTTCGATCCATTTCTTGGCCTGAGTTGTGGTCACTCCTGGTTCAACATCTGTTTCCTGTTCATCGTCTGATAAGTGTATGAGGTTTATTTGCTCTCAAAGATATTATGCAAAATGCATTATTGTTAGAAAATGGACAAAATTGAGAACAAAAATATATTAAAAAGAAATAAAACTATTATCGAGTTCAAATGAACATTTCAAAAATCTGCAAGGACTCATCTTGCAGTTATTTTTCAAGCCCCAAAGGATTTGGCTTTGTGGCTATTAAAATAAATGTTCTGTCTATAGATACCCTTGCATCCAAGTTGTTTACTTTAAATTATGTTTATCAATTTTTCTCTACTTTGTATTGCAAATCAAATTATTAAATAATTGATATCCGTGGCAGAAAATTAACAGGTGTTAGCTGTTCAGGAAAAAAGAAAATGTGGGGATTTTTAAATCTCATTGCTCTAGTAAATATTGTTGGTTGCAGGAAAACTGTACATTTTCCACTTGATGAGTGCAGGGTGGTGAGTGGTTCCATAAACCAATCACTTAGTCTTTACTGTAAATGTCAATAAAACTAGTCTATTACGAAGGCAGATAGCAGGTTAGTACAGTTTGAGAGACTGGAAAGACCTGGTGATTGAACCTCAATGTCAAAGTGTGAATATTGATGGAGAATAGATCTGCTCCAAGACATTTTGCTGTATGACTCCACCGAGCCTACTTGGCTATCAGAATATTGACTGTATTTTTCCACTGCGAGTTAAGATTATAGGAGATGTATCTTTAGGCAGGTATTGTACTTGTTGCTTGCATTGTAACAGTCGCCTTTAAAGGCTGAATGAAATGAATTTGATTTTCAATTCCACATGAAGAGGACTGAAATTTGCAATTTGCACCACCAAATAACATTTGGGTGCCCAAAGCACAGATTTAGCTTCTCGATGGTAATAAATAAAATACAGTAACTTGTTGTCTACCTTGGTTAGGTTAGACAATTTGTAAAAGCGCATCCTTGCTGGAAGTCATAATCTGATTGACATGGATCCTCCATGTTTGCACCATACTTCATCTCTTTGCATTATTGTTAGCACTCTTACGCATTCGCATTTTTACTCAAAACCAGTAGGAATAGTCTAGTAAAACAAAGGAATTCTTTTTTGATGCATCAATCCAAAAAAAGTAAATGAAAATGGAAAGGCAGTGCATTTCTGACAGTGACAAGTTGTTATGTGTCACAACAATATTTCTAACAACGTCAGGATTGACAAATTTAAGCATCCATTTTTGTTAAGAATAGATCTGAAGAAAATATATTTTTCTGTGTTTCCAGCAGCCACTTCGAAACTCATTTTGAATTTTCTCAGTCAGGTTAAGTCAATTTCTACTACAGGTGCACAACCTTTTATCTGAAAGCCTTGGGACCAGACACTTCTCGTATTTCGGAATGTTTCGGATTTCCGAATGGAAGATTTTTAGCGTAGATTAGGTAGGTAGCACGGGCGGCTTGAAAAGTCTGGAGCGGCTGCCTCCTCCCCGGAGACCGGGGAATCATTGTAAATCATTGCTTAAATGTTAGTCAGATAGTTTGGAGGGATTTTATGTGGTGGGGGGGGGGGTGAAGGGGGAAACTTTAATTCTTAGTCCCCTACCTGGTCGGAGAGGCGGGGAGCGGGCAATGCCTTACCGGGTCGCCGTGCAGTAAGCTCCGGAGCGCTGTGGCCGCCGACTCCCAACATCGCGGAGCTGGGGGCTGCGGGCGTCCGGTCGCGGGCGGCGCCGGTTGGAGCTCCGACCCCGGCAACTCTACCCCTGGCTGCGCGGCGCTCCAAATCCAGCGGACGCCGCAGCCCCAGCTCTGCGATTTTGGGAGTCGGCGGCGTCGCAGCTCTGGGATACGGGCAATGCCTTACCGGGTCACCGTGCGGTAAGCTCCGGAGCGCTGTGGCCGCCGACACACAACATCGCGGAGCTGGGGCTGCGGGCGTCCGGCCGCGGGCCGAGCTGGATTTGGAGTGCCGTGCAGCCAGGGGTAGAGTTGCAGGGTCGGAGCTACAACCGGCGCCGCCCGCGGCCGGACGCCCACAGCCCCAGCTCCGCGATGTTGGGAGTCGGCCTGGGGTCGCCAGAGAGGAGTGCTCCGATCGCTGGCCTAGTGACTTTGACATCATGGGGCTGTGGTCTGCGGAGTTTCTAGCCGCGGACGTGGAGAGGGCTTACCATCCAGAGTCTGGGATCCCTTACCAGGGATCACCGGAGAAGAACTCCGACCGCCGGCCTGCGGCCTATAACATCCTGAAGCCACGGTCTCCGGTATGGAAGCGCCAATTCGGGCGCTCCAAGCCGCGGAGTATGTTTGACCATCCCGACTTCGGGATTTTGATCATCCCGACTAGGGGGCCTGTACATCTGGCCGTCCGTAGCGGCGACTATGGAGGGTTTATGGCATTGACCACGGATGAACAAAGGAGGAGGACTGACTGAACTTTGTTGCCTTCTACTACAGTGAAGAATGTTTGTGTTAAATTCTATTGTGTATTGTGTGTTCTTTTTTTAAGTGTATCGCTGCTGGCAAATTCATTTCACAATTCCTTCTTCATGGCTCGAATTTAAGTGTCATAGCGAAGGGTCTGAATACATATGTAAATGTAATATTTCAGTTATTTCTTTAAAATTACTTTGCAAAAATTTCTAAACCGCTGTTTTCGCTTCTTCATTCTGGGGTATTGTGTGTAGATTGATGATAAAAGAAAGTTCTAATCCATTTTAAAATAAGGCTGTAACATAACAAAATGTGGAAAAAGTGAAGGGGTCTGAATACTTTCTGAATGCACTGTAAACAGCACACTTGGATTGTATGTGGGTGTTGAGGCAGAAGCAACAATATGAAAAGGAATTAGGCGAGTTAGAAAAATTGCATAATGAAAAAGAATATAAACTATGAAGTGGGTTTATCATGAATTATTTTTATTGTATAAATGGGCATATCACAAATATGTTGGACTGAATTACCGCTGAACAAGTTGGATGAGAATGAACTGGTTCTTTGCTAAATTGCTTTGCCTATAAGATAGACAATTATGGGTAGAAGTAGTAAAGTATAACTATTTGCAGGCAGTAAGAACTGCATTGAAAAATACATTTTCTTGAACTGTCGTTATTTTACGTAAGCCAGTTCTTTTTCTTAATTTGTGCCAGTGACTGGTAACATATTTCAACAAGTGCAAAGCCTACAACATGCAGTTGATTAAAAGAAATATGAACTTTTGCAATAGCAGTCTGCCTTTTTTAAATGACACCACTGCAGTAATTTAGGTCATTGTAAATTGTGGCTGCTGTGGGCAATCTAAATGTTTGATTACCCAGTGATTTTTGTGGCACATTTTTAAGATTTTCCTATGCTTCGTTCCTTTCTGTCGCAGTTGTAAAATAGCACGCCGCTTGAAATACTTAAATTAAAAATAAAAATAAGATCACGATGCAGCCAGAAATCTAACTAAATAGCATCTCTAGCAGTGTGTCTTCAACATAAGTATAGGTTTGTGCCAGTAAGAGGAACTGCACCCTCTAATTAAATTCACTGTGCCTTAAAATATTTGACACTTGGTGGTGGTTGAACAATTTGTCAAAATGCATGTAGCAGTTCTTTTTAAAGAAAATAGTCATTCTAATCTCCTCATAATGTTTCCAGGGCCATAATTGTTCGGTTGTCTCCTCCAACTAGGGGAGAAAAGAGAATTTGCCATCAAATTCTCAATGTTATTTTTCTTTTACTAAAGCTTAAATTTGATTATAATTTACCGTATTTCCCGGCAATGAAGACGCCATTTTTTTGCCCAAAAATAAGGGGGGAAAATTTACCTGCATCTTGGAGGCCGAAGGTTAGTTTGTTAGCCAAGAAAGATAGACTTGGCCATCCCTCAGTACAGCAACATCAAGAACGATGTTGCTGTACTGAGGGATAGCCAAGTCTATCCGTCATTGCTTGCAGCTGGTGGGAAGCGACTGTAAAAGAACAGCGCTGCTGGGGGAGAGGGGGGGGGGGAGTGTACCTTTCACAGCGTGTGGGGAGTCTGGCCCAGGTCCGCACAGGCAGGAGCGTTGAGAAGGAGGGGGTCGGGGATCATGCCAGCAACTCACTCACTCACCGCTGCTGCGGCGCTCCGGGCGCGGAGCCACCGCATTGTAGCTGGGGAGGGAAGTAGCTCGGGTGGCTGCGAGCGGCCGCCGGGACCGGACAGCAGAACCGGCCACCACCTCAGTGCCTTCTGGCGGCTCGCTCACCTCTGGCAGTGCTCTCCGTCTGAACATTTCTCTCCTGCCGGGCACCGGCCTCGCTCATGTCAGCCACTTCCCGCAAAACCTTAAATTCCGACTGCTGCCGGGAGCAGGACTTGGCTTCACTTGCTGCGCTGGCATTCATTGCCGGTCCGTGTCTTTCAGGAGCAAAGATCATAGAGCAGAGTGGGTCAGCGGGTGATGGATAACAGAACAGTGGGCGGTGGAGCTTACTCCTGTGTCAGCACGATCAATTGAGGTTACTCGCGCTGACACAGGAGTAAGTTCCACCGCCCACTTTCCTATTATCCATCGCCCGCTGACCCGCTCCACTCTATGATCTTTGCTCTTGAAAGACACAGACCGGGCAGTGATTGCCATGCAGTGTCACCCAGCGCAGCAAGTGAGGCCATGTCCTGCTCCCAGCGGCAGTTGGAATTTAAGGATTTGCGGGAAGCGGTTGACATGAGGGAGGCCGGCGAGCGGCAGGAGAGAGGTATTCAGACGGAGAGCACTGCCAGAGGTTAAAGGGCTGGCAGAAGGCACTGAGGTGGCAGCCGGTTTCGCTGTCCAGTCCCGAAGGCAGCTCTGAGCCACCCGAGCTACTTGCCTCCCCGGCCACAATGTGGTGGCTCCGCGCCCGGAACGCGGCGGCAGCGGTGAGTCAGTGAGTTGCTGGCATGATCCCCGACCCCCTCCTTCTCAACGCTCCTGCCCGTGCTGACCCGGGCCAGACTCCCCACACGCTCTGAAAGGAACTCTCCCCCCAATTGGTCCCTTGAACTAGTATTGTCATTGAATAAGATCACAACTTATTCAACTTGTCGCAGTGTGCTCCCGTTTTTCCCACCATCTCTTCACCTGGCATCACCCTCCACCCCCCACCCATTCAGTCATTCGGAATGGAAGAGATCTGGAAGCCTTGGGCAAATTGAATTGTTACTTTCTTTCTTTTTTTTATTTTTTACTTTTTTGAGCCTGAG
Organism: Amblyraja radiata; assembly: GCF_010909765.2. Lineage (NCBI taxonomy): Eukaryota > Metazoa > Chordata > Chondrichthyes > Rajiformes > Rajidae > Amblyraja > Amblyraja radiata. Next base: position 34,357,702 of record NC_045973.1, on the reverse strand, counting down.
AAATTCTATGTCCCACCAGCCTTTTTTTCAAAATTTAACAACTCAAAATGGGGGTGCGTTTTCGATGCAGGTGCGTCTTCATTGCTGGGAAATACGGTAGTTGTTGTAGAAATTTCACAGTGACCATTAGAAGTCTGTGTGAACTTCCAACTTGTAATTTTGTTTTGAATATGTTTGTTATGGTTTGTTATGCTATGAATCGATGAGAATCAGGGGAGGTGACTGAAGTCGTTAATAAGCTTTAAAAAATATATATATATTTACTATGAAATGGCCTTTAACAGTAATCTTCTGGAGTTTAAAACACACAATTCGCATTTCTAAATGCATGTCTATATTGCAGCATAGTAACTAACTGGACCATTGTGGAGTCTTTTCGATTCTGTGGATGTTGTATGAGAATAATCATTTGATTCTCGAATGTGGTTTTCAAGTTTATTCTTTGTATGTGGAGGGAATTTTGAAGTAGACAAAAATAATCTCTCATATGCCACTCTATTTTGATTTGTCACGGGGAAGATATTGGTTGACAAAATCTGAATCCATATTTGAGTGGAAGAGAAACAATCGAGTTATAATTTAATGTTTAAGAAGGAACTGCAGATGCTGGAAAATCGAAGATAGACAAAAATGCTGAAGAAACTCAGCGGGTGAGGGAGCATCTATGGAGCGAAGGAAATAGGCAAAGTTTCGGGCTGAACCCCTTCTTCAGTCTGAAGAAGGGTTTCGGCCCGAAACGTTGCCTATTTCCTTCGCTCCATAGATGCTGCCTCACCCGCTGAGTTATCATTTAAGGTGTTTTTTAAATTCATTATTCTCCATAATAATTAGCTTTGTGATCTCATCTGTGCTCTAATGGGAAATGGAAGCAAAGCATTCTCGAAAGAGGGGGAAAACTGATCAGTAGCCCCAGGTAATTGCATTGTCCGGTTTTAGGCAAGCTTCATCAGGGACCTGAGAGGGAAGCTCCAGATCATTCTCCCTTATGTGCGATAAGACTTGTGCAGGGCACTAAGGAAGGAATAATAATGTATCTTGGCTTTTTTTTAAACTCTATTGAAGCCAGTGGATGTCCCTATTAAAATAAAAAACAGTGACATCAAATGTTGCTTATTTTAAGTAGCAGGACTGAAGTTAATTTTGAACCTTTTTGGCGCCTGCTTGACTAAGTATCTTTAGTCTTTGCATTGTAAATATTTGAATTACCTTGATTTTCAGAAAACTCTTTCCAAATATCTAAATATAGGATCCATTATATCTTTGAATCTCCAGATTTAAACACCAGAGCAATTGATCCCAAAATCATTTATAAGAACTTAATATGTATGATGCTGTGAATATATGCAAACAACCATATTTGTTCAGAGAGATTTGGTTTGGTTTGAGTTCCATTCATTCAAATAAAAATCAATATAGTTTTGACCTGATACCCATTCAGATTGTTTCTTTTCTGTATTTATTGGAAGGAATCAATACCTTCCTGCATTCTGATTTAGATTAATTAAATCTTGAATACAATGCAATCAAATGGTGACATGTTAATTCCACGGGGACATAAGAAATCTAAATATTTGCATTCAGCATGTTGGGTAACATCTGTTGACTGATTAAAGATTATTGATCTGAAACATTAATCCTGTTTCCCCACCCTCTCTCTAGATGCTGCCTACCCAAATACATTTTTAGCATTTTCTGTTTTTATTTAAAATCTTCATCTTCCTTCCATTTTCCATCTTGTGAAATTGTTCATTGTGAAAATTATCTTAAGTAAGCTTAGCACTTTTAGTTTGCATCACCCACTGTCATCGCAGTCTGACAGTAATAAAATCTTTATTATTATCTTACAGTAATAATTATCTTACAGATCATAGCTAGTTTGGTCAATAGTGATACCTAGCTGTTAGTGAAATACACTGTGCCTTGCAGTCATTGTATTCGACTATATTGAACACTATTTTGAAGAAGCACTGAAGGAGGTTCTCTTTCTGATGTTTGATTTGGTGCCATTGGACTTCATGGAGTCCAGAGTTTTAGTTGAGGTTTTCCAAATCCTTTCTCTCCCAATTAGAATCCCGTGGCTTAACTACGTGTATAGAAGTTGGGCTAGATGGGAAATTACTCCCAACAAAATATTGGAATTTGGGACAAACCAGATTGTGGCCTGCAAACCCAGCTGTTTCAGTAGAGATGTCTGGTCTCTATTTATGTGAAAAGTGCCACATTTTCACATTGATAGTTGGGTTGAGCATGGAGCAAACCTCAAGCACTCTGGTTCACGTTAACTTCAGAACAACCGTGGCCAGGCCCTTCTTTTACATCTAAGCTGATTGTGCTCCTGATGATCACTTTGCTACTTTGAGGGCTATCTTGAGGTGGAGCTGAATACAAGGATATTCATGCAAAAGTATTAGATCGAAACTTAAGGATATTTTTTTATTATCTGGATCAGTAAGCAGTAAAATATTTCCAGCAGTTTATTTTGGTGTTCAATGTTCAAAAATATATGAGCATCAAATCAAATTGCTAGTTTGTGTACAGACATGACTAATTGATAAGCAAGCTAAAGGTATCTAAAGGTAAATATGAGAATGTTTGATAGAATCTACTACATTTCCAAATGGTGTGGTGCTTTCTCTGTAGATAATTTTATTCACATAATTATCTAATTGGAAAATTATCACTGAAATGCAAAAATCATTTCCTCACCTTAATACTTACAGAACCATTCTGACAACAGTGTGCTTCTGCAACCATGTGTAATTTGCAGAGCTAAAGGCTACACAGCCGCATTTGTTTTTAAATTGATGCTTTTATTAAAAAGTCAATCTTGCTTAAAGGCGATGCAATCAAATAAGGCATTGTCTCTGTGCAGCCTTTACAGCAGGAACTGTAATAATTCATGATCAATGTTCACCAGTTTGTGAGTGACACAAAGTCAAATATAAGTTCCTCTACCTTCCCCATTTAGCGAACTGTCTATGATATAATCAGCTAAATTGTCACTGGAATGTCCGGATATCCATCCCATACCTCTCCAAGTTAAACACTCAAAAGCATCAAACACCATGTAGGCAGTAGGGAGTCCAGTAAGTATTGTGCCTGGAAATAACTTGCAGACATATCGAGATTAAATGCTCCAAGGAGAGACAAGCAGACAGAATCTTGGTGTAAATGTAATATGACCAGGAATTCCCTTTAGTGTTTTTGTTTCATTATTGTCACCTCATTGGAAAAACCTGTTTATACATTGAACAGTTTCCTTTACACTTCTGGTAAAGATAGACCAATAAAGCAAGAGCAATTTCATGAAATGCAAAGTATCATATCTCTGTGGTATTGTGATTGTTTCTTGTCTCCCTCTCATTCTTGGTCAATATAATCTAATGGCGGCCATCACTTCTGGAACTATTTATCACCCCAACTACTATATAAGAGCCATTTCCCTAGGATGTCACCGGGATTGAGATGTGTTTCTCCTTTCCTCCAATGCAGCTACACAACATTAACACAAATGCAATGAACACAGTTCCTTTATTAAAATGCCTCCCAAATATTGTACCAATCAATATAATGGCAATGTATGTTACTTATAAAGTAGTGCTCTCTGTTTATTACATCCCGATTTTAAATATTGGAAACTACTCCTCATTTGTTCTAAATTCGTTTATCTTGCGATTATTGTTCAATATCAAGTATGAGTTAATCATGACGCCCTTCAGCCGAAAGTCAAGATGAGCTTTAATTTATAGAACTTGAATACTGTCCATCCCAGGGCATTGATTCCAATCCTCTCCCTGACTATTCAATCAAATTAAATAGCAATGTTGAAAAGTACCCCAGCTGCTGAAATTCATAGCTAACATATGGTAATTAACGTCACAGCTGTATGAAGCCTTGAACAGTTACGCCCACTGTTGTAAATAAAGTCACTAATAAAGTTAATATACACAAGGCATGAAGATTTTATTCTGTTAATGTGCAAATCTGCAAAGTTTGTGATTGCCTGAAGCAATTCCGTTGAGACCCTATAGAGAATTTAAGTACAGAATGTTTCATTATATGTCTGAAGACATGTAAATTATTAAGTCTCTAAGACTGTAACTTTATTTTATGGGCTGTATTGCACACCATATATCACGAGCATCTATTTACTGTGGTTGTTCTGCTGCTAGATTATCATTATAAATTAATCTTTTTGTTGACTCTGAAAAGCTCTTTGATCAAATATTACTGAAGGACAAAGTAAAGTGCTGGCATTCTCTTTATCTTGGAGCTTATCATTTGGTGTTGTTTGTGTCAGGAATGTGTGATATAATGCAGGCAGTTACCCAATGCATTGAGATATTTTTCCAAAGCATTCTCGTTTATTTCATCTATATTGTAATTTTTTTAGTTCCTCTGCAAATTTCCATTGACATAAAGGGTGGCAGTTCTTGGCTGCTTTTGTTGCACAATCTGTAGTTCCATCGTTTTCATCCAAAATGATTTAGACAGTTAACATTCTTAAATGGGAATCCAGAAGTAAAAGGGTATTTCATGGCAGAGTGGTGCCTATTAAGGACAAAATGAAAACTTGCACTCCTAAGGAATCAAATAGGTACAGAGAACATTGAACTGTACAGCACAGGAACAGGTACTTTTTGGCCGGCATTTTCAATGCTGAACATGATGTCAGGTTAAATTAATCTTCTGAGCCTGCACATAATTCATATCCCTCCATTAGCTGCCCATCTAACAGCCTTTTAAATGCCACTATCGTATGTGCCTCGATCATCACCTCTGTTCCAGGCACCCACCACTCAATATGTTTTTTAAATCTTGTCCCGCACATCTCCTTTGAATTTTGCTCCCCTGACCTTAAAGCTATGCTGCCCAGTCTTTGACATTTCCACGCTGGTAAAAAGGTTCTGATTGCCTACATATCTATGCCTCTCATAATTTTCTGTTTGTCCATCAGGTCTTTCCTCTACCTCTGACACTTCAGGTTGTGCAACCTTTATAGCCAGTACCCTCGAATCCAGTCAACGTTCTAGTAAACCTCAGAGCCTCCACATCATTCCTGTAATGGGGAGACCAGAACTGTACACAATACTCCAAATGAGGCTTAACCATAGTCCTATAAATCTGCAACATGACTTTTACACTCCAATGCTCAGTACACCAACTGATGAAGGCAAGTGCACCACACACTTTCTTTATCATTCAATCTACTTCTATTGCAATTTTCATGGTCTATGTTCTTGGACCCCAAGATCTTTCTGTATCTCACTTTTGTTAAGGGTTTTGTTATTGATTATATATTTTCCCTTAACACTTGATCTTCCAAAGTGTAAAGGGCCTGTCCCACCAGCATGCGATTGCATGCGTCTAGCGCGACCAAATGGAAGCGGAGTTCGCGCTAAGTTTGCATAAGTACATCACATTGACTACATTACCTCATCAAAATGCTCTATCAAATGGCAAAGCACGAGTTGTCCTTAACAAATACATGTTGAAATGCCTTAATCCATTTTCCTCCAGAAGGCTTTTGTTAAGATGCTGCTTAAACAGCTGATCAGCAAAGTTGAAGCATGTGACATGAAGAGACGTTGACAGCACAGGTACTGAATTGGCTCAATAATGGGTAATATAGTGTCATGGTGTTTGGTACTTTTCCTGATTGGATGATTGGGGATTGCGGTTAGGACCTTTGCTTTTTTGATCTATAATGATGACCTAAACTTGGGAACAACTGAATTTACCCATGATGTAAACCCTAGAAGTGGTGTGAACTGTAAAGAGGCCAATGATAAGTTGTGATAGAATAGAAATATACTGGTAGAGTGAATGGGCAGATGTGTAGTATACAAAGTTAATGTGGCGACATGTGAGGTGTTGGACTTTGGTTTATAGAAAAAACAAGTGATGTAGGAGCAGAGAGACATGGGTGTAGGTTCACAAGTCATTGAAAGTTGTAGAAGACAATTAATTAGTAAATAATTCTTAGCATTGAATGTAAATGTAGGATAGCTATGCCGATCCTTTATATAACACTGGTCGGATCTCACCTAGAGTTCTTGGTGAGGATTTCCAAATCCTCTCTCTCCTAGTTAAAATCCTTTGGCCCAACCACATGTATGGGACGGGCCAGATTGGAGATTGCTCCCAACAAAATATTGCAATTTAAGACAAATCATATTGTTGCCTGCCACTCCAGCCCAAAAACCTGTTTCAACATGGATGTCCTGGTTTCCGTTTCTGTGAACAATGCCACCCAGAATGCTATGTTCACCTTAATAATAGGGATGGGCATGGCAGATATTGAGCATCTTCTTACAGTAAAAAGTGGAGGCACTGGAAAGGGTACAAAGGAGATTTACAGGGATTGTTGTTGGCATCAAGGTCTAAAAATTACAGGGTAAATTGGTCACTGTGACATTTTTCACAAAGAAGAGATGGCTGAGGAGAGATCGTTGGAGCGCACCAAGTCCTTGTTATCCATTGACTCATTGCTAACTATAGTACATTCCTCCAGAACATTTATTTTTGTAGCATCAGCAAATCCTGTTTGCAGTAAAATAGAATACTTTTGATGTGCTGTGTTGGCAGGTAATAAAATATCAATATTTGTGTGTGTCGAAGTTGAGAGCAGAAATACTAGTGGGATTAAGAACAAGAATAGATTTGCAGCCTGAGCCTGTGTCCGGAGCGCTTGTTCATTTCAACTTATTCTGACAAATGAAACCTATGAGTTGAAGCATATAAGCAAGTTGTTATATCCATGGAGTGGGTTGATTGCTGTATGTTATTGCATCTTCAGTGTCATTGTCAGAAATCTTATTGGTATCCACATTTTTTTTCCCCCATTACCTCCAGAAAGTTCATACTCTATCCCTTTTGAACAATGAGGACTTTGTATCCCTAAAATGATGAGAGGTCTACACAAGTTGAATAGTGGGAGGTTGTCCCTGTCGACAGAGAGGTCAAGGACTAGAGATCATGGGAAAAAAATAATTTAGCGTGACATGAGGAAAACACAGAGAGTGTGTGGTTGACATTTGGAATGCAATGTCTGAAGATGTAGTGGAAGCAAGTTCCATATGTCCTCCACAAGGGAGTTGAAAACATGTGCAATAATGCAGAAGGATCTGGAAAATAGAACGAGAGAGTTGTTGTAGTAGAGAACCAGTCCAGGTACAATGTCGAACTAATCTCCTCCGCTGCTATAATCACTCTATGATTCCATGATATTATTCGATGAAAGTTGTAAAAAAATTGTTGGCAATCCAGTGTTCAGTGAACAATTCTGTAATCTATCTATATTACTAAAAGTCTGATCTTGACCACTTCCTGTTGTTCTGTATATTGATTTTAGAAAAAACGCTGCCACTTACGGCTGTGATTTTTGGCCATCTTACTCAGAGTCCCCCTCCGCTGTGCAGGACAAGAGGATTTTTCCCATCGATGAAAAATAAAAGAGTTATTAGTGTTTAAAAAATGTTGAGATTCTCTCTCCTGAAGGTTACGCCCCTTCAAGAGGGACTATAAAGCCCAGAAGTGTGGACGTGGTTCAGTCTCTGCAAGATGGAGGAGGGAGAGGTCATAACTTGCTGTCTTTAGTGGCCTTGCACCCTGCTTGAAATGGTATGAAACTGCACTTGAATTTGGTGGCCTTGCACCCTGCTTGAAATGGAATTTCAAGGAATAGCCGTGAGTCAACTGCCAGCCCACCAGCCGTGAGTGAGTCAACTGCCAGCACATCAAGCTTGAGTGACTGAGCTGCCAGTCCAAGAATCCATTCGGCCCACAATGTCCATACTAGCCCTCTGGAAACCAGTCCATTCAGCCCACAACACTCATACTAGCACTCCAGAAAGCCCCCCCCCCCCCCCCCCCCCCCCCCCCACTGGCCACCAATATTGGAATTGGTGGAGAGGTGGAATATTGCGTTGGGGGACCAGCCCTCCCGTGTGATGCTAGGACCCAACGGGTCCCACTTAGTCTAGTTTTTACTAAAAGGTTAGTTGACTGTGTTATAATCAAATCTCTCCTTGAACACTTATTTATCAAAGCCTCTGTACTGCTGGATCTGATGGCACTCCAATCGTCCATCATTATATCCCTCGTGTGCATTGAATGATGATGATACTTTATTGTCACGTACCTAGGTACAGTGACATTGTTTCTGCATACAATGTGCACAAGAGTCGCCACAATGGTGAGGACAAAGTTACAAAAAGTTCCCTTCATGCTGGGTATTCTTCGTTTGCCCATCTGAATGAAGTCCCATGCCCTCAATGTACATGTCACAGACAGTTGTTTGAGCTGGAAGAATCAGGAATTCAGCAAAACATTTAGAAGCTCAGTGATGTAGCTGCGTGTGAATGATCGCTGCTTTCTTAGTAATGCCTATCAGATGGATTTTTATTTTCATGTATTATGAACTGTTGCAAAATTACCTTTACTGTGTCCTATATTTCACTATTTTGTATAAAAACATTGGAGTAATTGACAAGGATGTATGGCCAAAAGAAAGATGCGACTTTATTTTAACATTAGTGCATCTGTCTTATTCTGTTGAATGGAGTACCTTAGTGAAGTGACAATTATTCTTTAATAATTGTGTTATTTTGTTGGTATAAATCTGGGAGCAGAGTTTGGACCTGACTGAGCATCTAAGGAGTATTCTTCTTGCGAATGGCATGCGCAGCCTAAAATTGTAGGACAACTTGTTCTATTTGATATTATTTGATTGTGCACGCCAAGTTGATTGGATTCGTCGAAACAGGGCGGATCACGTGAAGGTTGCAATCTTCCACCCCATCAAAGGAGTGAGATGACCATGACCAGAATAACAATGAAACTAAGAAGAATACCTTTTCCATTTCTTGAATTAAGATATCTTACCACACAGATGTCTGAGTGGTTTTAAAGAAGAAAGACAAAGTTCATTGAAGTGTTCAAGCCACATGAACAATGGTTTATCATGCTAATGCCATGCCAATCTGATTTGAAGAAGTGGTATTCTGTAGAATTAAGCACATGAGCACTTTTAAGATAGACTGGTGTTATTATGTCTTTTGGCCTGGTATGCATTCACACAGCTCTTTCTTAGAATAGGCCCTTTAGCCCACAATATCTGTGTGGAATATGATGCCAAGTTAAACTAATCTCATTTGTCTGCACATGATCCATATCCCTCCATTCCCTGCATATTCATGTGCCTATCCAAAAGCTTCTTAAACACCGCTATCGTATCATATTCCGCAGTTTTGGGGACAGAGCCTTCTCCAGGGCAGCTCCCAGGGTCTGGAACTCCCTCCCCCAACTGATCCGCAATTCCGTGTCCCTCACCATCTTCCAGTCCCGCCTCAAGACCCATCTCTTCACCTCTGCCTATCCTTAGCCCCACGTCCCCCTCCCTTTTCATCTCTACTTGAATTGCCTCATATTGTATTTTGAATTGAATTCTGTCTTTAATTTGTGTACTAGTCATGTCTCTACTATTTATTTCATTCCGCTTACATGTGTTTCCTCTACTTGCTAAATTTTTGTAAGGTGTCCTTGAGACTCTTGAAAGGCGCCCATAAATAAAATGTATTATTATTATATTCGTGGATTTTATTTGAACCTGAAAAAGGTTTGAGGCAGAAATCGAAGATGCACTTTAAACCCCTGCCTATATTAAACGCACACTCGCTTTACATCCATTTAATGCTAATTATCATGTAAGTGGTTGGCTGTCTTGTGAACTGAGTTTTTGTGTCCTGCTCTGAAGAAGCAATTTATTCTTTACAATATGATTTCTTGAACAGTGTATACTTCTACTTTGCTTCTCGGGGGGGTGGGAAACATTGCCAGAGTTGGTGGGTTTTGCTCTAAGCAACTATGCAGAAATGTCTTTGTGCAGCCTACAAAAGGGAAGTGACAACCTGAGACCAAAACTTATAATTTTTGCAACAAAGTAGTAATTGCAAGAATTCCCCTTGCATGGTGTGATTACCTTTTCCCTTTCTCTTTAAAAAAAAAGCAGGACAACAAGTATAATTGTTCGTTTTTGTAAAGTGTAGAGGTGTGACAAATCTTTTTAAGGTACTCTGTCTGGTCTTCATTATTAGTGCATTCAATGTACTAATGCATGGCCGTCCGAAGGGGGGGTGCGTTGGGTGCGACCGCACCCCCATTTTTTCCCCCCTAAGAAAAAATCACAAAAAAAAAACAACAAAAAAATCACAACAAAAAATATCAACGTTTCCACTTAGGAAACGGCCAGTTCTCTGTTCTCCCGTCGCCGGGCAAGAGTGGCTGAATCTGAACCCAACGGCTGTAACCCCAACACTAGACGCCGCTGCGGCGAAGCCCGCTCCCCTCGCCTCCCCCCGCAGCCGGGGCCCAAGCCATCTTACCCCCACACCACCCCGGCTGACCCCCGCTGGGCCCACGCCACCCCCGCTGGGCTCATGCCACCCCCGCTGGGCCCCCGCCACCCCCGCTGGGCTCATGCCACCGCCGCTGGGCTCATGCCACCCCCGCTGGGCTCATGCCACCCCCGCTGGGCTCATGCCACCCCCTCTGGGCTCATGCCACCCCCACTGCGCCCACGCCACCCCCGCTGGGCTCATGCCACCCCCGCTGGGCTCATGCCACCCCCGCTGGGCCCACACCACCCCCGCTGGACCTACGCCACCCCTGCTGGGTCCATGCCACCCCCGCTGACCTCCGCTGGGTCCACGCCTCCCTCGCTGACCACCGCTGTCCCACGCCACCCCCGCTGGGTCCACGCCACCCTCGCTGACCCCCGCTGAACCCACGCCACCCCCGCTGGGTCCACGCCACCCCCGCTGGGTCTATGCCACCCCCGCAGGGCCCACGCCAACCCTGCTGGTCCCCCGCCACCCCCGCTGCGTCCACGCCACCCTCGCTGACCCCTGCTGGGCCCACGCCACGCCCGCTGGACCCCGCTGACCCTTGCTGGGTCCACGCCACCCTCGCTGACCCCCGCTGGGCCCACGCCACCCCCGCTGGGCCCACGCCACCCCCACTGACCCCCGCTGGGCCCCTGCCACCCCCGCTGGGCCCACGCCACCTTCATCCCCCCCGCCCACTGGGCCCGCGCCACCTTCATCTTCGCCCCCCCCGCAAGAAAGAGGGGGGATGTGAGAGGGGGGAGGGGGAGAGAGAGAGGGGAAGGGAGGGGAGAGAGAGAGATGGGGAGGGGAGAGGGAAAGGGGGATTATTTTTAGTGAGATTGCAAAATTAAGGTAGGTTTTAGAGCTATTATATATTCTCCATATGAATAATATTAAACAATATCAAATAATATCAAACAATTGGAACTGCTTTCTTTTCCTTGATAACAATACTGAAAAATATGAATTCCATAGTTTGTGACATAAATACACATTTTAATGGGATCATTATATACAGATGTAACATTTCCATTTCGAGATCGGGGGGAGGGGGTGGGGGGTTGGGATCAAATATGCATCAAGCCGATAGCCTAATTGTTAAAGAGTTAAAAGATAGCCTAATCGATAAAGAGCTGAGAAGAGGAATCAGAGCTGCCAAGGAAAGGTACTCTGAGAAATTGAGGAGCAAGTTCTCAGCTAAAGACTCTTCTTCAGTTTGGAAGGGCATGCAAGAAATCACCAGCTATAAGAGGAAAGCCCCCCGCTCTTTGGACAATCGTCAGCTGACGAACGACCTGAATGAGTTTTACTGCAGGTTTGAAAATCAGAAACATAACCCTGGTACCCCTTCCCCAACAAACACAGCCAGACCCCAGTCTGCAAAGAATGGACCCTGCACCCTCTCCTTCCCATTCACCACTTCACATCTACTTAAGGCAAGACTCCAGTATGAAAAGAATGGACCCTTTCCCACCCCAACCAACACTTCACACCCACTCACAGCCCGACCTCAGTCTGCAAAGACTGGGCCCTTCTACACGCACCCCACTCCAATCACCACTTCACACCCAATTACTCATTTTAACCAGTCCCTGCCTGCTTCAAAGTCTCCACTATTGTCCCTGTTCCCAAAAAGGTAAGGATTACGGGTCTTAATGACTACAGGCTTGTTGCACTGACCTCTGTAGTCATGAAGACCGTTGAAAGGCTTGTGCTGGCCAAGCTGAAAAATATCACAATCCATTTGCATTTTGCATATTGGGCCAATAGATCTGTGGATGACGCAGTCAATCTGGGCCTGCACTTCATCCTCCAGCACCTAGACCGCCAGGGAACCAATGCGAGGATTTTGTTTTATTGATTTTAGCTCTGCATTCAACACCATTGTGCCAGAGCTACTACGCTCCAAACTTTCTGAGTTGACTGTGCCTGAACCCCTCTGTCGGTGGATCACCAGCATTCTGAAAGACAGGAAGCAGCATGTGAGGCGGGAAAGCATATCTCGGACCCGCAAACGCTCAGCATAGGAGCACCGCAAGATGCGTACTCTCCCCTCTCCTCTACTCTCGCCACACCAATGACTGCACCTCCACAGACACCTCTGTCAAGCTTCTCAAGTTTGCGGATGACACAACCCTGATTGGACTGATCCAGGATGGGGATCTCTGTACTCTTTTCAGTTTGACATCTTTCCTATAACATGGTGCCCAGAACTGAACACAATATTCTAAATGCGGTCTCACCAAAGTCTTATACAACTGCAACATGACCTCCCAACTTCTATACTCAATACTCTGACTGATGAAGCCCAAAGTGCCAAAATACTTTTTGACCACCTGATATACCTGCGACATGACCTTCAAGGAACCATGCAACCATCAACCATTCCTCTGCCCACCTGGCTAATTGATCCAGATCCTGCTGCAATCTTTCACAACCATCTTCACTATCTGCAAAACCACTCACTGGCTGAATATAGAAGTTGGGAGGTCATGTTGCAGTTGCATAAGAAGTTGGTGAGGCCGCATTCAGAGTATTGTGTTCAGTTCTGGGCACCATGTTATAGGAAATATGTCATCAAACTGGAAAGGGTACAGTGAAGATTTATGAGGATGTTGCCAAGACTAGAGAGCCAGAGCTATAGGGAGAGGTTGAGTAGGCTGGGACTCTATTTCATGGAGCACAGGAGGATGAGGGATGATCTAATAGAGGTGTATAAAATCATGATTTGAATAGATATGGTTGAGTATTTTTCCCAAAGTGAATCGAGGAGCAGAGGACATAAGTTTAAGGTGAAGGGCAAAAGATTTAATAGGAATCTGTGGGGTATGTTTTTCACACACAGGGTGTATGGAACAAGCTGCCAGAGGAGGTAGTTGAGGCAGGGAATATCGCAACATTTAAGAAACAGTTAGACAGGTACATGGATAGGACAGGTTCGGAGGGATATGGATCAAACGTAGGCAGGTGGGACTAGTGCAGATGGGACATGCTGGGCCGAAGAGCCTGTTTCCACACTGTATCGCTCTATGACTCTATCTTTCCCTCTCAAACCCATTCTCCTGCCTTCTCCCATTACCTTTGACACCCATATCAATCAAGGATCTATCAATCTCCTCCTGAAAAATGTCCATTGACTTGACCTCCACAGCTGTCTGTGGCAATGAATTCCACAGTTCACCACCCTCCGACTTAAGAAATACCTGCTCATCTCCTTCCTAAAGGAATGTCTTTTAATTCTGAGGCTGTGGCCACTGGCCCTAGACTCTCCCACTACTGGAAACATCCTCTCCAAATCCACTCCATCCAGGTTTTTACCAGGCTGGGACAGACAGCAACAGCTTCACACCGTGTCCCAAAGCTTGTGTCCTGCCCTGCATCACCCAAGGCAGCAGAGATGTTATAGGAGAGGGCAAGCACCGTAACAAAGTAGCTCACGATGGTTTGGGTAACATTCAGGAATGTCTATGCATGTCACATCATTAATATTACTGAAGAACGGTCTTGACCCGAAATATAATCTATACCTTTTCTCCAGAGATGCTGCCTGACCCACTGAGTTACTCCAGCACTCTGTGACACGTCACCTATCCATGTTCTCCACAGATGCTGCCTGACTCACTGAGTTACTCCAGCACTCTGTGACATGTCACCTATCCATGTTCTCCACAGATGCTGCCTGACTCGCTGAGTTACTCCAGCACTGTGAAACGTCGCCTAATCATATTCTCCGCAGATGCTGCCTGACCCACTGAGTTACTCCAGCACTTTGTGACTATGTTCCCTTCACTCATCTGCCCAAGCCCACTCTCCCCCCTCCTTTCCTATGTTCCTTTCCACCCATAAACCTCTCTCTGCCTTTACATTTCACTCCTCTTTCAAATCTGCTCTACTTATCTGCATGCATTTTTCTTCTTCACTTTTTAGTCATAGAATGATGCAGTATGGAAACAGGCCCTTCAGCCCAACTTGACCACACCGACCGACATGTCCCATCTAAACTAGTCCCACTCACACGCGTTTGGCCCATATCGATCTAAATCTGTCCTATCCATGTACGTGTCCAAATGTCTCCTAAACATTAGGATAGTCCCAGCCTTAACTACCTCCTCTGGCAGCTCGTTACATACACCCAACACCCTTTGTGTGAAAAAGCTACATCTCAGGTTCCTGTTAATTTCTGAAATATTGGTAATAAATTTGGTGCAAAAATGCTCCAAAATAAGGCTCAGAATGCATCAGAGAGCATCCAAAACCCCTGAGCTTCCAGGGCCCTTAAGCAGGCCCTGGACCCAGGCATCAAGGGACTTCACGCTTCGCGCTCGTGATGTGTGCAACGCGCACATTATTTCACATTACATTTTTTGTAATCCTGTCATGCCACCCCCCTTTTTGAAAAGCTTCGTACGGGCCTGTAATGTATTGTAAACTCAATGGCTGAATACAGTGGTTGAAGAATCTAAAGTGCCAATAGAGATGGATAGTTCCATCATATTTGGAGCAACGCAGTTAACAGGTATTGTTGATTCACAGCTGTTCACTTTCTAGTTCTGGTCTATTGAAGGCAATGCATTAGCACGGTGTCGGTATAACAACAAGTTAGATCCAATTTATGGCCACATCTTTAATAGAATTGCTGCAGACATTCTGCTGTGTGCAAAACTCATTGGACTGATCCATAATTTACCCCAGAACTGCTCTGTGGGCACATTTGTTACAAAAAAATTCACCTTCCTTATCTTAACCTGCTACTTGTTAACAGAAATGTGTAGTACCGAAGCCACCTTTTCATCTCCATGCACCCCTATTCAAGTGAGTTGGATGCAGAAGACTGTTCTTGTACCCTTTCATTTGAGTTGGGTGGTGACCCCTCCGATGATGTAGTGCTGAAGCCTTACTCTCCTGGATAATCCTGACAGACTTTGATTGCAGACAAAGCTTTCAAATCAAATATCATTAAAAACTAAAAAATTGAACTGAAACATTAAAAACTCAAGACCTTAAATAATTAAAATTACAAAGGTGAGAAATAAATTACTTATTTAAAAAAGGTGACTTGACTCCGTTTAGCCTGCAAATCTATGGGCCGAGAACAAGCACATCCATTTGAAATTAAAGGATTCTGATGTTATGGCGGATCTGAATAAATTATACCTGATTTGGAATTAGTGTGGACATATGTTATGTCCCATTGTGGAATCAGTAGACATTGGTACGGCTTGGACATCTGTCATTGGCAACACACAGGTGCGTGTGGCACAGTGGTGCAGCGCCAGAAGCACAGGTTTGCTCCTGACCTTGGGTACCGTTTGTGCGGTGTTTGCACTTTCTCCCTGTGACCGTGTGCGTTTCCTCTTGGTGCCCCGCCTTCCTCCCGCTACCCAAAGATGTGGAGGTCTGTAGGTTAATTGGCCTCTGTAAACTGCCCTGAATGCCTAGGGAGTCGATGAGAGAGTGGGGTAATATAGAACTAAAGATCAGTGGTCGGCTGGGAGTCAGTGGGCCGAAAGGCTTGTTTCCATGCTGTATCTCTAAACTAAGTAAAAATGAAAGTTAAAGTTTTCAATTTGGTAACCCTGATTCTACCCAGCAAGATTAATCTCAATATTTCACTGGCCTGATTTAGCAGTCAGCAATGACATGATGGAGCTGGTCATGGAACTAAAAAAAAACGTCCACATAGAACTAGCTACTGGCACCAACTTCCCCTTTTCCAAAAAAACAGTTACTGTCTGAAGATAGACACAAAAAGCTGGAGTAACTCAGCGGGACAGGCAGCATCTCTGAAGAGAAGGAATGGGTTTATGAGAGAGAGAGAGAGAGAGAGAGAGAGAGAGCAAATTGTGTCCACTAGTGTTCTCAAATGCATCAAAGGGACTGATGCACTTCATTCATCTCTGAGACAACATTTTATTTAAGTTATATTTTTCTTCTCCATTTTCAATCATTTCTGGATTTAAAATAAATGCAATGTTCCCTTAATTAAGAGCATTCTACTTTATCAAAATGTAAACTGTACTCGTCTATGCACAGATGAATTCATTAATTGAGATACTGGGACATGTGCTGCTATGCTGTGACGGTATTTTAAATTAGCATCTCATCTTTCTTAATGACAAACATGAGATGGGAACTCTTTAATTATCTGAGGGAAGGATTGCTCCAGCCACCATATGAAACAACATCTGAAGAAGGGTCTCGACCCGAAACATCATCCATTCCTTCTCTCCAGAGATGCTGCCTGACCCGCTGAGTTACTCCAGCATTTGTCTATCTTTGGTTTAAACCAGCATCTGCACTTCTTTCCTACAGAGTTAATGTCTGATGTCAGTTCAGAGGATCCGCTGCAGTCCAACAATTGTGATGTCATCAGGCTTGGAGCACAGCCTGAAGAATTGTTTTTTCTGCATTGAAGAATTCTCACAGCAAACAAAGACATCAATGTATAATTTACAGCTTGTATTTCAAATGTTTGATGGAGTATGAAATAAAGATGAGAAAATACAAAAGATGGCTGTGATAACATTTTTGGGTTAATTTGTGATATTTAAATTATTTATTTGGTAGAATTACATTTATAAAATAGTATAAAATAGTATACTTTTAATAGTATAAAATAGTATATTACTGATAGTTTGCTAATAGAGTCATAGAGTGATACAGCGTGGAAACAGGCCCTTCGGCCCAACTCGCCCACCGACCAACATGTCCCAGCTACACTAGTCCCACCTGCCTGCGTTTGTCCAGTATCCCTCTAAACATGTCCTATCCATGTACCTGTGTAACGTTTTCTTAAATGTTGGGATAGTCCCTGCCTCAACTGCCTCCTCTGGCAGCTTGTTCCATCCCCCAAACCACTCTTTGTGTGGAAAAGGTACCCCTCAGATTCCTATTAAATCTTTCCCCTTTCACCTTAAACCTATGTCCTCTTGTCCTCGATTTGCCTACTCTGGGCAAGAGACTCTGTGCATCTACCAGAACTATTCCTCTCATGATTTAATACACCTCTATAAGATAATGAAATAATTATGCGTGAGTTTACCATTGCAAAATCGGTTATACTTCATGCAGCAAGGCAGAATATTTTCATGTGTTCTTCACAATAGGAACAGCTGTATAAACCAGAATTTTTCATGAAATTATGCTGGAAACCTTCAACTGGTCGGACAGCATTTGAGGAAAGAATCAATCGATGTTTCAGGTCTGGGGACCCTTCATTGGAACAGGAGTTGAAGGGTCTCTGGGCCTGACATGCCAAATTTTTTCTCTCTTCCCACTGATTCTCTGACCTACTGTGCTTCCAGCATATTTGATTTTTATTTCAAGTTTCCAACATGCACAGTTTTTTGATTTTGATTTTGTTTTTCATCAGTTCACTGTTTTTATTTTTGACTGCAGTGGCGATGGATAAAATATAGTGCAGCTTATGAAAGAACACTTAATCACTGCCATCAGCTTCACGAATTTCCCATAAATTATGCAAGTGTGGAAATCCTGAAATTGCTTCCAGTTTCATTGTAGTATGCAAATGCTGATGGTTTCACCATCATTATTAATTCAAATTCCAATTCAAGGTTTTATAATCAGTTGTCTCTCTGTAGCTGTGAATGAATAATGATACTTTTGTGCTCCCTGTTTTACTATTCTGCCTTGTGTGCAGAGATACAGTCTTGAATCAAAAATCGATATTTGGTTATGTTTCAAGGCATATCTTAAGTTACATGTTATTGCTTTTCTTTGTGGAAGCATATCAAGATAAAAACATGCAAGCATCTATCTTAAACAAAGTAAAATGCCAAAACATTTTAGGGTCGATTTTCTTGTCCAACATTTTTTTCTATCATAGCAGATTCTTTTTTTCCCTTATCTTGCTATGATATCTACTGAGAATGGATGTTACTCTGGATTTGGTTAATTTAAATGCCATACATAAGTATCAGCTGGGCCTCCCTTTTTGGATCCATTGCATGTTCCATTTGAGGTACCTCCTGTAGCTTGTTGGGGCCAATTAGAAATTTGCTTTGTCATCAAATGCTGTGTAGTTGTGATTATTTCCACTCACAAAATGCAGCTCTGTTATTCTCTTATTTAAATTAAGACCACTGAGGCTTAAAATAAGTTGTTGGTTATCTCTTTACAAATCCTTAGAGTAAAGAAACAAATTGAATAATTCCTTAATATCAGGATTAAATTCTTTCAAGGTGCATGGTTGGCTAATGCTATTTTTGTAAACTAAAATATTCCTCAATTACTTCCTCCAGAATACTTATGCTTGAGTACGTACAATCTCAACCTTTATAAAGACATTTGGACAGGTACATGGTTAGATTAATTGAATGGAAGATACAGCATGGAAACAGGCCCTTCCGCTCATGGAGTCCTTACTGACATTAGATTATCCTAGTTCTATGTTATCCCACATTCGTATCCACTCCCTACCCACTAGGGGCAATTTACAAAAGCTAACTAATTATGAAAGGAAATCCGCACAGTCATGAAGAACGTGCAAACTTCATGCAGCCATCACCAGAAGTCAGGATCAAACCCACTTCCCTGGCGCTGCGAGGCAGCAGCTTTATCAATTGTGCCACTGTGCCGATAGGAAAGGATTAGAGGAATAAAGGCCGAACACAGGACTAACTTAGTTTATTTTGATGTGAAAGTTATGAATTTTTTTTATTATTATTTTTTTTTATTAGAAGCAATTGTACAAGGATAAAACGCTCGGCATCTACAATTATACAATTATTGTACAGCTTCATTTTAACCTTATAACCTAAATTTAAAAAAATAAACGGAAAGCAAGAAAAGAAGAAAAGAAAAAATGAAGAGGTAAAATAGAAAAGAACAAGAAAACGACCCCTGAGCTACCAAAGCAGTGCAGCGGAAAGAAAAATAAATAAGAAAAGAAAAGATGGAGATATACCTTGCCCTTCCCCCCCCCCCAACCGTAGCGTCGCATTTAAATCTAAATTTGTGTTTCACCATACTATTGTTGTAAAAATTCAGTAAATTGTATACATGCCTTAAGAATTTGATCTGCTTTTTCCACCAAGACAAGCATAATGTTTTCCAAGTGTAGTGTCTCGGACATATCTGTAATCCACATCTTCACTGTGGGGACTGTTGTCTGTGTCCAAAATTTAAGTATTAATTTTTTCGCCATTATTAGGCTGTAATTAAGGAACGTCTTTGAAATATCGTTAGCTTAAAGCAGGCCTCTGACATACCTAATATGATCAGTTTTATATCTAGGTCCAATTTAATTTTAAATATTTTGGAAAAGGTATCAAATATTTCTCTCCAGAAGTTTTGTAACTTTGTGCAGGAAGCAAAAGAATGGGTTGTAGTCGCTTCTTGGAGGAGACATTTATCACAAATAGAGACATTTGGGAAGATCTTGTTCAATTTGGACTTTGAGTCTGTGCAGCATTTTAAATTGTATCAGGTGAAAGTTATGAAATTGTATTATTTTTGCAGAAAGGAGACAGCTGTTCACCCCAATGTGTCTATGCCACTTGTAATAGAGGTACCCAACCTAATCCTACCTTCCATTACTTTGTTTCATGGCAGCTCAGTCACTCAGGCCTGGTGGGCTGGCAGCTCAGTCATTCAGGGTTGGTGGGCTGGCAGATCAGTCACTCGGGGCTGGTGGGCTGCTTGTTCACTCACAGCTACTCCTTGAAATTCTATTTCAAGCAGAGTGCAGGCCACCAAATTGCCAAACAACTCATTGCATTGTCATTGGTGTTTAGTTGAGAGTAGTGTTAAACTTGTTCATGATATATGTATTTTTATTTCTATTTATTTTTTACTGCACACTGAATGGACACTGGTTTGAGTAACGTTTTTTTTGTTTCCTCTGGTTATGTGAGTACTCAGGAAAATAACAATAAAGATATACAATACAATACAATACAATTAAGGGCTAACAAATAATTTATTGCAAGTACATTGCAGACTCACAGTTCAGTTGATTCACAGCTTAGAATCACAGTTGTGGACTCTCCCTCGCAATCTTCCAGAGTGACTGACTCACGTCCAGGCATCCGGGGTTTTATAGTCCTGCCCCCTCCACCCCCCCCGGAAGGGGCGTTACCTTCATCGTGGTGATTGACAGGCGAGGACCAGCAAGATTTTTTGAAACACTCATAACTTTTTTATTTATCATCGATCGGAAAAATCTTCGGGGCTGCCTCAGCGGAGGAGGACTGTGAGTAAGATGGTAAAAAATCATGGCAATATAGGGCAGCGTTTTTTGTAAAATCAATATACAGCGCAGAAAGGAAGTGGTCAAGATAAGATTTTTAGTAATATGGATAGATAGATATGTACTGGCAATGAAACAATGAAATTCTAACTTACAGCAATAATACACAAATAAATATACAATTACAAGGTAACCGGGCCATAATAGTTCAAAACCAAAGTTTGTAGTGCAATAATAACAAATTCCATTGAAGATCAGGGTTGCTTAGGTTCTGGTTATTGCTGTGCAGTGTTTAAGAACCTGATGGTTGCAGGGAAGGCAACTTCTTGAATCTGGAGGTCATGATTTTTGAATTCCGTTATCATCTTCCTGATGATGGGAGCGTGGCGAGGTTGGTGTGTTCTTTGATATTAGCTGCCTTTGAGACAATGCTTCCTGTCGATCCTTTCGATGGTGGGGAGGTCAGTGCCCATAATGGACCGGGCAATGTTTACCACTCTCTGCAGCCTCGTTTGCCCTTGGGTATCAAACGGAACTAAGCCATGATGAAACTAATCATCCTGTCGATAGAGATCGTTTTTTGGATCCACTGTTTTTCCCATCCTGAAATCGACAATCAGAGTTAAGAGCAAGATTGGTATTCTGGCATCATTCAATCATATTAGCAATCTCCCCACTGACTCATTATTACCTGTTATTCGGCCAACAACAGTAGTATTGTCGGTGAATTTAAAGAGGGCATTGGTGCTGTGTTTGGCTAGCCAGTCATGGATATAGAGAGCGTAGAGCAGGGGTCTGAGCACTTAAGGTACTTCTGTGTTGATGGTTATCAAGGAGGAAGTGTTTTTACCAATTCGTACTGATTGTGGTCTGCCAATGAGGATGTTGAGGATGCAATTGCACACCGGCAAGCAACAACCTGGTTTAGAGGGGGTGATGGTGTTGAATGCCGAGCTGTAGTCGATGAAAAACAGTACATGTACATGTTCTTATTATCTAAGTGGTTCATGGCAGAGTGGAGAGCCTTCTGTAGCTTTCTAGATACACCTCCAGGCATTTTTTAAAGTGCAGGGAAGATATCAGGCAGCGAGTTCCTTATCCTCATCAGCTTTGTGAAAAAATGTTTATTTATCTCATCTCAAAACTTCCTACAATTAGGGAGTTTTGTCCTTTTTAATCCAACCAAGCCCCTGATAATTGTGTACATATCAATTATGTCTCATGTTAACCTTCCCTATTCCAAACGAAACAAGTCCAGTCTATCCAATTTTCAACACACTCAAAATGTAGGCTCTTTTAAACAATGAAGATGTGACTGAGAGGTCTTTTTCAGCAGAAATAAATGAATCCAAACTATAGTATAAAATTGGAACTATGAGGTAGTGATTGATGATGATTTTATTAAATATCAAATTATCACGGGAGTCATAATATTCTTCAGACATAGTACTCAGCGCATTATGGATTCCGAT
Source organism: Amblyraja radiata (assembly GCF_010909765.2). Taxonomy (NCBI): domain Eukaryota; kingdom Metazoa; phylum Chordata; class Chondrichthyes; order Rajiformes; family Rajidae; genus Amblyraja; species Amblyraja radiata. Next base: position 34,335,632 of record NC_045973.1, on the reverse strand, counting down.
GGAGGGGGAAGGAAACGTCCCAGAGTAAGTTAAAAGATTTTGAAGTCATATTTTAAGCTCAAGACAGTGAACTAAGATGGCCTTAAAGCCACAAGGTTTTAAAGATGATGCTTTAACAATTAATATTGAGTTTTACATTGGTGTGTTTAATTCTAATCTTTTTCCAATCGGTCTCTGATCTGAATGGACAAACTCTAGACACATGAAAAAGACAGGCAGGAAACCAGTACATAATCTAATGGCCCTGTTGTATATCATCATTGTTCAATTCTGTGAGGAAATCTCTTTGCAATGATGAAGAAAAAAAACATGGCAATTCACATGGGGGGAAAAAGCTGAAAGGAATGAAATAAGTTCCTGTAGTCCACAGTGGCAGGACACCCCCATTACATCGTAAACCTGTCATCCCAATTTGAACAGGTACAGTGAAACGTAATTCTTTAAACAATCAATCATTTTGTGTCAAACGTCAGGAGCTCGATGTGATAGGAACGCTCCTAATAAATAACCTAGTTGCATGTTTGAATATCTCTTGGGTTTCAATAACCTAGCGAAGTCGAATAGCTAAACTAATTTAAATTATTTTATTACTTGAACAACCCATATCCACCATTCATGCGATCCTGGGTTTAATGCAAGATTATACATTCAGCTTGCCATGTGAGAGCAATTAGAGGGCTAAATCCATATGCTACAATTGTGATACACTGAATGAAATTTGTACTTACACGGTCTCCTAGTTCTTCAGGATTAGTTTTGAAGTGCTATGGTGACTGTAAAACAGGCAAATTCTATTCTATTTATTCACAGTAGGAGTGTAGCAGCTGAAAGTGACTGAACATAAGTGATCTGGTTCTTTGTTAACTTTGGTCATGTAATGTTGGATCAATACATTAGGCTGTCTTCCAAAGCTGAAAGTGCTTGCATTCAAATCACTCTAGAGATTTATCAGCTAAAAGGCAAACATTCAACAAGAAAAGAAGAGTTGGAGGTTTAGTTGAAACAAATGCAAGAGATGCTCAGCAATGTCATTGAGATGGAAGTTGTGGTTTGTTCAGCTTCATGCCAAACAAAATTGCATAGTGTCCAATTGAGATAAACTATTTGACCCAGTTGGTCAAAGATTGGTCATGCTTCACATGAGTCTAATCTCACCTTTCCTACGCTAGTCCTAAAGTCATAGAATCATTACAGCACAGAACTGGGCCGTTCGGTCCAACTTGTCTATACCACTCAAGATGCCCATCTAAGCTGGTTCTGTTTGCTTGTGTTTCACCAATATCCCTCTAAACCTTTCCTATCCATCTACACGACCAAATGTCTTGTAAATGTTATTGTACCTGCCTCAACCATTTCCTCCGCCAGATTGTTTTATTTGTACCACATCCAAGGGTACTCGATGCCCTGATTAATAAATACCAGCATGCCCTAAGCTGCCTTCACCACTCTGTCTACTTTCAGGGAACTATGTACTTGTATTCCTAGGTCCCTCTGATCTACAATTCTCCTTTGGACCTCCCGGTTCACTCTGAAACTCCTACCCTGTATTGAGTTCACAAAATGGCACACCCGCATTTATCCGATTTATATGCCGTTTGCCAATCCTCAGCCCATTTATCCAGCTGATCACAATTCCAATGCAGTTCTTCATAATCATCTGCGCTGTCTACGAGACCATACAAGTGTCGTATGCAAATTTACTAACGAAGTCATACACATTGTCACCCAGATTATTGATATCAGGGCTCTCGCTTAACTTTTTTTCCCTGTTGCCAGCCGGGCAACCTCGGCAGCTTTTTAGGTTGCCAAATCACAGTTTAGGTGGTCATTTAAGACGGCTTGCATGACGCGTGCGATAATGTGCTCGGACGAAGTGCGTAGTTACCAGTCGGAATTATGCTCAATGAAGCATTCACATATTATTTCTGCTTCAAATAAAGTCACAAACTAAACATATTCACCAATCAAGATATGATATACACCACAATGACATGCAGCAAAATTACAATACAGTATCTCATCTCTTCTTACACATTGCAATGAATGCAATTTCTATTATCTCTTTCCGATTCCAAACAAAAATATGGTTATTCAGCGTATGATCAACCTTGGTGAGACCAAGCACAGGCTTGGCGATCGCTTCGCACAACACCTCCACTCAGTTCGCAATAACCAACCTGATCTCCCAGTGGCTCAGAACTTCAACTCCCCCTCCCATTCCGAATCCGACCTTTCTGTCCTCCATGGCCAGAGTGAGGCCCACCGCAAATTGGAGGAACAGCACCTCATATTTTGCTTGGGTAGATTACACCCCAGCGGTATGAACGTTGACTTATCCAATTTCAGGATAACGTTGGCTTATCCTTGCTTTCTCCCTCCTTCCCCTCCCATTGCCAGCTCTCCCACAGCCTACTGTTTCCGCCTCTTCCTTTCTTTTTCCCGCACCCCCACCCCTCCTGACATCAGTCTGAAGAAGGCTCTCGACCCGAAACGTCGCCTATTTCCTTTGCCCCATAGATGCTGCCTCACCTGCTGAGTTTCTCCAACATTTTCGTCTACACATTCACACAAGTTCTGTTATCCCACTTTCCTCACCCACTCCCTGCACATTAGGGGCAATTTTACAGAGACAAGTTAACCTACAAAGCCAATGCGTCTTTGGGATGTGGGAGGAAACCAGGGAGAATGTGCAAATTCAACACAGACAGTGCCCGAGAACAGGATCGAACACAGATCTCTGGCATGTGAGGCAGGAAGTCCACCAGCTGTGCCACTATATATTATTTTCGAACACACAAAAAATTATACGTTGATAACTTTGGTTACTAAAAAAAAAGAAACTATCCATTTTCAGTCTTAAATCTCTAAGTGACGCTATGTCCCCCTTTACAGCTACTGTATGTTTTAATTCAGTTCAAGGCTATTGGGGCAGTACATTGGCCATAAATGTGCTGCCTAAAATTGCCAGAGACGTGGAATTGATCCTGAATATGGGTGCTGTCTGTATGGAGTTTAGTTTTCTCGTTTATAACATTGTTTACAGAGTACTATGATTACATATTCTGTTGTGCTGCTGCAAGTAAGGATTTCATTGTTCTAACTGGGACGTGAGAGAATAAACCACTCTTGACTTACGTCGCTGATGTGTGGGATAGAACTAGAGTACGGGTGATCGGTGGTCGGCGTGGACTCGGTGGGTCGAAGGGCCTGTTTCCACGCTGTATCTTTAAATTAAACTAAAAACACTAAAACCAGAGGAAATGTAAAGAAGGGTTTCTACCCGAAACATCACCCAATTTTTTCTATCCAGTGATGCTGGCTGTTCCATGGAGTTTCCCCGCACAATTAAAGCATGGAATAGTCTTCACCCTACCATAGGCACCAACCAGACGCAACTAAATTTAAGGTAGCTTTTTTTTTTCCCCAAGAGCCATTTTTTGCTTATGTCCAAGTCAAGAGTCAAGAGAGTTTTATTGTCATGTGTCCCAGATAGCGCAATGAAATTCTTGCTTGCTGCAGCACAACAGAATATGTAAACATAATACAGAACAGGAGATAAAAGTTCAGTGTGTCTATATACTATAGACCATATATATACACAATAAATAAACAGATAAAATGCAATAGGCTGTTATTTTTCAGAGTTTGTAGTTTGGTGGTGGTGGTGTGTCCACCAATTTAAATTCCATTTTGAATATTTTTGGAGGATCAGGAAACCAAGAAGCAAGAGTTACTCCAGGGAGTTACTGCAGCTCCAGGGAGTGATTCTGCGTTGTTTTTCAGCGGTCGCGGTAAGGCAGCAAACGGACAGCAATGGTGGCCAGAACTCCCACAATGCAAAGGGAGGGAGAAAGTGGCCGACGCCGACCAGTTGCCGTGGCAGTGCGCATGTGCAGGGCCGCACATGCACACAACCACGGCCGATGATGTGCTCGGCGGCCGTATCTTTGGTGCCGAGCGGAGACCCGAGCCCCGAGCCGAGACCCGAGAGCTAGAGCTCTCATCAACCTTCTCAGATACTTCCTCAAGAAATTCAATCAAATTCGTGAGGCATAATCTCCCCTGCACAAGGGCTGACTATATCTTTTTCAACCCCAGTCTTTCAAAATATATGTATATCCTCTCCCCCATACAGTCTTCTCCATTAACTTACCTACCACAGATATTAGGCTTACTGGTCTTTAGTTCCCATGTTTTTCTTTGCAGCCCTTAGATACAGCATTAGCCACCCTCCTTTGATTACCTTTTTAATTTCTTCCATATGATTCTCACTTGCCTCTGATGTTTGAGGTCCTAATTCACAAATGCTAGGCTACTTTTGCAATGCAGTGCTGATGGAGATGCCATCATTTAAATGAAGTGCGAAATTGAATCTCTTGGATATGCGTATTTGAAAAAGAGCAGGTCTATTTCTCTGATATTTAACCTTCAGCAACATCATGGCAACAGAACTAATCCATAGCTGATGGATAGTTGCAGAAATTGCGTAGCACATTTCTAAATTATAATGGTTGTCTACAGTTCTATGTGTAGTGCCATGAAATTGTAAAATTATGTTTAATTACAAGTCTTTGTGATATCGTCAATGATTAAGGTAGATTTTGGTGTCCTGTGATACCACATTTTCATTGGTAAAGAATTTAAAAAAATTGGGAAGTATGTTCCATAGGATATTAGGGTTAGCCAAATGCCACTTGAAGACTATCAAGCATTTTGGGTGATTTATAAAAGATCCTAAATATACAAGTCCTTACGAAAAGTTTTAAATAACAGGTATATGTAAACAAGAAGATGATCCCAATTGTTTATTCCTGAGCTAATTGAATTATTTTGTTTATCCATTTTCAGATGGGATTCACAGCGTGACAGCACAGTGTGTGCTGAGAGTAATTGTCATAACAGAAGAAATGTTGATCAACAGTATTACGGTGCGCCTAGAAAACATGTCTCAGGAACGCTTTCTGTCTCCATCGTTGAACCGCTTTGTGGAGGGTCTAGCAGCAGTCTTGTCTGCCCCCCAGGAGGACATCTTTGTTTTCAACATACAAAATGACACAGATGTCAGCGGGAGCATTCTGAATGTCAGTTTTTCTGCTCTGGTTCCTGGTGGAAGCCAGAGCCAGTTCTTCTCCTCAGAGGAGCTTCAAGAACAGCTATATATGAGTCGGATGCAACTGACTTCAGTCTCTATGCTGGAGGTGCTCCCTTTTGATGACAATGTCTGCCTGCGGGAACCCTGTGAGAACTACATGAAATGCATCTCGGTGCTGAAGTTTGACAGCTCCTCTACATTCATTGCTTCAGGCTCCATGCTTTTCCGGTCCATCCACCCCATCACTGGGCTTCGCTGCCGTTGTCCACCAGGATTTACTGGAGATTACTGTGAGACAGAGATCAACCTTTGTTACTCAAATCCCTGCCAGAATTCTGGAGTATGTAGTCGCAGAGAGGGTGGTTACACATGCATTTGTGGAGAAGAGTTCACAGGTTAGTAAAACCAGAATTATTTTGTACCACAGTGAAGTAATCTTGTCTTTGTTTTAAAACCAATTTATAAAAAATATGGTTGTATCAATTTAATCTGTGCAATCTACCTAAAACACACATTTAATTCAAAGAAATGGCTAGATGAATGACAGCTGCTATGCACCACCGTAAAAGAACCAAAGCCTAATGGAATTGCCAGACACGGCATTATTTCAAATGCCTCGTTTATTTCCAGCTATCCAGTTGGTTTCAAGATGCGGTCAAGCCAGCCAGTCATCCTTTCCTTAAAAAAGACCAGGAGCAGCTGCTCACCAAATCCTCACCAAATCACTGGGCGCCCAGTGAAGGTTTTGTCGTACACCCAGTGATGGAATATGTGAATAGTATCAATAATGTTAATATCATGTTATAAATCCACGGTGACCAGTATGAGTCAGGCTTCAACTTCTGGCATTTGGAGATCTGTGATGTGCAATAGGCATTACACCGTAAAGCAATGATTCTCCTCAACAAGTATCGATGCTTATTTGTACTATGATCAGCATTTAATTTTGGCCACATTTGCTTCCTGATGAGGCTTTAATGATGTCCAGTGTAGGCTCTCCGTTAATTTAGTTTCAGTCCTTCTGTAGTAAAAAATGCACAAGCTCACGTCTACAAACTTTTACATTATTTCAGTCTTATTCCTGCAAGAAATGTCACCGTCCAACATTTTTGATGCTTTGGATTTTAAATTATTTTGAAAATTCAATTTTTGGCAGTGGATATTAGGTCCATCCAATCATTTTTTCCAGAGTTAAATAACTGCAATAACATTTATAGTTACATTTATTGACCGTCTGCATTGCAGATCCCTGCAGACTGTCTGAGATTAAATTCTTTGCTTAATGCGTGCAAAGGAAACAAACCACCTCTGGCTTATTTTGAACTTGCCCACTGCAGCCCCACTCCTTTAATATGGGCCAAAAGGTCCATTATAGATTGGATCTGGATTACCCGTGTTTCATAATGAGCCCTCAAGAGAAATAAATAATTCCACTTCCACCTTATCCATTTCTTGATTAAGTTCTTAGTGCAAAGCCAGGTTGAGATCATGTATTGGAAGTGGGGGTTAGAGCTTACTGCAGCCCTATTAATTTCAGTTATCAAATGAAGCTTAACACAGGAGTTACAGGGTCGCTAATTAGGTGTTTCTCAGTTCAAACACAAACTAAAGAATTCTGCACACAAGATGGAAATGATTTTTGGACATTTTTTACTCCTTTTTAAAATTAAAATAAAACATTTCTGCCTCTGTAAACTCTGTGCCATGTTTCTCAATGGAATATTATGGTCATTTGCTCTCATTTTCTTACTGAAGAATTGAGTAACAATTTATTTGAAAACAATTTATTATTGCTATTTATGGTACAGTGACAGATGGTTATTTGTTTTGTAACTCTTGCTCTGCAATAATCATGTTGAATGTATTAAGTGAACATTTTTGTGTGATATTAAGCTATCTGGATAGAATACGTGTAGAGAATTGAGCTTAATGTAGACAAATGTATGTTGACAAAGGAAATCAGCAGCCATGTGCACTTGCTAAAGTGGCCCCAATTTGAAATGGTGTCTGTTTGTTATAGGATGTCTCTTCAGATGCTAGAAGACTGGTGCATGTCACAACACTGACATCAGCAGAGATAATCTGTAAAGTAGAATCCTTAAAACAGCATTGGGCGTCATATAGAGCAAAAGCTGATCAAAATGAAAACTCCCCATTGAATCCGTTGGTCGTGGAACTTGTCCTCGAAATTTAGAAACCATAAGCTGACATTCAAAAGTCATGCACACGATAGACCAGAATACTGGCAACTGCCAGGTAAAACCTACTGGCTGCCGTGCATACCAATAACCAGTGCTCTCAGGAAAGGACTGCAGGAGGAACTCTGATCAACTTAGTTATTGGTTGGCTGTAACCAGCAGTCCTCAAGGCCTCTGTTATCGTCGAACATGATTAAATGTTCGCATTTACCAACACTTTTCATTAATGCTCTATTGTAATCTCTCTGTAAGGAGATGTTATCTTATTTAAGTTTGGTTACTGTGTAATACTTCACATCCTTTAAGCATTTACAATCTCATTATTTAATATCCTGATCTGTCTCCCTGCTAAATACTGGATAAAAGTAATAATTTAAAATTATTTTATTTTATTCAATCTTTAGTGGGCCAATTTCCATCATTACTTTTGCATTTTATTTTGTTTGTTAATTTAATTTCAGCATTCCTCCTTGTTTTCCTCCATTTTTCCTTCTCCCATCTCATCGTTTTTTTTGTTATCATCCTTTCTTCTGTTTTCAGTGTAGTCTAAATGCTCGGTAAGTGCCCCTTAACCAAACATTTTCCCATATGTCACTTTGTGGTGTCCCATTAGTGTTTATTTTTTTCTTGTTTTAATGTAATGTATTTTTTCTGGACTCTTTTATGCCATTTTAAACGTTTCCCATGGGTGCTGTACATCGTTATTTGCCAATATCATTACCCCGTTGCTTTACAAGATTCTGTTTTCAGCTCCCCAAAATTGCCTTTTATTTCGGTTTTCATCAATCTAATTCCTTCTCAAATATTGTCTTGTGCATTTTATTATGATGACTATTGCTTTGATGCTATCCTGCTTTCACTTCCCCAGCTACTTCCTTTCCCAATACTGCATCCTGTTGGGAGCAGTCTCCATTCTCATAATAGCTCTTCAAAAATGGTATCTTTTCATGTATTTCAAAAACACTTTGAACAAATTTTTTAAAATCCAGTTATTTTGACACTCAGCCTCTGAACTCTCGATGGCACCCTCAAAAGGAGCTTTTCACTTTTCCAGGCGGTGTAGCTAGTGAAATGAACCAAACAATTGGATATTTCCCTCTTAGAAATTCCTCTCCAGCCACCTTAAATGGCCTTTCCTTTGACAATGGCAGCACACATTACGACAAGACACATTATGACTGTAATATGCGACACCAAATTGGTGTTATTTTGTCTAATTTTGTCTAATCATTTCTAGTCTCTTCTCCCCACACCCTATATCTTTTTCAACTCCTTATTTAGGCAACCTTCTAAGCCATAATGTCATGCTCTGTCTTTTGTCTATGTATTCTGTCATCTTTTTCCTTGTCTTCATAGGAGAAATATGCATCATACTTGTTGGACCACAGCAATATCTATGGAATTTCCTTCTCAACCTATTGAACCTTTGCTCTTTGATATGCAAACCTTTACATTTGTGAATTCGTTCAGTATGTAACTGTGTTTGGGATGTAACTTTCCAGTAATTCTTCCTCCCTTAATTTAAGTGTGTCTCAATTAGCAGTCTAGTTCACTGACTGAGCCAGATTTACTTATGGCTGAGGCATTTCCTGGATAAAGTCAGTGTAAGGGTTCTAAATTGGGGAAAGGCTCTTTTTTTCTAGTCTGAGAAGTGATTTAGTAGAAATGGAGAGGAAATAGTTATTTGACAGTAAATCAATCTCGGAGCAATGTTGTACTGTTGTTTCGAAAGGGTAGAAAGGATGAACAAAGTAATTAAAGATCAATTAATTTAATTGGTAACAGGCAAATTATCAGAACCTATTCTAAGGGATATAAGAATATAAGACATCATTGAAAAAAATTCAGGGACAATCAGTAATGATTTGTTAAGAATTGTAGTGTGTGAATAATTTGAATGATTGTTTTTGATGAGGCAATAAGGAAAGTTGCCGTGGATAATATGTTTGTTACACAGTAAAACTATAATCTGACCCTTTCGGATTTTGGACGTTCTTTTTTGATGTTAAACACAAGTATAATAAACTGCAGTGAATTTAAAGGGAATGTGGAAAATGAGACTCCGGTGAGTTTAAAAGGAATGCAGGAAACGGGAGCCTATTTACAAAGGTATTGAATTATGAGCATTTCTGAATAATTCAGTACCGGTTTATTGGAGATTTAATGTTGCTCTGACAACAGCTTCCAAACCCATTGCCTGCAGCACCATGGAGGACTGGGACACCAAGCACATGGGGACATCACTTACTGCAGGTTCCTTTGCAAATAACATACAATTGGTCTTGGAAATGCATCACTGTTCCTTCATTGTCACTGGGTCTAAATCTTGGAACTTCCTATCAACTGGCACTGTGGGTGCATCTTCAAGAACTGTGGCCTCTCAGGGGTAATTAGTGATAATAAGCAATAATTGTCGGCTTTGAATAGATTGAATAAGTGACAAATAATAACACGCCCACAGATGGCAGGCAGTTTTTTTAAAATGCCCATGGGTTCTAAGGAAGAGTGACAAATTGAATCCAAAATTGGTTATGTGGTAGGAAGATATCAATGATCTAGTCCATTGGGTGGGAAATTGTTAAATTTAATTGAAAGTATTTGGGGAAGTGCAATAAGGCTAGAGGATGTACAATAAATGGGAGATATTGAGTGGTGGGGAGGATCATAGGGACCTTGAAATGTATGTCCACTTACTCTTAAGCAGATAGGACAGGCCAAAAGTGGAATAAAAAGGCACATCAGATTAGTAAACTATGCTGGAATTGTGTACAAATACTAATTAGAATATAGTTCGAGTACTGTGTAGAGTTCTAGTTGGTACTACAGGAGAGATCAGTAGTAAACACCTTTTTTTCACAACTGATGGGGTCACAAAGTAAATGCCATAGATTTAAAGTAATAGCATAAAGTGACGATTAGGCTAATTCCTTGATCCTAATAAGATGCATCTTAGGCTGCTGTGGGTGTTAAGGGAGAAGATTACTGGGGCTCAAAGAGAGATTTTTAAATCTTCACTGACCACTGAATTTTATTCAGAAAGGACAGCATGGGTAAGCCAGGAAATTGCAAGTCATGTAATTATAGACCTTCCTCTGATGTATCATATTAGAAAGCTGTCCTTGTAATAAAATCATAAAATTGCAAATTACATTTCATTTCAGAGTGAAAAGAGAGTTCATAATGACAGTAATGGTTGCTAAAATGGAGTAAATAGTTTCTGAAAGAAGTGAGCATGAGAGGGCCAATGGCCTTTACTCATTCTCTGCTGCTCAAGCTGCCTGTGTATTACTTGTGCAGAATTGTTGAGGTTTTTTTTATGTATGAATGGGCAAAATGGAAGCAACTGACAATTCTAACAATCCTTCTGATTCTATGAGAGTAAATAATTAATAGCCAGACCTGGGCATCAAGTAGGAACAGATAGATTGTTACTGGGTCTTCAGTTATTTTTCAGTAAGAATTAATATCTGAATGACGCTTGTGTAAAAGTAGTTACACCACAGATTTTCCTATTGCGGTAGAAATAAGAGGTAGCGACAAATCTTATAACTACTTAAACTGCTAGACCTATTGGGATAAATCATTATTTTTTAAATCAAATCTCTTAAAATGCACTTCTAAATTTGACAGTTACTGGATTTGTTATTCGTTTTTAACTAAGAGTCAACATTTACTAATGTTGCTCCACCTCTTATCAAAGGCGGCACTGTGGTGCAGCGGTAGAGTTACTGCCTTACAGTGACAGACCCAGTTTCAATCCTGTCTGTACGGAGTTTGTACGGTCTCCCTGTGACTGTGTGGGTTTTCTCTGGGTGCTCCGGTTTCCTCCCACACTCCAAAAATGTACATGTTAGTAGGTTAATTGGGAGTCGGTAAAATTGTAAATTGTCCCGAGTGTGCAGGATAGTGTTGGTAATCAGTGGTTGGTGCGGATTCGGTGGGCCGAAAGGCCTGTTTCTATGCTGTGTCTATAAAGTAAAGTCTAAAGGTACCACTGAGGAGATAACCTCTCAACGTTTTCCAAAACCATGTCAAGCATTTCATTGAGCCACTGACTGCTAGCATTTCAATAGGATACAACCTTAGCCAAATGTGGAAGTATGAAGAAGGCTGGAGGATACATCCTACCACTACATTGAGCATTACAATACATCACCCACCACTCACATTGAGCATTGTGATGATGCTGAGGAGATGGGCTGGCTGTACAGCATTGATCCCACTATTCTGAATGAGGTCACTGTTCCTGTGGTTAAAGACACAATTTGATTTATTTCACTTCAATGTTTTTAAATATTTATTTGTATTTTAGGGTGTTTCCAATGTTATTTTTTCTAAGTTATTTAAATTGATTTACACGGTTTGCAATAGTAATATTTAAAAATAGTTGAAAAGGTTTTGAAAATGGTATGCTCCATGAAAGCTAGCATGATTCTACAGGGTAGAAACTCAACTCCATGGCTTGGATCTGTCTCATGGGATGCCTCACGAATTTGCATGTGTCATCCTTGCGCAGGGGCCATGCTAATCTTCTCTGTATCGTTCCAATTTTAGTATATGTGCTACCAACGTACAGAAAGCTGTTTCATCTGGCCCACTGCCTTCAGAAATAGTCAGCGGGTGTAACACTACAGGGGACAAGTTGGGCAGTGAGTTGGGTCCAGTGTGATCTGGTCTCTCTCTCATAGTCATAACACTTCAACTTTCCCAAACAGAGGCAGCACCTAAAAAAGCTGTTGCGATGCAATTCCAGGGACCCAAGGTTTAACCCTGTTCTCAAATGCTTTATATGAGGAGTTTGCACATTTGTGGGATTCTTTCAAATGGTTCAGTTTCTTTCTTCATGCCAAAGATGTAGCTTTTTTAAATTACATTTCTGTGGTTGGCAGGTGATAGAATAGTTGGAAGTGGAGAGAAAGGGTAACAGGGAAACACAATACTATTATTTCAGAGTATTTAAGTGTGGTTTAAAGTCAAATATCATTCAGTAGTGTAGCCAAATCATGTTCATTTATTTGAATGTTGACTCGCCTCAAATGATCAACTGGCCATTAGCACAACAATGATTCAATTCACAATGAATGTCATTAACTGAATTTGTATGGAACAGTAATGTTTATCAATGCACTGAAAAGAAACTGGTTCTGAGACATACTGTGGAGAAGCATTTGTCTTCCATTCATAAGATGGCAACAAGTGTTTTCACGTTTTGGCTTTGTTTCTTTAAGTATAATTGTGTCATTGATTAATAGGCAGTCTGCTTCTTCTTGCGTTTGAGGCAGCAGAAGTCTGCAGCAGGGTGATGCCATCCGGTTCGACATCCGTAGGTGCCCACCCTAAAAAGGGAGCATGCTCTGGGTTGGCGCCATGCTGCGGCACTGCTGCTGTCTCTGTTTGTTGTCGTTCGCCTGATTGAGGTCAGTTGACAGGGCTCACCACGGGGAGATCGACAACAAGAGCCCCAATAGGCAGTGACATGTTTCTTATTTCTGATGCAAATAATTATTTATTAGTTCAGGTTTATTTTATTGTAGTTATATTGAAATGTAAATGCGATGCAGTTTGTGCTTCCTATTCACTCTTTTTGAGTGTGCAGTTAAATTGCATATGTCGACATTGAACTATTCTGCCCAGCGTCATTGCAGTTGTGCCTATTTGCAAACCATGCACAGAAAATGAAAGTAGTTGGATCTATTTGCATTCAATAGGCGCAAAGACATTTGTAACATGACTTTGCACCTAACATCTCCCTGAATCATATCAGGACTTTTAGCTTTTGTGTTAAAGGACCTGTCCCACTTACGCGACTTTTCAGCAAACTGTCTACGACCTTCAAGCTCGTGGCCACTCACCTGAAAAAGCCCGAGCTGGATCGACCGTCAGCGCTGAACACACACACACACAAACACACACACACACACACACACACACACACACACACACACACACACACACACACACACACACACACACACACACACACACACACACACACACACACACACACACACACACACATACACACACACATATCGCTAAGGGGGGGGGGGCAGGAAAAGTGGGGGAGCACTGTCTGAAATTCACACGGTGCAAACCAAGGTGATACCAGCGATGAACAGGAAGGTTAAAGACGGCTGTCAGAGTGTACGATAAGTCCTTTAAAAGAGCGGGGAGAAGGGGGTGGGGGAAGGATTAGAGACACTTTTAAGAAGCCAGACAACTTTTTAATAAGCCAGAGATACACAGCTGTGAAGTTTAGCGGGCATTTAACATTACCGGTCGGTTTTCCTCGGTCATAAAAACTCGTGCTTACGTTTCTTTTCCCCAATGAGCCAATTCAAATGTCTGGTCAGCAAAGGAGATTACCTACGGCTACCTCAACTACCTATAACGACATGGCGACTCCACTACCACTGCACTACGAGTTCAAAAGTATTGATTTTCTCCATGGCGATAAATTTTTGCTCGCAGAAAATTTTTCAACATGTTGAAACATTTTCCGCGACCAAACTGAGGCCGCGAGTGGTAACCACTATGTGGGAACTCCTCTCGACCATGAAGGAGACTCACCAGAGACCACCTACGACCATGCTGCGAGCTTGTGGCGAGCGCAGACTCTCCTAAACTCGTCAATAAGGTCGCCGTAGTGGGACAGGCCCTTAATGTTAGTATTTCTTCCATCAGTGGTTCACAATGTTTCCAAATGCTGAGATCCTTGAGTAAGTGACTAATAATATGATCTGGCAAATGGTGCTATGTTACATGTTTGGATTACGTAATTGTAAATGCAATTTCAAAAATGTACAGTTTTTATTAGAAAGAGTGAGGTAAAATACAAAATAACATTGTTAATCTTGCAGATTGAGTATGTAATCTGTAAATGAATACCAATGTCAGTGCACGAGCAACCAATCTTATGAACACAATGATTCAATTCATAATAAATATAATTGAGGAGAAAGGCGAAAATAAGCATTTAAATGGTGTAATAGCATATAGTGAGGCAGGGTGCAAATTCATAAATCATTAAAAGTTAACAAGAATTTATAAAGAATGCAAAAACCACTGGGATTCATTTATGAAGAAACAGAATTGAAATATGATATGTTGAACCACAGTTATTCACCATACTTGTTATATGTGTATAATTCTGGTCTCCTTTTTACAAAAGCATAAATGAAGCTGTGAATAAAAGGTTTGAAAATAGAAATAGGGGAAAATCCATGAGCAAAATTAAAACGGAGACTATAAATATAAAGCATTTGCTAATAAATTCATTGAAGAATTAATGGGAATAATTTCTTTCCAGGGGAGAGAACAGTCATAATTAAACTTATTGTACCATACTCAAGGTAAATAAGGTAATTTTAAGGGGAAGCTAAATAGATACATAAGGGAGAAAAGAATTGAAAGTTATGCTGATAAGATTGGATGAATTAGATTGGGAAGAGAAAATAGTTCGAAAGTAAAACAAATACTAGAAAAGCCTGAAATATTATGTAATTCCTGCTCAACACTTGTACATTTACTGGTGCCAATATAATGATTCCATGAACAATTGATGATAGTCTAAGCATTTTGTGCAGCTATGCATTTAAAGAATTAACTTCAGTTATATAGGAGTTAGATAGAGCTCTAGGGGCTAGTGGAGTCAAGGGATATGGGGAGAAGGCAGGCACGGGTTATTGATAAGGGACGATCAGCCATGATCACAATGAATGGCGGTGCTGGCTCGAAGGGCCGAATGGCCTCCTCCTGCACTTATTTTCTATGTTTCTATGTTTCTTGAGCACCCCTCTTTGAATCCTTTCGTACATACCTTGTTTATTTTAACATAAGATAAACAAAAAATGCTGAAAACATTCAGCAGGTCAGACAGCGGTGGAAAGAGAAACTTGACATTATCAGCTGAAAATCAATGAAGGGTTTAGACTTCCAGTGCCCTAAGTTTTTGATTTTCATCTCTTGTAATGTAATGTTGATTCATCAGTTGCTTTATCAGGCAATGCTTCTGAAGGCCGGCAAGCAGGGAAGAGTTGAAATAGGAGTGGGAATAGGCCAAACATTTCTTAGCATCTGCTCTGCTGTTCAATAATGTCAAGCTCGTTAGAACTCATTTTAATCAATTGCACCTCACTACCTGATCCCCATAACCTTCGTATCTCAGTGTTAAATCTACTTAATAACTTGGCATCCACAGCTCTTTAGAGATTTGCAAAGTTCACACCTATTCATGAGAAAAACAATTCTTTCTCATCTCATCTCAGATGGCTGACCCCTCATCCTGACGCTTGAGCTCTCCCACCAGATGATAAATCTGTGCAACCTGATGTGCATCGGAATCTTTCATGTTTCAATAAGATTACCCTTTATTCCTCTGAATTCCTGAGAGTATATGCCTATTCTGTCTAATATATTATGAGGAGAACCTCATCATCCCAGGCCTCAATCTAGTGAATCTTCTTAAGACTGGGCTGTTTCTGAAGGCAAATATAATCTTCTTTGAATAAATAGACCAAACCTGCAGTAATGGTCTTGATATTCTGCCATGAATAAAGGAGTGTCAAATAAAGGTGAGGTCTGATCCAGGGTCAGGCAGAATACCAGTACTCAAGCGGTTCTTTGAGGATTTGAGTGGGAGCAGACAAAGAACAGTACTGCTCAACCAACAGAACATATCGCTGCCAAGTTTAACCATTTTTGACACGCATCACCAAGGTTTTGAAGCGGATGCCCGACTTAAATGAAAGTTTGTGGAAATGTTTGCCTGGTACTTGATTTATGCATTTGTTCTTCACTTCTCTTTGAATGTCAAGCTGTGTGGCTGTCAGGAATCCCCCTCCAATTTTTGAGAGAATTGGTGCAATACGCATTTTCAGTCTTTTGCGAAGCCAAAAATGTGGCTGCTGGTCATTTTTTGTTTTGCACATTGTAATTTGTCACAAACACGTGTAGCTGTCGTCATTCTTCCATTTTGCTCTGACCTTTGCTCAGGAGTAAACAAACAAATTGTTTACTCCTGATTCTTCTTCTCACTATTACCAATTTCTAATCTGCAATGATTGTTTGTCAAAGCTACGGAGACCCAAAATGTATTGTTGAAGCTGTCAAAAACCCTACACAGACAGAATTTATTTTTGTATATCGAATAGCAACCAAACTTCAGTTGTGGGATACAGGCAAATGAGATGTTGGCAGTAAACCATGCCAAATTAACCCTAATGACTGTGGAAAGCACTGCCCTCTGAGCATAGCTAACAACTCAACTCAGCAATGGACAACATCAGTTTCTATTCATACTCTGATTCATGCTTTTGTACATCCTTTCAAAATTAAAGCTTGAATAAAGGGGCTGTCCAACTACGGCGACCTAATTGGCGAGTTTAGAAGAGTTTGTCCTCGACTCATACTCGCAGCATGGTCAACACGAGGTCCAAGGAGGTCTTTGTAACTCTCCTTCATGCTCGAGAGTAGTCCCCGCATACTCGAGGCCTCAGCTAGGTCGCGGCATATTTTTCAACATGTATAAAAAAGTCCGCGAGTAAAAAAAGGTCGTCATGGAAAAATATCAATATTTTTTTTACTCGTAGGTTTAGTCGAAGTTGGTTGTAGTAGGTCGGCATGTTATTCGTAAGTAATCGAGGGTAGTCGAAGGTAGTTGTAGATAATCTTCTACATAGTCGAAGGAGGTCTTCAACATGCCATTTTTTCAACTCTTCTAAACTCGCCAATTAGGTCACCGCAGTGGGACAGCCCCTTAAAAGTTGAGGAAAACATTATATTTTTAATGATTTGTTTTGTTACATTAATCATGTTGTAGGAAAGGTTAGTGCACGGCATGTTTCATTCCCAACTGTTATGAGATATTGCTCCATTTTATTCAGCAATTTGTTTTACTGGTGATGAGGAATATGCCATTTTATCAGCTTCGAGGTATAGGGTCTGTTGAGATCTAAGCAGGTTTCTTCAATGCCAAAATAAACTAAATGTCAATGATGACCACTTGGTGCGTGTAATTCTGTTCCACACTCCCCTCCCCCCTCCCCTCCCCCCCACCATCAAACATGTAGCGTATACAAATTACTCCCCCTTCCCCACAACCCCTCACAGCAAGTACTCTTTGAGACCTATTAAATGAGACTGCCACTGAATGCAATATGCACTGGATTGAAGTCTATACCCAAATTAAAATGGAAATAGGCAAATATTCTGTGCTCACAGTATTAGCTTTTCTGTAGCAGTCTCTGCAGTCTCTTGGTTTTTCAGTCAGTTTGCTTGCTCTCTCACTGTGTATTGGATTTGTATGAGTTATTGTTTACAGAGTAACTGTAATACATTGTATTTGTGAATGTATTACATTGTAAATTTGTGAACATGCATTTACAATGAACACTAAAATCTGAGAAAAACATCCTGCTCTACGATGCTGATCACCATCTGGAGAGATCGATATTGGTAAAGTGCCGTGAGCTTAATGCCATCTCAGTTGGTTGCTTGCTCTACAGCTGTGCCTCTTCTATTATTTAGACGCCAACTCCAGGACTTCTATTGACAATCGCCTATTGCAGTTTATTCGAAAGGGGCACCTTTTTGGGAATCACAGTGTGGTTTGATGCTCATTGTGTTTAGTGTTCAGGTTTGTACATTTAATAAGTTAGCTGAATAAAGGCTTGCCTCTGCTCTAAGGTTTTTTGGGTTTTTTTTTGCAACAATCCCGATTTTGTACTATGTTGTGTTTATATTTTCAAGCCTGACTATCGGCATCCTATTTTTGTTTTATGACATACTCTTTATCGCACTTATTCTGGGTAATTTTCCCGAGAGGGAGTTATCTCCTTAATTATGCAACGCATGGATCTAAATTACTGGCACAAGATGCCACCCGGTCCCTTGTGCCCAATCTGCCATTTAATGAGAACATGGCTGATCTGATTGTATACTCCACATTCCCACCTCCACCTCATAACCTGTCACCCCTTGCTTATCAAGAATTTATCTCCCTCTGCCTTAAAAGTCTCAGCTTTCTGCACCCTTTGAAGCTGAGAGTTCCAAAGACTCACACCCCACTGAAATGTTATCTCGTTGCTGCCATAAATAGGGTGAACGTTTTTTTTAAATACAGTGACCCTTTGTCTGGATTCTCCAACAAAGAGAAACCTTTTTGCATCCACCTTTTTGCGTCCGCCTTGCTTCGACCTGTTAAATCCAAAGCATTGTGCTGGCTGTTTCCTTCCAACACGCAGCGCCAATTGAGCATTTTTGTTTAAATCTCCTCTAAAGGGCTAATCTTCCACTGAGATGTGCCTGGTCTAGCCAGCAGAGAAGCTCATATTCCTGTCCAGGTACAACATCCTGTTGAAATGGCAAACTGCATGTTGGCCCTTTTTTTTAAACAAGAGAATTTTAAGGCAAAAGTAGGAATGGCTTGCTCCAACTTTATCGGGCTGCGATGATCCAACAGTTTGTATATTACACATAGGTCTCTCTCCCTATTGAAGTACAGTGTTACAAAAAAAAATAAAAAATCAGTTGTTGGTAATGGGTAAGTAAAGCTTTTTTTTTTATTGATCTGGTTGTCAGTTTAAATGTTTTTTATTGTTTATTGTTTTACTAGAATGTTGCCTGGGTTTCAGCAACTAAGTTACAGAGAAAGGTTGAACAAGTTAGGGCTTTATTCTTTGGAGCGCAGAAGGTTAAGGGGGGACTTGATAGAGGTCTTTAAAATGATGAGAGGGATAGACAGAGTTGACGTGGATAAGCTTTTCCCACTGAGAGTAGGGAAGATTTAAACAAGGGGACATGACTTGAGAATTAAGGGACTGAAGTTTAGGGGTAACATGAGGGGGAACTTCTTTACTCAGAGAGTGGTGGCTGTGTGGAATGAGCTTCCAGTGAAGTGGTGGAGGCAGGTTCGTTTTTATAATTTAAAAATAAATTGGATAGTTATATGGACGGGAAAGGAATGGAGGGTTATGGTCTGAGCGCAGGTATATGGGACTAGGGGAGAATACGTGTTCGGCACGGACCAGAAGGGTCGAGATGGCCTGTTTCCGTGCTGTAATTGTTATATGGTTATAAGTGCATCTGTTCTTGCAGTTTCTAAAATATAATCCAAGTGATTTTATGTAATTATGAATGTCAAAAGATATTCACCAATGTTCCATACAAGTGACAGCTTTGTCAGCTGGTAAGGCTGAGTGTTGGCCTCGCTGGTTGTCAAAGCCATTCTGTGTGTGTGACCAACTGCGTGCTATGAGACCGCAGCAAAGCTTGGAGTGCACATGTCGTGCACGGATCAGTGCTTTTGGGACTATGCTGGAAGAAACCATATATTCAGTTTATGGGTTCCCAGCCCCCCTAGCTTGCCACCCCTCATACCCTATCAATTCCTTAACTCTTCCCCCTTTCCTCCAACTCTCTGAATGCTATGTGCACTATCTTCAGTCTTCACATCCTCTTTTTCTCTGGGCACACTTGCCCATGCTCCCATGGACTCAATTGTTCCTGGCCACTCTCTATTTACACACCCGGCCAATTTTGCACAACTGTCCATCTGCACATACTCCAACCCTCAATTTGCATTTGGGGTTGAAGGGAGCTCTGGGCTTGTGGCCTTTACAATGAAGATTACTGGCATGGATCATACTTTGATGGAAAACATGATGACATTCCATTCACTGATGAAGCATTAAATCATTGGTACTTCTATCTCTTGAATACATTTTTACATCTAAATTCTGTGTTTGTGATCTGGAGAATATTAAAGGACCTAAGTAAATTGTCTGTAGACATGTTAAAGTTGCTTTTAACTAGGCAACTGGCAGAGATATCCTATACTGAAGCATTCTTTAAGGCCGTCAATTCTGAACAAACAACAGTGGTGGACAGCAATGCATCAAAAGTCATACCAGTTATTAAACTCTGATCTCATATCTGTATACATTACTTGTTTTTTGCCGGGAGATCTGGTAGTCAAGATGGCTTTTTACCCTTAGAAACAATGTGAAAAACAAATGAGTTTGTCAAATAAATAATTTGATGTTGTGGAAATTAGCTATCTACTAATTGATATGCCAGTGTTATAACAGTGACTCTGCTTGGAAAAATAATTAATTAGCTATGAAGTGTTTTGGAATATTGGGAGGCTATGATAATGCACCGTTAAAACAGGTTCAATTTTTCAATGTAATCCAATGATTTGGTAAAGATTTGCAATATAACTTTGAATTGACAAATCTTAGTCAATTTTATTCTAGTGATCATTTTAGACGTGAAATTGAAATAAACTTGAAATGCTTATTCTTCCTTCTTCCCCCCCCACCCCCCCCCCCCCCCAAAATTATAATTCCCATAATGCTGCTGTGTTAAATCTCATTTATTAACTTTCAATAAAGATCCCTAGCATTGACTGTATTTGCATTTGACAGCACCATTTCGGAGACAGCTGGAGAATACTGTCTATCACAATCTTATCAAATCCTCAACAGACATGAATTGGCTCCAGTCGTTATTCATGAAGAAGTCCATGGTTTTAGACAGTTGATGGGTTAACAGACGAAATGTGACTATTACAAAGATAGAGCTTTGTTTTGAAATATTAAAGATCTTTAAACTTTGTAATTGTACATTAGAGATGAGGCTGGCAGGCAGGAACCTGGAGCATTTCTTTGGTATTCAGTGGAAAGTGTGTGTACAACATTGTTTCCCTATGAATAATACATTCCTAGTTCATCCCCTGCAGTGATGGCTCCAGAGAATAAATTAATATCTGTATCAAAGAGAAGCCAATTCAGTTTTTAATGAAGAGGAAACCCCTAAATTCCTTTGGGAGGAAGAGAGGAAAAGGGAAAACTGAGCAAAGCATATTAGAAGCATATTAATCTCAGGTGGAGATAAAATACTTTTATGGGGTTGCGAAAGCCACCGGCATCGCCCTTGGTGGTATAATATCCTGAATATATCTTTGTAATAAAGTTTCATGCTTGAAAAACTTGAAAGCCAGATGGTATTTGGTTCTGTGTTTCGATCTATATTAATGAACAGAAGAAAACTAGTCCAAGGAAATTATCTGAGAGAATTTAAATTTAAACACAGCACAAATTTAAACTACTGCATTACCTTGTCTACTTTTACTGTTACCCCCACAAAAGATCCAATTGGATTTGCCAAGCAAATTTTTTCCTTTTGAAATCTATGCTATCTATCCATTATTTTTCTTTTTCATCTCTCAGTGCTTTTCCAGTCTCAATCCTACAATAGGATTCTACTTTATTTCCTGACACGGATTAGAAATTGACTGGTCTATAATTCCCAGGACAAATTTTACTTCCCCTTCTTTGACAGATCTATTATGTTAGCTATCCATTAGGCTTCAAACACCACTGCCTTTTCTCATAATTTCTCAAATATGTGTCATAATATCTCTGCTTCTCTAGATGTTTCTCAAAAATGTCAATACCATCCATCTGAGCTGGCATTTGTGTTTGACATGGTTATGTAATGCATCTACTTTTTTATATATTAAATGCACGCATTTCTTTATTCATTTCACTATTCAGAGGCATGTCCACCTGTTTTACATCCCCATTAAATACTGAAGCAAAATAATAAGAGTTGGACAGCATGGGAACAGGCTCACTGCATCATTGCTGACCTTTATGCCTATCCATATTAATCCATCTTGCCTACATTAATATCACACACCACTGTACCTTGCATTTTCAAGTACTAGATGCCTCTGAAATGTTGTTACTGTTTTTGCCTGCACTACCTCCTCTGGCAGCTCGTTCCAGATACCATCTACCGGTACTCTTTGGGTGAAAAATGTATCCCGCAGATCCTTTTTAAATCTCCTATCTCTCACTATAAACCTATGTCTTGTAGTTTTAAACAACCCTACCACAGGAAATTTAATATTTACATCATCTCCCTCTTGTTGTGTTTAAAATACTAATTTAAAGTAAGTATTTTTTAGTTTTAAAAAATGTATTCATTTTGCATGGATTGTGACCTTTGCATGGATCCTGTACCTTCAAGTAGAAGGTACAGGAGCCTGAAGACTGCAACGACAAGGTTCAGGAAATGCTATTTCCCCACAGCCATCAGGCTATTAAACTTGGTTCGGACAAAACTCTGAACATTAATAGCCCATTATCTGTTTATTCATGTGTGTATATATTTATATTATGGTATATGGACCCACTGATTTGTTCTGTAGTCATTGCCTACTATGTTCTGTTGTGCTGAAGCAAAGCAAGAGTTTCATTGTCCTATTAGGGACACATGACAATAAACTCTCTTGAATCTTGACACCTATGCTGTCATCAGCCAACTCGGAGGATGATAATGGTCTTTGACATCATTGTCACTCCGAAACTAATAGTGTCATATGTAATTTATGTTTTCCTCTGAGATTGATGTTTCCACTAATAATAGCTATGGGTTCTACCCCTAAAGCACCTCTGACATAATAATGGGGTTCCAAAGTTCTGCAGAGGAGTTTACCTAATCAAAAATTGGGGAATATAACTAAAACATGGATCAAAGAGTTAGATTTGAAACTACTCTTGACGGAAGCAGTTGTAGTGAACAACATAACAGGAAGGACATGACTGCAGAAGGAATTTAAAGCAAGTAAGAACATTTTAAAATGTCATCATTGTTTAACTGGGAACCAGTGTAAATGTGTACCTTGTTCCTTGAAATGAATCGTTTCATTTAAAATTCAAAGTCAACTATACTCTGGCCAGAAGTGGAAAAACAAAATAATAGCCTCATTCCTTACTCTGAACTATAATTTATTTGTTGGATTCAGGCATGCTCCCTTTATAAATCACATTGAGATTTGACTATTGTGCCGAATACTTTGAAGCTTAATATTACACCAGAACCTTTTGCTGGCACTTCCAACTGACAATTATTTCAAAAATGCACTCTAATAATAATAAAATGAAAATTGAGCTAACTGTAGTAGAAATAATCGAAGTGGAAATAATTGGTTGCAAGAAGTAGGTATGTTGTCATCTTAACAGAATAATAGCTACCTGAAACACGCAAGTGTGTAACATAGAGACAACGTACTCAAAAACAAATAACAATGTTCGAATGTATTTTATAAATCACTATAATGTTAAGGGTAACATCTCTCAACCTCAAATGTTTTCTCGCAGATTGTACCTGTTCAATCAGAGAATGTCTGTTTCCATGCTTCCAGGTACTCATAAAATTCCAGAACTGATTTTTTTCAATTTTATTATATCATCTGAACTAATTAAACTATGTGAACCCCCAAAAAGATTAATGGATACATGTTTGATTCCATTTCTGTGTCAACTCGTGCGTTACGGCTATTAGCTCTGCACTCTGAGCTAAGCATCATAAAAATAAGTCCAGTTTGGTATTTGTTGATTCTTGGGAGCAGGAATGGTGAACACAATTTCTGGTTTAGCTCTCCAAGGTGAGATAGCCAATTGAATTCAAAATTAACTTGGAGGAAGGAGTCAAAGAGTAGTGGTGTAGGGTTGTCTTTCTGATTGAAGGTCTTTGACCAGCAGAGTGCTGCTGGGTCCGCTTTTGTTTAGAGACATTAAGGGATACAGTGCATAAACAGATGCTTCGGCCCAGCGAGTCTGTACCGACCACCGATCACCCCGTGCACTCGCATTATCCTACACTCCAGGATCAATTTACAATTCTACTGATGCAAGAATTTCATTGTCCTATCTGGGACACATGACAATAAATTCTCTTAATTCTCTTGACTTGAACTGACTTGAAATAACCTACACACCTGCACGTCTTTGGAGTGTGGGAAGAAATCGGAGCACCAAGGGAAAACCCACGTGGTCACAGAGAAAACGTGGGTTTCTGACACTGTAAGGCAGCAACTCCACTGCTGCGCCATTGTGCTATCCTAACTTCTCTCTACATAAATGATTTGGATGACACTGTAGTGAACATTGCTAGTACATTTGCATATTACATCAAAATTAGTTGCAAAGTGGATAGTGACAGAGGTTATCTAAGGTTACAAAAGGATCTAAATCAGTTGGGAAGATGAGCCAAGGAATAGCAAATGGAATTTAACTCGGACAAATGTGAGCTGCTGCATTTTGGCATTGTTTATTATTATCACGTGTACTAAGATACAGTGAAAATCTTTGCATCAAGTCATAGTATATATGAGTATAATCAAAGCATACACAAGTACAACAGATAATGCAAAGAAAAATACAAGATGCAGAATTTCGTGTTGCAGCATTATAAGCATTACAGGAAAAAATCCAGTGCAATTATATATAGTTCAAGATCCGCAATGAGGTAGATTGAGAAATTCGGACTACAGCTTTAGCTTATGAGAAGACCGTTCATTAGTCTGATTACAGCAGGAAAGAAGCTGTTTGTGAATCTGGTGATATGTGCTTTTAAGCAATTGTATCTTCTGCCCAACGGGAGTGGGGAGGTGTGGGAATGACCGGGATGAAATTGGTCCTTGATATGTTGGCTGTATTCTTGAGGCAGCGCGAAGGGTGGATGGGAGTGCTGCCTCCTAAATCCAGAGGTTTGGAGATGAGTTTGGTTTAGATTATGGTTTAGATTCGTTTTTTAGTTTAGAGATACAGCGTGGAAACAGGCCCTTTGGCCTACCGAGTCCGCACTGACCAGCAATCCTCGCACATTAACACTATCCTACACACACTAGGGACAATTTTACGTTTATACCAAGCCAATTAACCTACAAACCTGTACGTCTTTGGAGTGTGGGAGGAAACTGAGGATCTCGGAGAAAACCCATGCAGTCATGGGGAGAATGTACAAACTCCGTACAGACAGCACCTGCAGTCGGGATCGAACCGGGGTCTCCGGCGCTGCAAGCACTGTAAGGCAGCAACTTTACCGCTGTGCCGCCCACGGTGTTGAAGGCTGAGCTATAAACTATAAATTTAGGTCTGACATTGGCAAACTTGTTATTCAGATGTGCCAGTGATGAGTGCAGGGCCAGGGATTTGGCATGTACTGTGGTCCAGCTGTGGCGATAGGCTAACTGCTGTGGACCAAGGCTGGATGGGAGGCTAGAATTAATGTGTGCCATGACCAGTCTATTGAAGCACGTCATGATAATGGATGTCAGAACAAGTAGTCATTAAGGCATGCTACCTTGCTTTTCTTTGGCAGCAGGATGATAGTGGTCTTCTTAAAGCAGATGGGAACTGTACAATGGAGTAGGGAGTGATTAAAGATGAGTGGTCCTGCCAGCTAGTCTGCGCAGGCCCTGAGTTTTCCGTGGGTTCATTATCTGGTAGGGCCGATCTGGGCAGGATTTACACAGCAAATGATAGAGCCCTGGACGGTATTGCAGATGTCTGGGAGTATGGTTCATTGAAAGTAGGCACGCTTACCTTCATTGGGAAGAATATTGAGTGTAGAAGTCAGGATATCATGATGCAGCTGTACATTGATGAGACAAGTGTGCAGTTGTACAGCTGCACAGTTCTAGTCGCCATTAAGTTGGAAAGGCTACAGAAAAGATACTCCATGATGTTACCTGGACTTGCCGAGCTTGAGTTATTGTGAGCGGCTGCATAGGCTGGAGCTGACTTATTTTGGAACTTAGGTTGATGGGCTATCAAATTGAAATATACAAAATCATGATGGGCATGGAAGAAGTGAACATCGAGGCTTCATCCCAGAATAAAGGATTCTAAAACTAGAGGACGTGGGCTTCACGTAAGAGGGAAGAGATTTAAGAGGGACTTTAGGCAACCTTTTCATTCAGATGGGAGTCCATATCTGGAATGATCTGACAAAGGAAGCTATTGGAAGCTGATACAATTGTGACTTTCAAAACACATTTGGACAGATGACAGGATAGGAAGGGTTTAGTCGATACTGCCAAGATGCAGGTGAAGGGTACGAGCCAACTTGCTCGGCATGGACACGGTGGACCGAAAGGACTGCTTTCTTGCTGAATAGTTCCGCGATTCTCCATAGCTGAACATTCTACACCAAGGGTTCTGGCATGATTTAGGATATAATCAACCAGGAGACAATAGACTGCAACCAATCAAGAATTGCTGTCACAAGGTTCAAATGGGGATTCGGTGGCTGCTCATTAAGAATAAATGGAAATGAATACATTAAAACTTTACTAAACATTTCAAAACAAGTCGATACAGTAGAGATAACTAAAGTATTGTGGGGGACTTCTACAAATTAATTATGCCAAGGTTTAATTAATTTGGTCCAATGGTAGATCGTGCTCTTATGTAAGGTCCAGCTGCTGCAGAATGGGTTCAGTAGCAACATCTATTTAAGGAGAGCAAATCACAAACTTGTAGCTTGCATTTCATCTTAACCAGTTTTATTTTGGTTTGTTTTTTAATAATCTATACCTTTCCCATTCTGTTCTAAATGTTTTGAAGTATAATGCATTTGAGGTTATGAAGTTAATTGAGCTGTGTGACAATTGTATAAGTTAAGTGGTAGTCAGGTGGCACTCAGGAGCTAATAGTTTTAAAATTCTCAGCAGGATATACAATGACAAGTGGCTTTGCTTTAAAGATTTAATTTACAATTCACTACTTGGAGTGTAATTATGATTTTTTTTTAGAATATTGAAACTATACAGCATATTAATATTCTGAAGCAGAAAATTACATACATTTGGGGAAAATTAGCAACTTTATGAGATACATGGCTGTGGTTGAAATGGATTCTGAAGACTTAACCAACTGTGAAGCTGTGATATTTAATTTCATTTTTATTTTTCATATTTTCATATGGCATTGAAGATTATATCCGACTCATCAAGTCTTTGCTGACTCCCAGAGCAAATCCATCAATCGCTTTCCTCATTTTTGTACCATCAGGATAGTTAATTTAAGTTATAATTTAAATCAACCAACATTTCTGTTCTCAAAAATTTGTCTAGTTCAGCATTAACATCTGCTTCGGGGGTGGGGGGGTTGAATAACATAGCAAATGTAGGGAAGTTGAAAATAACTTTTCAACAAAATGGGGGCTATAATTTTGCTGGGACTGTAATGCGTGTTTTTGATAGAGCAGTTATGTCAGAAATCATAGAGAACCATAAGCAAAATGGTGTTGTGATCGGGGGGTGAGGGCGGGGGGAGGGGGGGGGAGGGATATTTCAGTTTCCCCAATATTAACTGGGATTACTTTAGTATCAATGGTGCGGGGACAGGGGGAATTGGGGAAAGGCTGATTTCAATATCACATGACAGGCTTTGCAGATGACATGAAAATGGCTGCAAAACATTGAAGATTAGTCAGATAAGAATGGCAGTTTAATAATGTATAGGCAGAACTGCTGATACTGGTTGACACCAAAGATGGACACAAAATGCTGGAGCAATTCAACGGATCATGCAGCATCTCCGGAGAAAAGGAATAGGTGACATTTCGGGTTGAGACTCTTCTTCCGACTTCAGACTAGTCTGAAGAAGAGTCCCGACTGAAAACATCACCTATTCCTTTTCTCCAGTGATGCTGCTTGACCTGCTGAGTTACGCCAGCATTTTGTGTCTATCTGTCAGTTTAATAAGGTTTTCAAGAGAGAGTTAGATTTAGCTCTTAGGGCTAATGGAAATCAAGGGATATGGGGGAAAAAGCAAGAACGGGGTACTGATTTTGGAAGAACAGCCATGATCATATTGAAAAGCAGGCCAAATGGCCTGCTCCTGCACATTTTCTATGTTTCTATATTTCTATGAAAAAGCTCAAATGTATGTGTCAAGTGGCTAATAAAAATGATTGCTACAGAATGTTGCAGCACTGAACAGGACATTTGGGACACTGTCCCTGTGCAAGTCCCTGGTAAATCTTTCTATTTTGACCTAATCCCTTCCTCAGTCCATGCACCCTGTATATTTATTTTTCCTTTTCTCTTTTGACCATACTAAAACTTGATTCCACTATCCAATCATATCCAATCCAGTGGCACATACCAAGTAAAATAAGCCCTCTTGTCACCAATGCCCAATCCTTAATGTTGATCTTCTCATTATCAAGCTTTGTACGTGAGGGTAATTGAGAATAAATGTTAATCATGTCATTGGTGCTCACACCCTGTAAATTAATAAAACGGAAGGGTTTTGGTAGGCAATTGGTCTAAATATCGTATTGATGCATGGAATTGGTCTTTTGTACCACCAAAATTCAAGGTTGACAAGAAAATTATTGGGAAAGTATCATACCAAACATTAAGTGAACTTTAAAATTATTTTTGTTTATCCAGATGTTTAGGTACAAAAGTCCAATTAGCCCCTTGTTGGTAGGTATGCATCTCCTATCAGTTGGTCAGAGAGCAGCATTATTCGGCATCAGAGAATAACTCATCAGCCTAGGCAGAGACATTGTATAGGAATTGAAAAGAAAATTACCATAGATGCGAGAAGAAACGTCTTATGGGATCTGTTTATGGAAGCAATAACTCACAGAACTTAAAAATAAGTTGTGTTTGAGAGAGATAATTTAAGAATTAAATGCTGAAAGGCTTTCTGCTGTTACAATATATGTTTGCCTGTATCTAAAATGAGAAATCAACATTTAAACTTGGGAGCCAGATGGTCTTAACATGAAATTTAAATTATCTGAGAAGAAGTGCACATTACGCATAAGCAAATGTTTTTGTCGCCAACAATTCTTCCTTTATTTATTTCTATATTCTGTCTATGGTGATGTATTGCTTTGAAGTAGATGATCTCACATTGTCCATTAGATAATTCACAGATGGGCATTGCCCCCTGACTCACTCCAGGCTTGTGGTACAAAACTTGACCAATAGCTTGTTTTCCATTTTTAATTGTTTGGGGGAGGGGAAGTTTTCTGAAATGGAAATTTATTTCAGACTTCTCCTCATTGGAAACAGCTGCAGTGATATGACGACTGGAGGTTAGTGTTCAGCACTTAAGCCTCAATGCATTCCAAGTACTCCACTCTAATGATCCAGCTGTAAAATTACACCAGTATTGCCCATTTCAAAATGTGCTGCAGAAGTTATGCAGAATTATGGTGAATATATTTTGCACAATTCACTCCATTTTGTTCGACTTATTTATATTTAGAGTACTTAAGGTCTGTTGATTTGCTGAGTAAAGGGAACAGAATTGAGTCAAAACAGCATTTTCCCTGAATTTACGTGTTTTTATTATTGCCAATTTGGGTATTTGAAAGTTCATTTCAATGTCTTGTTTAGCCAGTGCGCTATAGAACATCATTAGTTGTCGCTCCATTAGAAGGGAAATATTTCTGGGAGGTGGGGAGAAAGCAGTGGAATGGAACTAATTGGATGGCATTTTTTCTCAAAAACCTGGCCCAGCGTAAGGGTGAGCTATCTGACGATTCTGTACAATTATTGAAACAAAAAAGAACAACAACAAAAAAATAGAATTTACTAATCTAATCTTACTGCCTTGTCGCTTTGGCATTAGAAAAAAGACAATCCAAATGATTGGAGAAAGGTTAATAGCCTTACAGTATTTGTGATGAAAACACTATTAGTACCACCTTTGGATGTGTTCAATGTGTGAACTCTAATGTTCAGATTGAATTGGAGGTATTTTGTCTTTGTCTCATTAGTGTCTGTCAAATGTCATTGTGAGAATGTTGTGTACAATTCCATTTTTGAACAATCTGTTTTGCACAGCTGGTATGATTTTCAAAATACAGCAGAATTTTTTTTAACATGGGGTTTCTTTGTATCAGTAAGAATCACTCTGAACAGCAACATTCCAGCTTATAAAGTGTTCATAAACAATGGGCAGGCTCGGGCAATGCTGTAATCCCAGTTCTATCATATTTAGTTATAGAAACTTAACATTTGCATTGACTTTTGCACTTTAATCCTGGTTAGGTGATCACTGCGAAGTGGACATTCGGTCTGGCCGCTGTTCTCCAGGTGTGTGTAGAAACGGTGGATCCTGCATGAATCTCCCAGAAGGTGGCTTCAAGTGTAATTGCCCCTCAGGAGGATTTGAGAAGCCATATTGTGAAGTGACTGCACGATCTTTTCCACCAAAATCTTTTGTGATGTTTCATGGCCTGAGACAAAGGTTTCACATGACAATATCTCTGACGTAAGTATTTACTGATTCTTCCTGCTTTCCCGATTAGAAGGTGTTTTGATGAATGCAGTAATTGAAAATGTTGAAGGCAGTTTCGGCAAATGCACTTTCTGAAATGTATTGGTTAGAAGGAGCCAATATTTCTGGCGAGACAATGGAAAGGATCACCATCACAAGGAAATTATGATCCTGCAATCACGGAGCATGTCTAATGTGTGATCCTGGCAGACTTTAACTACACAGATCGTAATCATGTTCAAAGTTGCCATTTTTGTAGTCTAAAATGAAATGCATGCTAGTCGAAGAGATAGACACAAAGTGCTGGAGCAACTCAGCGGGTTAGGCAGTATCTCTGGAGGAAAGGTACAGGTGATGTTTAGGGTCGGAAGCCATCTTCAGACTGAAAATATGGGGGGTGGGGAAACTGGTGGGAGTTTTGTCTCATCGAAGAGATCTCGGGTTTATTCTCATGATGAATAGAGTGCCTCCACTTTGCCCGTGTTTTTGTCCAAAGAGAAAGAGGGTATTTGCGGCCTTATAAATTGTTATCTGTTAGAGGCTTCTAAAGCTATGAATCGTTCTTTAATGAAAATACGAAACTTGATCTGTAAACAGTGGACACCAGGCCTGCAGTTCAACAGTGGTAAATGGGCCTGGAGTTCAAGTTTATTGTCATACTCACCAGTACAGTGAGGAGCAGGTACAGTGAAATATCTTGCTTGCAGCAGCATCATAGACTGACTCAGACAAACGGACAAAAAAAAATTATGTATAAATTATACATAAATTACACATACAAGAAACATTTAAAGAAACAAGACTGGAAATCAAGGCGTTGGTACAAAAACACAATTAGAAAAACAATCAAGCCCATAGTAGTGCAAGAGGTGAGCTGTAGTGTTCCATTGTCCCAATGTGATCAGGGTTATGAAGGTTGGCTCAGGACCATGATAGATGTAGGAAGTAGCTGTTCCTAAACTTAGTAGTGAGGGATGTGTCCATGATGGACCAGTTGAGTGCAGCACTCTCTCTGTAGTCTCTTGTGTTCTGTACATTGGAATTGCCATACCATGTCACAATGTAGTCAGGCTATTTTCTACGGTACATCTGTAGAGGTTTTGTAGTGTATTCAGAATCACACCAAATCTCTTTAAACTTCTAAGAAAGTAGAGGTGCTGGCATGTGTTCTTTGCGATTGCATGTGCTTAGCCCAGCACAAGCCATCTGAGATGCTATGTCCAGGAATTTGAAGTTGCTAACTCTCTCTACCACTGATCCACCAATCAAAGCTGGTTTGCGGTCTCCCGACCTAACCTGTCTGAAGTCAGCGAACAGTTCCTCGGTCTTGTTGACACTGAGCGAGAGGTTGTTGAGGTACCACTCAACCAGGTATTCTATCCTTTTCCTGTACTCTGACTCATCACCACCAGTGATTTGACCAGCCATAGTGATGTTGTCGCTGAATTTATAGATGGCATTGGTGCTGTGCTTAACCACCTAGTCATGGGTGTGAATAGAGCAGGGGGGGCTTAACATGCAGCCTTGTGAATTTATTGTGTTCCTGTGTTGTGTCTTCCTGTTCCATTGTTCAGGGTGTCGAGAGTAAATGAGGATTGAGTTTTGCGTGTTGAATGTGAGAAGTGGATGCATTTTATTAATAGAACTTCCTGCTTTGAATTACTAATTGGAAAGGTGGGGCAATGAGATCCTCTGGCAGATATGTGAATGTTGGAATTGCTGACTGTCAGAGGAGCAGCCAGGCTGAAGAAGGGCCTAGACCCGAAACGTTGCCTATTTCCTTCACTCCATAGACGCTGCCTCACCCGCTGAGTTTCTCCCGCATTTTTGTCTACCTAGGTTGATTTTTGAAGTACTTTTCACAGAATTGCTACAGCACATTGTAACAATTTTATATGAAATGGCAAGAAAATATTTGAAGCTGCTGGGATCTTTCTTTGTGGCAGATGAAGTGAGTTTGCAAGTGAAGAACATATGTGCTTGAATTTATTCATCAGTAGATCAGATGGAACTCGGAAAAAAATGACTTCCCCATCCTGAACACTCAGTAGAAAATGCCTTCTGTTTCATTGTAGTAGATTAAAAATCGGTTTTAACAAATGTTAAGCTTAAACGCGCAATAGTTTATGATCAAAAGGTTTTTAATTTAATTGGAATTTGCAAAACAAAATATATTTCACATGATATTTTTATTATTTTAATCCTGATTTTTAATCTGGGCATTTTAATACACTTTAGCACAGCACATTGTAGCTTTCCCTGCCATCCATGTGCAACTCATTTCATAGGTACTAGGCAGTGCAGTGATACACATGATGTGCTTTCTTTCCTGAATTTGGCTCGCCATTAAATTGTAAAGTGGGTGGAGAGAGGTGAGAACAAGCTAGGTTAATGATGTTCGGTGACAATGATAATGGATTAAACTTCAATTCAGATGAAATCAACTAAAGGATACTATTCATTTTACAGTAATGACATCTCATTATAGTTGCCCGCTGTTGTAATTTTATTATGCAAAGGAAGCAACCGCAGGGGGCTGTCTTGGTTGCCATTCAGATATTTTATCAGTTTCTAGCACAAAGAAATAAAATGCCTTTACGTTATCAAACAAATTAAAATTCACAGCTGAATTCTGTCAGAAATATCAAATTGACTGCTCAGCAAAAAAAATAATCTGATAAACTTATTTTATGCCCCATCATTTTGATGTAATATAGCTTAATATTTGCCTTAATATTTGCAAATTCCATTTATTTTGTCTTTCGCAACCTCAGGATCCTCCACAGCATTTTACTGGCAATGATGTAGCACTGTTTTTGTAAGGTAGTAAATATGTGAGAAACATCTGGTGTGGCAAGATGGACAATATAATGCTGAGTAATAAGTCTTGTACTAAGAGGAGTACTGACTGTGGCATTTGAAATTGAGTTGAAATTAAAACAGAGGTACTGTTCTGTGAAATGCATTTGAGCATGCTCAGTCTGATTCCAACTGGTTCAAAAATGTTTCTGTTCCTAAACGGCATTGGCAGCAATTGGCAATTTTGTTTTTTCATTACCAGATAGCTGATGTGGAAATAGAAAATATCACTTATTCAGTGGAAAGTGTTGTTTTTGAAGTTGGAACTGAGGAGAAGAGTTTCTGTTTGAGGACAATGAGCAACTCTGGTGCATGGGTTCTAAACATTGTTTCTTCCATTCTTCTTCCAATAACAGTTTTTTCTCAAATCGATTTGTTTAGTTTTGAGCACAAAATCTACTGTGAACCAGCAAAATTGAACAAATGTTTCACGACATTTTATTTGTTTTTTTGCCTTGAAAATGATGTCTAGATCTTGTGGATTATTATAGCTAAAACGTGTTTATCAACCATCTTCATTTAAACTCAGTGTCAGTCCAAAAATTGTGAAGAGCTTGACTTGAAGTTACAAAACACAACTTTCATAAAGGCAACAATACTATTTACTTGTGAGTCGAGAAAAGGAGTCATTTTTCAGAAATGAATTTAAAACTTTTACAAAGTTGGTGGCACAGTTCCCAATTGATCCATCAAAGACCTGAAAATGAAATCTGGGATTGGAAACTTCCCTTGTAGATTTATTTCACTGTGATGGCCTGATTAGACTTTTGGGTGAGGCATGCTTCGGGTGCAGTACTACTATGTAAGAAGATTGCAGAAATTTGAAGTGCATTGAATATAATTGATGTTGTTTGCAACAGTTGCACCACATTTATTATTGCACCGAGGGAAAATAAGTGGAAACTTCAGTACTACTCTGGAGCGGGGCCAGGTACGAAAGGAATGTTACTATTTTCTTTTGTATGCTCTGTGACTTTAGAGATACAGTGCGGAAATAGGCCCTTCGGCCCACCTAGTCCGTGCCGACCTGTGACGATCCCGTACACTAACAATCAGCATCTCAGGCAGCACCAGCAGGTGAAGGGTGTCAAGGATGGTGGGAAAAATCTGTGCTCGCTGGGGTGAGGGGGTGGGATAGGATGTACCCTCCTCTTTTCCCTCCTCCGTATGCTCATCTCCTTCCCCATGCCCCATACTTTTTTATCCCCTCTATCTCCTCCCACCCATACCGTTCCTCCGGCTTTACATTTCACCCCTCTTCTTTCTTTATCTGATATCTGTTATCTTGGGGAGAAGCCAGGAGAATGGGGTTGGTAGGGAGAGATAGATCAACCATGATTGAATGGCAGAGTAGACTTGATGGGCCGAATGGCCTAATTATACTCCTACCACTTATGACCTTGTGACCTTATACCCTTTGCCTCCTTTTCACTTCCGGCCTTTATCACTTGATCCACCCATCTGCCAATCAATCCAATTACGTCTAATCATCTTGGTAACTCAAATTTCACTCTACCTTCATTGGTACATGTGACAATAAACTGACCTTGAAACCTTTCATTTGCCAGGATTTGCCCCCCCCCCCCCCCCCCCAAACCTCTTTTCCAGCTTTCTAACCCTACTTCATCAGTCTGAAAAAGAGTACCAACCCGAAACTTTACCTGTTCATTCTGCAGGCCATTTTGTCTCTTACTAATTGAGAAGATGGGTTTGACTTTCAGTAGCAACATTGAACATTATTTAGTAGCGGGCCTGCCCTTCTTGCCATGAGTAATAATTGTGAATCATGAGCTATGCCCTGTGTAAACTGACCATGTGAAGGTAGCCCTGCAGCCCTTATACCAACTACAAAGCACAAGAAAAACAAGACACCTGTTACAAATCCCCCCCCCCCCCTCCCCCTCCCCATTCTCCCCCACACCCTCCCTTTCTCCCCATCCCCTGTGCCCCACCTGGAGTCCCAGCTATTTTTCCCTTCCCCTCCCCTTTGTCCTCCGCCTGCATGCCTTCCTCTGGCAATTCGCAACTCTTCAAACTGCAAGGAGGAAGGTATCCATATTGGTATTGATTTATACCGATGATAGACACAAAAAGCTGGAGTAACTCAGCGGGACAGGCAGCATCTCTGGAGAGAAGGAATGGGTGACTTCAAGTCGAGACCCTTCTTCAGACTAATCAGGGGAAAGGGAAACGAGAGATATAGATGATGATGTAGAGAGATATAGAACAATTAATTAAAGATATGCAAAAAAGTAACGATTATAAAGGAAACAGGCCATTGTTAGCTGTTGTTGGGTGAAAACGCGAACCTGGTGCAACTTGGGTGGGGGAGGGATGGAGAGGGAGGGAATGCCAGGGTTACTTGAAGTTAGAGAAACCAACATTCATACTGGTATTGGTTTATTATTGTCGTGCGTACCAAGATACAGTGAAAAGCTTGAGTTTACATATTATCCAGACAAATCCGAAAATACCATATGTGAATACAATCAAGCTATAATTAAGTCACGTACAACAGAGAGAACAAAGAAAAATACCAGAGCACACTATATACTTTTCCAGCAATGAAGTGTAACAAGTTTGTAGTTTGCAATGGGGTAGATTGAAAATGTGTACTCTAGATTATGGATGGACCATTCAGAAGTCTGATAACAGAGGGGAAGGAGCTGTTCCTGAGTCTGGTGATATGTTCTTTCAAGCTCTTATATCTTCTGCCTGAGCAGGGAGGAGTGAATGGCTGGGGTGGAAAATTGCTTTGATTATGTTGGCCGGAGCCTGAGTTTTTCCCCTTGTCTAATACATATGAGGTTCTTGCTCCTTGTTTGGAAGAGGATGGGGACTACAGGGAGGATGTGCAAATTGTTCATGGAATAGGGAGCCATTCATGTGGGGGTGGGCGTGGGGGGAGAACGGAGAAATGTAGTAGTCTTGGTAGAGAGCATAGTTCGGGGATGATCCAGTCCAGAAGGCTGTTTTGCCTGCCCGATGTCGGGGTACAGACATCTCTACTGAGGTTGAGAAAACCTTGGACTGGGATGGGGTGGATTCGGCTGTTATGGTCAGCTACTAACGACAGTGGGAGGTCTAGGTTACCGAGACAAGATTAGCAAAACCGCAGGGCAAAATTAAAAAGCAGATTCACAACAGTAGCAATCTCTGGATTTTTACCTGAGCCACTTGCACATTGGCAGAGGGTGAACAAGGTTAGACAATTAAATGTGTGCCTCAAAGGTTGGCATGGGAGAAATATATTTTGGTTTATGGGGCACTGGCACCAGTACTGGGAAGGAGAAAGCTTTTCCGTGAAGATGGGCTTCACCTGAACCATGCTGGGACTAGTGGCCTGGCAAAGCACACTGCGGTTAAAGACAAGACTATAAACTAACAGGGGGACGGGTTCTAGTAATGGAAAGTTTAATGGACCTAAAGTAAATGAGAAAGTAGTGGCACATAATAGCAAATGGAAGAATGAAAGTCAGAGTAGGACTGAAGGGAATTAAGATATAAGCAATTGTGTGCGGCAGAAAGTGAATCCAGATTAAGTAAGCTAAATGCACGTAGCATTTGTAACAATTGAATTGACAGCACAAATTGTAACAAATGAGTCTGACCTAATAGCTATTACAAGTTATGGTTGCAGGGTGACCAGGTCTGGGAACTGAATATACCATGTTATTCAGTGAGCCAAAAGAGAAAGTGAAACGATAAAAGTAGTGTGATGCGATAGTTAATCAAGGAGTTATCATTGTAATGCCGAGTTGTGATATGGATCCAGTGATCGGTACTTTCAAAATCTGATTGGGGTTAAAATAATCAATGGCAGGGAAGGATAGCGTGGAGGAGGAGTTTATGGGATTGTTTCTTAGAGCAATTTGCAGAATGTACATAAAATCAAAAAAAAAATGAGCTTCAATAGAGATATAAAAGCAGCAAGCGTTTCTGTGAATCTATATGGTTATGTAAACTATGCAGCAGTATGATTTGTCTGAAGAAGGGTCTCGACCTGAAACGTCACCTATTCCTTCGCTCCATAGATGCTGCCTCACCCGCTGAGTTTCTCCAGCATTTTTGTCTACCAGCAGTATGATTTGTTCAGCCAAGGATTGGAGATACAAATTTAATGACCAAAGAAGAGCTGGATGATTTGTGGATCTTGGACCATGAATGAAATCTTTCCTCATGCAATTTTGGCAGACTGTGCCAGTGGCCATTGACCATTGAGAGCTTTTAGATTCGCTTTAGTCTTTAGACCAATGCCTGTCTGTATAAGAAGCCTCAGGACCTGTCAGAAAGAGACCTTTATTTCAATGCTGTGATTGTCTGTCAGTTAGAATTAGTTCATGGGAGAATGTTAGTGACAGATTAGGTTCACATGCTTTCTGTCCAAAGAAGTTGGAAAGGAGAGCCACTGAAATAGAAATATATTCTTCAGTTGAATCTATTCTCTACTTTCAGGTTCGCTACACAAGAAAATAATGGGCTCCTGTTTTACAACGGTCGATTTAATGAAAAACATGATTTTATTGCAGTGGAAATCATTGAAGGACAAGTTCAGTTGAAGTACTCAACAGGTTTGTTCTAAAAATATTTTTACATTAAACATTCAATTCAATTACATCAGGTATTAATCTGCAAATAACTTCTCATTATTTATTGAATCATGTTGTTTAAGAAGGAACTGCAGATGCTGGAAAATCGAAGGTACACAAAAATGCTGGAGAAACTCAGCGGATACAGCAGCATCTATGGAGCGAAGGAAATAGGCAACGTTTCGGCCCGAAACGTTGCCTATTTCCTTCGCTCCATAGATGCTGCTGCACCCGCTGAGTTTCTCCAGCATTTTTGGGTACCATTTATTGAATCATGTCTAGTCAATTCTTTGGGATCACATGGAATGATATAACCATTAAACTACAACTGTGGTTCTTGGGTGTTAACTGTTTGTCATGTGCATGGAAAATAGGAGGTGGCAGTCTTCATGAAGATATATTTTTGCCTTTTACTCACCTGTAGCTGAAATGGGACCGGTGACATCAGTTTCTTTCAGAATACATAATTAAGGTCCATTCTCTATGATGTTCTTTTCACAGGGGAGTTGATGACAGTTGTAACCCCGTATCTTCCTGGTGGAGTCAGTGATGGGCAATGGCACACGGTACAGATCCAATACTACAACAAGGTAGAACATTAACACTGATTATTAATGGGCTTTCCTTTACACTTTAATTTGTGTGTGTAATATTTTCTAAGCAATTAAGCTCCTGACGTCAAAACTCTTATGAGGAGAAACAAGGCCTCCTGCACTCCTCCCAACTGCTCTTCTACTTATTAGATCATGGCTGATCTTTTACCTAAGTGCTACTTTACTGCACTAACCCCACATTCCTCCTTCCCCCTGACTCTCAGTCTGAAGAAGGGTCTCGACCCATAACGTCACCTATTCCTTTTCTCCAGAGATGCCATTTGACCCGCTGCGTTACGCCAGATTTGTGTGTCTATCCCACATTCCTTGATTTGCGAAGTACACAGGAAATTGATGATCTGATATCCAGCAACTGAGCCTCCAGTTGGATGGTGAATTTAAATGTTTTTGTAACTTTTGAGTGAGAAATTTTATTTTCCTTTCAGTCCTGAATAGGCAACCCCTTACTTTCAGATAATCACCCTTGGTTCTAGATAATTGACCCAGGACAAACATTATGTGAAATTCTGTAAGAATTTTGTAAGTTTCAATAATCAACTCACACCCTTGTGAACTCGTCAAGTCTATTTAATCTCTCCTTAGAAAGGTCTCCTCAGAAATCACTATGATAGACTTTTGTTGCACTCCCTATGCCTCTTATTCTTTGTTCAAATATATTTAAATTTGTGAACTCCAATAACTGAACGTTCAACCATGAGAATCGTTCTTAATTCATCAAAACCCTTTTTGATTTTGAATGGTTTCTTCCCTTGCAAGACTGAGGAAGGGATCAATCAGCTTCTCACGTAAATGAAATCCTGTATCAAGTCAAGTAGCCTTTATTGTCATTCAGACCTTGCGGTCTGAACGAAATGTTGTTGCCTTGCAGTCCTACATATAGTAAAAATGACAAAAACACACAATAAACACAAATTAACATCCACCACAGTGAGTTCACCAGGCACCTCCTCACTGTGATGGAAGGCAAAAATCTTAAGTCTTTGTCTCATCCCTTCTTATTCTCCCTCTGCGCTGAGGCGATCCAGG
Organism: Amblyraja radiata; assembly: GCF_010909765.2. Lineage (NCBI taxonomy): Eukaryota > Metazoa > Chordata > Chondrichthyes > Rajiformes > Rajidae > Amblyraja > Amblyraja radiata. The sequence continues at coordinate 34,296,152 of NC_045973.1, read as the reverse complement.
CTTCAGATGTGACCCCGCCGGGCGATGGTAAGTAATGTCAGTCCCGCGGCTGAATCCGAGCTCCGCGAACGGGCCGGTTCAACTCCGCGGCCCAGGGTGGTCGAAGCTGCCGAAGCTGTGGCCCTCCAGTCCAGCGGATGCAGCTGTTGTCGCGGGAGCTCCGGAAAACAGGTCACCTGTGCCCCAGGAGCTCCCGACGATGTCGTCCACTGGGCCCGCGGTCGGGTCGAGTGGCTGCTGCCACCGGAACACTGCCCCAGCTCCGAGGCCGGGTGGCTGCTGCCGCTGCCCCAGCTCCGAGGCCAGGTCGCCGCTGCCGCTGCCCCAGCTCCGAGGTCTGGTCGCCGCTGCTGTCGGAACACCACACCTCCGGAGTCGGACCGCTGCCGCTGCCGCTGCCCCAGCTCCGAGGCCGCCAATTCCGCTATTAGGCCTCAGCGCAGGCGGAGACGGAGACGGGGGATACGACAAGAGAAGTCACATCCCCCCGAAGGAAGAGACCAAAAACATGTTTCCCCCCCCCACCCACACACATACACAACCTAATAAACCAAAAATTAACTAAAACAGGACAAAAGAACAAAAGAAAAAAGAAAAAAAACAGACGGACTGCAGGCGAGCCGCAGCTGCTGAGGCAGCGCCGCCATCTTCTCCCGTCGTCACCGGTGCCATATCTATGGTACTATTCCATTAAATCTGCCCTGCATCCTGTTGAAGATTTAGACAACCTTTGTAATGTGCCCAAAATTTAGTTTCCTACCACCTGTTGAGTTTTCATTTTTAGTTAAACCTCTAGTAGGTTATTATTTTTCTCACTATCTCCTCTCGTTTATGATTTAAAGATACTTCACTGTGGTGCACCTTTGTAGATGCCAATGATGTAAGTTTGAATAGTCAGAAGAAATGTGCCTTTATTGGGCTGCAGACTGTTTTATTATTCAATCTTTAACACTGTCTTTAATACTGTCGTTGATAGCCTCTCAGACTTCAGTCTTTGTTGGGAGATTTATCAAAGGAAGTATGTAAGGAAGTTTGAAGGCACTCCCAATACAACATTACCAGCAACACAAATCATGAGCTGGCCTAATGATTACACCTGGGGACAATATTTCCACTTACTTCCTCATGTAGGAGGTTTATTAACAAGTAGGTTGCAGCAGAATTGCCAAGGTAATGTTTTCAGGCAATGACAGCCCCATCTGGACTCAATCAGTTCATCTTTCTCAAGTACTGAAATTAACTTCTAAAGTTTCATAAACGAATTTGCAAATGATTAGAAAATCCACTGGATAATTTAACTTCCATAAAGCTGAAGATATGGCAATCGTGGATAAAGACCTCTGAGTTTGATTCTCTTTCTATGTAAAAGTTTGATAAATAGGAGAAAAAGAAATGAAGTGGGTGGATACCTAATGTTTCCTTTTTTATTAAGAAAGGGCAGGTCAGTACAAACAAAATAGGAGATGATTTGCAATCACCATGAAAGCCAACAATCATGTTTATAGAATTAGCAAAGTTTACTTTTAAGAAAAAGGAAAAAAAGTGAAAGGAGAAAATAATTGATTGCCAATTTTTGGAAAATGAATTCCAAACAAACAATATAAACAACAAGCAATTCTTTAAAAATCTGACGCGTTATTGTATGAAGCTAAGTAGTGTTAATGAGATAGTCAAAAGTGTTTGCTCTTTATATTTATATTTTTATAATCATCTTGCTGTGGTGGCTATTTTTATTTACAATCCTCTTTATCAGTATTTGTTACTTTCATGTTTGTGTATATTTCTTTCAGCAAAAAATTGGGTCATTAGGAGTTGCACAAGGTCCCTCAGAACAGAAAGTAGCAATCTTAACCATAGATGATTGTGACACCTCAATTGCTGTTCGTTTTGGAAATGAGATCGGTAACTATTCATGTGCTGCTGAAGGTGTACAGTCCAGCTCCAAGAAGTAAGTGTATAAAGTATGCCAGGAAACATAACATGCAAAATCTTTTTGGAGAAAAGTATTGTTTGGCGACTAATAGCAAAATTAAAAGTTTCACTTAAAAGATTGAACAGGCTGCTCTAATGCTATATAATGTTGGATGTGATTATTTACTTCCTGATACATTGTGTGGTAATGCTGTGTGTTATTTCCACATCACTCAATAAAGCTGCATGGAGCAATGGCCAAAGTCATCAAAAATCTACATTGATGTCCAGTTCCCATTGTACTGATGATGTATATTTCTCCTCAATGGTTCTGATGGTTAATTTAAGCCAGATCACCTGTTATGTTACACATGAGAATTTGATGGTGCACTACTCCATAGATGTCCTCCAGAACTCGAGTAGCAACTCTTTATTCCACCTTGGAGTAGAGACCCTTCATGGCCTCATCCAAAGCTTCAAGGCTAGGGTCTTTGGCACTGTTAGCCACAGAATATTGGCTCCATGTTAGTGATCTGAGGATTATTAGATAGGGTGAGTTGTTGAGGCAATGGACTAGCTCTTTCTCGATGCTGAAGCTCACATTCTGAAGATGCAACGGGATCCCACCACTGACCACATCTTTCCATTTCCTCCCCTGCCTGCTTTCCGCAGGGACTACTCCCTCCGTAACTCCCTGGTCAATTCGTCCCTTCACACCCAAACCATCCCTTCGCCTGGCACTTTCCCTTGCAACTGCAGGAAATGCTACACTTGTCGCTTTACCTCCCCCCATGACTCCATTCAAGGACCCAAGCAGTCTTTCCAGGTGTGGCAGAGGTTCACCTGCACCTCCTCCAACCTCATCTATTGCATCTGCTGCTCTAGGTGTCAGCTGCTCTACATCGGTGAGACCAAACGTAGGTTTGGCGATCGCTTCGCCCAACGCCTCCGCTCGGTTCGCAATAACCAACCTGATCTCCCGGTGGCTCAACTCTTCAACTTCCCCTCCCATTCCGAATCCGACCTTTCTGTCCTGGACCTCCTCCATGGCCTGCTTTCTCCTCTCCTTCTCAGCTCTCCCGCATCCCACTGTCTCCACCTCTTCCTTTCTTCTTTCCGCGCCCCTCCCACCCTTACATCAGTCTGAAGAAGGGTCTCGACCCGAAACATTGCCTATTTCCTTCGCTCCATAGATGCTGCCTCACCCGCTGAGTTTCTCCAGCATTTTTGTCTACCTTCCGAAGATGAAGGTAACATTCCTCTTCTGCTTTACACCAACTTGCTCAAAAAATCGCATCTTTTAATTTCAGTAGTTTTTGAGTTATAATGGTGGAACAGTTTTCACATCTGTTGCTGTTGTGACTGCTCATAAGTGTCCTAAAATCCAAGTCCCAAATTATATTTATAAAGTGGAACGCGCACTTTTGGTTACTTTTGACCATCTTCAAGAAAGAAGCCGTCCAATCTTTGTAACGACAGGTAACCCAGATTACCTATTGCTGGTAATTTATTGTAATATTGATTATTGTACATTTATTTGTCTTGTTATTGAGTTAATGTGGCTGTAACACTTCTGCAACTTAAAATTATATTGTTCTGTTCTTGGTGCATATTAAAATTAAACACACTTTAACTGAACCATGTGGGATGATGAGCCTCACATCAACATCCACAAGCTGCAGGTACTCTATTACATTGCCCTCCAACAATAAAGGCTGACGAGACCCTGGAAAATGTAGACTACTTCTCTATGGCACCTCTCAGTTAAGGCAAACATTGTTTGAAGGCATTGTTAAAACATTATTTGAAGATCAAGACATTAGATCTACCAGGTAGCTCATGGTTTACTGGTAGCAGCAAAGTAAATAAATACCTGTTCAGCAAATCAATATCTTAAAAATATCAGGGTTTTAAATGCATTTACTGTGTTCTACAATGTAATTGCTGTTATAGCTTATCTGAAACAATTTTTCACTCTGTCTTGAAAAAATTCCAAGGATTTCTACAACTTTGTATATCAAAAATAATCCTACATCATTCTCAGATCCTTTCATTAATGAAACCGAACAAGGAAATATGTGCCCTGCCCTTATCTTTACAGACCTCCAAACAACATCCCATATTTACTTGTAGATTGAAGCATTGTTCTCATCTAATAGTGATCTCAAGAGATTCATTTGAGAATATTTGAATGTTTCCGTATTCAATAGTTGAAGCCTTTGAGATTTCATTCAGGTGCTTAAACTATTTCCATGATAAAATTTCAAAGAAGAACTGAGAAAATTACCCAGCATGTCAAAAAGCGTTGGCGAGATCATTTTCATTTGCTTACAGTGACAGCTGCAAACGGTAATTAACCACAAGAAGAAGTTTATTAATGTTCAGCATGTGAAAGGTGGCCTCAATCCCTAAATAGTTGATTTCTGTTTAATTTTCTGGAGCAGAAATTAGCAATGGCACACCCGCGCTTTCCGCCTCTGGTATCATCTCTTGGAGTCTAGAGACAGTAAACTTATAATGAATAAAGTTTTAAATGAATAATGAATTCAATGAGACATTTACGAGAACTAACATAAGTAGTAATGTGGTTGAATTTTGCAACTGACTCCAGAGTAAATCTTTGAGGGACTGTGGGTGAGGGAAGATTCTGAGTACTTAAGTGCAATAGTACCATTTACACAAATTAAAGATGAATGGTTTTCTTATAGCTGAGTTCTCAGTTGAAATTCAATGTGGACAATAATGCAAAATGGGATCCTAACGTGTGGAGTCCAGCGTTGGACTTTGCATCATCACCTGTTATTCTGTAAATCTTAGAACTACAGCAAGTCTGTTTATCCAGTTCGTATTTTGGTTCGACTGGGTGAACACTTTGGAATTATTACTTACAGCCTGGAAATGTTATCCCATAATATCCATTATAACTTCTGGCTGGATTAAAAAATAAGTAATTTTTTATCAATATTAATGAGACTATTGCACCTTACTAAAGATTTCCAGTTAGCGGCAGGTTCGGCCATAGATGTGTGATGAGATCCTTGTACAGGAAGCATGGATTGCATCAGCCACGACTCATTTTACATCAGGAACCATTTCATTCAGCAAATGGATATGGAATTCATCCCATCACTATGGGCTTGTTTCAAATCCAAACCTGACTAATTGACACCACATCCACCACTATAGGCAATCCAAAAAATGAATGTTAAAATTAATATACTTGCATAAAATAAAATAAGAAGAAGAGACCTTTGTCAAGTAATGACCAAGAATAATGCTCTTGCCTCCTGTATTTAATCTAGTTCTTTGTTAATTCTGTTTTCTCTGATATTAGTAGTTCAAACAAAAGTATCCCAAAAATATAAATGGAAAGAGACCAAGTCGGTTAAAAGATCACAGTTGTTTAAATGGCTTTATAAAAAAACAATATTAAAATATTCATCGTGAATCTCTAAAAATTGTTACTCCTGGAATCGATTCACCTTCTTGCAACAACATTTGATACTAAGCAAGCATGTACTGATTGTTCCATGCCATGATGCCTGGGATTATTTTGAACACTGCATTACTTTTCATTGTGCAGCATTTCAATGAAATGTATTCCTTTGTAAGCCAAGGTTGTGAATGCATTGATTTCAACTTAAACTGTTATATGTTGAGCTTACTAGAATCCCTAGACTTCATTGCTTATTTGTAAATCGGTCTGTGTACATGAATGCAAATTATTCTTCCGCTATCCTATAACTTATACTTACTGTGTATCAATAGGTCCCTGGATCTTACAGGTCCGTTACTTCTTGGGGGTGTCCCAAACCTACCAGAGAATTTCCCAGTCATTAACAGGGAGTTTGTGGGCTGTATGAAAGAACTTCACATTGACAATAAGCGTATTGATATGGCAGCCTACATTGCTAATAATGGCACTTTTCCAGGTAATGGGAAGGGTTGTGTGCTTCTGAGTCTGTTATGTATGCATTGGCACATTCTCTTTGAATCTCTTGCTCTAATGCTGTCTCCATGTTTTCACTCTCTTGTTTACAATTGCATTTTGAGTCACTAGATAATCATATGCCTGGTTAATTAATGTTCATTAGTACTTAAATTTTCAAAAACCTTTCCATATTTTGCCATTTTATTAGAGATGTAATAATGTGGATCTGTTGCTGGAACTGATTTTAATTGCCATGCAGCAACTAACCAGAGGTGTCATTGCTTGTAAATCAGTCCTCTGTATGCTGCTACTTAATTTATCTCAAATGTGCAATGTAATAGCAGATTCCTGAAATAAATGATCAATCAGGTAAAATTGCTCTTTTAAGGCTTTATATTAGAGCTGGGTACTAGTGCAATATTTTTTTAAATAGAGATTTCAGCTATACTCCCATCCCAAGAATGAATTTTATCAATCTGCAGTCTCTGTCACACAAACATACAAATTAGAAGCTGGCGTAGGCCCCCAATCCTTGAGCCTGCTCCACTATGTAATATCATAATTGTTACATAGAAAATAGGTGCAGGCATAGGCCATTCGGCCCTTTGAGCCAGCACCGCCATTCAATATGATCATGGCTGATCGTGCAAAATCAGTACCCCGTTTTGGCTTCTTCCCCATATCCCTTTATTCCCTAAGCCCAAAGAGCTCAATCTAACTTTCTCTTGAAAACATCCAGTGAATTGGCCTCCACTGCCTTCTGTGGCAGAGAATTCCACAGATTCACAACTCTCTAGGTGAAAAAGCTTTTCCTCATCTAATCCTACACGGCCTACCACTTATTGTTATATTGTGACCCCTGGTTCTGGACTCCCCCAACATCGGGAACATTTTTCCTGCATCTACCCAGTCCAATCCTCTTAGAATTATATATATTTCGATAAGATATCCTCTCATCCTTCTAAATTCCAGCAAATACAAGCTCAGTCGACACATTCTTTCATCATTCATCGGTCTGGCCATCCTAGGAATTAACCTGGTAAACCTGAGCTGCACTCCCTCTATAGTAATAATGTCCTTACTCAAATTAGGAGAGTAAAATGGCACACAATACTCCAGGTGTGGTCTCATCAGAGCCCTGTACAACTGCAGGAGGACCTCCAATCCTCTCGCAATGAAGACCAACCATGAAGAAATTGGCTTTCTTCACTGCCTGCTGTACCTGCATGCTTACTTTCAGTGACTGATGTACAAGCACATTCCGGTCTCATTGCACCTCCCGTTCTCCTAATCTGACACCATTCAGATAATAACTGCCTTCCTGTTCTTGCAAAAAAAGTTGATAACCTCACTTTTATCCACATTATACTGCATCTGCCATGCTTCTGCCCACTCACCCAACCTATCCAAGTCACCCTGCAGCCTCATAGCATCCACATCGTAGCTCACAGTGCCACCCAGCTTTGTGTCATCCGCAAACTTGGAGATGTTACATTTAATTCCCTTGTCTAAATCGTTAACATATATTGTAAACAACTGGGGTCCCAGCATCGAGCCTTGCGGCACCCTACTAGTCACTGCCTGCCATTAGGAAAAGGACCCGTTAATTCCTACTCTTTGCTTCCTGTCTGCCAACCAGTTCTCTATCCATGTCAATACCCTGCCCCCAATACCATGTGCTCTAATTTCTTGTGTGGGCCCATGTCAAAGGCTTTTTGAAAGTCCAGATACACAACATCCACTGGCTTTCCCTTATCCATTCTACTTGTTACATCCTCAAAAAATTCCAATAGATTAGTCAAGCATGATTTCTGTTTCATAAATCCATGCTGACTTTGACTGATCCCGTCACTGCTTTCCAAATGTACTGCTATAACATCTTTAATAATCAACTCCAGCAACTTCCCCACTACCGATATAGGGCTAACTGGTCTATAATTCCCCTTTTTCTCTCTTCCTCCTTTCTTAAAAAGTAGAGTTACATTGTCTAACCTCAAATCCACAGGAACTGTTCCAGAGTCGAGAGAATATTGGAAAATGATCACCAATGCATCCACGATTTCTAGAGCCACCTCCTTGAGTATGCTGGGATGCATACCATCTGGCCCTGGGAATTTATCTGCCTTCAGTCCCAAAAGTTTACCTAACACCATTTTCTGACTAATGTGGATTCCCTTCAATTCCTCCCTCCCACTAGATCCTCCGCTCCCTTGTATTTCAGGGAGATTGTTTGTGTCTTTCTTTGTGAATACAAAACCAAAGTACTCGTTTAACTGTTCTGCCATTCCCTTGTTTCCCATTATAAATTCACCTGTCTCTGACTGTAAGGGACCTTCACTAATCCTTTTCACAATTTCACATTTTCCTTATTATGGCAAATGTTGACAAATCTTTGTCTTTTCGCTTATCCTCTCATCCCTTTGTAGCATATGTCATCTTCACATTTTCTTACCTATCTGTGTGTTATTGGCAACTTTGTCAAGTAATTATTTTCCTATATGCCTCTGATGATGAATATAATACATTCAAACCATTATTAGTTTATTTTAAAGAAAGCAGTTTATTTGTGCCTTTCACAATCCTAAAATGTTACAAGCAATGCAGTATGTGATCTAGATGTGATCTAGGAATGCTGTAGCCCATTGTACAAAGCAAGGTTCAACTTGGTAACTAAGATTCTTTAGTGAGGGGAAAAAATTGATCAGGGCACTGAAACTAATTCCTCAGTCTCTATTAAAATATTATCTTGAAAACTTTAACATCCATCTTAGAAAGTGAACCTACCTTCAGGCACCAAATATTTCCTCGGACAGTAAAAGAAAAGGCACAAAGTACTGGAGTAAAGGGGCTGTCCCACTTGGGCGACCTAATCCGCGAGTTCTGGCAAATTTGCCCTTGACTCGTACTCGCAGCATGGTCAACACGATGACGTAGGAGGTCTTTGTAACTCTCCTTCATGCTCGAGAGTAGTCCCCGTGTACTCGAGGCCTCAGCTAGGTCGCGGCGTATTTTTTAACATGTTGAAAAATTCCCGCAAGCAAAAAAAAGTCGCCATTGAAAAAATCGATACTTTTTTTACTCGTAGGTTTAGTCGTAATAGGTCGGCGTATTAGTCGTAGGTAATCGAGGGCAGTCGAAGGTAGTTGAAGGTAGTCGTAGATAGTCTTCATCATAGTCGAAGGGAGGTCGAAGGAGATCGAAGGAGGTCGTCTTCACTCTCCACTATTCAGTCCAATTTCCCCGAAGTTAGTCGTAGCTAGTCGAAGCTAGTCTTCAACATAGTCGAAGGAGGTAGAAGGAGGTCTTCTACATAGTCGAAGGAGGTGTTCAACATGACATTTTTTCAAACTCTCCTAAACTCTTCTAAACTCACCAATTAGGTCGCCCAAGTGGAACAGCCCCTTAACAGCGGATCAGGCAGGAGCTCTGGAGAACATGGATAGGTGCGTTTTTTGTTGGGACCTTTCTTCAGACTGAAGAAGGGTCCCGACCCAAAGCGTCATCTATTCGTGGTCTCTAGAAATGCTGCCTAACCCACTAAGTTACTCCACAACTTTGTGTCGTTTTCAGAAAATTGGCATTCTTGTGTATGTGGTTTACCTCTGACAGTGCAGCACTCCCTCACCATTAGACTGAAATGTCAGTGTAACTTTTTTGCTCTGTTCTTAGTGGCATCTGAGCCTAAATCAAACTGGACAATGGCTGAAAAGGAAGTCTTCTATATAACCTGTTAAAATTGGATCAAAGAGAAAAATTAATACCAACTAATAATGTAAATAATCCAAGAGGCACTGCAGATGCTGGAAATCTGATATATAATCGGGAATGCTTTAAATACTCAGCAGGTCAGGCAGCATCTGTAAATGGAGAAATAAGGTGAACTTAACTTTGACTTAACTTAAATGCACTAGCCCCACAAATTCTTTAGGAATAAGAACAAATTAGAAGCTGGATATTATGCAGCATGTGACTCGCCATGATTCCTGATTTCCCAAATCCCTAATGCAATGTGCCATGCAATTCCATTTCTCCGAATAACAGCCAAAACCTCTATTTGGTAAGTTTTTACACAGTTCCCAGTTATTTCTGTAATTTAGTCTCACATTTTAAACTCTTGTTTTCCGTTGTGTCCTTCAGGTTGCAATATGAAACAGCCATTCTGTGATTCAAATCCATGTAAGAACGGAGGCACATGTGTTGTTATCTGGGAGACTTTTCTTTGCGAATGCCCTCTGGGATTTGGAAGCAAAGACTGTGGGCAAGGTAAGCCATGGTTGAGAGATTACAGCATTGTATGGGCAATGAGGAAACAACTAACTAATTAACATTTGAGTTTCCTTGTGTAATTTTAATTTCAGTTACTGTATCAAATGGAACAGTAGGTTCTATTATATCAAACTAATGATATGTTTTAAACTGTCATTTGTATGGACCCCTGCTGTTCGTTGGCGCATTAATGCATTGTGAAATAAGGCTGTATGATGTAATATTTCAAAACCATAACTCTTTAAACTGTGGCTGTTCCATAATTCTTGGGTGCAGTAAGATTAATGTTGACAGGCTAGATAAAATTGTTCCTTGTAGTAGCCATTTAGCTGTAAAAAAACAGTCACTACACTCCTTTTGTTTTACTTGAGGCAGGTCCTCAGTACCAGCAAAAAAAGTTTGCATAATATTTATTACAAGCTTGCTTTTGTGATTAGTATTTCTTTTTGTTCTTTATTCCAACAGGTAAAATTGTTTATTTCCTTTCCCTTGTGAGATTTATATTTCCAGATTTGTATTTAATGTTCTCAAACATAAATGTATGTTTGTTTATTTTCAATGCATTATCGAGTCCTTTTCTCAAATCGTAAATGCCAGAAGCTCATGATATCCAGGTCACTAACATGTATCCCATCACCAAAATGGATGACTGTAGTCTGTAATGCCAGTTGTATCACCTTTGTTTTCTTTTCTGTCTGTTTCTTTATAGTGATGCACCACCCTTACCATTTCCTTGGAAATAGCTTGCTATCCTGGGATTTTAAGAATGAGGTGAAGATTTCTATTCCATGGTTCCTTGGACTAATGTTTCGAACACGTCACACTGAAGCTATGCTGGTGCAGGCTCATGCTGGACAGTACACCACCATTGTCTGCCAGGTATAGTATTGTAATGTGCTTCTGCCATTCAGTCTTGCAATCATTAACAGCCAGAGATTTCTTGCAATGCTAATGAATAGTTATGCTAGTATGAAATGCTAGTTTAGAAAAGTCCTTGTTGACTAAATATTCCTATCAACAACATAAATGCTCATTCACATGTCCACGACACCAAATACAATATAATAGTCCTTTGTCATAATGCACTCTCATCCACATGTATACATACATAAATAACCATAAAAGTGATTACGGCTCCTGTAAATAACAGTTATAGATGCATATTTTTACATTACCTTCAGTTGGTGCAGCAATGTTGAAAGTTTGCATTGAAAACTAAAAGGCATTGAAGTGTTCCATGTTATTTGTCTTCTCAGGAATGGGATATGGAAATATAGAAGTAAATTACATAAATGGCTTAGTAAATAGCCATGCACTTTCTGTCTTTAATTGTGCACTGCCTCAAAATAGGGTGACATTATCAAAAATGTAAGATGTCCAATTGTCATTCTTTCAGAGGAGATTAGGGATGCCCTTGATATGTTTGCAAGTAAGGTGGTTCTGTGATATGTGCCAGCCAGGGTAAAGGCTGATTCAATGGCAACCTTCAATGGTAACCATCAAATATTTAATTCCAGGGAACAAAATTGCAAGGTACAGGAAAATATAGGTGACAAATTGGATAGCCTCTTCAAAGTGATGGTACAGGCACAATGGGCGAAATCTTGTCTGTGTTGTCGTTCTAGATTTTTATTTTCCTATCATGAATCTAGTTGAGGCTGATTATGTTGTTTGCTGGAATCAGCTGTAGAACACGTGAATCATTCAGGAAAATAGTTGGATGCTATAATAGGATATGAATCATGAAAGGGTAAATGAATTCAGCTGGGTTTAATCAAAGGTTCCATTTTTTTGCAGTTTGTCTAACGGGCAAAAACTTGTGAAGTTACCTGTACTATTTCAATTAAAACATACACTCTTTATCATTTGCTTTTCAAATGTGGTCTGATTAATAATTTGCTTGTATGAAGTGAATGTGTTCTTCCTTCATATTTCCTCCATATTTCCCAGAAGGAATGGAAAACACTAGTTCAGCATATATTAACCAAGTGCAAGATAATGAGGCTGTAACACATTTATAACAAAACCTTTTATTTCAAGAGGCAACATTGTTTATGGTGATAGGAATGTTAATAGGTTGTTGCCACCACATAACATTCTTGTAAATTACACCTGCGATCACTGGAACAACTTGAACAGTTTAATGCCCTTCATCAGCAGCACATCATTGAACGTAACCCTTTCTTCTGATTGTCACAATGAGGCCCTTCTTACACCCCATGTCCCCAGTTCCAAGGATGATGTGATCAGCAAATAAAGGTCTTTGACCTTTGTTAGAAAGCACAAGCCGTGTGTATTCACTACTAATGGAAGGCAGGACAGTTCTACAACTACGTTTGGAGAACATAGAACAGTACAGCTTAGGAAGGAATGGGCCCTTTGGCTCACAGTGTTTGCACTGAATATGATGCCAAGTTAAACTGATCCCATCTGCCTGCATATGATCCATATCCCTCTCTTCCCTGCACTTCCATGTGCCTATCTAAAGCCTCTTAAACACCACTATTGTGTCTGCCTCTACTACCACCCCTAGCAATGTATTCCAGGCCCCCACTACTCTGTGTAAAAAAATATACATCACACATCTCCATTAAACGTTCCTCCTCTCACCTTATAGCTCTACTCTCTAGTGTTGGACATTCCCACCTCGGGAAAGAAGTTCTGACTGTCTGCCCTATCTATGCCGCTCATAATTTTATATACTTAGATCAAGTCTCCCCTGAACCTCCGATGTTCCAGAGAGAATATATTTGCTAGAACATATTGTCCCAATCCCTGCTCCATATGTCAACAGAAAACAAACTGTCAATATCACTGTAGTACATTTTTGTATGTTATAATGTGTTCATAACGAAACAGTTGGTTGTGAAATTGCTTCATGCTTTATTACATTGGGCTCCAGGGTAGGGAAGAGCACAAACATGTCAATGGCATACTGGGAGCAAACAGAGGACCCTTTAGTCACACCCAAAATAATTGCTTGAACTGAAACACCAGAGGTTGAGGAGAGACCTGATAGACGTATATAAAATTATTAGAGGTATAGAAAGGGTATACAGTCAGAACTTTATTCCCAAAATTACATACTAGAGGGCATAACTTTAAGGTGAGAGGTAAAGTTTAAGAAGTTGTGCAGGACAACTTGTGCAGTTGTTTATTAGACAGTGCCTGGAACACTCTGTCGACGATGGTAGTTGAAACTGATATGATAATGGCATTTAAGAGACTTTTGAATCAAAATTTAGATAATATGCAGGTAGATAGGAGTTGGTCTTGGCATCATGTTCAGCACAGACATTGTGGGCCAAAGGGCCTGTTCTTGTGCTGTACTGCTTTATGTTCTAACCTCTATTTGCACATGGTTAGGAATTCCTGCAAGAAAAGTTCAACCTGAGGCAACAATGGTATTATCATGGTATATGGACACATTTATCTGTTTTGTAGTAAATGCCTACTATTTTCTGTGTGCTTAAGCAAAGCAAGAATTTCATTGTCCTATACAGGGACACATGACAATAAACTCACTTGAACACTTGAACTTGAACAATGAATATAAGTAACTTAAGTGCATAAGACGCCAAAAGAGCCCCCTGTATTTAAGTACCCTTCCAATTACTGCTGCTCTAAGTTTTTGCCTCTGCAACTCTAGGTTATCTACCTGTGACCCGCATTCTTGCTGCTGATACCTGAAACTAGCATCAGCCTGATTTTTATTTCTGTATGTCACTGACTCCTTTGCTTTGATGATTGAATTTCGACACCAGGGGTATATAATTTTAACTTACTTAAATTTGTTCAACTCACTGGGAGAAAAGTCAGTAAAATTGAGAATTTAACATGGTCATGGAGAAATTGTTCCAGGCAAATTCTTTTGAGGTACTGTGTTCTTGTTAATGTACTATGCTTGGTCACATCCATCTAAGAGCAGTGATTCAATTATCAAAAGTTACCGTTCTGTAGACGGTGATCTCAGGAAAGAGAACAGTTTAATTTTTGATATAACCAGATCATTGATGGTCTTTTGTGTTAGCCAGGTGACATCTGTTTATCATCTGCTAATGCTTCTATCATTTGTCAATGCTTGAGGTTCCTGACAAAATTGAATATCACGCACAGCACAGAACGTGAGCGGACGTTAATTTGACAAAAGAGAAGGCTCTTGAAATGTTGATAACTGTTGTTTGCATATGATAGGGCAGCAAAGTGGTGTAGCTGGTAGAACTACAGCATCATAGTGGCAGAGACCCTGGTTTGCTCCTGACCTCGGCTGTTGTCTGTGTGGAATGTTCACGCTGTGACCTTGTGGGTTTCTTGTAGGTGCTCCAGTTTCCTCCCACATTCCATAGACATGCGGGTTTGTAGTCTGTACTCTGTAAATTGCCTCTAGTGTGTAGGGAGTGGATGCGAAAGTGGATATTATAGAACTAGTGGGATTGGGTGATTGCTGGTTGGCCTGGACACATTGGGCTGAAGGGCGTATTTTCTTGCTGTATCTTTCAATCAATCAATCAGTGAATTAATTTCATTTCAGGACTGAATTTGAGAATTTACTGGTTGCAATTGAGTGTTTATGAGTGTCCCAGACCAATTTGTGTTGTGTGAACACCTCTTCATTTTTATTCATTTTATTAATGGATGCACATATCTGAATGGCTTTTTATGATATGAATAACCATATCTCCATCCTCTTCAGTGAATGTTTTTGATTATAATTCATTTAAAAATTCCAATGCTTTTTTTTACTTTCAATTGATTATCATTTAACGTACTTGTGTAGTAACACTACTTTCCCCAAACTCCAGTGATATAAAACTATTAATTTACTATAAATGAATTTTTGTTTGCGATGTAATAGATAGGACAACATGTAATTGATAGCTACAATAATAATTATGCACCTTACTTAGACAAAGAAGCATAATGTGCATGTAACTGATATTCCAACTACCCTAAACAAACCACATGATCTTACCTCACCAGAGGTATTCCTGTTCTATCCATCGCACACCAACATTCTCTGCTTGTGAGTTTTTTCTCTAATTTCCATTTCTTATGAAAGCCCATGGACCTACAATATTAGCTGTTTCCCTTTCTTCATATTCTGCTGGACCTACTTATTATTTCCAGCATGCTCTGCTAATTTAAGTAGCAATTAACCCGCTTTGGAAGCAGAAGTGTTACCACTTTGATTATTGCATTGCCATTATTCTGGCAAAGGTTCTTCCTCATTCGCAAGAAGCTGCTACGTGATAGCCTTTGTCTGAATAGTGATATTATAACACATCAGCTTCTCATCATGCCACACTCCACCATGAAAATGTTTTTTGCATTCAAATTATTAACAGTAAACAATAATGGGGTGATGTTCAACATATTATGTTACATGGTTGACACAAAATGCTGGAGTAACTCAGCGGGACAGGCAGCATCTCTGGGGAGAAGGAATGGGTGACATTTCGGGTCAAGACCCTTCATCAGACATGTTACATGGTCTTTGATCTGGGAAAAGCCTTTCATTTGTGTCCACTACAAACCATATGCTATCAGTTCAGTTCAGTTTATTGTCATGTGTACCGAGGTACAGTGAAAAGCTTTTGTTTTGCGTACTATCCAGTCAGAGGAAGGGCAATATATGATTACAATTGAGTCATTTACATGATAATAAGGGAATAACGTTTAGTGCCAGGTAAAGCCAGTAAAGTCCGATCAAAAATAGTCCAAGGGTCACCAATGAGGTTGACCCTCATTGAGGACTGCTCTCTAGTTGTGGTAGGATGATTCAATTGGCTGAAAACTCCTGGGAAGAAACTGTCCCTGAATCGGGAGGTATGTGTTTTCACACTTCTACACCTTTTGCCTGATGGGATAGGGGAGAAGAGGGAGTGGCCAGGGTGCAACCCATCCTTGATTATACTACTGGCCTTGCCAAGGCACACTTCATGTTACAGTCAATGATCTGTGTTAGTTGCAGAACAATACTCCTACCTATTACTGGCATGCTGTAGAGATATTTGAAACACTCTCAGAGAACAGAACTAGGGCATGTGAGCCCCAACTTAATTTATCAAGTTGAGTTTATTGTCATCTGCATAAGTATGGTGAGATATAATGCAATGAAAATTAGCTTGCAGCAGCATCACAGGCACTTAAACTTGAACAGCGTACAAGAACATAAATTATATGTAAGCTACACATACATTCTACACGGAGACCATGAAAAAAAAGGCATGAATGCATAAATACATAATTGGAAAACAAGTTCATGGTTGTACAGAATATTGTCCCTCATGTTATGTTGCCGAGGTAGGATTAGGGTTATGCAGGTTGTTTCAAGAACGTGATAGTTGTTCGAAAGTAGTTGCTCCTGAACTGGTGATGTGTGATTCAGACATCTGTACCTCCTGCCCAATGTTAGCAGACAGTAGAGATCATGGCCCGGATGGTGGAAATCCTTGATAGTTGTGGTTTTCTCGAGGCAGAGTCTCATGTAGATGCTTTCCTGGTGGACTGGGCTGAGTTCACCATTGCCTGCAGCCTCTTGCATTCCTGAGTACTGGAATAGCTGTACCAGGCTATTATGCAATCAGTCAAATACTAACGACAGTGGATGTGTAAGGTGTGAGTTCCAGTGTATGTACTGTCTACTCATGGCTATATTTATGCTCTCTTCTAATGCTCTGAAATCCTCTTTACAGCTAATATGTATTCCCATTTGTAAATCCACATCTCTCTAAAAGTAGAACATGAAACATTATTCATAACATGAATAGGATGACGTTTCGATCTTCTCATTTCTTCTCATTTCTTATTTTTTTAATTTTTTTTGGATCTGGTCATCATTGTCAAGTCCATTATTTATTGCCTGTCCTTAATTGTCTTTGGGACGTTGATGGTGAGCTGCAGCTTTTTTTCTGTACTTTGTAGAATGTACTCAAACCAAGCACTGATGGAATGAAAATTCCACGATCTAGACTCGGAAACTGTGATACACTTGCAAGTCAGCACGTGTGCAACATTGAGGAAAGACAGCTGTGTTCTCAAACGCCTGAAGCCCTGATACTTCTTAGTGGTCAGCCTTACAAGTATAGAGATGCTTTGCTACACTCTACTTTAGAGATACAGTACGGAAACAAGCCCTTCGGCCCACTGAGCCCGCACCGACCAGCGATCACCCCGTACACTGGCACTATTCTACGCCACTAGGGACAATTTACAATTTTACCAAGGCCCATAAACCTGTATGTCTTTGGAGTGTGGGAGGAAACTGGAGCACCTTGGGAAAACCCACACAGTTACAAGGGGAACGTACTAACTCCTAAAAGACAGTACCCATAGTCAGGATTGAACCCAGGTCTTTGGCGCTCTAAGGTAGCAACTCTACCACTGCGCCAGTGCTGTTAGTATACTCAAACAAATATCTCCACTGCATTTTGTACAATGGTGGACACTGCAAACAATGTGTTTTAGTGGCAGAGGGAATAATGGTAGATGGGGTTCTGTATTCAGGTTGCTGTATTCTGAATGTCACAAGCAGATTGGATCTTGAGGAGAACGCACTACAAAATCCTACTTGCTGATTTTCTACTGCTTGTAATGACCCTGTTTCATATTTTATGCTACGTATCAACCTTGTTCAAATTTTCTTTATTTTTCAGCCCATTTGACATGATTGTATTTGTTCTGCCATCCATTTTAACTTCATTCAGCTGTACGTAATCCTATTCTTGCTCTTTATAATATTGGTTTTTTTTCACAAAGGCATTAGAATATGTTGAAGTTTACTGCTTTGATTTTTGGAATGTGTCTGCCTTGATATTCTTACTGATTAACTGCAAAAACAGTCATTGTGAAGTTTTCTGCGTTTTTCTCCATGTGGCATTTAAGTAAGCTTTATGCTGCCAAAGTGCCAGGCAATGGCATCTCCAGAAAGAGAAGGTCCAACCAACTGTTGTTGGCATTCATTGGCATTACGATCACCAAATTCCTCTGATGGTCAACACTGGCTAGAAACTAAACTGGACCAGTTGTGTATGAAGACCAGAGGCTTGGTATCCAATGCCAAATAATTCATCTGTTGACAGTCTAAAGCTGAACCTCATTATGAGGTACATGAAGGTGATGGAATATTCGCCCCTTAGATGAGTGCAACTCCCACAAAACTCAAGAATTCAACACCATCTAGTGCAAAACCCCACGTTAGATTAGCATCCTGTCTATCACACTAAATATTCACTCAACCCATCAGCAATATGTACATTTGTTTTCTGGTACAGTGCACATTATTTTGTAAATATCTCCAAAATCTGTGCATTTTATCACCAAGTAAGATAGGGTTGGAGATGCAGGGAAACACCATCACTGACAGGTTCCCCTCCAAGGTCAATTTTGTTGCCACACCTTCATCACCGTTTTGCGTAAATCTGGTATCTAATGATCCGTGAAGGCCATGGGAATATGTTCGGCAAAAGCCTTTGACAAGGTTGGTCTGGAAGGTTAGATCACATGGAATCCAAGGACAGCAATTAAAAGGAATCAAAGGGTAGTTGTGGAGGTTTGTTTTCCTGATTGGAGCCCTGTGACTAGTGGAGTGCAAAGCGGGCCGGTGCTGGGTTCACTCATGCAGTAATTTGGATGACAATGTAGTTAACATTGTAAGTAAATTTGCAGGTTACACCAAAGGTGTAGTACACAGTGAGGAATGATATCAAAGTTTACAATAAGGTCTAGATCAGTTGGGAACGGGGGCTTAAGGAATGGCAAATAGAATCTAACTCTGACTTTGCACTTTAGGGAGGACTCACACAATCAGTGGTAGAGCCCTGGAGAGTGTTGCAGAATATAGATCTGGGAGTACAGGTGCATGGTTCTTATGCATCTGTAGTGAGGTGGATAGTGTGATGAAGAAGGCGTTTGGCACACTTGTTTTCATTGGGAAGGGTATCGAGTACAAAAGTCAGAATGTATGCAGCTGTACAAGTTGTTGGTGAGAGTACACTGAGGACTGTGCAATCGTAGTTGGCCAGCTTTGTAATTAAGTCATCATGCCATTAAGTTATAACGGGTGCAGAGGAAATTCACCAGAATGTTACCTGGGCTTGTGGCCAGTTAAAGTTATAGGGAAAGGTTGTATAGGCCTGGACATTTTCCTTTGGAATATAAGAGGCCAAGGGGTGACTTTATTGAAATCTACAAGTACGAGGTGCATGGATAAAACAAACGCTCGCTGTTTTTTTTCAGAGTAGAGGATTCCAAAACTAGAGGACATCGGCTTAAGGTGAGAGGGGAGAGATTTAAGAAGGCAACCATTTCACTGAGAAGGTAGCCTGCATCTGGAATGAACTGCGAGAGAAGCAGATAGAATTATGACTTGTAAAAGACATTTGGACAAATAGGTGGACAGGAAGAGTTTAGAGAACTGTGGGCCAAATGCAGGCAGATAGAAGTAGCCCGTTATGTCAACTTGGTCTGATTGGGCATGTTGGGCTGAAGGGCCTGCTTCCATGCTGTACAACTCTATGACTACAGTTCTATGGCGATGGACTGTAGTGATTCACTACCACTTTCTCAAATGAACAATAAATTTTAGTCTTGCCAGTGATGCCCGTGTCTCACAAATGAATAAATAAGTAGTAACATTCTTGCCTACTTGGTGATAGGGGTGGAGTCATTACGCAATTAAAGTTTAATTTAAACATGCCAGAACTTGTTGATTCAACTTTCAGACCTGGTTATGGGCTTCACCAAGGCACCACTCATTTGTACAATGGCTTTGTACAGAATGACAATGAGATGTGGGTGGCTCATGGCATCCAACATCCAGCTTTTGACCTATGTCCTTGAGAGGGCGGTGATAGTAGATTTGTGTAAACTGCAATAATGATGACTAACCTGGGAAAATGCACATGACACATCATTTTTGAATGGATCATTTCATATCATTGCAAGAAATGAATCAACTTCGCCGATATTGTCGCAGTACTGGACATGTCTGACCAGCTGGATTGATGCAATTAGTTTTACATTAAATCCTCGGAAGCACGCAGGATATTCTGCAGCTTATTATTTTCAAAATGTAATTGTTGCTAAGGCAAAGTTGTTCTGTGCTTGAGCAGCATTGTAGTCAACTGCGTTGTCGCTCTGTGAACTTGATAATAGTTTACTTTCAAATTGTTCTCTTGTAAATACCGCAAACTACCTGTAACCTGGAATCTAAGGGCTGCCGTGAGTATGATGACCCAGGGGAGGTTGCTCAGGCTGAGTCCAAACCAGTAACTACTCTGGGAGGTCATCAATTTAAATGTACGGTTTATCTATTAGTCAGTTTTGACCTGGTGAAGGTCAATTTTATTGATAATCTTCACTTCTGCTCAGCCTTCCGTACTCAGAGTTCCTCCGTGAATAACAGTAATAGTGCTTCATAGCATATTTACTCAACTATGATATATAATTGCAAAGCTTGTTGAGAAAAATGGTCCCTGGAAGAATTAATTGCACCCAATGGGAAACATCACCAATTTACGTTAAGTGCCATTCATTAGCTTTTAATTGACATTGTTAATCAGTGGCTATTATTTTTGGTATTCAGTATAACATGAAAATTCTGGAGTTACACAAATTACACAATCAGAGACATGACTGAGGATGGTCTGAATAAAACTTTGGACAGCTCAACCATGGCAGGTATGGTATTTTTTATAGGACTGTGGTGTATTAAAACAAAGAAAAGCACTATAAACATTTTTAACCCCAGGCTAATTCACTTCTTATCTACTGAATTACCTTGTGAAGTCTAATCAGTTGTAATAGAAACCATGGCAACCATTTGCACAGATCTGCAGAAACTGCAATGAAATAGTAATTCTGCTAAATGTCCTTATTTCTTTATCAACATGATTGAGTAAGATTTGTTAGAAAGGATTTCAGCATTTCTACTGGAGGAATGCACAAAATCTTCTACATCTGCCTCAACAGGTAGATGGTATTTAATCTGACAGATGGCACTTCTGACAATGCACTGCCTTCTCAGAATTGCACTGAAGTTTTAGCATCAATTTATGTGCAATAACATTTCACCAATTTTCCACTCCAAGTGATAGCTTCTTAATGAAGACCTCCGGGATAATGAAGAAAATCCGAATGTCACGTTATTTTTCCCTTTTTGAATTACAATTCAATGGGTATGCATAATGATGCTTCAAACTAATCAGAGTGCATTGTGATGTAATTATATTTTCCTGGGCAATTGTCCCAAACCCAAACCAATGCCTTCTTCGCCAGAAAATCACCAACTTTCTGCTCCCACCTTTTGATTTTCTCCTTCAGTATTTCATTTCACCTTTTTTACTCCTGTGAACAAAGGAGCATTTTATTAAATGTAAGTGTTAGTAGTTATATGTTTTCATGTGTCAGTTTCATTCATGAAATTGTTGTAGGTGTCAATGTGCTTTGCATCTACATTTGTGGTAGAAAGTTCCATTAGTGGCTTCAATGCCTCTATGCACAGCAGTGTGCCTGCAGTGCCCATTTTCTAATTACATGTTTGAGTCATCCACAGATGCAGCAGTAATATAGTCTCCAATAATGGCCTCAGTGATGTAGATTTTTAATTCTGTATTTCCACATAAGTTTAAGGGTTTTTAACTTCAAATAATGCACATGATCATTTTTTTTAAGGCATTTACCAGATTATTATGCTGATTTCACTTCATTGAAATGTTCTAATCTTTTCTCTTTTAAATCTGAGAAGTACCTTGAGTTATTTTTCTAATTATCTTACTTAATATTTTATCATTAATCTATGTTTCTGCTTGTTTTTGCACCTTGAAACTGTTCATTTGTGTAAACAATACATTACGTTTTGTATTCTAACTTCCACTACTTACACATGTTCATAGGGGTACCGCTTTGAGTTTAGTGCTCCCATTGCCGAGCTTTGCATTTCAGAAAAATAGTTATACAGTGTAGAAGCAGATCCTTTGACCCAACTTTTCCATGCCGACCAAGGTGTCTTCTTGCACTGGTTTCAATTCCCAGCATTTGGCTCATTAACCTGTCCAAATGTCTTTTAAAGTTTGTATCAGTATCTGCCTTTTCTGCTGAATCTGTGAATATGTGAGTCTGCTCAGAACCCCCCGGCTCTGCTTGCTTTGACCCAGGCCCCAATTATTGCAGCTCTGGAGAGTGGTGGGGGATGGTGGGCAAAGAAAGCGCATAGAATTGCTCATTTCCCACCCTGCAGGAAACACCAGTGGCTCTACAGCAGCCAGCATTTCCATCTTTATTCATCCTGTCGGTCTTCCAAATGCTTCTTCATATGTACGAGGTATCCATAAATCTGGCATTCATAACCTAGAGTACCTGTAGTTTCAATTATCCCTATGCAGTATGACAATTAATCTTGGCCATTGGCAAAAGTTTGTATCCAATACCTTAATCCCATTTCCACCTACAACAATAGTTTATTTCATTTTTGAATTTAATGACTCGGAAGGAAGGTTTTTAGCTCTGAGAAGCATCCATATTATCCTGCCCTCGGTATATGGATCCTAAAGTTCAGGCAAAGCAACTTAAAGGAAATGTTATCTAATTAAAGTTAGGGATGACAAAATCAGTGAGTTCAGTAAACAATAATTTTATACTTTCTGAAGTTAGTATGATATACCGTCATGTAATTCTTGAATTTATTGTGAACAGGAATGGGGTATGATTTTGAGTAATCAACCATAATCATATTGAATGCACTACTCCTGCAACTATTTTCTATGTTTCTAAACCTCCACCAAAGAGTTAGTTTCAACTGTCCAGTGACCACTACCTGCACTGTAACATTCTAAATGTCTTCTGTCCACGGAACAGGCTGCATATGTGAGGAATATGTAGTATGTTCTCATCATCATGCAGACTTCATGTGTCTCTCTATTGTAGTTTGCAGCAACTATTTTTGTTTTGCTTTTTCTCTCTTTTTTCCTTATTCAGTCCCCATCCCCCAAGCACCAATCTGCTTCCCTTGCTTTTCATTTGTCTCACTGTTTGCCTATCTTTGTAGTCCATCTCTGTTTGACTGCCCTCATCTGTCTTTCTTCTACAGTAGCGAATTTCATCAAAAAGAGACAGAATAAATAATATTGGTATATCTTTCTAATGCTCTTTCATTTAATTTATTTTTTCTGATTTTTTGATTTTCTATATGTTGAGGTATGTGATGTGCAGCTGCAAGGTTGGATGCAATAACCCAACTCAGATTTAATCTTGACAGATGGCAAGTGAAGTTTGTGTATGACTATTTATTTTCTTCCTTGCTTTCATGCTTTGTTAACCGTTAAAACTTTACTGACAGAAACTTGGTTACATTCAAACAAAACGCTTCTTTAATGACATTGACTAACCTTTACATTTATCATATTATAAATGTATTGCTTTGCGCAGACAACAAAATCTTGCAGTAGCCTAGTAATTAAAAATTGTACAATTTTGCCAATTCTTACGATAGTGGGAAAAGAAAAAAAAAACTGAGTGCTGGAAATTTGAAAAAACGAGAGAAAAATACAAAAGCTACTCAGCAGGTCAAGCAGTATATGTGGAAAAACAAAAGACAATTTTCAAGTTGATGATCTTTCATGAGGACTAGAAGTAAGAAAACAAGGACAACTATTTTTAATTGCAGAGTAGAAGGTGAAATGAAGAGAACAAAGGGGATGCCTGTAATAGGTTGGAAACCAGGAGACACATATAGTGTTGTCATCAGAGAGAGGATAATGAATCCGTGCCAGTGAAGGTGATGTCTCTGAAGGAAATTGAATAAGAACAAATAAGAAGGACAAAGTACCAGAACTGGGAGATGTTGAACACACGATTGATAGAAATACAAAATAAATAGAGTTCTGAAAATGCCCTGGTTCATCCTCAGAAAACAGCAGGATTATTTACGTCATCTTGATAATTTTGGTCTTCACCCCATCATAGGCTTTCCCATCTAACCTTCCTGCAACTTAAAACACACTTCTCGCTTTTCTCTGTTCTAATGGAAGATCATTGACCTGAATCGGCTCAGTTTCTCTCTCCACAGATGCTGCCTGCCCTCTTGAAATTTTCCAGTATTTTCTCCATTTATTTCAGAATTCCTCTAGTACTAAATTAAATTTTAGTTGTACCTGTACTTTTGATTTGCAAGATCTTCAAGATATGAATGTTTTCACTTCGGTAAAACCTACATTTATCATAAATCTTTTGTATTCAAAGCATGAACATTGTTTAATTCATGTTGTCCAATCTCATTAAAACTTTGCTGTAAATAACAAGACATAAATCCTCAAACAACAAGTTTATTATTTTCCAATGAAACCTCATGCTGCCATGACCTTATCAAAAATATTTATAACACCTTTAAATACCTCATTTTGATCCAGATTAAATGATAAATAATTGACAGACAATTAGTTTTTGTACCTTCATGGTTTATTAACCAAAATGATGGATGAGAAAGCAGAGTTTGAGGTATTTGACCTGTTGGATAGGATTAGCTGTGGTATTGCCTTCAACCTAGTGAATGGAATGACAAGTGAGGCACTCAAAACTCACTTACAGTGCCCTCCATAAAGTTTGGGATAAAGACCCATCATTTATTTATTTGCCTCTGTGCTCCACAATTTGAGATTTATAATAGAAAAAATCACATGTGGTTAAAGTGCACATTGTTAGATTTTATTAGAGGGTATTTTTATACATTTTGGTTTCACCATGTAGAAATTACAGCTGTGTTTATACATAGTCCCCCAATTTCAGGGCATCATAATGTTTGGGACACCTGGCTTCACAGGTGTTTGCAATTGCTCAGGTGTGTTTAATTGTCTCCATGCAGGTATAAGAGAGCTTTCAGTACCTAGTCTTTCCATCACCTTTGGAAACTTTTATTGCTGTTTATCAACATGAAGACCAAAGTTGTGCCAATGAAAGTCAAAGAAGCCATTATGAGACTGAGAAACAAGAATAAAACTGTTAGAGACATCAGCCAAACCTTAGGCTTGCCAAAATCAACTGTTTAGAACATCATTAAGAAGAAAGAGAGCAATGGTGAGTTTACTAATCGCAAAGGGACTGGCAGGCCAAGGAAGACCCCCACAGCTGATGACAGAAGAATTCTCTCTATAATAAAGAAAAATCCCCAAACACCTGTCCGACAGATCAGAAACACTCTTCAGGAGTCAGGTGTGGATATGTCAATGACCACTGTCCGCAGAAGACTTCATGAACAGAAATACAGAGGCTACACTGCAAGATCCAAACCACTGGTTAGCCGCAAAAATAAATAGCCAGGTTACAGTTTGCCAAGAAGTACTTAAAAGAGCAAATACAGTTCTGGAAAAAGGTCTTGTGGACAGATGAGATGAAAATTTACTTATATCAGTGATGGCAAAAGCAAAGTATGGAGGAGGGAAGGAACTTCCCAAGATCCAAAGCATACCACCTCATCTGTGAAACACAGTGGTGGGGCTGTTATGGCCTGGGCATGTATGGCTGCTGAAGGTACTGGCTCACCTATCTTCATTGATGATACAACTGCCGATGCTAGTAGCATAATGAATTCTGAAGTGTATAGACACATCTATCTGCTCAAGTTCAAACAAATTCCTCAAAACTCATTGGCTGGTGGTTCATTCTACGGCAAGACAATGACCCCAAACATACTGCTAAAGCAACAAAGGAATTTTTCAAAGCTAATAAATGGTTAATTCTTGAGTGGCCAAGTCAATCGCCCGATCTGTACCCAATTGAGCATGCCTTTTATATGCTGAAGAGAAAACTGAAGGGGACTAGCCCCCAAAACAAGCTTAAGCTAAAGATGGCTGCAATACAGGCCTGGCAGAGCATCACCAGAAAAGACACCCAGCAACTGGTGATGTCCATGAAATGCAGACTTCAAGCAGTCATTGCATACAAAGAATATGCAACAAAATACTAAACATGACTACTTTCATTTACATGACATTGCTGTGTCCTAAACGTTATGGTGCCCTGAAATGGAGGGACTATGTATAAACACTGCTGTAATTTCTACATGCTGAAACCAAAATGTATAAAAATGGCCTTTATTAAAATCTGACAATATGCACTTTAACCACATGTGATTTTTTTTTTCTATTACAATTCTCAAATTGTGCAGTACAGAGGCAAATAAATAAATGATGGGTCTTTGTCCCAAACATTATGGAGGGCACTGTGGGTTGCAACTACAATAGAGTACACGTGCAGGATTAAATCAGTGATGCCCTCTCCTTGTTTATCCATTGATAAACTTTACAAAATTAATCAGCATAGAATCAGGCAATTTCTGGATATTTTAATTCCTTCTGAACTATTATGATGTCAAAGAAAAGAAATCATACCATAAGGAATGAAGTGTGAATCAGATTTTAAAACTGCATGTAGAAGCAAAGAACCGCAGATGCTGGTTTATACCAAAGATAGACACAAAGTGCTGGAGTAACTGCGGGTCAGGCAGAATCCCTGGAGACAAAGGGTGTGTGATGTTTTGGGTCGGGACCCTTCTTCAGACAGTAAAACATCCTTCTTCAAACTGTACGACATCCTGTCCAAACAATCTCAGTCACTGAAAAATTAACATAGAACCAAGGAACTGCAGATGCTGGTTTACACAAAGTGCATCCATGTCGTGTGGATTGTCAATTGCTCAGAATAATTATTTATAAAATTCCAGGGATAATACAAAAATATTTTTTTGTAGTTTTAAGTTTAGGGTATCTTTTTCTGTTCCTGTCTTTAAAAGTTAATCAAGAAGATACTTCCTCATTTTTATGTGAGAATTCTTCAGTGCAATTGACTGTTAAACCTGATTGATAATATCGTCATTGTTGCTTCATGCCAGAAATTACCTATACCTGCCTTTGGAATTAAATCAATATCTGGAAAGGTGGAATGCCAAGGATAGATTGTGCAATCCTTGTGGACAGTTTTCATTATAGAGATATCTATGAAAGTGATACTAATATTATGTGGACTTCAATATCAATGAGCACTACTTGGGAATTGAAAAAATGATTCATGCATTGCCAACTCTGCACTATAGTTAGCTGCCTATTTGAAGGCAGAGTAACCAGAATGGAGGGAAATATCCCAACACACCAACTCAGGTCGATCTGACATTAAATGTATGTGCAGCGTTTTTATCATCTTAAATGAACCTGCAATACCCTGCACTTCGACAGTCCGAGATCTTGGGTGGCTGTGCATGAAACTGCAAGGATACCAAATGCAAATGCAGTCATTGCAAGCTAGGAAGGACAAACAATCTACCAGTGGCACCACATTCTACATCAGATACCGGCCTGCTTCGTGGAGAAGCCTTCTGCCCTGGAAGCTAAAAACAGAAAGAAAGAAAGAAAGGGAAAGATCTCCTCCAGCAGGCAGCTAATCTGCGAGGAAATGTCTGTACCTCCTGCAGGTGCGATTTTTATTCCAGGATTAGATTGGGATGCATTTGTGAGTTTGTGATAAAGATTTTCTTTGAATCAAGAGATCTCTAAATCATAATGAATGCCAACTCCAGATTAGCAAGCGATTTAAGCATTGTGTAATAGTCCTGTCGTTAACTTGGCCTGAGTGCTAGTTTTTTGGGAAGTTTGTAGTTAAGGAGAGGTAATGGTGGTCTTTTTTTAATGCCATCGCATTTTCAGTGACAGACAGGAGGAAAATGCACTGATCAGGAAAATACTTTAAGCACTTGTTATTGAAGAACCATTGGAATAGAAAGATTAAGTGGCACTGGGGCCCCATATCTGAGGAAGGATATGCTGAATTTGGAGAGGTCCAGAGGAGGTTTATGAGAATGATCCAGGGGATGATTGAGTTAACGTATGATGAGCGTTTGACTGCATGGGGCCTATACTCGCTGAAGTTTAGAAGGATGAGGGGGAGACTTCATTGAAACTTAACAAATTGTGAAAGACCTGGATAGAGTGCATGCCGGAGAGGATGCGTGGGAGTGTCTAGGACCAGAGAGCATAACCTCAGAATAAAAGGACACAACTATAGAAAGGAAATGAGGAGGAATTTCTTAATTCAAAGGGTTGTGAATATGTGGAATTCATTTCCACAGGAGGGCTAAGTCATTGGGCATTTTTAAAACTGTGATTGACAAATTCTTGATTATTAAAGGTGTCCAGGGTTCTGGGGAGAACGCAGGAGAATGGGGTTGAGAAGGAAATATTAATCAGCCATGATTGAATGGCGGAGTTGACTCGATGGGCGTAATGACTTATGAACATTGGATAGGAGAATGTTAGCAGGTAACAAAAGGGAAACAAATATGGACAAAACCAAGTTGGAGGAATAATCAAAAAATATTTCAATCTTTAGAAATTAAATGTTTTTTTCTGGCTTTAGAGTGGATTTACAATAAAATTCCCTTGAGATAATTGTGTAGCTTTATTACATAATTGTTTCAAATTTTAGTCGAGCTGAAGACATTTTAAAACGGTGAGCGTTGAGCAATCTCACTTTGAGGGTGAACAGCAGACTATCGGTCCAATGATTTGGAGAAAAGTATGAAGAGGATAATAATAATAATAATAATAATAATAATAATAATAATAATAATAATAATAATACATTTTATTTATGGGCGCCTTTCAAAAGTCTCAAGGACACCTTACAGAATTTAACAAGAGTAAAAAACATATAATCGGAGTAAAATAAATAATAAAGACATCACCAATACACAAATTAAAGACAGAATTCGATCCAAAGACAAAAAAATCAAAAACACAATGTGAAGAGAGAGCAGCGGCAGCTAAACTGCGCCAGCGTACACTCTCCCTTCCGACAGCCATCTTTGACACAAACTAAAATAATCACTTACACACAAAAATCATCCCCCCACAATGGTTACCACTGTGGGGGAAGGCACAATGTCCAGTCCCCATCCCCAGTTCTCCCAAAGTCAGGCCTATTGCCTCTACGGAGGCCCGATGTTCCTGGCCGTTCTCGCCGGGTGCTGTTGCCCCGGCGTCGGGAGAGTCCTCTCAGCGGCTGGGCCACCTGGAACGGCCGCTTCCTTACCGGAGACCGCGGCTTCCGAAGCCGACAAGGCCGCGCCGGTTTGGAGCTCCCAGGCTCCCGATGTTGAAGTCGGCGCCGCCCGCTCCGCAGACCCGCAGCCCGGAGGTGTTGAACTCGGCGGTCACAGCTCACCGGAGCTCCAGCGCGTCGATCCAGCGCGGCAACCCAGGCAAGGCATCGCCCGCTCCGCTCCGCGATAGCGCTCCAGCGCTGTGCCGCCACCGAAGCCGAGGTGCTGGGCGGTCCCCGCCAGGAAACGGCGCTCCACGCCCGCTGGTAGGCCACGAGGACGGGTCCACGGGGCAGCCCGGAGAAAAAGCTGCCTCACCGACCAGGTAGGGACCTAGAAATATAGTTATTACTGATGTCTTCCCCCCACATTAAAAAGTCTATTTCTCCCACAAACAAAACACAGGACTCACTAGAACTACAAAAAAAAAGTGAATTAAACGGACGGCTGCTGGTTAGCAGCCGCTCCCCAAGATGGCTCCTCCTCCTTGTGGATAGTGATATGATCTGCTGTGCACTTAAGAGATATAAAATGCACTAATGGTCTTACTATTTATTGTACCCTCAGAATCCAAAAGCAACTTGTAGACTGTTTATCCTCCTGTAATTTAACAGCAAAATGTTTAATAGCCTTGTAAAGGTAAATCCTTTTTTTTGCTTTTCAATTTCCACTGAATCTCATGCCAGTCACTGGCCAATACTAAGCACTAAGAGGTGTTAAAAGGGAATTCATTGTTGGAACGTCTCATCTTTATCCTTTCGTCATCTATAAAGAAGGCTGGTGCTTGCATTATTTAAGATATCAGTTTATATCTAGAGAAAATGTGTATTTTGTATTTGCCTCAAACTGTTCCTTGAATTCACTATTTTGCTAAACTATTCCTTCCACTATTGCTTTCAGTTAAACTTGGGGCACCTATCATTTGCTATCAATCGTGGATCCAGTCGAACAGTGAGGGTATTGCTGAATAAAATAACACTGAACGATGGAAGATGGCATGATCTTCAGCTGGAGCTCCGCGATGTGAGGAATGGCCACGATATACGATACTTAGCCACCATCACTATTGATTTTGGACTTTATCAGGTCAGATTAATTTATTTGTAAACCCATCACAACGTTATAGAACATAGAAGGATATTTGAAAACTTTGTAATGACAGTGAAGTTGGAAGAGAAATTGTATTTTTGCTGGGATGCCCTGGAATAGAAAACCTCATCGTGGGAGCAGATGTGGCGAAGACAAAGGAATTGAGAGTAGGGAATAGCTTCTTTGCAAGAGGCAGGGCAGGAAGAAGTGTAGTCCAGATAACTGTGGGAGTCAGTAGGTTCGTAATAGACATCAGTTATGGACACCCGAGAGATCAAGACATTTCAGAGAGGTGTCTGAGATGGTCCAGATGAATTTGAGGGCAGGGCGGAAGTTAATGGTGAAGTTAATAAAGTCCAGGTTAGATCTGTTTTTATTTAATTGTAAAGTTGCTTCTTTTGCTTACAGTTTAAATTGTTCATTTACAATTATTGCTGAAATTATTAGATAAAATATGTATTTGAAGCCATGCTTCCTTTTAATTATTACATGTGGCATTGCAATTGTCTTATTAATATATAAGCATGGCTGGTATTCATTTTGTTCTTGGTATATCGGTGATGATATGAATTAACATATTTACGGTCCATTCCTGGTTTCCCTTAAATGATGACGTGCCTTCTCTTTGTATATTTATTTCCCTCACTGATTGCATGCTGAGCTATTTCAAAGCATGAGGAGTCCATCAAATAGGATGGTCTGTCTGCTACCCTCATAGACTGTTGATTTTCATTTACTATTGAATTTGTTGACAGGATCACTTCCTTGCGTTTTAATGGCAAATGTGTCATTTTCATGGTGAATTTGTGAGAAGTAAGGAATAGAGATAAAAAGCACATCCTCAAAAGTAAATACTGTCTCACGGAAATGATAGCAATATCAGAAAGTTGAAACTTTTACAAGATTGTTCCCAACCATGAAAATATTTTAATCTAATTTTGCAAGCACTTGTACCATTTTGATTATTTCTTTCTTATTGCTAGGATACGGTTGTCATTGGCAATGAACTGCACGGATTGAAGTTGAAGCATCTCCAGGTTGGTGGAATTCTCAGAGCTGGTGAAGTGCAGAATGGACTGGATGGCTGTATCCAGGTAAAGGATGAGTCAAGAGTGTTTTATTTTCATATATCTCAAACCGAGCAATGAAATTCTTACTTGCAGCAGCACAACAGATGTAAACATAGTACTCTGTAAACAATTTAATAAAGGAAAAGTTCAGTATATATGGTCTGTGAGTAGATGGCAGAGACTAGTATTTCTGTATTTGTGAAGGATATCTGCACATAAAATCACGTGGATGTGAAAAGATTTTATCTGTGACTGCAGTTCTTTCTCAATCTGCAGGGGGTACGTCTTGGTGACACTTCGATTGGAATCGCAATGCCAAAGCCAAGTCGCACTTTGAATGTGGAACTGGGCTGCACCATGTCTGATCCATGTGACTCGTCCCCATGTCCAGCCAACAGCTACTGCAGCGATGATTGGCGGACATACTCTTGTATTTGTGAGCCAGGTATGGTTTGCAAAAATTGGGTTTTGTTGAGCATGTTTGCTGAAGCTGTGTGAGTGGCAGCGGGAATAAAGCATGCATCAGTGCTCTTTCTCTGTTGGAAGGAGGAGCCGTGCAACCCTGAATTGCAACAGGTTGCACGGTTTCAGGCATCACAATAAAGGATCACAAAATCACTTACAATGGGATCAACTTTAGAATATTCACCGGGAAACAACTCCATATCTGCCCAATACTGCATCTAATTCATAGACCCCGACAACAAACGGAGTTAGGGTTCTCCCTCCACTGCACATATTGGGTATTATTGGTTTGAAGGGCTAGATATCAATCCTCTATTTTCTTTTGGTTAATTTGAATTAATGTAAGTTGTGCACTTTTGATTTGATTTAAAGTGATATTTCAAATTCACATTTTTCATATTCTAACATTTTGAATACTTTAGATTACCAATGAAGACCCTTTTTTTTCCAAGGAAAAAACACCGGTATCTCTCCAGTTTGTTTTCATAGCAGACAAATTGCGCTTGGCATTAATCTTATGGGTGTTCTTCATGCTGCCTCTAGCACTTGACGTTCTTCCTCTTTGCCTTTCCAACTTTAATTTGATGGAGTTTACTGTACAGAATGATTTGAATACCACACGTTGATCATTATTCCATCTGGTTATATTCTGCTTGTGAGGATCCACAAGAAGATATTCTAACAGCTTGGCCAATTTATTCTACGTATCTGTGTCAATGGAGCACTGAAAGAGTTACTGAAAGATGTTAGTGGTTCTAGTGCAGACCTACACCCAGTGGCGGACTGGGTCTAAAAATATTGGTTGCCAGGAGACAAAGGGGGCCCACTTCATCAGGGGCCCACTTGATATAGGGGGCCCACTTCATCAGGGGCCCACTTGCCATCGGGCAAGCTGACACCCTGGCCAGTCCGCCACTGCCTACACCTACACCCACAATTTCCACCTTTGATTACCTCACATCTCATCCAATTGCCAAGGCCCAATGTTCTGTCCCAAAGCACCCCAGAATCCAGCAAAAGGCTAAGATGAAGGAAGACTATCCAACAGAGCATTGGAAAAGCTCTGCTCAACCCACCAACCTGCTCTGAAACTTTCAATAGGCGGTGAAGTCCTGACCATCAGCTTGACTGGCTATTAAAGTTGGAAAAGGAATGTCTACTGAAATAACTTTTAAAACTTCCTTCCCCTTTCTTTCCTTACAGCCCTACAATCCCTATTGAAATAAGTGGAATTATGGATGCTGCTCAATGTCTAAGCTGGCAGGAGAAATGAGAGCTAAAATAAAAGGAGTTAATGCTTTTTAAAACCCATTTTCCATTATCTAAAGTGTGCAATGATCATTGTGGCATGACAAGGAAGAAGTGGGTACTTCTGTCGGTACTTCTAAATTAATCCAATAAGAGTACGTGTTTAACAGATGATGCATCAAACACTCTGTTTATGTCCATTGTTCTTTGTAATTCCAACACTTTGTGTTCTTTGTTATTCATTAAGATGGAATTCGAACAGCTTTCTACTACCTGATTATTTGGTATCCAGACTGCAACGATATTCATAAACATCTCTCAGCAGGCCTGTTCTCTTCCAGTAGCTTTGATTAGCCTTCAAGTACTATTGACTGCAGAGATGTAGTCAGAACAGATTGTGCACAGCAGCACTAAATAATTTAGGCTGTTTTAATTTTCTGTGGAGTTTTTGGAGTAACATTAAAATTATTCAACTTTGATAAACTTCCCCACCTCCAGGGAATACAAGGGAGGGTGTCCTTTTTCAGTCTATCAAGATCAAATGGAAAAAAAATGTTTGTTAATTAATCTCTATTCAGTAAATGCATGGCTCTATGTGATGCTGCCCCGTGTGAAAAAAGAGATGCACAGGAACAGTCACCAGTATACTCTTAGTAGGTTGGTCTTAAGACAGGAAGGTACCACAGAAGCAGCTCCAGTTAGAATGGAAGGGGAGATTAGAGATCCAGTTCCTGACCATTATTCAGTGATCTTGTTGGAAAGTGATTGCTTTAGAAAGACAAGCATTGATATAGCAACTTTAATATCTCTTTGAGAATGTCCCAAAATACTTTACAAACACTGAAGTACTTATGAACTGTGGTTGCTCTTATAATACAGGAAGTGGGCAGCTGCTTTGTACTTGACAAATTTCCGTAAACTGCAGTCTGAATGACAATCCACTTTGAATGGTGGTGATTTAATAGTAAGAATGATTCCCTAGACATGCCTTTGAAATAATGTTGTGGGATATTTTCACAGCTACTAGAGGGATCAGATGGGGTTGATTTCTGTTACTGCACAGTCCTGCAGTATCTTCCTGTATTGAATTTAGCAATTATACCAAATAAGCATTTTGATACAAAAATCACAAAATAATTTGGCGATGAGAGAGTAATAATGATGAAAGGAACCTAGAGATTTATGACACTTGCTTGATGACACCTCCAGCGGCTCATTAAAGGGTGTTTTTTAGGTTAGGTCACGAAAAATTAGTAATTGAGCCATTCGGCATGAAAACAGGCCCTTCAGCTGAACTGGACTATGCTGACCAAGTTGCCAAACCAAGCTAGTCCCATTTGCCAATGAGCTCATTTTGCTTCAACCCTTTCCTGTCCACATATCTGTCTAAGTATCTTTTAAATGTTGAAATTGTACCCGCCTTTAGCTTTTAGGCTGGTAATTTGCTGTAATTGCCTCTGTCGTTCTACATGATGCAGCATCCACAATTCAACGAGGATTTGTAAGAATGCGGGGTGGGGTTTATAAACAGATGGGGAAACATAGTTTTTTTTAAATATTTTAAAGAGCATCGGGCGATATTGTAATAAGAACCAATTTTATGAGTGAATAATAAAGTTGCAATCACACAAATCTACCAATAGAAATAATGCCTATTTTTGCTGAGATGTTTCTTCGCTACTTTTTGGAGGAGGATTTACTGTCGAATGTCTGTTTGGTTTACTTCTGAAATTCAACATAGATTTCCACTTAGCAACAGGTCTGACATCACTTTAGCCACTTACATTGATTTTAATGGAAAATGTGTGCATCTACCTAATCAACTCTCCAAGGAAGTCAAGCAGTCCAAGTGAGAACAGACAGTCTTCCTTTGTCTTTGCAGCAAAACCACAGAAAAATTAAAGTGCATGTATACTCCATGCATGCATCAATTACTCAATTTTAATTACAAATCAGAGTGTAATTACCCACTTCTGGATTCCCAATTAGCCACATGTAGCGAGTGACAAATGTGTACTGAATAACTCTGTGTTCAACCACACAAATATTAAATCTAATCCCAACAAGAGTTTGTCAGAAAGAAAAACTGCAGAGGCTGCAGCAAGATTGATGTGAAGTACTTAAGCATGTTTCATATTTAGGTTACTATGGTGAGTCTTGTGTTGATGCCTGTCAGCTGAATCCATGTGAAAATGAGTTTGCCTGCCGACGTAAGCCTAGCCCCTCGCATGGATACACATGTGATTGTGGAGAGAACCATTTTGGCCAATACTGTGAACACAGGTAACAAAACATCCTTCTAAATAAGAATTGTAACGTATTTATTGGCATAGAAGCTTGCAAACAACAAAAATAATGAATTGGCAAGTGTATTTTGTCAACAAAATTATAACTAATTTATGGATCTCATCACCTGTTTTAAAACCTGCAATTTTTCTTCAGCTTTAGCACGAGTAATGCAATCTGAGTTTGTCAAACCTCAGGCACACTTGATTAGATTAGACCTTTGCTCTGCTTCCCATTTATCTAAAGACCTGATTCTTGCCACAACATAATTGGCAGCTGTACGGTTCTTTAAAAGTGGCCACTTCAATATTTTAGCATCTTTAAAGAGTGCGGTCAGCCACGTTGACCCTCTCAAAAACACTGCAGCAATGGTTCAGCCATGAACTCCTTAAAATCGGGGGGGGCAAAGGTCACTTTTTACCGAAGGTCCATTATCGAAGACCGACACAAAGTGCTGGAGTAACTCAGCGGGTCAGGCAGCATCTCTGGAGAAAAAAGATTGGCGATATTTTGGGTCAGAACCCTTTTTCAGACTCTGATCTGAAGAAGGGTTCCGACCGAAATCGTCACCCATCCTTTTTCTCCGGGGATGCTGCCTGACCCGCTGATTTACACCAGTACTTTGCGTCTATCTTTGCTTTAAACCAGCATCTTTTCTACACAGTCCATTATCACTGCATCTAAAAGGATATTACATGCTTCCCAATTAAGGTACTTAAATACTGTGCATTTATTTCTTGATTTATGAAAGGGATGGAAAATATTTAATTTATCAAAATTTTGGAAATTGATACGGCTGAACAAATACATTATAGGTACAGCATAGCCTTATGGGTGGAAAGCGATTTGTAGTTGTTATTGTGATAATTAGATTTATAAATGGAAGGGATCTTTTCCAATGAAAATATGTAATCAAGGAATCATTGTATGGAAAATAAGGTTGCTTTCTATGTGTGTTCTTGTTGCTTATCTTTGCTGATCCCCTGCTTACCTACCCCCATCTTCCCCCCTTTTCCTGTATGTTTCTAAACACAATATTATTTGCATGGTAAAGTTACTAACAAATAGTACAGGTAATACATTTTTTATTGCACATTTACATCTCATAATCCACAATTGACAAAAGAAGCAAAGTAACTTTTTTAAATTCTAAAATCAGTTGATGAATTCCTGTTGCAGTTTCCTCGGTAGACACTGCTCTAAATAGATAATTTACACCAAACCCTCTACAAATGTTGCTATCCAAATCAACAAGTGGAATAGATCTAAGAAGCACCAAACCTACAGTAGCTAATGCCTCTGACAATGATATGCCTAAAACTGATCGTAGGTACACAAAAATGCTGGAGAAACTCAGCGGGTGTAGCAGCATCTATGGAGCGAAGGAACTGATCACTTTGTTGTGATCTATGGTTATAAATTTACAGTCTACTAGGAGTGGCATGGTACTACACCAGCACACAGAGGAATGTTAAATATAAAGATCTAAAGAAATGTAACGTTTCTTTGTACTAACAAGCTTAAGCAATGTAATCCTTAAATCATGATAAAATTGACTGCATTTCAAAAGTACTTCATTGGCTGTAAAATGTTTTAAGCTGTCCTGAAATTGTGAAATGATGGAGATTAAGTCTA
The DNA here is from genome assembly GCF_010909765.2 of Amblyraja radiata. NCBI lineage: Eukaryota > Metazoa > Chordata > Chondrichthyes > Rajiformes > Rajidae > Amblyraja > Amblyraja radiata. The sequence goes on along the minus strand of NC_045973.1, from coordinate 34,259,167 downwards.
CTTTTTTTCCACTTCTAACATTTGGTTTAGGACTGACCAGCAGTGCCCCAAAGGATGGTGGGGTAACCCAACATGTGGACCTTGCAACTGTGATATCAGTAAGGGTTTTGATCCTGACTGCAACAAGACAAATGGTCAATGCCACTGTAAGGTGAGCGTCATCCTAACTTAAGGACAGTAGCTGATTGTATTGTTTTCCATTTGCAAGTGTACACAAGATTACGTAAGTGGGAATGCATGTTGCCCCATTTCATGTGAGAAATTGAAACTTGTTTCATGCCAGACATGCAAACATATTTATTTTCCAGATATCCCATGATGTTTTAAATTTGACTTTGTACATTTTATGAGGATGTTGCCAGGACTAGAGGGTCTGTGCTATAGGGAATGATTGAGTAGGCTGGGACTCTATTCTTTGGAGTGCAGGAGACTGAGGGGTGATCTTATATAGGTGTATAAAATCATGAGAGGAATAGATCAGGGAGATGCACAGTTTCTTGCCCACGGTAGGTAAATCGAGGACCAGAGGACCTAGGTTTAAGGTGAAGGAGGAAAGATTTAATAGGAATCTGAGGGGAAATGTTTTCACACAAAAGCTGCCAGAGGAGGTAGTTGAGGTTGGGATTATCACAACATTTAAGAAACTGTTGGACAGGTACATAGATAGGAGAGGTTTGGAGGGATATGGACCAAACGCAGGCAGGTGGGACTAATGTAGCTGGGACATGTTGGGCCATGTGGGCAAGTTGGGCTGAAGGGCCTGTTTCCACACTGTATCACTCTATGACTCTTTTTAACTATCAAACTGACTTTATATGGAATGATTTTCTGACCTTCAAAAAATTCCATTCTCTCGTGCTCTTTCGCACTTGCCAGTCAGTAATTTCCTCAGTTTTGTTTCTTAGAGATATAATATTGTAGAAATTATTTTCATTATTCATTACAAATATTTTAAATAATGATTCTGCCCTGCCAATGGATTTTAAACCTACAGAAATGTTCTAGTTTATTCACAAGGTTGATGATTCCCATAGCAGCAGATGTATGTTGAATCATGAGCAATGTTATACCTTAATCCTGCCACTATTAGAAACTGACTGCCTAAACTTGTTTCATACAAAATCACCTGTTCCGCACCACCAACTGGGGGTTTTCACTCAATTTAATCTGCCAACCATTTTCATCACAATCTATTTCCTTTACTTATTTTCTTTAGCGTCTATCTTTATAAATTGTTTGCAGTTCTATTGTCACATATTGATTTGTGGTAGTAAAACAATACGTATTTAACTCCCTGCATCTGGACTGTTTTCACAAAGTCTCTTAACTGTGGAATATTTTGTAACATAAGCTGTGCTATATCCTTTGCTGTTCTCAACATTCACGAATAAAGGACCTGTGAAACCTTGAATTTGTCTGAGTTGGATTTGAATCCACCATCCAGATATGAAAGGGCAGATCTGTATTTGTCAAACACTATTAATTCCTAAATGCCAGCCACTGCAAAAAAAAATCAAATGAATAAAATATTTGTATTTGCGAATGATTGCATTAGATTTTTTTATTTTTATGATTTACAGATTAATGGGGTGCACAATTTATATCAATAAAAATCCCATAAATGTTGTCATAATTTATTCCCTACCGTAAACTCAGTTTAACACAAGTTTGTTTTTGTTCTTCCAGGAGTATCACTATCATCCTGTTGGAAGCGATGCATGCCTACCTTGTGACTGCTATCCCATTGGCTCGTTTTCCAGGTCATGCGATCAAGAAACCGGCCAATGCCACTGTAGACCGGGAGTGATTGGACGTCAGTGCAACCAGTGTGATAATCCCTTTGCAGAAGTCACGCACAGCGGATGTGAAGGTAAGAAGTGTTCTTCCAAGTTAATTTACCAAAACATCAAAATAGCAGCAGGAATAGTTAGAGTAACTCAGTGGGACAGGCAGCATCTCTGGAGAGAAGGGGTGGGTGACGTTTCAGATCTGAAGAAGTGTCCTGACCCGAAACGTCACCGATTCCTTCTCTCCAGAGATGCTGCCTGTCCCGCTGAGTTACTCCAGCATTTGATTGATTCCACTGATTCCATCTACACCTCACACTGCCTCAGGAAAGCAGTCAACATGATCAAGCACTTTTTTCACACCAGTCATTGCCTCTTCCCCTGCTCCTGTTGGGTAGTTTTAAAGGACGTAACAAAAGACTTAGAAACAGCTTTTTCGTCCTCTGTTATCAGATTTGTGAATGGTCTCTCCATAAGGTGGGGGTGTAGTCCCAATCTTCCAATTTACCTTATTGCAGCCATTGGACTTTTTCTCTGGAACTGTCATGCTATAATGCTGACAAACTATATTTTGAACTCTGGTATTTTTCCTCTTTGCTTTACCCGTTCTACTTGCGTTTGGCTTGATTATATTCTGGCCTGCCTTTCAATATGGTTATATCTGATCGGTCCCAGGCCATGGCTCCTCCACTGCCCCAGCCACAACTTCTCTTCCTTCCCAAGCCACAACTCCTCCTATCTACCACATGGCGGCTCCTCCTCTGTCACAGACCGCGGCTCCTCTTCTCGCAGTGGGTGGTAAATCTCTGGATTTCTATTGGGTGAAGAATTCCAGAGGGTCACTGTCCTCTACAAGAACTTCCCACACACTTATGTTTTAAATGACTGTTCACTTGTCTTGTAACTATGTCCCCTTGTCTGACATTCTGAAAATTGTTTCGATGATCACCCCTCATTCTTCTAAATTCCATAGAATAAAGATCTAATTTGGTGAGTGGCTTGTGACCGGGCAACCCTCTCAAACAAGGAATGGGTGGAGTGAATCTCTTTAGGATTGCTTCCACTGCTAATATAGGGGCCAGAATTGTGCACAGTGCTCCAGGTGTGCCTCCAGTATCCTGGCCACTTGTAACAATACTTCCCTATTACTAAACTTAAATTCTCCTGCAATGGGGCCAATATGCTATTTTCTTCGTAACTGCTTGACATTTTTAACTGCTCACATTTTTACAGTTTGTGCATAAGATCCCAGATCCCTTTGTTCATCTGCAATCTTTTGGTGTTTAGATGATAGTCTGAAGGATGATGGACTCCTTTTACTGAATTATGTGACCTCACTATTTCCAAGGCATTAAGTTATATTTGCTGAGCTTTCTTGCACTCTCACAACCTACCTGTATCCTGGTACAGAGTTCAAATATCCTCAGTCCCACCAGTTTTGTGTTATTGGCAAATGGAAATATCGAACACTCTGGCCCCTCCTCTAGGTTGTTGGTATAAATCATAAATAAATACGGTCAATATCTTTGTGGCATTGCATTCGTTGCATCCACAGTCTCAAATATACATATTTATTCTGATTTTCTGTCTTCTATGCAATAACCTATCTTCAATCCATTCTGACACACTTCCCTCTACACCATGTTCTTGTGCAGCAGCCTTCTGTGGCATATTGTCAAATGCCGTCCGAAAAAGCAAATAAACTGCACTTACCCTTCTATGCACTGTGCTAGTTATATCCCCAAACAATTTGAGCAAATTTATCAAACTTGATTTACCTTGATTTATATAAAGCTTCACTAAAAGACTGGCTTATTTCTTCCTCGATTATAGACTCCAGCATTGTGTCAGCAAAGGTTGTTACGTTAACAGGCCTGTAGTTGTCTACTTTTTATCTTCTCCTTCTGGACAATGCAGTCATGTTTGCCATTTGTCAGTCCGCTGTTACTTTCCCAGAACTCTGCTGTTGCATCCTGTGGTGCAAGCCTTCAGGACCAGGCAACCCGGCCGGCTGCCTCTAGTCCCAATGGTTTTTCTCATACCTCGTGATGGTGATTACTACGAGGTCTTCTATACTTCTAGAAACTAGTCCAGCAGATATCTGTGGGATATTTGCATTGCCCTCTGCCATGCAGAATAATGCAAACTGCTGTTTTCATTTATCTGCCATTTCCTTGCGTTCCCGTCTCACCCTCTGGGAATCTCACATTTACTCTAGCTCCCTCTACTCATATAAACATAAAATCTTTGTTGTAATGCTGCTTGCCAGCTATCTCTCTGTCAATTTTCCCTCTCCTATTAACTTTTTAGTTGCTTAGTTGTCACCGGTTTGTCTGCTCGAATCTTTGATTTTCTCTCGAAAACATAATAGAAAGGTTGTTTTATGATCGTGGACAGATGGAGACCATGATATAGATATATTATAACTAAATTAAATTTTGAAAAATTTGCACTAATATAATTTTTGCACTCTGCGTGAACAGTGTTCCTGTAATTTATTTATTTGGGTAAAGTTCTGTTGGCAATGTTTTCCTTCTTCTCGCATATATTTGTGTCTGACTATTTAAGCTCAGGGCATGTGGTAGCATAAATATGGATGAATTTCAAATCATCTTCCTTCATCTGTTAACTTAGTAAAAACAATAACACTTAGAGTAAATCGTTCAACACTTTCTTTAAAGTAGCAGAAAATAATCAGATGTAAGTTTGTCAATTTATTTGAAGCAGTTGACCTTACTGTTAGAAAATATTGCAGTTTGCATCTCAATAGATCCCTTAATTGATAGAGCGTTCATTAACTTTTGTTTGTGAAAGATAGTTGATAGAAAGAATTAACCTACAGCTAGCACTTGCAGAGAATCTTAATTGCAAAAAATAATTTAGAAGTTACCTGATGAAGAAACTAATGGGAGGTTTTTATGATGGAATACAACTATTATCTCCTGCAAGTTTAACATAAGGATTGTTGCAAATGAGGAGAATACATAGGAAAGTAAGCAACTGCAGCAGGAGTAGTCCATTCACCGCCTTGCACTTTACCGATTAATAAGATCGTAGCAGATCTTTTACCTTGCACCTCTTTCACCTTTGGGTCACTTTCCCATGCTCTCCCCATAGCTCCTTAGCATCAAAAAATCTTTAATATCCTTCCACAGATGCTGCCACAGATGCTACCACAGAATTCCACAGATTTACAACTCTCTGGGTGAAGAAGTTCTTCCTCATCTCAGTCCTAAATGGCCTACCCCTTATTCTTAAACTTTGACCCCTGGTTCTGGACTCCCCCAAAATCGGGAAGATTTTTCCTGCATTTAGCCTATCCAATCATTTAAGAATATTATATGTCTCTTAAGTTGACCTCTCATCCTTCTAAATTTCAGTGAATACAAGCCCAGTCGACCCATTCTTTCATCATATGTCAGTCCCGCCATCCCGGGAATTAACCTGGTAAACCTGCACTGCACTCCCTCAATAGCAATAATGTCCTTCCTCAAATTAGGAGCCCAAAATTGCACACAATAATCCAGGTGTGGTCTCACCAGGGTCCTGTACAACTGCACTAGGATCTCCTTGCTCCTAAATTCAAATCCTCTCGCCATTAGCTTTCTTAACTGACTGCTCTACCTGCATGCTTGCTTTCAGTGACTGATGTACAAGCACACCCAGGTCTCGTTGCACCTCCCCTTTTCCTTATCTGACGCCATACAGATAATAATCTGCCTTCCTGTTCTTGCCACCAATGTGGATAACCTCATATTTATCCACATTATACTGCATCTGCCATGCATCTGCCCACTCACCCAACCTATTCAAGTCACCCTGCAGCCTCATAGCATCTACATCGCAGCTCACGCTGCCACCCAGCTTTGTGTCAACTGCAAACTTGGAGATGTCACATTTAATTCCTTAAGCAAAATCGTTAATATATATATTGTTAATAACTGGGGTCCCAGCACCGAGCCTTGCGGTACCCCACTAGTCACTGCCTACCATTCTGAAAAGGACCCGTTAATTCCTACTCTTTGCTTCCTGTCTGCCAACCAGTTCTCTATCCATGTCAATACCCTACCGCCAATACCATGTGCTCTAATTTTGCACACTAATCTCTTGTGTGTGATCTTGTCAAAAGCTTTTTGAAAGTCCAGATACACCACATCCACTTATCCATTCTACTTGTTACATCCTCAAAAAAGATTCCTCCAGAAGATTAGTCAAGCATGATTTCCCCTTCATAAATCCATGCTGACTTTGACCGATCATGTCACTGCTTTTCAAATGCACTGCTATAACATCTTTAACAATGTTTGCATGTATTTATGCTGTGTTTCCACGTTGAAATGCTGGTTGTGAGATGTGTACATGGCTGTGGTATATTGCTATGTACTATAGTTGCCAGATGGGTTTCATTGTTCTTGCTGACCTTATAAAGTTGTCATTACATGTTTTCCAGCATTGGTTTAACTCTTTAGCGTGTTACTTCTAACGTTAATCTTTCCGGTCACCTCCTCCCAATGCCACAACATTTCTGTCCTTGATGACTTCCTAATGTTCACTTCTTTGACGGTGGTCAGTGTCTTTAAAGCAGGATATCTGCTGATTCTGTGCTGCCATGATTCAGTGTTTCTCAAGCTTTAAACAGAGATTGTATTCAGTAATGTATTCGGTGTTTAGTTCTCATGCAGAAATATATACGGCACCACCACTGGTTCCAGTGGTGTGCAGAAGTCCTGAAATTACCTCTACTTAATACTGTATGTGCTTGTGGTAAAATCATCGTATTGGTGCCTCCTAAATGCTTAAGTCCCCATATAAAAATCATACAATAATGACATTAGGGCAAACTAGCATGGGTAGCATTGTGCAGTGCCATTCTACTGTATGTTTTTAATTGAAGATTGAGATTTTATGCCCATGAGTTACATTCCTATAATAAACACTCATCATAACCGCGTTCATGAATGCTGAAACTCGCATTATATGTGTGGTACATTAACTTTAATGGGACCACTATGTAGAGTCATTATGTGCTATATATGACAATTTATTGCTGAGACAAATCCCCATTATATCTGAAGATCAACGGTTAGAACAATTAAAGAATTTCTTTCAGTCTCACTGCGACCATTAGTGTTTTGGATGATGCATTCATATTTTGCCTTGTGCAGCATATTTTGCGACATCATTGTTCATACCTGCCCCATTTAGGTGTTCAGTTGCAACGTATATCAAAATAAAAGGTTAAAACTAAAATTAATGCATTCTATAATCATTTATTTATAGACATAATGGTACAAATTGAAATGGGCAGGGCAGTGGTGCTGTAGTTGCTGCTGTCACACAATTCCAACAACCTGAATTCTGTTTGTGTGGAGTTTGCTTGTGACAGAATCCAATTAGCTGATATTGGTTGGTCACCTGAACCTTGTCAGCCTACGTTCTATAAAACCCAGGCACTCTAGCCAGAGGGGGAAGGGAGAGATAAGAAGCAAGAGAGAAAGAGGAAGAAAGAGGAAGAAAGAAGAGAGTGGGGAAGGGAACAAAACGGAGCACTTCCCTGCCAGCTGTGTTCCCCGGTTGCAGGTGAAAGGAAGACTGAGCCACTGGGACAAACCCGAGGCCACCAGCGCCACTGTGTGGTCTAGACTGGACAGTCAGGAAAGAAGCCCTAGACAGCTAGCGCCTCTACCTGAGGCTAAGACTGAGCAGTTGGGGCAAGCCTGAGATGCCAGAACCTCTTCCTGTCCATAGACAATGACGGCCTGTGCCCACACATGTACGCAAAGACTTGCTGTCAACATTATCTAGAGGTGGCCAGCGCCGTCTCTTCAAGCATAAAGCTTAGCAGCCAGGAGGAAACCTATACCGTCAACACCTCCGCTCAAGGCAAGGGTGAACTGCAGGACGAATTCAGAGATCGCCATGTCTCCTCCTTCGAAATATATCACGTGAGTTCACCCTACTGCGAGTGTTGGTGTGGTTACTGCCGAAAACCGACGTCATCCCTGACGTCACACTTCCAGGTTCTTCAGTTCCTTCAGCATCTTATAGATGTGCTGATGGGTCAGTTGGCTATGATTAATTTATCCAAGGCGCAAGTGGTTGGCGCTGCGTCTGCGGTTGCGACTCGCCTGCAGTCTGTCTGTCTCTCTTCCTTCTTTGACTTATCGTTAATGTTAGATGTATGTAATAGTCTATTTTTTGTTGTGTACTAGACCAATTGGGACCCGTTGGGTCCCTGTCACACGGGAGGCCTGGTGCCCCAATGCAACCCGTTCCCCAATGCAATATTCCACCACTCACCCGTTCCCCCCCAACACTGCCTTCCCTCTTGCTTTGAGGACTTTAAAAAATAATGCAATTGCCCCCTCCCCCTCCTGTTCAGCCAAAAACTTGCTGGAAGGACTGAGTGTTCCTCGATTGCAACTTTATTGCAAGCTGGGCAGCAAGGATTTTAGCTGCTACATTTTTCTGAAACTTGCATTTCTAAAGTAAGAAATTATGAATAACTTGTAAAATATTGCATCAATCTGAACAAAACTTGACACAGACCACCACAGAACAATGGCGAGTAAGGTGGTGCAAAAGGTATAGCGCTAAAGTGTACTGTTTTGGCGTAGGTCCTTGATCAAACACAGAAACACGCATAGATAGATAGAAACAAACAAAATGAGAGTTTTAGTAATATACTAGACCAAGTGGGGCCCGTTGAGTCCCATGTTCACACGGGAGGGCTGGTCCCCCAACGCAATATTCTACCTCTCCACCAATTCTAATATTGGTGGCCAGTAGGGGGGGAAGGGGGTTTCTGGATCGCTAGTATGGATATGGTGGGCCAAAGGGACTGGTTTCTAGAGGGCTAGTATGGGCATTGTGGGCTGAATGGATTCTTAGGCTGGCAGCTCACTCATTCAGGCCTGGTGGGTTGGCAGCTCACTCACTTAGGCTTGATAGGCTGGCAGCTCAGTCACTCAGGCCTGGTGGGCCGGCAGCTCAGTCACTCGGGCCTGGTGGGCTGGCAGCTCAGTCATTCAGGGCTGGTGAACTGGCAGCTCAGCTCAGTCACTCGGGGCTAGTGGGCTGGCAGCTCAGTCACTCAGGGCTGGTGGGTTGGCAGATCAGTCACACGGGGCTGGTGGGCTGGCAGTTCACGGCATTTCAAGCAGAGTGCAGGCCACCAAATTCAATTTCATAGCATTTCAAGCAGAGTGCAGGCCACCAAATTGCCAAACAACTCATTGCATTATCATTAAGGGCTAACAAATCATTTATTGCAAGTACATTGCAGACTCACTGTTTAGTACACTCATAACTTTTTTATTTTTCATCGATTGGAAAAATCCTCAGGGCTGCCTCAACGGAGGAGGACTGAGTAAGATGGCCAAAAATCACAGCGATATATGGTAGTGTTTTTTCTAAAATCAATATACAACGCAGACAGGAAGTGGTCAAGATGAGACTTTTAGTTATATAGATACTAGACCAAGTGGGACCCGTTGGGTCCTGTCCCCCAATGTGGGGGGGGGGCGCAGCGCGGCGCAGCGTCACATGGGAGGGCTGGTCCACGACCGCAGTATTCCACCACTCACCCATAGCTCCCAACAGCGCAGGCACGGCTGACGGGTTCCTGTTGTGACATAGAAGATGGAGGCATTACTGTGCAGGCTAAGTGCAGCCTGCTCCCCCATGTAAGGTTCCACCACTCACCCGTTCCCCCAATGCAATATTGCACCACTCAGGCATAGCCCCCAAATGCGGAGGCAGGGCTCATTTCTCTCATCCCCCAGCACTCCGTCCTCTTCCTCTTCACCCTCCCTCTCCAATCCCTAGAGAGGGAGGGGTGGTGGAGAGTGTGGGGTGGTAGAGAGGGTGGGGGGTGGGGGTAGAGATGGAGAGGAAGGGGGGTAGAGGGAGAGGTGGGGGGTGGAGGGGGAGGGGGTAGAGAGCGAGAGGGAGGGGAGTAGAGAGGGAGGGTAGAAGGAGGGGGTAGAGAGAGAGGGGCAGAGAGGGAGGGGGGTAGAGAGAGAGGGAGAGGGGTTGAGGGAGGGGGTAGAGTTGGGGGAGGGAGGGTAGAGAGGGTGAGAGAGGAATAGAGAGGGAGGGGTAGAGTGGGGAAAGGGAGGGTAGATAGGGAGGGGGCATCTCCCTCCTCCACCCATCCCCCCTCCCCCCTCCCCCCTCCCCCCATCTTCAAGATGGCGGATGTGCGGGAGTGGGCGCCGTCTGTGTATGGCAGCCTGCCCGCAGTCCGCCTCTACACCTTTCTTTATTTTATTTTATGTTAGTGGAGGTCTTCTATGTGGGGGGTGGGGGTGGGGAAGGGGGAAACTTTATTCTTAGTCCCCTACCTGGTCGGAGAGGCAGCATCCCTCCGTGCTGTTTCTTCGCCCCGTCCTCGCGGCCTACCACCGAAAGTGGAGCGGCGTTTTCCTGTCGGGACCGGCTGGGACTACAGCTTCGGCGGCGGTGGCGCAGCGCTGGGATACCAACAAGGAGCGGGCGATGCCTACCGGGTCGCCGTGCGGTAAGCTCCGGAGCGCTTTGGTCGCCGACTTCCAACATCGCGGAGCTGTGGCTGCGGGCGTTCGGCCGCGGGCGGCGCTGGATTTGGATTTGGAGCGCCGCAGAGCCAGAGATCGAGTTCGCCGGGGTCGGAGCTCCAGCCGGCGCAGCCGGAGGACTACGAGTGCCGCGGTCTCCGGTCTCCGGGGCGGGGACAGCCGCTCCAGACATTTCCAAGCCGCTGAGGAATGTTTCACCCGACGCCGATGTTTCATCTTTACGGCAAGAGGGCCCTGAAAATCATCGGACTGGCTGCACGGCCACAGATGGGCCCTGACCTCGGGATGTTTCACAGAGGAAGAGGACTTAACTTTCTGGTGCCTTTCCCCCGCAGTGGAAATGTTTTGATTCTGCTGTGGGGGGATGTTTGTGTTGAACTCTGTAATATGTTGTGTCCATTTTTATTCATTTTTTTAAAACCTTTTTCTATGGTTTGCAATGGAACTTATTATTATTTAAATTATGTGAAGCGCTTTGGGGTCAATGCAAATTGACTTAAAATGCGCTATATAAATAAAGTTTACTTACTTACTTACTTACTTACCACTCCCCACCCCATATCCCTCCTCCTCTTTTCCCTCATCTTCCTCCCCTCACTCTCATTCCCTGCCCCAGGACCTACCCAGGTCCTAAAGCAGCGACAGGGCTGGAACCCGGCCTGGCTCTCGTACTCGGCCTGCACTGACTTGGTTCCAGCAGCGGCTTTTATTTTGGCCCCAGGCTCGGCTCTCATTCCAGCTCGAGCACCAGTCTTGGCTCCAGCCAGGGCCCGCGCACCACCCTGACTACCAGGTGTCGGGCGTCGGCAGCCGCCACCACGCGAATGTGCTGGAGTGTCCCTCCCTCCCGGAGTGTCCTGCCTTGCGAGTGCAATGTGACGTCACTCGGGTGCGCTGGAGTGCCCCTCCCTCACGGAGTGTCCCATCCTGCCTGTGAGTCCATTATGGCGTCACTCGGGTTTTTTCCCCAAAATAGGTTTTCTGGCTTTTTTTTAAACTTTAACATAGAAACATAGAAACATAGAAAATAAGTGCATGAGTAGGCCATTCGGCCCTTCGAGCCTGCACCGCCATTCAATATGATCATGGCTGATCATCCAACTCAGTATCCTGTACCTGCCTCCTCTCCATACCCCCTGATCCCTTTAGCCACAAGGACCACATCTAACTCTCTCTTAAATATAGCCAATGAACTGGCCTCAACTACCTTCTGTGGCAGAGAATTCCAGAGATTCACCACTCACTGTGTGAAAAATGGTTTCCTCATCTCGGTCCTAAAAGATTTCCCCCTTATCCTCAAACTGTGACCCCTTGTTCTGGACTTCCCCAACATCGGGAACAATTCTAGCCTGTCCAACCCCTTAAGAATTTTGTAAGTTTCTATAAGATCCCCCCTCAATCTTCTAAATTCTAGCGAGTACAAACCGAGTCTATCCAGTCTTTCTTCATATGAAAGTCCTGACATCCCAGGAATCAGTCTGGTGAACCTTCTCTGTACTCCCTCTATGGCAAGAATGTCCTTCCTCAGATTAGGAGACCAAAACTGTACGCAATACTCCAGGTGTGGTCTCACCAAGACCCTGTACAACTGCAGTAGAACCTCCCTGCTCCTATACTCAAATCCTTTTGCTATGAATGCTAACATACCATTCGCCTTCTTCACTGCCTGCTTCACCTGCATGCCTACTTTTAATGACTGGTGTACCATGACACCCAGGTCTCGTTACATCTCCCCCTTTCCTAATTGGCCACCATTCAGATAACAGTCTACTTTCCTGTTTTTGCCACCAAAGTGGATAACCTCACATGTATCCACATTATACTGCATCTGCCATGCATTTGCCCACTCACCCAGCCTATCCAAGTCACCTTGCAGCCTCCTAGCATCCTCCACACAGCTAACACTGCCCCCCAGCTTCGTGTCATCCGCAAATTTGGAGATGTTGCATTCAATTCCCTCGTCCAAATCATTAATATATATCGTAAATAGCTGGGGTCCCAGCACTGAGCCTTGCGGTACCCCACTAGTCACTGCCTGCCATTGTGAAAAGGACCCGTTTACTCCTACTCTTTGCTTCCTGTCTGCCAGCCAGTTCTCTATCCACATCAATACTGAACCCCCAATACCGTGTGCTTTAAGTTTGTATACTAATCTCTTATGTGGGACCTTGTCAAAAGCCTTCTGAAAGTCTTAAACAATTAAAAGTGCAGAAATATAGGTGCGAATGCGATGGGAAGATGTTTATTGCCTCGACTGGAAAAATGTGAGTAGAATATGTGAAAATGTGAAGGCTGTAGTCTAGCATTTGGAAGAAAATAGGAAAATAGGAAAATCAAAATTAGCACACACACATACACACAGACAGCCGCAAACAAGATGAAGAGTTTTATTAATAGTATAGATGTTTCTGTGGGGGTTTGGGGAAACTTTTTTTATTTATTTCTTCAACGGAGATGCGACTTTTTTCCGTGTCGTATCTCTGTTTGTACTGCGGCCTAACATCGAGGAGCTGGGTGACCTCCGGTTGGGATCGACCTTGAAAGCTCTGGTCACAATGCCTGTGGACTCGCGGAGCTGGCTGACTTTCGTAGGCTTCGGCCGTGGGCCCTGTGGTCTGTAACATCGGGATCTCGCAGGTCTGTGGTTGGCGACCAACTTTTCGGGAGCTCCAGCCGCAGCAGCTTCGCTCACCCTGAATCGCAAGGCCTGAATCGGCCTGTTCGCAGGACCTTTCATCGCCGGGCGTGGCTCGGCCACGGGATTTCCATCGCCCGGTGGGGGCTTCAATATCGGGAGCCTCGATCGCCTTGATGCAGCAGTTGACTGCCTGACCGCAGGAAGCTCTGGTCACAAAGCCTGTGGACTCGCGGAGCTGGCTGACTTTCGGAGGCTTCGGCCATGGGCCCTGTGGTCTGTAACATCGGGATCTTGCAGGTCTGTGGTTGATGACCAACTTTTCGGGAGCTCCAGCCGCAGCAGCTTCGTTCACCCTGAATCGCAAGGCTTGAATCGGCCTGTTCGCAGGACCTTTCATCGTCGCGCGTAGCTCGTCCACGGGATTTCCGTCGCCCAGTGGGGGCTTCAATATCGGGAGCCTCGATCGCCTTGACGCAGCAGTTGACTGCCTGACCGCAGGAAGCAAGGAAGAAATAAGACTTTTTTTACCTTTCATCACAGTGAGGAGGTGCCTGCAGGAGAGTCACTGTGATGGATGTTTATGTTGAATTTATGTAATTGTGTGTTTTATTTGCTTTTTAGTGGTATGACTGTATGGTAACAACATTTCGTTCAAATTTTCTTTTTTTGAATAACAAATAAATTCAATCAATTGATGGAACATGTCGAGATATGAATATATAAGAGGAATAGGTTGACACAAGGGACTACAGTCGGTGGTTTAAAAAAAAAAGACAAAGTGCTGGTGTAACTCAGCTTATCACACGGCATCTTTGGAGAACATGGATAGAGGATGGGACCCTTCGTCAGACAGATTGTAGTAAGGAGGCAAAAGCTGGAAGAAAGGTGAGGGCAGGACAAAGCCAGACAAGTGATAGGTGGAAGATAGAATGCTGGAGTAACTCAGTGGGTGAGGCAGCATCTCTGGAGAGAAGGAATGGGTGATGTTTCGGGTCGAGACCCTTCTTCAGACTGATGTTAGGGGAGGGGGCAGGGGTGTTGATTGGCAGAAGGGTGGACAAAGGCCAGACATAAAAAGGAGACAAAAGTCTGTGAGGTGAGAAGTGAAGAGGTGTGAAATGTAAGAGCAGAGAAAGTGATATGTGGAAGGGAAAATGGTGCGTCGGGCAGTAACTGTGAGGAGTGGAACAAACAGTTTTGATGGGCATTCATTGCTGGTGGGAGGGGGCATTACCTCATCACTGTGTTGAGGCTGAGTGCTTTATTTTGCATTTTCTATTTTTGTTTCAAATTTTTAACAGTTGCACATTTTTGCTTATCAATAACTATCTATCACTAATAACAGTCTGAAGAAGGGTCTTGACGCTAAACGACATTTCTTCAGAGGTGCTGCCTGGCCTGATGAGTTACTCCAACATTAGAAACTTAGAAACATAGAAAATAGGTGAAGGAAGAGGCCATTTGGCCCTTCAGTACCCCCTTCCTGCTTTCACCCCATATCCCTTGATTCCGTTAGCCCTAAGAGCTACATCTAACTCTCTTTTGAAAACGTAGAGTGAATTGACCTCCATTGCCTTTTGTGGCAAAGATTTCCACAGATTCACAATTCTCTGGGTGGAAAAGATTTTCCTCATTTCACTTCTAAATGGCTTACCCCTTATTCTTAAACTGTGACCACTGGTTCTGGGCTCCCCCAACATCGGGAACATTTTTCCGTCCAATCTCTTAAGAATTTTATATGTTTTTATAAGATATCTGCTCATCCTTCTAAATTCCAAAGAATATAAGCCCAGTCGATCTATTCTTTCATTATATGTCAGTCCCGCCATCTCGGGAATTAACCTGGTGAACAAAATCCTTCAATTTTGTGTCTACAGTGCCCTCCATAATGTTTGGGACAAAGACCCATCATTTATTTATTTGCCTCTGGACCACTATTTGAGATTTGTAATAGAACAAATCACATGTGGTTAAAGTGCACATTGTCAGATTTTATTAAAGGGCTGTGTTTATACATAGTCACCCCATTTCAGGGCACCATAATGTTTGGGACACATGCCTTCACATGTGTTTGTAAATACTCAGGTTGTTTAATTGCCTCCTTCATGCATGTATAAGTGATTTCTCAGCACCCAGTCTTTCCTCCCGTCTTTCCAGCACCTTTGGAAACTTTTATTGCTGTTTATCAACATGCGGACCAAAGTTGTGCCAATGAAAGTCAAAGAAGCCATTATGCGACTGAGAAACAAGAATAAAACTGTTAGAGACATCAGCCAAACCTTAGGCTTACCAAAATCAACTGTTTGGAACATAATTAAGAAGAAAGGGAGCACTGGTGAGCTTACCAATCGCAAAGGGACTGGTCAGGCCAAGAAAGACCTCCACAGCTGATAACAGAAGAATTCTCTATATAATAAAGAAAAATCCCCAACACCTGTCTGACAGATCAGAAACACTTCAGGTGTAGTTTTGTCAATGTCCACTGTCTGCAGAAGACTTCATGAACAGAAATACAAAGGCTACACTGCAAGATGCAAACTACTGGTTAGCTGCAAAAATAGGGTGGCCATGTTACGGTTTGCCAAGAAGTACTTAAAAGAGCAACCACAGTTCTGGAAAAAGGTCTTGTGGACATATGAGATGAAGATTAACATATCAGAGTGATGGCAGGAGCAAAGTATGGAGGAGAGAAGTAACTGCCCAAGATCCAAAGCATACCACCTCATCTGTGAAACACGGTGGTGGGGGTATTATGGCCTGGGCATGTATGGCTGCTAAAGGTACTGGCTCACTTATCGTCATTGATGATACAACTGCTGATGGTAGTAGCATAATGAATTCTGAAGTGTATAGACACATCCTATCTGCTCAAGTTCAAACAAATGCCTCAAAAGTCATTGGCCTACAGCAGGGCAATGATCCCAAACATACTGTTAAAGCAACAAAGTTTTTCAAAGCTAAAAAATGGTTAATTCTTGAGTGGCCAAGTCAATCACCCGATCTGAACCCAATTGAGCATGCCTTTTATATGCTGAAGAGAAAACTCCCTTCACTAGCCCCCAAAACAAGCATAAGCTAAAGATGGCTGCAATACAGGCCTGGCAGAGCATCACCAGAGAAGACACCCAGCAACTGGTGATGTCCATGAATCGCAGTGGCAAAGGATATGCAACAAAATACTAAACATGACTACTTTCATTTACATGACATTGCTGTGTCCGAAATACTATGGTTCCCTGAAATGGGGGAACTATGTATAAACACTGCTGTAATTTCTACATGGTGAAACCAAAATGTGTAAAAATGGCCGTTATTAAAATCTGACAATGTGCATTTTAACCACATGTGATTTTTCTATTACAAATCACAAATTGTGGAGTACAGAGGCAAATAAATAAATGATGGGTCTTTGTCCCAAACATTATGGATGGCACTATAATGCAATTCAGTTTTCCTTCTCTACGTGCTGGTCGATCTGTCGGGCTTTCCCAGCATTCCCCTTTACATCGGATTGTCAGCATTTGCCGTCTTCTGTATCTCACAAGTTTTTTTTTGTTGTTTTACTTTTCTGTCTCTACTTACACCTCCAATCATTGACTGCTATCAACAAGCAGCCTACATCCCATCTGAATTCATCGTATTTGTGTCAACCATTTTCTTTTAGCCTCAATCCTATCACAGATGCTTCCTTTGTCCTCCTGTCTCCCTCCCTTCACTAACGTTACAATTGCAAGTTCTCTTTTTTTAGTTCTGATGAACGGTTATTGATGTTAAACGATAATTTTTTTTTTGCAGGTGCTGCCTAACTATAGAGTATTTTCCAGAATTTTAAATAAATCAAACATTGTACCATTTGCTCTTAATGGGATGTCTGTGTGCAGCTATAAATTGTACTAGTAGTGTACAAAATGAAGATTTTTCATAATGATTTACCAAAGCTGTTGAATAGTATGTCTTTCCCCACACTACAGAAAACGTATGTACCTGTACCACATGGAAGAATTGCAATGAGATCATTTCATTAAATTCAAATTTTACCATTGGAAGTCAGTCTGTCTGTTTTTCAGCTATTGAAGAAATGATACACACGCTGTTGGAAAATTAATTTGTAGAAGTTGAGAGAGAGATTTGCATCTTCAAATAATTAATGCATATAATTTTTATCCTATTAAAATGCTATTTTGCTAACCATTAGCAGGCCTCACTTAAGACAGTGATTCTGCTTTGTAACAAAGCACATCAGGAAGTGATTTTTTGATAATTATTTGATACCTCATTACTTTACTTATTGTGAAAGACACCCATGAGTAATCATTGTGGTTGAAATGCCTGATTCCAGGAAAATACTGCACAACTTAATTCATTAATGTTCTACTTAATAGTTGTGGGCTGTATGAAATGATTTAACAGCTGCAGCATATAAAACATAAGTTGATTTAAAGTCATCATTTTCATGTTTAATGTATTTTATTGTTTTGCTCTTCTTTAGTGATATACGACGGATGCCCCAAATCGCTCAAGGCTGGTGTTTGGTGGCCACGAACTAAATTTGGACTTCAAGCAGGCGTGATGTGTCCAAAAGGGTCCCTTGGTGAGTGCCTATTGTGTTCAATTATCGTCAGGCATTCCACCATGTTTGCAGGTTTGACCTACATAGATACATAGAGTGCAGGAGTAGGCCATTCGGCCCTTCGAGCCAGCACCGCCATTTAATGTGATCATGGCTGATCATCCACAATCAGTATCGCGTTCCTGACTTATCCCCATACCCCTTAATTCCACTAGCCCTAAGAACTCTATCTAACTCCCTTTTGAATTCATCCAGTGAATCGACCTCCACTGCCTTCTGAGGCAGCGTTCCACAAATTCACAACTTCAAAAGTTTCCCCCAACCCCTCCCCCACCCCCCACATAAAACAAACCATAACACATACTTTTTAATTTTAAAACACACTGCAAATAACAAAAAACACGAAAAGACAGACAGATCATTGGCGAGGCTGCAATAGTGAATATCAGCTAATGTTGAGAGCCTATCACTAGTCACCCAAAAAATAATGGATGTAGGTTTACATGTCTAGAGATCATGCTTTACATCAATGAAGTGTGAGAAATGTTTGATTCAATTCAGACATTAAAATCAAAATCTGAGAAAGAGGATGGTGCATAACATTAGGAAGCAAAGCACTGGTGCTTATCAATGGCTTTAGACCATGAAACACAAGCAGCATTATTTTGTTTTTGTTGGTATGTCTTGCTGCCTTGTCCAAGCTGGATTTGTATGACTGGAGAATTTGACAAAGCATTTTCCTTAACATTTTGACAAATCAGTCAAACTTTGGAAATGCATAAAAATTGACATTGACTTAGGTTATGTTTCTGATGAGAAATCTCCAAAGCCTATGGATACAGATAGACACATTCTTTAAAATTAACGGTTCACATGAAATTAATACTTTATATAAGCAAATTGCAGCCTCCTAATTCATCATAGTTGTTTTTGCACTATTTTAAACTTAGTTTGCCAAGACCTTTACCATGGTTGACTCATTTTGTCATGCAAACATAGTCACCTATTTACGTGTACTTTTTTGCTGTCTGTCTTAACAATTCTGCCACTCACTGTAACTTTTTCCACTTTGTTTATATTTTTCCACTATGATTCTTCTCTTTGAATTGTCTTAACACCAGGCCTTCTCACAGTCCTTGATGCCTATGAGTTATTTTGGGTTAACGTAAATAGTTTTGCTTAAAACAGAACAGCTTCAACTTCTAGTATTTCTCTGAATTTTTCAGTACTTTTTCTCGTCCTGTGAACAAAATCATTCCAAATGTTACCTTTTGTTTGGTAGAAATATTTGAAGTCTTGCCTGTGGCATCTCTTCAGTCTCTCTTTGCAGTCTGTTGGGATGCGTAGTTTTCCATTCTTTTTTTTCTTTTTGTGGTCTTGACTGGTATTTTTCCCTCTTTTCCTTGCTTTGCAGAGATGCGAGCTGATGGTAAGTTACTCTGCTCACTGCTGGATTGTGTGTCGCTTTGCTTGGCTTGGTATCCATCTTGTTGAGTCCACACACAAGATTAGAAGTTGTTCAGCCAGAGCTGAACGCACTTCTCGGCATCTGCAGCATGCAATGGTGCTTGGCTTGGTGTAGAAGTTTGTTGAAAAACCTGACTTTCTCGAGTGTTAATCTTACTATCCTCTTCAGGTACTGCAATTCGACACTGTGGGGAAGAACAAGGCTGGTTGGAGCCAGATCTATTTAACTGTACATCTCCGCCCTTCACACAACTAGCAGAGAACGTAAGTATTCCTTCAACATTCCTAAAAAGTATTCCTGTATTTCAGACTCGATTCCATCCTTCTTGCAAGACAACTGAAAAATATTTTTAGTCAAATCTCCAATTACAGTATTGCAATTCAGTTTTTTTCAACGTGAGCATTGTAAGAATGACTTGGATAATAAAGAGAACAGGTATTTTCACTTGGGCAACTTCAGAATGTGGCAGGAATGTCTTAACTTCCTCTAATTCTTCACCATCCTCTGCACCTTCTGAATTTTCTTCTCAAAGACAATTGTTCAATAAACAATCTCATACATGAAGTATGGTGACTTTGGGTAGGGTGCTTTGTAAATCAGTGTTCACCATTGACTTCTGTTGATGAATAACAGGTTATTTTGCTTCCCATTGAAAGTTTAATTTTAAAGTATTTTTTTAACCAGTACTTTTTACATATTTAAATCAAGATATAATATCACTACATAAACAAGTCGGCTGAAATATTAAACCTTCTATGAACATGGAATGATAGACCATAGAAAATTTTCAGAGTATGTTAAATAGATACATGGAAGTGGAGGAAGATACAACCTATGGAAAGCAGTGTGACAAGCTTTGATTTGTGTATCAAGCCAGCATGGCTGATTGGAAACACAAAGAACTCCAAAGGCTGGAAACATGAGTAAAACTCAAAGTTCTGGAGTGACTGAGCAGGTCTGCTGGCATCTGTGGAGGGAATAAATGGGAGGTGCATAGGATCAGAACCCTTCTTCTGAAGAGGTGAAGTGTCATTTGTCCATTCCCTCTACAGATGGTGTCTGACCCACTGAGGTACTCCTTCACTTTTATATTTTACACTGCATGCTTGATTGACTTGAAAAAAACCCCATCTTTCATGCTGTAAACTTCCACAATTTAATCTTTGTATATGATGCCTTTAATAACATTCACATAATTTGTGCAGGATACACAAGCAATGAAACAAATGAAAGGATCCTCTAATCCAGCCTGAGTGACATAAATGTGATGCATCTTGTGATTATTTTTAAGCCCATCTCCACAAAAACCATGTCTCCTTCCAGAGGAGATATATAAACACACAACAGAAGATGCTGGGATTACTCAGCAGATCAAGCAGTAGCTATAGAGAGACAATCATAACCAATGTTTCAGTTGAATGAACTGTGAACAGAACATTTCATGACCCTTCAATAAAAAGGGCTAGAATGGGGGAGAAATCTGAGAAAACAAATCCTTACCCTCATCCTCAACACAGGTTATAATGGGGGTGGCACAGTGGTGTAGCGGTCGAGTTGCTACCTTACAGCGACAGAAACCCGGGTTCGATCCTGACAATGGGTGCTGTCTTTACGGAGTTTTCTACATTCTCCGTGACCACGTGGGTTTTCTCTGGGTGCTCTGATTTCCTCCCACACTCCAATGACGTTTGTAGGTTTAATTGGTTTCTGTAAATAGTAAATTGTCCCTGGTGTGTAGGATAGTGCTAGTGTACGGGGTGATTGCTGCTTGGCATGGACTCACTGTTTCCGCACTGTATCTAAAGTTAAAGTCTAAGTCTTGTCTTTAATTCTCTGCAGTGTCTCCACCGGCTAGTATAGGTCCAGTTTTTGCTTGATTTATTGCTGATATTTCTGATGAAGGATAATTGCTTTTATATGTGTTTGTTTTCCCTCCCCGACAAGATGAATGGCATGTTGATGAATAACACGCATGTTCTCTCACAAAGACATGTAAATACCTATCAATGAGGGAAGATGAGGGCCAGCAGTAGATTTTGCATTTGATTCTCAACTCTAGTAAACTAAGAGTTAATTTTGTTTAATTTATTTGATTCAATGACACTGACGTTTGTCTTTGTTTCCTTCTATATGTTGAAAGCTTGCAAGTCTGGAAAGGAATGAAACTGAACTAGACACTATAGGGGCAAAGAAACTGGCTCGACATATACGGACAGTCACAGAGGATATAGACCACTATTTTGGAAATGATATCTACATTACATACCGGCTTCTCTTGAAGATGTTGGGATTTGAATGCAGACAAAGTGGATTTAATCTTACAGCCACACAGGATGTACACTTCACAGAGGTAAACATTGTAAGGAATTAGCCACATACATTATGAAGTACAAAACATCAATTTGCTTATAAGTCATTGCCAACTCAGGTACAGCAAATACCAGGTAAAGGGCAACAATTTATTCCCATCTGGTGTAAATGGTAATGTCTGTCTGGCTTTCTTTCAACTCTTGTTTATGTACACAGCTCATAAGATGAACAGTTTAACACCATCTGGCGTTGTACAACTCTGACAGCAGAAGGCTGCTCTCAATAATAATCTGTTCATTGAAGTCAAATTGAAAATGTAAGGTGGAAGAATGATGAAGAGAAGGTTTGTGGACAAGAGCCAGTATTAGCACAGTCAGGTTCAGAAATGATATTGCTGAAGAAGACAGGGCAGCCTGTTAAATCTCGTTGACTTAAAATGTTGAGAGTAATTGGTGAGAAAATATATTCTAACCAAAATGAAAATGACCATATTAATGTAATTCATTAGCATGGTTTGAAATCCGTGCCAAATTCATTTATATTTCTCCTGCACCACCTGGTAAATAATGTACAGATGTAGCATGGAGAGACGCTGTCTGTATCTTTTTCTGTCAGTGCCAATGTGTCACTCTTATCAGTGGAAACCATAGGAAAACTCAGTGTGAAACTTAGTGAGCTTGTTCCAAAGCCAAATTGAGTCCAACTCTTGGAGAGAAAGAATATAAGAAAATTGGACCTCATGATTTGCAGTTTCATTATGGAATGAGGCTAATCAAGAATACCTGAAGATAACAGGAGTAGTAGGGAAGGTTCATAATTCAAATCCAATTTGCTAATATGGTTGAAGAAATTTAATTTGTCCTTTGTAGAAATAGATAGTTTTAAATCTCAATAAAAATGTATTACAACAATGGCAACTTTTGATCATCTGCCAGATCTCACAAATCTTGCGCAGTACTTGGGCTAAATTATAGTAATATCTGTCAGTAGCACAATGCTCATAGGAAGAACAGTGGACAGGTTTACATGTGTGCATCTGTAAATAGCTTGTTCTAAGCTCCCCCCAGTCTAGTTTCAGTCAATAAAATACTGAGTCAAGCACTTGCGCAACTAAACTTTATTTTGGAAAACACAACGACAGTTCCCCACTACTAGACCTAACCACCGCGGGTTCGATCCTATCTGCTTTGCCAAGCCCTTCTAGCCTCGTGCAAGCAGAGACATTCTAAAAGGTCACGCAGTCCCAAGCGTTCTTCCAGAAGATCGACATCGGACCTCGTGGGAGCTACCTTTTATAGGTCCCCGAACATTGAGGGGCCGAACCACATGGGGGTGGTCTCTTTATGAACCAATCAAACATATTAATAATAACAGTATATAATAGACAGTTCCCTAACCCAATAATACAATCTTGAATACATTATATTTGAAATTAACTTCTAGAAGGAAGCAAACAAGAATAAACATTGAAACATGTGCCCTGGGATTCAAACAGTTTCTCCAAGGCTTAACAGTTCGGCCAATCATCAATTAACAGGATGACCGTCTTGCAACATTATTTATACTATTTCCAATGCTCTTGCAGCGATCCAATCGAAATGATGCATTTAGGGTTTGTTTGCAAAACTGCTATACATTTTATCAATTTAGGAGAAACAAGGAGAACACCTGGATACCTCACCATCCTGCATACCAGTCTGTGCCTAGACTGGCTGGCGCCATCCAAAGCCTGTACATTTCAGCTGACACGGGTCAAACAATTCTGACAAGTGCAGGGATCTTCCATTTTATGGTGTCTTTAATTTGGCCTGAATTGATACATCCAGCAACTGTGAAACATCAACTTGCCAAATGTAGACACAAGGAACTACAGATGCTGGTTTACACAAAGTGTTGGAGTAACTCAGCAGATTAACCAGCATCTCTGTAGAACATGGATAAGGGACCTTTCGTGTTGGGACCCTTCTCCAGACTGAATGCGATGGAGGTGAGGAGAAAGCTAGAAAGGGGAGAAAGCCGGAAAAGAGGAAGGGCAAGACAAAGCCTGGCGAGTGATAGGTGGATACTGAGGATGGGGTTTTGATCAGTAGATGGCTGGCCAAAAGCCAGAGATAAAAAGAAAAAAAGGTATGAGATAAGAATAGAAGAGGTGAAAATTGTGAAGCCAGAGGAAGAGATATATGTTAAAAGGGAGAAATGGGTGTGAGTCTAGGTGGGAAAGAGGGGAGGATAGGAGGGAAAATGGGGGTTTTGTTTGTAGGTGGGTTATCCAAAATTGGAGAATTCAATGTTCATACCATTAGGTTGTAAACTACACAACTGGAACATGAGGTGTTGCTCCTCCAAATTGTGTGTGGCCTCACTCTGGTCATTCCTTTGTGTGGTCTCGCATTTGTCCAACCATCTGCCTCTTTAAAAACTTCCCTCAACTGAATCCAGTAACTTGCCAAGGCTTCTTTAACAGCATCTGCTAAACATGCCATCTGTGCCATTCAAAAGTTCAAGAGCAGAAGGATCATGTAACCACTGCCTGCAAACCCCCTTCCATGTCACACACCATCTTGAAAGATACCAACCATTTTATCATTAATGCTGGCTCTAAGCTTCCCATTTTTAAAATAAGAGAGCCAAACCTTTACCGGTATCTCTAGGGTAGTTAGGAAAGTTGAATAGGCATTAAATGCAGACCTTGCAAGCAACACTCACATCGCAGGAGACAATACTAAAACAACCATGCCACTTGATTAGAATACCTGCAGGAAATGAGAGCCATTATCCAGCAGAACAGATTTGCATCCAAGAAGGTAATAGTTGAATTCAAATCTGTAAAGAAAATCTGTTCCTGTTGCAGTACAAAATAAAATAGGTCATAATGAAAACTTAGACTTGTGAAAGTTCATTATTTTATGAAGATATATTTTTTCTCCCATGTAACGTGCAATTCAAACAGATAATGCTAAAAATGATCAGCCGGTCAGTCAGCATTTTTTCACAAATTCTGAGCGTTTCCAGCATTTTCTGATGAAGGAATGGGTCGACTGGGCTTGTATTTACTAGAATTTAGAACGATGAGAGGGGATCTTACAGAAACATAAAATTCTTAAAGGATTGGACAGGCTAGATGCAGGAAAAATGTTCCCGATGTTGGGGGAGTCCAGAACCAGGGGTCACAGTTTAAGAATAAGGAGTAGACCGAGATGAGGAAGAACTTCTTCACTCAGAAAGTTGTGAATCTGTGGAATTCTCTGCCACAGAATGCAGTAGAGGTAAATTCACTGGATGTTTTCAAGAGAGAGTTAGATTTAACTCTTAGGGCTAACGGAAACAAGGGATATGGGGAAAAAGCAGGAACAGGGTGCTGCTGGCTCGAAGAGCCGAATGGCCTACTGCACCTATTTTTCTATGTTTCTATGATTACCTTGTAATTATTAAGCTGAAATAAGTATACTTGCAATGCTGAGGACTCAAATTTGTAGCATTGTACTAATCAGGACTTATGGCGCTACATGATGTAAGTCAAAGGGTACTTTATAAAGGAAGTCTAATCATAACTATCTTAACAATATGTCAAAGGCACGGTAATGAATTGAGGTTTAGAGATGTTTACAGATCAGTGCCCTCAGGAAAGAAATCAAATGAATAATTTTATACTATTTTCCTCATGGAATGTGTTTTACTCTGAAGCTAAGCACATCGAGATACAGCACATCACTATGACAAACTGTAAAATTTCAATTGTGCAAAAGCTGTAATAGGAGTGTAGCAGTTAATGAGGAAGAACTATTGTGAACTGTAATGTTTCACAAGTTGTTCAGCAGTTTGTGCTTTTAATTCTGCAAAAACGGCACCAGGAAGTTGCACTCAAATTGTCGGTTTTATTGTTTCTATCTGTTATTAAGGAAGGAGTGACAACCAACATAGATTTGTAAACGAAAGCTTATGCTTGTTGAACCAGATTAAAGCTTTTGAAGAGATGATTTAAGAAGTGGATGCAGCAATGTCCATGGTTGTAATTTATTAGGGCTTCAAGAAGGCATTTTATGAACTCCTCATAAAAGACCATTGGGAAGGAATGACAGCTAACTTATTGACCTGACTAGGAAATAAAGTGAGCAGCAAGATATGTAAACGAAAAGTCAGGAAATCAATTTACGACATGGATTTTGTTCTTTCCTTTACATATCTTGATAAATGGAGCTCATTCGTTCCAATCCCAGAAGCACAGCAGGAATTCCTCAGTGCAGTGTTCTAGGTCAAAACATCTTCAGCTGCTTCGCCAATGTCCTTCTCTCCATCAAATTGTTAAAACTGGGAATGCTACTATATTTAGGCCCATTCATGACTCTTTAACAAATGAGGAACTTTGAAGTACAAGCCCTCCTGCCACTCTACCTCATGCAAAGACCCTATCCCCACTCTCAGATTCTCCATCTCCACCACAGATTTCGATTTTAGGACATCCGAGATGTCCTCATTCCTTACTAACCATTGTTTCCCCCCTGCTGTTATAGACGGAACCCTCAACTTCCTTTCCTCTGTGTCCTGTAGTTCTGTTCACGATCCCTCCCCCTAGAAGGAGCAAGGAGAAAATTTTCCCGGACTTCACCTTTCATTCCACCAGCAACTACATCCAACATATCATTCTCTGTTAATTCTGCCACCTTCCAAGTGATCCCACTACCAGTTATCCACTTCTGCTTCCACATGTACCACTCTCTCCACAACTCCTTAGTTCACTGATGCCTTTCCATCTAACCCCCCCCCCCCCCCCCCCCAGTACTTTCCCCAGCAACCGCTGGAGATGCAACACCTATCCCTAAATCTCTTCCCTTACTTCCACTCAAGGACCCCAGCAGTCCTTCCAGGTGAGACATGCACCTCCTGATGTGACCAAGCATAGACTCAGTGACTATTTCACCGAACACTTTGCGATTTGCTAAAGCCTACTGGATCTCCAGGTTGCTGACTGTTTTAGCTCCCCCTTCCTATTCCCATGCTGAGTTTTCTGTCCTGGGCCTCCTTCATTGCCAGAGTGAGGCAATCTGGAGAAAAACAGTTCTTATTCCGCTTGAGTAGCTTATATGCGAATGGTATGAACATTGAATTCTCCAATTTTAGGTAACCAACCTAAAAACCCACCCTTCCCTGTGTTCATGATGTCACCTTCATGATGAGACCCCATTTCTCCCTCCCCCTCGCCTTCCACCTATATTCTTTCTCTGGCTTCATAATTGGCACTTCCTCTATCTTCATCTCCAAACTTTTATCTTTTCTTTGGTCTTTATCGAACTACCTGCCTATCAAACCCCCCCCCCCCCCCCCACTCCCCCACCCTCACCTGTATCTACCTATCATGCCAGGTTTTGCCCTGCCTCTCCCTTCTTCCAGCTTTCTCCCCCTTCCCCCCCATCACCACAATCAGTCTGAAGAAAAGACCCAATGCAAAAAGTCACCGTTCTCTGGAGATGCTACTTGAGTGAAAGTACTTTGGCTTTAAAGAGTATGACATCAACTGGCATTTTAAGAAACAATACATGATTTGCAACAAGTGTACATTGCTTCAAGATACAGAAGCACAACGGGAAAAGTGATTAACCATGATTTCAGATAAATTAAAGATAAAAATTTAATATCAGAAAAATGTATATAAACTGGCCACAAAAAACGAATTGGAGGTATTTTGCGAATTTAGCAGAGAATGACGAAGAAATTAAGTAAAGAAAGGGAAAGTAAATGAGTGAGAAACAAAATACAGATTGTAAAAGCTTTTATATGTATACAAAATTAAAAGATAGCTTTGCAGATACAGGCCCCTCAGAGATAGGAGTGGAAATTTTATTATGGGGAAAACAGGAGATGACAGAGGATTTAAAACTAATACTGCATATCAAATTTCACAGAAAACACAAAAAACTCCCAGAAATAATGGAGAACTATGGTTCCAGCACAAATGAAGGGATAAAATAAATAAGTATTAGTTAAGAAGTAGTACTAGAGAAGTCAATGAGCCTGCAAATTGATAAATCCCATGGACCTAATGATGAACATCCTAGTGTTTTGTAGGAGGTGACATATGTGTATGCTCCACTTTACCATGTTATACAATTCCACAATTGAATGGTTTCTGCAGATTGGAGGGGAGCACAAGTGACCCCACTATAAATTTTAAAAAAGGGAGTGGAAAATCAGAGAACGACTGGCCCATTAGCCTGATAATAGTTGTGGAGAAAATGCTACAATCTATAATAAAGCAAGTGATGTCAAGATAATTTTAAATAATGAATGAGTAGCATCAATATGGATTTATCAAAGGATAGCCGTGTTAACTGATCTATTAGAATTCTCGGAGGATGCATCTTGTAGGGTAGATGAGAGAAGAAAGTCAATGCTGTGCATTTGGATTTGCGTAATGCGCTTGATAAGTTACCACGCAAGATTAGAGCGCATGGAGGAATCAGGAATAATATACGAGTATAACTTAGTTAGCAGGTAGAAATCAAACTATAAACTAAGAGACACAAAATGCTGGAGTAACTCAGTGGAACAGGCAGCATCTCTGGAGAGAAGGAAGGGGTGACGTTTTGGGTCGAGACCCTTCTTCCGACTAAGTCTCAACCCAAAGCGTCATCCATGCCTTCTCTCCAGAGATGATGACTGTCTCGCTGAGTTACCCCAGCATGTTGTGCCCATCTTCGGTGTAAACCAGCATCTGCAGTTCCTACCTACACAATGTGCTTCGGAGATTGGCAGGCTGTGACATTGTCCCTCCTTGGGCCCCAAAGTATACTGACATTTTGGCTGAAGACACCAAATTCATTATTTCCAAGTTTGCAGATGGCATAAAACTAAGTGCAAAATCTGAGCAGTGATATGAATCGAAAGAGACTTCAAATGAATTAGGATAAGTGTCTGAACAACAGTATAGCAAGTGGAGCATGATGTTGATGATCTGTGAGGTCATCCACTCAAGTGAAAAAAACAGAAATTGCAAAGTAATTGTACAGTTTGGTTCTGTTTCCTTAAAAAAAGGATATATTTGCCAGAGAAAGAGTTCAATGAACCACACTGGTTCCAGGATGATTTGTCAGTCAGAGAAGAAGAGAATCCTCTCTTTCAAATGTAGAAGAATGAGAAGTGATCTTGTTGAAATGCACACAATTCTTCAGGCGGCTGACAAGGTAGATACAGGGAGAATGTTTCCTCTGGCTAAGGAGTCCAGAAGTAAAGGTCACAATCTCAAAAGAATGAATAAACAATTAAGGACTGAAGTGAAGAGAAATCTCTTTGCCTGAAGGGTGGCAAATCTTTGGAATTCTTTGCCCTTGAGAGTTGAGGATGCCCAGTAATTGAAATGAAGAACAGAGATCTATATATTTCTGGGTAGTAAAGGAATCAAGGGATTTGATAAAAGGGCAGGAGAATGGTGCACAGGTCAAAGATCAGCCTAGTCTTGTTGAATGGACATCGAACTCAGGGAGCCAATGGCTGACTCCAGCTCCTACTTCTTATGTTCTTACATCAAAGGGAATTGAGAGGACATTGAAAATAGTTTCACTGTTTGTGAAATCTGAGACTTTAGGGTGCATCTAAACATTTAAGGCTTTAAACTTTAAAATACTTCTGCACCCGGAGCTTAACAAAATCTGCTAGTCAGTTCTCTGAACTTAATACCAGGAAACAGCAGTTGGTGCTCAGTATCTTGTTAATGTTAAATCTTAAATGGATATTCCATTATAATTTTGGGAATCAAAAGGCTATAAGGTAATTGCAAGCAATTTATTAGGTTACAGATCAGCCAGGATTTGTCAGCAAGAGGAAAATAAGCTTGAAGAGTTGACTGCACTGATTTTCCTCTATCCCATGAAATTCAATAATTAAGTTTAGTGATTGAAAGAATAAAAGTTGTTTTAGTAATGCAATAGTTATTCATGGCTGCCAATATATACCTCCTCTTCAACAAATCAGTTATTTTAAGTTGGTCTTCTTTCTGCTTTTAAGTTAAGAGAACCAACTGTCAATTCTTTACTTATCATGCTGTTTCTTTTTTGTTAAATCTATTTCATTTGGTCCAAGACTTTCTAAGTTGACATTGAATTTACTAATTCAACCTTTACTCTGCCTTTTGACTATTTCTGAATCCTTCATTGTCATTGATTAATATTCATGTTGCATTGCTCAGTGGGGTTTCAGATAGCCTGTTGTTCTCCTCTGTACCATTATGAGATATTGTTGATTTTTTTTAAATGGCTGAAACTTTTACTATAGGTTAAATGAAGGATGGTGTTCAAATCTAGTTCAATGTCATTTCATCAACACAATGTTGGAAATAAGTTGTTCTGCCTTTTTCTACAACCTTGTTTTGGTATTACATTTACTGTGAAGTATTTCAGGTAGTGAGTAGATTGGACCTATAATCATCTAAAAAATGTATATTTATACTGCACAACAATAAATATTTGGGGTGGCGCAGCAGATAGAATAACTGCCTTACATCGCCAGAGACATGGGTTTGATCCTGACCTCAGGTGATGTTTATGTGGAGTTTGCATTTTCTCCCTGTGGCCGTGTGGGTTTACTCCCACATCGCAAAGATGCGTTGGTTTGTAGGTTAATTGGCCTCTGTAAATATGCCTCTATTGCATAGTGAGTGGATGTATACGTGGAATAATCGATGGTCGGCGCGGACTCAGTGGGCCCAATGGCCTGTTTCTATGCTGCCCTTCAATTTATAAAAATATTAGTGCTTTGAAAATATATGGCGGCGGGGGGGGGGGGGAGAGGGGAGGGGGAGGCAAAGGCAAAGTGGGAATGGGTTATCTTATGGTAGACAAAAATGCTGGAGAAACTCAGCGGGTGAGGCAGCACCTATGGAGCGAAGGAAATAGGCAACGTTTCGGGCCGAAACCCTTCTTCAGACTTTGTTTGTATAAGAATTTGCCTTTGACTACCTTCGATTTTCCTGCATCTGCAGTTCCTTCTTAAACATGGGTTATCTTATTTTTTTGGATTGGTTTTACCACAGTATTTTGTCCAAAATTAACAGTGGCAGTAAAAACCCATATTAGTTGCTCTTTGATGTGCCAAGTTACAGCAATAATTATTTTCTGTCCCATTTCTTTTAGAACCTCCTAAGAGCAGGAAGTGCCACTCTTGATCTAGAAAACGGGGAACACTGGAATAGCCTTCAGCAGACGGAACAAGGGATTGCTCACCTGATGGAGATATTTGAGATGTATGCAAGGACACTGGCCCAAAACATGAAGCTTACCTACCTGAATCCAGTTGCCATTGTAACCCCTAATATTAGTAAGTAACTATTTTAGAAAATATCACAGCATGTGGTTCCATATTAATGGCACATAGAGTTAAAAGGCCACTCAGTCTTGAAATTTAGACCAGATTATATTCATGGAGAATGAATCAATTTTTTCACAACCACTATTTAATTCACCTAAAAGCATTGCACGAATATTTTGTTTGTATAAGAATCTGATTTGCCGTTCTTTTTAAATTTGAGATAAAATGTAAATACTTTGTAAGTTGGAGTTTTCAATGTATGCTATATTATTGAAGTTGAATAGTCTATCTGGAACACCCGGAAAGAGAGGCAGGCCACAGAGACATCAAAGTTCATAGACACGTAATGAAAGCTGTTTTGTTTTTATTCTCAAGCTTCATCAATGACCTTCCCGGCATGATAAGGTCAGTGGTGGAGATGTTTGCCATTTGTGAACTGTTCAATTACATGCACGATTCCGCAGATAATGAAATAGAGCATGCAGCAATATTCAGGCATGGTCTAGTAAGTAGCAAGTAACATTTGTGCCCTACAACTGCCAAGCAGTGGTATCTTCAAGAGGGAATCTAAACACCTCCCTTAACATTAAACTGAATTAACCATCAGTAAACCTCATCACTAAGAAGATCATTATTGCCAATAAACTTAAATGAACTGTGACTGCAAGAATAAATCAGAGGCTGGATATTATTTGGTGATTGATTTGCCTTTAAATTCTGCAAAGTCTCTCCACCATCTCCAAGGTATGTGTCAATAATATTGAATATTGCCCACTTGCCTGGATGAATGTCGTTCCAAAGACACCCAAGAACCTTCGCCCTCTCTCTAACAATGCAACATACTTGATTAACACTATCCACCGGCAGCATACTACTTGATTAATACTCTATCCACTTCTCACCATTGGTGCAGCATGGTTTAATTGTGCACTATCTAAAAATACACTGCAATGGCTTACCAGGATTTCTTTGACAATGCCTCACAAACTGCACTCTTAGAAGGTATAATATAAGTCACCACCTGCATGCTTCCCTCTAAGTCATCCATTATCTGGATTTGGAAACACTTGGTTGTATGTAAAGAATTGAATTGATAAAATTAAGGCTACTCGCCCCATCTTCACATGGATAGCTAGTATTAGGCAATAAATGTTGACTTTGCAAGCGTGTCCACATTCTATAAATGAATATTATGTAAATATTAAAATGTAACTTGTAACATGTAAATTCACACTGAGCCATCGTTTCACATGTTAATTTTAATAAGTTGACAGCTCCAACCTAAGCTATGATGTAATCAAGCTTGTTCCACCATCTGCCAATTTTTAAAAGTCGCACAAAGGTGCGTGTCACAATGGGTTGCTGCTTGTTTTCTAGGCTCTTTACATATTGTTTGGATAGATAAAAAAATATTCCTTGTGGAAACAAATCAGAACCACCATTTTGGATAGTCTGTAAACGAACTTGAAAAATATATTCTGTACAAAATAAAAAGCATCCTTGATATAACAGGTTATATGTTCTATACAGGTTGTGTGTTCATGGTTGTTCAAGTGCAACATATATGCCTGTATATCATTTGTTAATATTGAATTTTAATTGTGAGACTGATGTGTGTTTTACATTATGTCAACTCCAGTCATAAACCCTGATACTTAATCCCATTGAACCTCGTGCATGGTTTTCTATTTCAGTTCTAACAATTGATCACGTGGAGAATGGCATCAAAAAAAGAAAGAGATTCCCTCGATATCACAGTGGACTCTTCCGTGGCCAGACCACATGGGATGCTCAGACACATGTTGAACTGCCAACATCCATGTTATCGCCATCCAAAGTGAAAGGTAATCAACAATGTTTTATTTGCAGTAAGATAGACACAAAATGCTGGAGTAACTCAGCAGGACAGGCAGCATCTCTGGAGAGAAGGAATGGGTGACGTTTCGGCTCGGGACCCTTCTTCAGACTGACGCCAGGAGTGAGTGAGGGAGGGAGATAGATAGATAGATAGATAGATAGATAGATAGATAGATAGATAGATAGATAGATAGATAGATAGATAGATAGATAGATAGATAGATAGATAGATAGATAGATAGATAGATAGATAGATAGATAGATAGATAGATAGATAGATAGATAGATAGATAGATAGATAGATAGATAGATAGATAGATAGATAGATAGATAGATAGATAGATAGATAGATAGATAGATAGATAGATAGATAGATAGATAGATAGATAGATAGATAGATAGATAGATAGATAGATAGATAGATAGATAGATAGATAGATAGATAGATAGATAGATAGATAGATAGATAGATAGATAGATAGATAGATAGATAGATAGATAGATAGATAGATAGATAGATAGATAGATAGATAGATAGATAGATAGATAGATAGATAGATAGATAGATAGATAGATAGATAGATAGATAGATAGATAGATAGATAGATAGATAGATAGATAGATAGATAGATAGATAGATAGATAGATAGATAGATAGATAGATAGATAGATAGATAGATAGATAGATAGATAGATAGATAGATAGATAGATAGATAGATAGATAGATAGATAGATAGATAGATAGATAGATAGATAGATAGATAGATAGATAGATAGATAGATAGATAGATAGATAGATAGATAGATAGATAGATAGATAGATAGATAGATAGATAGATAGATAGATAGATAGATAGATAGATAGATAGATAGATAGATAGATAGATAGATAGATAGATAGATAGATAGATAGATAGATAGATAGATAGATAGATAGATAGATAGATAGATAGATAGATAGATAGATAGATAGATAGATAGATAGATAGATAGATAGATAGATAGATAGATAGATAGATAGATAGATAGATAGATAGATAGATAGATAGATAGATAGATAGATAGATAGATAGATAGATAGATAGATAGATAGATAGATAGATAGATAGATAGATAGATAGATAGATAGATAGATAGATAGATAGATAGATAGATAGATAGATAGATAGATAGATAGATAGATAGATAGATAGATAGATAGATAGATGAACGTGTATGGGTGAAAACAGGGCAAGACTGCCTGTTCCACTGAGTGACTCCAGTATTTTGTGTCTATCTTCGGTTTAAACCACCATCTGCAGTTCCTTCATACACATGATATTTGCAGTTCTAGCTATGTACTTGCAACTGAGATACATAACAATCTATGCTGCGGGATTATCTGAAAATGCACACAAGTGAACGCTGATTGGATTTGGACTTTAGACTTTAGAGAGACAGGCACTTCAGCCCACGGCATCCGTGCCGACCAACGATCACACTGGCCCTATCCTACACACTTGGGCAGCTTACAGTGTTATCTAAGCCAATTAACCTCCAAACCTGTACTTCTTTGTAGTGTGGGAGGAAACCGGAGCATCCGGACAAAACTCACACGGTCACAGGGAGAACGTACAAACTCCGTACTTACAACATCATAGTCAGGATCGAACTCGGTTTTCTGACATTGTAAGCAGCGGCTCTACCGCCGCGCCACTGTGCCGATTTCATAAGTAAGGCAAAATATTCATGCAAAAGCAAAACATACCGATGCTAGAAATCTGAAATAAAAACAGAAGGGCCAAGAAATAGGTTGGGTGCATGGTGGAGAGAGCAACAAAGTTAACATTTCAAGTTCATAACCTTTCATTAAAACAATTCAGCTGAATATGATGAAAGGTTATGTACCTGATATCTTATATCATTGTTTGTATGATGGAAATTTTTGGTAATTGTGTGCTGAACCCATGAAGAATTTTTAATTCACTTTCTGCTTTTGCTGTCTTTTAGTCAAACTGAAAGTACACCTCACTGCATTCTTTTGTCCACACAGCTGTACCTACCTCAAAAACAGAGCATGTAGTCCAAGTGCGGAATGAAACAAGTAAAGTCTTGCACCAACGACTTTTGCCAGAGCCTGAGCCCACAATGACTATTCTGATCCTCCTCATTTATCGGACATTAGGCAGCTTACTACCAGCACGCTTCAACACAGATCGCCGTAACTTAAGGTACGAATTCTGCATTTGGCTTGAATTGAGCTTTTTGCAATATTGAGAATATTCCGATATCAATAATAAATTAACGTATGAACCAATTTTGGCATGTTTGACTAGACACCTGAATTGTGGAACCTGTTTGTTTGGAACTTCTAACAAAAAAATCCTTCTTGTATATGGTGCAGCAAGGGGGTGTAGATCCTAGGCCAGTAGTCGAGGTACCAAGCATGCTGGCTTTTGTCCTGGATGGTGATGAGATTCTTAAATGGAGTTGTGGCTGTATTTATCCAGGCATGTGTAGAGTATTGCATTACTCCTATTTTTAGCCATGTAAGTAATGGTGCAGCTACAGTGAGTGAGAAGCTGAGGCATTTGTTGCAAAATACCTCATCTTTTGTTGTGTTGTAATAGGATTTACCATTTCTTTGGGCCACACAGTAACATTTCTGTTCCCTGGTAACCCCAGAGGATTTAGAGAGGGATTTTGCAATGATAATGTGATTAAACAGCAACGGTAATTAGGCTTCCTGTCGTTGAAGATAGTCAGTGCTTGGCACTTGTCTCGTGTAAAAGCTACTTATCACATATACGCCTAAGCCAGATTTGGTGCAAATAGCATGAGCCATTTTATACTAAGGAATTAATGCTGAGGCTTAACAATGCATAATTCTAGCCTTATAATAGAGGAAGCCCATTAAAACGCATCAGTGGAAAGTTGGATCTAGGTCAGAGTGCAGAGACATTCTGCAGTGATGCCCCAAGACCGTTATAATTGGCCCTATTCAGCCATAATCATCATCTTTGGAGCTCAGTCTGACTAGCCACAGAGAGGTTCCCCTGTTTCTCACTAACTTGATTCCGCACATTAATCTAAACGTGGTTCATTGTTAGTCTAAAGCTGCACCATGATGCAGTCCTGGTAGAACTCAAACTGAGCAACATTGAGAAGCTAATTGCAAAGTCAATGCCAATTGATAATGTTATTGATTATTCCTTCTGTAATGATGGAGAGCAATTTCACAGAATGGTAATTGTCACTGATGCTCCTTTAATCAGTTTTGGTGAAATTGATTGGAAAATAAATATTGGCCAGAAAACTGAAAGTTTAATTCTTCAAATGATTCCATTCCATCTTAAACATGCTCATCGATCAGTCCATTGCCGAACTTTGAACTGAAAGGTGACTCCATCAACAGTGCAGCACTTTCTTAATTATCCTGAAAAATGATTCTAAATTAAGTGCCCAAAATGGATGATTCACTTATCAACTTTTACTTTGTTGGGAAATACTTGGCCTTCAGTATGTTATCCTCCCTAAGATAGAACAACGGTTGTGAAGCTGTTCTGAGAAATTATCAGTAGAAATATTATAGCTGAACAATGTTACCTCAATTCAGCAATTGGAACATACAATATATTAAAAAGAGCTAGAAGCCTTTCATTTCCCTTAATCCTAAAATTGTTTTTATATTAAAATTTCTTGAATTACAGACTTCCGAAACATCCTGTGATGAATTCTCCAATTGTAACGATCTCCATTTTCCACAACAACACGTTTGTTCATGGGCCATTAAATTCACCATTTACTTTGGAGTTTCGTCTGCTGGAGATGGCCAATCGTAGCAAGCCTGTATGTGTGCAGTGGAATCATTCCAGTCTGTAAGTATATTGAACTGCCCAGGTAATATTACTTTCCTGATCCAAGAAGAAGCTAATCATAATTCTCTTACTCTTACTTCTCAAGTTTTCCCCTTCCCTTGCAATGTCTGTGTTTCAGAAATGACTTTGTTATACGACGTATAAGCCAAAAAGGAAGGCGTAGCAAATTTGGCAATGAGGAATCTGAAGTACAGATTATTGATGCTTTTAGACCCTTACCCAGTCCAATGAGAATATGATTTAAGAGATAGGAGTTTCGTGAAGCCACATTTGGAGTATTGTGTGCAGTTCTGGTCGCCCCATTACAGAAAGGGTGTGGAGACTTTGGAAAGGGTGCAGAGGGAGTGTACCAGAATAATGTCTGGATTATGGAGTATTAGGGAGAGGTTGAAAATAAATCTTTGATCCTTTTGCTGAGATTTGCCTCAGTTACACATCAGTGCATGTAGGCACAAGAGATTGCAGGTGCAGAAATCTCAAGCAGTAGACAATGCTGGAGGAACTCACTTGGTTAAGCAGCATCTGTTGTGGAGAAAAGATTTGTTGATGTTTCAGGTTGCAACACTATGTTATTTCCTCCAACATATTGTTTGAACATCACTTCATGGGTTTGAAGTTCTGGGAATATCTTTCCTACAACATTAGGCCTACTAGTATCAAATTGGTTCTTCCTCTTCATGAGCCTTGGATTACAATATGCTCAGCCTCCCCCTCCTCCCTGTCCACAGTATTTCTAGTCACATTACTTGAATTGCTTTAATCTATGGGCTGTAAATGTACCATTCTGATGTATAATTTCTGATTTGTTTTTGGTTCAATACAAAATGGAAACCCTCCAATAAGTTGGAAGTTGGCATGATCATAGTGATGTGGAAAAGATATAATTAATCTTAGGCTGACATCTTTATTTGACATTGTAACAATTTGGCTATTAATCAAATCTGGGCATTATTCCCATAATAGCCGCCTATTGACTTTTTTTGCTGTGGGAAAGGTCAGTAAGAAATTAATTTAAATTGCTTTCTCCGGTAAAGAGAGCTTGAACTAAAATTACAATAGATACTATTCTTACATTTACAGTAAAGCTCCTCTGACGTTTTGTTCTAATGTCACCCATTACCTTTTGGTATAAAAGTTCATATTGTATCTGCATGTATTAGATTTGATAAACAAATCACCAATCCAAATGAGTGTTACGGTTTGGCTCTTTTAAAGCAATATGAAGTAAATCCTTATGATATGTAGAGGTAGGTACTTTATTTATGTTAGTTACTTTATGTTTAGGTATGTTATCATCAGTGCCAAACTCTGACAAATTTTCTTGCCGCAGGAATTGCAGTTGCTGATTTACAAAAAAAGATAAAGTGCTGGAGTAACTCAATGGGTCAGGCAGCATCTCTGGAGAACATGGATAGGTTACGTTTTGGATCAGGACCCTTCTCAGACTGATTGTGGTGGCAGTGGGGGGAGGTAGTTGGAAGAGAGATAGGGCAGAAGAAAGCCTGGCAAGGGAAAGGTGGATACAGGTGAGAGGGGGCTTTGATGGAGCAGGAAAGCAGCAGGAATCACAGATGAGAAGCGTGAGAAAACGTCTCGCAGAATTCCCATCGGAAAGAAGAGATCTGCTTCATTGTAGACATACCTGGAGGAAATTTCGCAGTGAAGCAGTAAACTCTAAACAAAAGGAATTGCAGGTGCTGGTTTACAAAATAGACACAAAGTGATGGAGTAACTCAGCAGATAATGGATCCAAACATGGATAGTTCATATTTTGGGTTGGGACCCTTCTTCAGACTGATTACATTAGTTCCTGTTGCAATAATTTCACCTTAAGTATATTCTCATGAAATAATGAATGTTAGAAAATTGCCCTTCAAATAGGTACCTTGTGTGAGAAATTTGCTCCTCTTATGTACAAAGAACCACATCCAGTTGGATGCTTGGGGAACTCAAAGGAAGATGAATTCTTTAATTCTCTCAACAAAGTTAACAATTAACATTTTTTATATGGAACTAACCGAGCTGGATTCAGCTCAATGCCTAACCCCCACCAGACCTGGCTTCATTTATCAATGCAGGATGCATGGTGCAGAAGGCTTCAGCAGACTCGAGAATAGGTTGACACACTATGACAGAGGGCAAGACTGTCCCAGCCTTGCCTCGTTCAAAATTGGTTTCAATAATTAATAATAAAGCGTGTAACATTTTTTTGTAAGTAAAATCAATCAAAAGAACTCAATTAAACTAATCAAAAAGATTAAGCAAAACATGTTTAAAATTATTGAACATTTACCTTTTCTGATCAAATAAATAGGGACATCTTTTCTATCCTGTCTGGTGTGGGGATGGTCAGCATCTGTTCCTCGCCATGTCCTGCATTTAATAGTAAGATTAAACAAGAACTTACCTGTTTGAAGTTTGATCTGTCTTTTATGAGGCGTTACGATGAGGGATTACGTGAAGACCCCGTCCAGCACGCATGCGCGACATACTTCAAAGCAGCGGTGTGGAATCACAGAAAACAACACAGTAATTGAAATAACATAGTAAAGATAAGGAGAACTAAGTTACCAGTTGATCTCTATAATTGAGGGTGGGAGCGGAGGGCACGTAATCCCTCATCGTAACTCCTCATAAAATACAGATCAAACTTCAAACTGGTAAGTTCTCGTTTAATCTTACTATTTTACTTCGGAGTCACGTGAGTAAATCAAGATGGCGGCCGTGAGGCTTGCCGCAGTACAAGCAGTGTTCCTGTCTGCCGTTTTAGTGTCTGCGTTATTTGTTTGCAAAGTGTCGTGCTTAATCCAGTACTCCCGTTCGGAGCTTTTAAACCTCAGCGATTCGGACCCATCTACATCCTTGCTGGAGGAGAAATTACGGGACTTAAACATCTCAAGCCACTCTACATCATGGCTGCCGGCCAAAAAGGGCCGCCGCTCCGGCACCTCTGCCAGGTTCAGGAGACGCCCTTACCGGCCACCGCTCCCAGCCCTTCTGCTGTCAAACGTCAGATCCCTCCGGCACAAAATGGATGAACTCCAACTTATGATACAAACTAACAAAGACTACAGTGACTGCTCTGCCATCTGCCTTACAGAGACCTGGCTGGATCAATCAGTACCTGACCAAGCGGTAACACTTCCAGGTTTCACATTACATCGTGCCGATAGATCATCCAAACTATCGCACAAGGTAAAAGGCGGTGGCGTTTGCATAATGATCAATGAACGCTGGTGTACAAATTCTACAGAACTCACCCATGTATCCTCCCCGCATCTGGAATACCTCACTGTCAAATGCAGACCATCATTCCTCCCATGGGAGTTCGCATCAGTAATTATGATCTGTGTTTACATTCCACCTGAGGCTAACGCTAACACCACCATAGCCGAGTTAGCCAACTACGTCTCCTCAGTGGAAAATTCACACCCGGACACAGCAGTCATCGTCCTTGGGGACTTTAACCAGACCAATTTGTCATCTGAGCTCCCCGGCTACCATCAGCAGGTAACTTGCCCCAGCAGAGGGACCAACACGCTGGACCACTGCTATACTACCATCAAAGAGGCTTACCGTGCATTCCCGAGGGCTCTGCTGGGCAGGTCCGACCACGCAATGCTGCTGCTAATTCCACAATACAGTCAAAAAGTTAAATCCTCCAAGACACCAACAAAACTTGTCCGGTGCTGGTCCCCTGAAGCCACCGAAAAACTCCGGGGCTGTTTCGCGTGCACAGACTGGAATGTTTTCCATGCTGCAGGTGACCTCCACGACGTCACCGTTGCAGTGACGTCATGCGTCAACTACTGCGTGGACCTGTGCATACTACTCAAAAAAGTCAAACACTACAATAATAATAAACCGTGGTTTAACAAGGACATTAAAAAATTAAGAAAGGAGAAAAATTCTGCACATCTGGCAGGAAACAAAGAACAATATATGGCTGCCAAATACAAACTGAGATCAGCTATAAGAAGAGCCAAATCCAACTATGCCACTAAACTAGAAGAACAAATCACTACCAGTGACACACGTTTCATCTGGAAAAAACTCCAAAACATGACGAACTACAAAAAGAAACCCACCCCCACACCTGACAGCGACAATCAGCTTCCTGATACACTCAACTTTTTCTATGGTAGGTTTGAGCAGGCACCGGCTCCACCACCATCTCCCCCCGACCCCCTCCCTCCCCCCCTTTCACCATCTACGAGGAGGAGGTGAGGAGCACCTTCAGGGGACTTAAGAGGAATAAAGCCCCCGGCCCAGATAACATCAGCCCCCCCGTTCTCCACCACTGCGCTGCGGAACTGGCTGGGGTTTTTACCAACATCTTCAACACCTCCCTCTGTCAAAGCTCAGTACCCAATTGCTTCAAAGAATCCATTATCATCCTGGTTCCCAAGACCAAGACCATCTCCTGCCTCAATGACTACAGACCCATCGCCTTGACATCGACAGTCATGAAATCATTTGAGCGCATCATACTCAATCACCTGAAAACTGTCACCACCCCACTTATGGACCCATACCAATTTGCATACAGAGCCAACAGGTCAGTTGAAGACACCATCAACTTAGCAACTCATCACATTCTGAACCACCTGGAGTCCGCAAACACATATGCCCGCATCCTGTTCATGGATTTCAGCTCTGCATTCAATACAATAAACCCGGCCAAACTGTTCAATAAATTACTGGACATGAACATTGACCCATGCATCTGTCACTGGATTCACAGCTTTCTCTGGAACAGGCAACAGAGGGTGAGGATCAACAATAACACATCCTCCCCTCTGTTCCTCAGTACAGGCACATCCCAAGGCTGTGTTCTCTCACCCTGGCTATTCTCCCTTTACACAAACCAGCTCACATCCCACCACAGCTCCGTCAACCTGTACAAGTACGCGGATGACTCAACCATCATAGGATTCATCACCAACAACCAAGAAACTGAATACCGTGCACAGGTCAACCAAGCAGTGACCTGGTGCACAGACCATGATCTCTTACTCAACTCATCAAAAACAAAAGAACTCATCATCGACCCAAGACGCCAGCCATCCCCCAAAACTCCTGTGCTCATTAAAGGTGAATCCATCTCCATCACTGACACATTCAAACTCCTTGGAACCCACATCAGCAACAACCTCAAATGGAGGACAAACGCAGACCACATTTATGGAAAAGCCCAGCAAAGACTTTTCCATCTCCGACAGCTCAGGAAGTTCAGAGTAAGGTCTCATCTCATGCTCCGCTTCTATACAGCCATCATCGAAAGCATCCTCACCTCATCCATCACAGTCTGGTTCGGCAGTCTCGACTCACTCTTCCGGAAGAAATTACAGCGCATCATCAACAGAGCATCCAAAATTATTGGCTTACCCCTACCATCCCTTGAATCACTTTACCACAAACGGACACTACACAGAGCCCGCAAGATCATTTCTGATCCCACTCACCCTGCACACTATGCCTTTCAGCTACTGCCCTCTGGGAGGCGTTA
Organism: Amblyraja radiata; assembly: GCF_010909765.2. Taxonomy (NCBI): domain Eukaryota; kingdom Metazoa; phylum Chordata; class Chondrichthyes; order Rajiformes; family Rajidae; genus Amblyraja; species Amblyraja radiata. The sequence continues at coordinate 34,217,315 of NC_045973.1, read as the reverse complement.
CAGGACAATTGCCTCCAAAACAAACCGCTTCAAAAACAGTTTCATTCCCACTGCAATTAACATTTTAAACTCTGTACGGTGAGGAATAAGAATAAGCATGGCCCTTATGTATCATGTAATGTGTCTGTCTGTATGTATATCTATGTTATATGTTTAATGTTTGATGAAATGTTGGAACCTGTACCGAGCTGTACTGATAACAAATTCCACCAGCCTGGCTGTGTGGTCATTAAAATACAATACAATACAAATTTTAAAGCTCTGTGATTTCAAACCGTGTAACAGTTCATACTTCACTCGCTGCCGAAGTCATCCAAGGGAGGAAGTATGTTATCGTAATGAACCATGAATCTGTTTGTGAAACAATAATGGTATTTATTTGAACAATAACAAAAAAGAAAATAATGCACCCCCGGGCTTAAATTATATGTTTGCAGAGTCTAAAATTCTTTCTGCAAATAAAACAGGTTCTGCTAACGGCTTATCGTAGAACGTTTGGAATGTTTTCTCCATGGACCACCCCGCGTAAGCCAGGATGTGGTCCAGTGGTACGTCCACCCTTTTAGCCGCCGATGTGGATGCTGCCCTGGTGGAGTGAGATTTGTAAACGTCAGTACCATGAGGTTTTTTGTGTCTTTGACACATAGAGCTTTTTCTCTCCCTCGGGAATCTCTTGTTGTGTTGATGTAAGCCAGCAAATGAGTCATGACACATAACCGGGGGTCAGGTGGGTACGCCCGGAAATCCATAATGAGGCCTGAAGTCCCTGGTCTGCTCTGCTTTACCAGTTCCTGAATAGTAAATGTGATACGGTCTGATGTGATGACCATGTTGTCCAGTCTAAGTAAGTGGAGGGACTGGACCCTTTGTGCTGAGACTAGCGCCATCAGCATGACCGTTTTTAGGGTTAGTTGTTCCAGATAAGGATATTTCCCACTTCCTTATGCTCGAGAGGTATTGTTTCCTGGTGGATATACAGTGGGACGCTGTCATCGTATTCATGGCCCTGTTAGATAATCCCAGGCCCAGCAGTGGTCTTTTCAGAATCTGCAACCCAGTAGGTTAATTCTGTCATGGCATGGATGACTTATGCCTGACACCGGGTGAATTAACAGATCTGGACTACCGGGAATGGCCATTGGAGTTTCAACGACCCTGTCAAGGACCACTGGGAACCATGGCTGTGTAGGCCAGTCGGGTACTACCAAAATGCCTGAAGCAGAGTCCATCTGTATTTTGCGTAGTACCCGACTGATGAGGCAGAAGGGGGGAAAGGCATAGAAAAAATAGTTCCCCCAGTCCAGCACGAATGCATCTATCGCTGCTGCCTCAGGGTCTGGTTCCCAAGTGACATACATCGGTACCTGGTGATTCAGTCGGGATGCAAAGAGATCGATATCTGGTGTGCCATTTTGCATTGTGATTTCAGCAAATACTTTAGGGTTTAACATCCATTCGGTGTTATCATTGAATTTGCGTGACCTGGTGTCTGCCACTGTATTTAGCTTACATAGAAACATAGAAACATAGAAAGTAGGTGCGAGAGTAGACCACCAGGTCCGTCGAGCCCGCACCGCCATTCGCTCATGGCTGAACACTAAACAGACACACTTACCCACAAACAGTAGACACAAGACACAAAACACAAGACACTACCCTCCCCTTTATACCGCTATCACCCCTCTCCACCCCAAGAACCTCGTGATCTCCTGGGGGAGGCAAAAAACCGGATAAAAACCCAGGTCCAATTCGGGAAAAAAATCCGGGAAATTCCTCTCCGACCCCAATCCAGGCGATCGACACTTGTCCAGGAGATCACTCAGGTCTTACTATACTAACCATACCTAGGTCCATATCCCTGCCCTCTCCCCGTAGCCCCTTATCCCCTTGGCAGCTAAAAAACCATCTATTTTAGTCTTAAATATATTTAAAGTTTCTGCTTCCACTGCTCCCTGGGGCAGTGAATTCCATAAATTAACCACCCTCTGGGTGAAGAAGTTCTTCCTCATCTCAGTTTTAAAAGAGCCCCCCCTTATTCTGCAACTATGTCCCCTAGGGCTAGTTTCCCCGATCATTGGGAACATCCTCGGTGCATCCACCCGATCAAGGCCCCTCACGATCTTATATGTTTCAATGAGATCGCCTCTCATTCTTCTAAACTCCAAAGAGTAGAGTTCCAGCCTACTTAACCTTTCCTCATATGTCAATCCCCTCATTGCAGGAATTAATCTTGTAAACCTTCGCTGCACTGCCTCCAGGGCTAGTACATCCTTTCTTAAGTATGGACCCCAGAACTGTACACAGTATTCCAAATGTGGTCTCACTAATACTGTGTACAGCTGCAGCAAGACCTCCGTGTTTTTATACTCAATCCCCCTAGCAATAAAGGCCAAAACTCCATTGGCCTTCCTGATTGCTTGCTGCACCTGCATACTAACTTTTAGTGATTCATGTACTAATACCCCTAGATCCCTTTGCGTTGCATTACAACGCAGCTCCTCCTCATTTAGAAAATAACTTGCCCTATCATTTTTTTTCCCAAAGTGAATGACTTCACATTTATTAGTATTAAACTTCATCTGCCAAGTTGTTGCCCACTCACCTAGCTTATCTATATCCTTTTGCAGACTCTTCCTATCCTCCTCATCCCCTACTTTTCCTCCCATTTTTGTATCGTCCGCAAATTTTGATATATTACACTTGGTTCCCTCCTCCAAATCATTTATATAAATTGTGAACAACTGGGGTCCCAGCACCGACCCTTGCGGAACCCCGCTAGTTACCGGTTGCCATCCCGAGTATGAACCATTTATCCCCACTCTCTGCTTCCTATTTGTTAGCCAATCCTCTACCCATGCTAATATATTACCCCCAATCCCATAATTTTTTATTTTTAGCAATAGTCTCTTATGTGGCACCTTGTCAAAAGCCTTTTGGAAGTCCAAGTATACCACATCCACCGGTTCCCCTTTATCCACCCGGGTTGTTACTTCCTCAAAGAATTCGAGCAGATTCGTTAAACAGGACTTCCCCTTCACAAAACCATGCTGGTTCTGTCCGATGAAGTCATGTTTATCCAAGTGCCCCGTTAGTGTTTCTTTAATAATTGTCTCTAACATTTTACCCACCACCGATGTTAGACTAACCGGTCTATAGTTACCCGCCTTCTGTTTACTTCCTTTTTTAAATATAGGTGTTACATTGGCCATTTTCCAATCCACTGGGACCGTTCCTGCCTCCAGGGAGTTTTGGAAAATTATCACCAATGCATCCACAATCCCCACCGCTATCTCCCTCAAGACCCTTGGATGTAATCCATCAGGCCCAGGGGATTTATCCTCCTTCAGTCTCATTAATTTCCCTAATACCACCTCCTTGGTGATCTTAATAGTATTTAGCTCCTCCATTCCTACCGCCCCCTGTTTATCCAGCGTTGGAATATTTTTTGTGTCTTCTATGGTGAAGACTGATACAAAATACTCGTTTAATGCCTTTGCCATTTCCATGTTCCCCACCAACAACTCTCCAGTCTCACCCTCCAATGGACCAACGTTCACCTTAGCCACCCTTTTTCTTTTTATATAGCTATAAAAACTCTTACTATTAGTTTTTATGTTGTTCGCTAAATTCCTTTCATAGTCTATTTTCCCCGTCTTAATTAATCTCTTAGTTATTTTTTGCTGACCTTTAAATGCTTCCCAATCCTCTACCCTTCCACTATCTCTGGCTACCTTATATGCCCTTGCCTTCAGCCGAATACTATCCTTTATAGTTTTACTGAGCCATGGCTGACTGTTCTTACCCTTACCCCTTTTTTTCTTCATAGGAATAAATTTTTCTTGAAGGTTATACAGTATACCCTTAAACGTACACCACTGCTCATGTACCGTCTTATTCTTGAGTCTGCTATCCCAGTCAACTTTAATCAGCTCAGTCCTCATACCTTCATAATCCCCCTTATTTAGACTAAGCACCCTAGCCTGAGTTTCAACCTGCTCCCCTTCTATTTGAATATGGAATTCGACCATATTGTGGTCACTTGTTCCCAACGAGTCCCTAACTATGACATTTTTAATTAATCCTGCTTCATTACACAGGACCAGATCCAAGATTGCCTCCCCCCTTGTCGGTTCGGTGACATACTGTTCTAGGAACCCGTCTCTAATACATTCTATAAACTCTTCCTCTAGTCTACCCTGCCCAGTTTGGTTTGCCCAATTAATATGAAAATTGAAGTCCCCCATGATTACAGCAGTTCCCTTTTTACATGCGTCAACTATTTGCAGATTTATGTTCTGACTAACAGCGTCACAGCTATTTGGAGGTCTATAAATTACACCCACTAGTGTTTTTTTCCCCTTATTATTCTCTATCTGTACCCAAGCTGTTTCACTATCCTGATCCTTCAACGCAATATCCTTCCTCTCTATTGCCGTTATTCCCTCCCTTATTAAAAGGGCCACCCCTCCTCCCTTTCTTTCCTGTCTATCTTTCCTAATTGTCGAGTACCCCTCTATATTTAACTCCCAGTCCTGATCTCCTTGCAGCCATGTCTCCGTAATGGCCACGATATCATAACTATATATATTTAATTGCACCGTTAATTCATTTATCTTATTACGAATACTCCGTGCATTTAGATAAAGCACTTTCAGATGATTTTTACTACCCTTCCTTTCCGTTTTTGCCCCTTTTACATCTAGAGCTTTATCTTCACACATTCTGTCTCCTGTCACATTTTGACTTTCCGCTTCCCCACTGATACCCTGCTCTATTTCCTCTACCCCTGCCGTTATTACCCCCCTTGATACCTCCCCCCCGCTACTTAGTTTAAAGACCTCTCTACTGCCCTAGTTATATGATTTGCCAGGACCCCAGTCCCAGCACCGTTCAGGTGAAGTCCGTCCTTACAGAACAGATCCCCCCTGTCCCAGTACTGGTGCCAGTGGCCCAAGAAACCAAACCCATTATTCCCACACCAGTCTTTGAGCCACGCATTTAGCTTTTTAATTTTACGTACCCTCGCCGATTTGGCCCGTGGCTCAGGTAGCAATCCGGAGATCAGTACCCTCGAGGTTCTGCTTTTTAATTTATTCCCTAACTGCTCAAACTCCTTCAGCAGATCCTCCTTCCTCGTCCTTCCTATGTCATTGGTCCCCACATGGACCACGACCACTGGATCCTCCCCCTCCCTCTGCAAATTTCTCTCCAGCATCGCAGAGATATCCTTAACCCTAGCACCGGGTAGGCAACACAGCCTTCGGGACATGTTCTGCTGGCCGCAGAGAACCTTATCTACCCCCCGAATAATACTATCCCCTATCACTACGGCATTTCTTCTAACTCCCCCCTCTTGAATGGCCTCCTGATCCACGGTGCTGCAGCCAGGTTGCTCATCCCTCCCACAGCCCCTGATCCCGTCCTTACATTGAGTAAGAGCCTCGGTCATGCTCGTCAGGGACAAGGGCTGTGGCTCCTGCCGCATCTCCTCCTGGTTCCCCCTACCTGCCTCGCTTATGGCCACACCTTCCTTTCCTTGCTCACTGCCTACTGAATTAGTTAAACTGGTCGGTGTGACCATCCCCTGGCACAAAACATCCAGGTAATACTCCCCCTCCCTGATGTACCGCAGCGTATGAAGTTGGGTCTCCAGCTCATCAATGCGGAGCTGGAGTTCCTCTAGCCTCAAACACTTACTGCAGCTGTAGGGATCTTCTACATCAATGGTGTCGACAAATTCCCACATCTCGCAGTATTGGCACATCTCCTGACCGCCCATCTTATATAGGTAATTAACTGGTCCTGTTTAAGAATCCCCTACTGTATTGATACACCCCTTATTTATATAATCCTACCTCCTATAAATGGGAAAGTACTCACCCCAGCCGTAAATTACCTACTGGTTTGGCTGTCTAGTGGTAATTCCGTCCGCTCTTCCTGTCTGGTCCACTGCTCCCTTGCAGTGCGTGGCAAACCTCTTTGCCTCTGTTAGTCTCTGTTAGTCTCTCGAGCCGCGGCTCCGTCCGTCCTCCCTCGGCGACAGCACCTGTGGCACCGCGGTCGTGACGTCCCTTCCGTTCCTGCAGAGCCTTCCTGTCCTGGGCGGAGTCTGCAGCTAACTGTGTGCTCACGTCCGTTAAATCAAACGAACCTTGCTACTGCACACCCCAGGCGAATGGTGAGAAAGGCCTCAATCAGGAAGTGGTGTGCCTCAATCAGTCTCTGCAAGTGGTGTGCCTCAATCAGTCTCTGCAAGTGGTGTGCCTCAATCAGTCTCTGCAAGTGGTGTGCCTCAATCAGTCTCTGGTAGGTAAGTTGCTGATAGCCAAATATGTCTATCGACACACCATTGCCAGATTGTGTTGACCAAATTGTCACATGATATCGATTTTATCCCGCCCATATGGTTAATATAGGCCACCACCGTGGTATTATCAACCTGTAAACGAACATGAACATGGTGCGTATTTGTACAATATGCTTTTAAACCATAGAACGCACCCAACATTTCCAAATAGTTTATGCCCAGTGTTTGTAGTAGTGATGATTCTGTGTTAGTCCATCTACCACCTGTGTTAGATATGGTATTAGTTGCTCCCCAGCCTTGAGCACTGGCATCTGTTTGTATAGTTAACGTTGGGTTATTGATGATGATAGGACTGGAACTATGCCAAATGTACTCTATCCACCATTGTAACTCTGATATTGCTTCAATGGCTAATTTCACGGTTCGATCAAAATGACCTGCATGTCATTTTAATGCTTGCACCTTTGCTCTTTGTAGATTTTCATAGTGCTAAGGTCCAAATTGTGTAGCTGGAAATGCTGCTACTATTTTGCCAATTACTCTTGCCACTTGTCGTATGGTTGGTCGATTGTTAACCATTAGATTGTTACACGTCTGTGCCAATTCTGCTGATTTCTCATTTGGCAACGTTACAGACATGTGGACTGTGTTAATTGTGAATCCCAGATAGTCCATAGTTGTGGATGGCGTCAACCTAGATTTATCTGTATGTAAGACAAACCTTAAGGTTTCAAACAACTGTTTAGTAGCTAACACTGCTGATTTAGCTAATTCCATGGTTTTGCCTACTATGAAAATATCATCAAGATATGCCATGACAATATGTTTTTGTTTTCTTAAGATTGCCAAGGCTGGTTTTAATATCTTGGTAAACATTCTTGGGGCTGATGTTAAACCATTAGGCAACGCTTTGAACTGCCATAGTTGCCCCATCCAGGTAAATTTTAGGTATCTACGATGATCCTTGTGAATAGGTACTGAATAGTAGGCATCCTTTAAATCGATGCTTGCCATAAAGTATCCTTTGGAAATCAGTTGTTTGGCAGTTACAAATGTTTCCATTTTGAAGTGTATATACTTAACGAAAGTATTTAATGTAGTTAAGTCAATGATGATGCGACATCCACCATCTTTTTTGTTTTTGGTAAATATATTTGAGATAAATTCCAAAGGTTCATGTTTAGATTTCTCAGATACCCTTTGTAAGTAACCTCACCAGTTCTGCTTGACCCTCTAGTTTTTCTTTAAATGAGAGGGTAAAGCACCTTTGGTGTGCATGCTGAACTGGTGGCATGTTTTCTTGAATAAATTCAATTTTGTATCCACGAATACTGTTAAGTATAATAACTATCCTGTGTGATAGACCTCCATGCTTCCATTAACAGGTGTAGTCTCCCCCCTGTTAGTACAGTTTCCCCATTTTTTATGTGCTGGTAGGAACCAGACCCACCTACCTCCATAGTTATTGGTGTTACTTTCTTCTGTTTCTGACTCTTCTGGGTCTGACTCTTCGTCTGTCAGTGTGGAGCTGGGTGGGGGTGGCGCATTTTCCATGTGGTCCGCTCTGGGCCCTGGCCTAAAAAAGTCTTCCGGGGATGGTATGCGGACCCCGAGCTTTCACCAGTCCCATGAGGTTGACGTCGACTGGCGGATGCGATGGGGTACTGCCGTCTGGGTTGAGTGGCTCTGCTCGTTCCGGTTCCTGCACCCATGAGGCCAAATGCTTTAGATTCCTCTTCTAGGTCTTTGACTTGTTTGGACAAGTCTTTGCCAAATAGCAGGATCTGTGGCTCTGAGGCCAGTGTTCTGCACAGTCCTGCAAATTTAGGATTGAGGGCAGGTCTTATTGCCTCCTTGCGGAGTTTATTGATCTCATACTGAGTATTACACAGTAGAGCCAGGGTATCTTGCTGGTTGGTGGTCATCTCTACCCCGTCCACGGAACGAGCATAGGAGGTGATAGCTGATGTCAGGAGCTTTAGAATGCGTTGTAATTTCAGTTCTTGGGTTCTTATACCCTGCCCAATGTACCCCCAGATTTGGCTATTGACGGAGGGTACGTTCAGTGAAACGCAATTCTCAGGAGGCGAGTAGAGGTCCAACGCCTCATTGACTACCTGTTCTTGAAGAGGTTTAAATGACAGGTAGTCAATGCTGGCTGCCAATTTTGGTTCCAATGGCCGCCCCGCTTGTGGTGTGGCCACGTAGCGGTTTACCACACCCAGCAGCTCTTCCTGTTCCTGTACCCCGTGCATACTCCCGATATCTTCGGCCAGTGACCCCTGTTCCTGACCAGCCCAGCCCTGGTCGCCAACGCTCCCTTCAGCTGAGGGAGATGCGATGGCCAGTGCGTTGTATTGCTCTGGTGCGGGAGAGCCTGTAATCCCTTGGCGAGCTTGCCCCATCTCCCGGAGCAAGTCTCGCTGGAGCATTTGCGGCGAGTCTTCTGCACCGGACTCATCGGAGAATACCGGCCGGTCGGATTTTCTTTTTGCCTTGCCTCCAGTCCGCTGCTGTTGATCAGGCTGCGCTAGCAGCACTGGGCTCGGCTCGGAGTTGTCGGTAATTGTGGACCACAGCGTGTGCGGTCCAGGTGCCGCCGATCGCCCCCCACTGATGGAACCCTCCTGTTCCGTTGCAGTCGAACGGGGAGCGATCTTCTTTCCCTGTTTCGCCTTGTTCATTCTGACTAGTGCACAAAACAGAACAAGGTTTTGGAAATACGACCTCAGAGTAAATTACTTACCTGACGGTCCCGTTTTTAAACTTATAGCGGGATCGCCTGTACTCCCACTCGTCGCTGTTGCACTGCGTGAACGCTCATGTCGCGCATGCGTGCTGGACGGGGTCTTCACGTAGTCACTCACGTGACTCCGAAGTAAAATTTATGCTCAGGGTTAAAGAAATGGCATCACTTCTCATTGTTCCTTTCAACATAACCTTAAATTTATGTATTCCATCGAAGTCTTGTAATCTAATGTCAGTATTTTCAAGCACTGAGCAGCTTCTTGACTTGCATTCCTTACCCTCAAAACTACATGTATTCTTTAAGTAACATATTTTTACTGAATGAGCAGATCATATGCACTTTCATTGATCTATTTCATGGCATGTGGCCTGGTGTCAGGTGGGTCTCATAGGCCAGACACTTACATATAAAATCTAATTATTTCCTGTTTAAAAGAACATAGATACCTCATATAAAAGGGAAGGCTGTCAAGCAGAATGGGTGGTAATATTTTAACATATTTGGAGAATGAGAATGATTAGTGTTGGCAAACTCTGTTTGACCCTGTTCCAATCGTAATCTGTGATAGCTCCATGATCTTTTGACCTATTGAAGACTTTAGCTGTTATGTGCAGATGGCTGCAAATGAGGTACAAAGCAGTAATTGAGTCAAGGGAACACGGCAATGCTATAAAATGGAAGAGTAAAGCAAAGCTGTTTTCTGCAGAGCTTTGTCTTTCATTTATTACCTTCTGCCTTTTTCGGATGTTTTTAAAATTATTCATAATGTCGTCTGAACTATGTTGCTTTTCATTTGTTACGCATGTGATATTTTTGTTGTATACTTAAAATTGATAAAATAATATTATTTATGGTATCAAATTTTGATTAAGTCAAAAAAAACGTTTGGGATTATTTCTCAAATCTATGGTAATTTAAGAACAGCACATCTGCAAAGAAAGGCTATCAGGATGATTTGTGGCTCCCAGTCCTCTACAATGCAGCACACAAAGCCAAATTACTCTGTCTGAATAGAACATCTATGTCCTTATTTCAGGTTTTGTTAGAATTATATCGCGCTAGCTCTTAGCAAAAGCTTATTCTTACTGTTATTACCTCACTTGTGCATAAATCGATGTCAGTATGAATTTGTGTTTTTGCACTGTGTACCATGCTCATTGAGTTTAGTGGCTACACAGCATGGACTTTGATGACGTATGGGCAATAAATAAACTTATATTCAATAAAGACAGGGATGCCTGGGCGGTTGATATATTGGAGGTGCAGTATGTGGGAGCTGATAGATACCATTATTATCCATAGTGTCCACATCCTCATTGAGGGTTTGCAACTCGGAACAACAACTCGAGTATTCCAGGATTTGAAAGTTGCAATAGATCAGTGAGGAAGAAAGTTATCTGAATATTTTGTTCAAGAAGCAACCTTATTCCTTAGATTAAGTTATGCAGATCAATAGGGACAGGAGGGTGTGATCAAGAATGAGGCAGATATCAGAAACTAGAAGGTAGCTTTGGGGAAACAAGGTTCTTGGAGTTGTGTGGGCAAAAACAATGACTGCAGGGGGATGAGCAAATTGACTACAGCACCATGGTACAGGAGGTAAATCGGGTTGGAAGAGCAAGATTTTAACATGCTGATGACACAGGGAAAAATAGGCAGAGGCATTGGTAACATTCTCTGCAGCCATAAGTGTGAATCCCAAAGGATGGGGCTACGGGAGGGCATCTCCTTGGACCTGGAGAGACCTGGAATGAGAGGGGAAAGATCCAATTGTCATAGTCCATGTAGGAAGCAATAGAATGGACAACAAGGAAGTTCAGTAAAGGGACTATGTAGCTAAGGATACAAAATAAAGAAACAAAACACAAGGGTAAATTATTCTGGATTACATTCTGAGCTAGGGACATAAATTCAACAAGATTATAGATTTAAATATTTAGCTTAAACATTGGTGTGGAAGAAATGGATTCCCATTCGTAGGAAACTGGCACCAGTATTGTGGAAGGAGGGAAGGTACACAAAAATGCTGGAGAAACTCAGCGGGTGCAGCAGCATCTATGGAGCGAAGGAAATAGGCGACGTTTCGGGCCGAAACCCTTCTTCAGACTGATGGCGGGTGGGGGGGAGAAGGAAAAAAGGGAGGAGGAGGAGCCCGAGGGCGGGGGGATGGGAGGAGACAGCTCGAGGGTTAAGGAAGGGGAGGAGACAACAAGGGCTAGCAAAATTGGGAGAATTTAACGTTCATGCCATCCGGACGCAAGCAACCCAGGCGGAATATGAGGTGCTGTTCCTCCAATTTCCGGTGTTGCTCACTCTGGCAATGGAGGAGACCCAGGACAGAGAGGTCGGATTGGGAATGGGAGGGGGAGTTGAAGTGCTGAGCCACCGGGAGTTCAGGTAGGTTATTGTGGACTGAGCGGAGGTGTTCGGCGAAACGATCGCCCAGTCTCCTCGATGTAAATCAGCTGACATCTAGAGCAGCGGATGCAGTAGATGAGGTTGGAGGAGATACAGGTGAACCTTTGTCGCACCTGGAACGACTGCTTGGGTCCTTGAATGGAGTCGAGGGGGGAAGTGAAGGGACAGGTGTTGCATTTCTTGCGGTTGCAACGGAAAGTGCCCGGGGAGGGGGTGGTACGGGAGGGAAGGGAAGAATTGACAAGGGAGTTGCGGAGGGAGCGGTCTTTGCGGAAGGCAGACATAGGGGGAGATGGGAAGATGTGGCGAGTGGTGGGGTCACGTTGGAGGTGGCGGAAATGGCGGAGGATTATGTGTTGTATTTGCCGGCTGGTGGGGTGAAAGGTGAGGACTAGGGGGACTCTGCCCTTGTTGCGAGTGCGGGGATGGGGAGAGATAGCAGTGTTGCGGGGTATGGATGAGACCCTGGTGCAAGCCTCATCTATGGTGGCGGAGGGGAATCCCCGTTCCCTGAAGAACGAGGACATTTCCGATGCCCTGGTGTGGAACGTCTCATCCTGGGAACAGATGCGGCGTAGGCGGAGGAATTGGGAGTAGGGGATGGAGTCTTTACAGGGGGCAGGGTGGGAAGACGTGTAGTCCAGATGGAGGCTGTTTAATTGGGATAAGTGTAGTCCAGATGGAGGGGGCTGTTTAATTGGGATAAGCTTCCCTTGAATCAGGCTTGGACCAGTTCCCCAGTGAATTGAATAACCGGGACAGTAGACTAGACTTCAAATAATGAGGGATAGGTTCTGGTGAGGTGAAAGTTAGATGGTTAGACAGTAAAGGTATAGGATAGCAACATTGATGATGATAATAAAGAAATAGAGGATAAAAATATGTAAGTATATTTGAAAATAGAGGCAGAACAGAGAAAATTAATTAAAAATACAAAATTGAAGGCTCTTTATCTAAATGCATCCATCACTTATAACAAGAGATGAGTTAACATCGCCAAAAGAAATAAGTGGGCAGGATAGAGGCGATCCCTGCTTTACAGCGTTCACAAATCGCAACCCGAAAATGTTAGATATAGAATAAAATTCACGCTCATGGATTTTATATGTGGGGGGAAAAGTAAATAAATCAACACAATTTTTGTCAACTCTCTTTCTTGATGCATGCGCAAATTACATGGTTTACCTTCCACAAGCCTTCGCGATATGGATTGTTTTCTAGGATCACAGCCTTACTATTAATATACATTGAGGATTGGTTGTTGGGTGGAAAATAGAAAAGGAATGAACAAGTCATTTCATGTTGGGAGGCTGTGACTACTGGGGTGCAGCAGTGCTGGGGCCCCAGTTCGTCACAATCCATACGATGATGTGGATGAGGCGAGGAAGTGTAATATATCCAGGCTTGCTAATGATACAAAGTTCAGATGTGTGGAAGACACAGGACACAGAGATTTCAGAAGGTTATATGAAGGCAAAGTGAATGGGGAAGGAGTGGCAGCTGGAACATGATATGTAAAAATGTGAGGTTACCAAACTAACGAAAGGTGGATTTGCAACAGAGGATGGAGAGTGAAGGTTCACTGGATTAATTTCTGGGATAGGGGGTTTGCTGTGCAAAGTGAGCTTAAGCAGTCCAGGACTGGTGTTTTGAAGAATCAGTGATGATCTCAGTGAAAACTGCACGATAAATTGACAGTGTGGATAGGAGCTGGATATTTCCCCCATTTGGGGAGACCAGAACCAGGACTCACAGTCTCAAAATACAGCCTTTTGGGCCTGTCCCACTTAGGCGATTTTTCAGCGGACTGCCGGCGACTGTCAAGTTGCCAGTGGTAGCCTGAAACACCGGGAACTGCACTCGCCTAAAAAATCGCCTAAGTGGGACAGGCCCATTAGCCATTCAGAACTGGGACGAGAAGAAATCTCTTCACCCAAAACAGTAGTGAATCTTTGAAATTCTTTACCCAAGAGGGTTGTTGGGGCTTATTCACAGGGTATATGCTTGAGAGAGATCAATAAGATTAGTGTAGGATAGTGGAGCTGAGATGAAAGATTAGCTCATGTTTCAATTTCTTATGTTTTTGTACATGATATAGAAGCTGGAAACTAAGCATCTATCTAGTGTTGATTGTCCATACGATGTATGGTGCTGCTTATAGACAAAAACATGTAGTTCACCTCCACAGAGTTTCCCAATCCGAGAAAATTTTCAATTTATCAAGGAAATGTCAGAGATGACCTTTTACACTCTCTGGGGTTTCGGTCTCATATCTATGTAATAATCAGAACCCCAATAGAAATTTCAGATGCCACTGCTTGATGAAAGCTGTGAAATTTCAATTAACGAGTTTGCAAGTAATTGAAAAGAAAACCGATCAGGTGGTTCAACACTCTGATGTGTTTTTATGCTATTTTGAGCTATCAAATTCGCAGTTAGTTTCACAATCACAAAATTTCACACCTTACTTCAACTGTGCTGTACAGTGATATTTGAAGGCCATAGGTTTATAAACAGCAGGGTTGGCACAGGTGGGGAGGTGGGTGGATAAATCAGGCCAATCAATCGTTATATGATGATGGAAAAGGAACTAATGAAGCCTCAGCTAGTTAGTTATTTTCAACCTGAGGTATTAGTATGCATCAAGGGAAGGTTTAGGGGTCAGAATAGAGAAACTGTAAAGGTGCAACATAAATTTCAAAGTAAAACCTTTTTTTAAAAATGTACATTAAATTGCTGCTTTAAAGTTTTCTTGGCTTTTATTTTATATTGCCAGAGTGGTGAGAAGCACTATATGAGAGCTGTGCTTAAGTTGATCACAATTATTAAAGACTTACTCAGCTGATGGTCATGTTACCTTGCAGGTCTGAACCAACTGGCACGTGGACGGCAAAGGACTGCGATCTTGTTGATCGAAACAACACACATGTCCGTTGTCAATGTTCACAGCTTGGGATCTTTGGGGTTCTAATGGACAGCTCACATCGTGAGGTAAGCATTATTAAAAATGCTAGTAATTATTCTCACCATTTTGAAAAAATTGAGCCTCAGAACAGCAGAACATTGATTCATAACATTAGTTTATCCGTGAATGTCACTGGATAACAATCACTGGATAACATTGTGTGGTATTAAATGCCAGGTTAAAAGAGGAAAGGTGCTTACAAGAATACAGACAGTGTGCTTGTGTGCAAGCAGATTTCCAACTACATTTTTATATTATCCTTGCTTGGGGTAAATATATCATTTGTTTCTCTCGCCTTTTTTTTGATTTCAGAAGACTAAGCCACATTTGGATTATTTTTTCTTGTTTATTTTAATGGAAATGAGCAACACAGGCAAGGCCAGATTTTATTGTCCATCTCTAATTTGCCCTTGAGAAGGTGGTGGTGAGCTGCCATCTTCAACCACTGCAAGCCTTGTGCTGGCAAGGTGGGCACAATTAAAGATTTGCAAGTATGAATATTTTCTAATTCTGCTGAACGCCAGGATAAGACTTTGCCATCTGGTTATACATGATTTGGAGTTCATGTTTAAAAGATAATGTGTTTTAATGCAGCATGCTTGTGTGTTTGTTGATTAATGCTGCAAGCTTTTCCATCAGTGGGGCACACCTTCAAAACCATGAAAACTGAGGATTTTGATCACAGAACTGGAGACAATAACATAATCACTTACCTTGGGAGATGGTTGCTTTATTGACCAAAGGACCCTGAAAATTTGGCCAGCACATGTTCATTCACGAATTGGTTTCACATAGTCAGTTAACGACTTTATATTCAGTTTCAAAACATAAACAATCACAAATATTTAACTGTAAGATTATTTATATTATATCTGTACTGCGCCCTACCTGGGATATCTTGAAATTCCCAGTCAATGAAATGTCTCACTTTTTAGTCTCCTGGTGCCACAGTGCATACAGTAAATGGACAGTTTAGTCTTGATACACAAATTTCCATTCTAATAGTTGTAATTTAAATTAAGATGGGGGTACTTTCTTGTCTCATATTAAAGAATAAATATTGGGAAGGCTGTGCATTTGAAATATCATTATAGGAAACAACAATTATATTCATGCCAAATGGTCTTTTTATCAACTGCACTTTTTTGTGTTCTTGTAATGGGTAAACAGCCTGTTTGTAATATTCCTGCAGCAACTTGAAGGAGACCTAGAAATATTGGCAATCGTCACTTACTCCAGTATCAGTGTGTCTCTTGCCACACTGCTTCTAACTTTCTTCATCCTGTCTTGTCTAAATGGACTGAAATCCAATATTCGTGGCATCCACTGCAATATTGTGGCAGCAGTGTTCTCCGCTGAGCTAGTCTTCCTGTTGGGAATTAATCAAACAGAAAATCAGGTAAGGAAGCAGGCCAATTTGCAGAAGATTTCTTCCCATAATCACATCTTCAAACGGCACATACTTCATTCGGAGTGAGATGTACCTTTGTACTTTTTATCAGTCTTGATTTCCTGTGTTCATGAGCCTATTTTTAATAATCTTTCATCCTTTGAATATCTTTCTACATTTTTTCTGATTGCAATCACAATTTTCCTATTTGTCTTCTGATCTTTTTTTAAATCTCTTTCCACTTCTTATACTTTCTGTTGTTAACAATCTATTCTTCTCAATCTGATCCCATTTGAAGCCTGACCACCTCATACAGTTGTCTTTCTGAATATTTTTATTTTGTTTTGCCCTTTTGATGTTTGGTTTATTGGTGTATTAGTATTGTGCCAAGCATTCTGTATTCCTCTCATACAAATTGCTTCTTTTCCTCTTTTTGAAAGATTAGCTCCTGTTTCAATTTCTTTTTTTTGTACATGATATAGAAGCTGGTTCTATCCTAGTTAATTGCTTTATATAGTGTCGATTGTCCATACAATGTGGGGTGCTGCGTATAGACAAAAAAAAATGGTGTTCACCTCCACATATTTTCCCATTATGGGAAGATTTTTGAATTTGTCAAGGCAATGTCAGAGAGCATGTCTTTTTGGTATTGTATTCTGGGAGTGAAGAATTAACATGATCACAGACTATAATCGCATCTTGTCCAAAGGAATTACATTGCTGAAGATATTTTCAGATATAGCCTGGACATGGGCTGGAAAGTAGGAGGGCAAGGTCTAATGTTATCTGCTATTTGGATATTGAGGAAGGACATGGAGACCAGTGTCGGACTACATAATAATGCATGTTGCATTGTTCTGGTTATCATGTTAGTAATAATGCACAGACCAGATCTATGGAAACATTACACAAAAAAAGCAGTTCAATAGCAACATTCTGCAAATGCTGGAAATCTGAAATAAAGGCAGAAAATGCTGAAAATACTCAGCAAGTCTGGCAATATCTATGGAAAAAGAAAAAGCAATGACCATTCTCCCAGAACCTGGGAAAGTTGCAAATAAAACAAATTACAGAGGAAGTGGGAAGGGACAGAGAGAGTAAAATGGAAGATCTGTAATAGGGTAACGTTCATGAACAATAAATGGGTTATTGTTCAAGACACAACGTGCTGGAGGACCTCAGCAGGTCAGGTAGCACCTGTGGAAGGAATGGACAGGTCAGGACCCTTCTTCAGACTGGACAGGCCACGCTTCAAGTTGGGACCCTTCTTCAGAAGGTTTGTTCAGATAGTTTCAAATGGTTTGTTGCTGCTTATCTGAACGAAGATGGCAAAGGTTAATAAATAACAACAAATATATCAGAATGGTGTGGAGGAGATGAGGAGGACATCTAAACAGGAAAACAGATCTGTTTTAATTACTAAATAACCCTGTCACCAATAACATCTATGCCACAGTAGTGCAGCTGATAGAGCTGCTGCCTCACAGCGCCAGGGACCCAAGTTCGATCCTCACCTTGGGCGTTGCCTGTGTGGCGTTTGCACCTTCTTCCTGTGACCGTGTAGGTTTCCTCTGGGTGCTCCGGTTTCCCACATTAAAAGATGTGTGGATTTGTAGGTTAATTGGCCTCTGTGATTTGACCCTAGTATGTGGGGCATGGATGCGAAAGTAGGATAACATAGACCTCATGTGAACGGGTAATTGATGGTCAACGAGAACTCAGTGGACCAAAGGGCCTCTTTCCATGCTGTATCTCCAAAAATAAAAAAAGAATAAAACTAATAACATCTTTTTAAATAGTGTTTGATTGACATGCAGCCTAGAATCAGAATTTGGTTGAAGAAAGATTGCACTACTGGACTGAGTTAAATTGGTTTGGGTGGAGAGCTTCGTGGTGTGCTCTGGGAGACTGCAAGCTGAATGCTTTTCTTGGAGTAAGGTTGAATAGCGAGCTGGTTCTTGTGATATGTGAAATTTGTTAGCAGGGATGATAAACAGACAGTAAATCTGGCAAGCACAAAGGTGTTAGCTACCTGGACAGCTGTTCTTAGGATGTTCTTGGTGGGAGACTGGATTGGAAACCCCTTGTTGATTTGCGCCTGAGCTGAATAAAGAGTTGGCTAACTGCTGACTTTGGCTAACTAGGATACAACTTTTCCTCTGGCAACCCTCTAAATGGGAATTTGCAGTAACCACCGGAGCATTCTCAACACCACAGACAGGCATCCGAAAGATGGTCCGCATTATTAAAAACTCTCACACGGGGAGTTCAAAACAATACCCACCCACGCAATTGACAGTAAATTCTCCACACTTCCCCAAAATTTCAAATTCTTTCTTTTTATGAAGCAGACTTGTTAAAACATAATAAATAAGTTATAAAAAAAACTTTAAAACTCAAATAATTTGCTTTTAAGAGTTAAAGCATTTTCAAATATTCCAAGCACCTTTAATAAGCCCCGCACATCTCCTTTAAACTTTGCCCCTTACCTTACAGTTATGCTCTCTAGTATTTGATTTTTCCACCTTGGGAAATAAGTTCTAACAGTCTACCCTATCTATGCCTCAAAAAGTTTAAAATAATATCCAGATTTGATTAAAGAATATTTTTTAACAACAAAGTCTTTCTCAAATTCCTTTTGAACGTCTCTCACAGCCATTCCCTTCCATTCAAATCATAAATGGTGATGATTCAGCATATAGGAGGGAGACACAACATTTGGTTGAGGGATGTCACAACACCAATCTCTCGCTCAACGCCAACAAGATCAAGGAGATAATTGATTACCTCAGAAAGGGGAAGATGATAAATTCTCTCCTGCACACGCACTTACATGAGAAATCATAGTTTTCTGTTTCAGAAACAAATTGCTGTAAACAAGTTTGTGGATTTTTTTTTGTAAAAATCAAAGCGCTGGAGGAACTCTGTGGGTCAGGCTGCATCTGTGGAAGGAATGGCTGGGGAATGGTCAGGACTCTTCTTCAGACAGGGGAGAGAAAACTGAAGAGAGGTGAGGATGGGCAAAGCCTGGCATGTGATAGTGAAGGTGGGAGGAGAGATATAGAATAGAATAGAATAGAATAGAATGCAATTTATTGTCATTCAAACCTAGGTTTGAACAAAATATCATTTCTACAGTTTTTTACATTACAAAACAATCCAAGACCCACACTTAACACAGTTTACATAAACATCCATCACAGTGAGTCTCCAACATCTCCTCACGGTGATGGAAGGCAAAGTCTTTATCTCTTCCCTTTGTTCCTTCTCCCATAGTCCAGCAGTCCAACTGCAGTGTCGAGGCGAACTGGGGCTCCGATGTTAAAGCCCCCCACCTGCCAATATTGGCAGGTGGGTGGAGATAGTAACAAAGGCTAGAGGTGAAAAGCAGACAAAAGGGGATGGTAAGGAAATGAAAAGGAGGAGTGAAATGTAAAGCTGGATGGGGATGAAATGGGTGAAGGGGACGGGTGGGTAAAGAGAAGAGATAAAAGGGAAATTGGAGGGGTAGAAGTGAGCATACAAAGGAACAGAAAGGAACTGCGGTGGTGGGAGAGATGTCTGCACACCAAGGTGGGGAAAGCATTGTGGGGGGAAGGGGAAAGAGTGGGTATTACTAGAAATGACTTTTGTGTTTGTGTAAGTTTATGCATGCACTGATAACGATGTCAGTTACACTGGGTAATGAGATCAATTACGATATAGATAAGTTTGGTCTGTCATTGTCTTGCAAAGAAAAAAGTGTGGCTTGCATTATGTAGTAACTATTTATTCCCCTTGAAACATCCCATAGCTCTCAGTAAATAACATTTTACTTTTAAAGTACCGTTGTGCATACACTAACACAGTAAGATCCTATAAATTACATGCATGTCTGGTCAAAATGTAATTTTTGTGGCATTGTTAAAATGATTGGTACAAGATAATGGAAGATAACATCTGTACTCAGTAGGATGGAACTGCAATGCTGGTTTACACCGAAGATAGACACAAAATGCCAGGAGTAATTCAGCAGGTCAGGCAGCATCTTTGGAAAAAAGGAAGAGGTGACGTTTCGGGTCACGATTATTCTTCAGAAGAAACGTCATCGAACTGACCTACCGAGTTACTCCAGCATTTTGTGTCTATATTAGAAGAACTGTTCTATGTTTGAGATTAACTTTTATATTATTCTCTGCAAGGTGCAGAAGGAATCTTTAACATGCACCTGAATGGATAGCTTTGGAATGGGGCATATTTGAATGGCAATGCTGCATTCATGCAGAACTAAACAGGAACATCAAAATAATTAATTTGAAGTTTGTAATGGGGTTTCTCAAGATATATTATGCTTTTACCAAATGTAGGATATGGCATCTCTGCCATAACTCAAACGCGCCAGATGTAAATAGAAATGTTAAATAGAAATGAAATAAATAATTTCTACAAAGATCACTGAATTAAGACATGATTTGTTTGGCATTATTTAACGGAACAGAACAGGCACATGAAGGGCTGTGGAGGCCATCAATGGATATTCCTAAGGCAGAGATAGATAGATTCTTGATTAGTACTGGTGTCAGGGGTTATGGGGAGAAGGCAGGAGAATGGGGTTAAGAGGGAAAGAAAGGTAAGCCATGATTGAATGACTTATCTTTGTAGTGTAGACTTGATGGGCCAAATGGCCTAATTCTGCTCCTATTACTTATGCACATGAATTTATGAGTGTTAGATTTTATAGATACATTTGAATTTGCATTGGCAGGTTTATAAAGAGCTTGCTATACATGGATGTTATATGTAGCGTTTAAATATCTGATTCAAACTACAGCTATTGCAAAGTAATTGAGTACTGGAAACAGATACAGCCTAACAATAACATTTGGGGGAGTACCTAATGAATGATGGCCCAATTTGGGCAATGTAGTGGAATAGCTAGCTGGGCTGCAAACCAGATTCAGTCCTATTTCCCAATGCTGTCTGCGTAGTTTACACATTCACCCCATGTCTATATGGGTTTACACCACATATCCCCCCTTTCTGTTGTATCCCAAAGATGTGCAAGCTGGTCAGTCAATTAGCTATTTACATCAACACTGGTGCGTGGGGTGAGTGGTAGAATATAGGGCAAGATGATGGAAATGTGGGGATAATAAAATGAGACTGGTATAGGTTTTATGTAAATGGATGCTTCCTGGTCAGAACAGACTAGATGGGCTGAAGGGCAGATGTTCATGCTACATGAGTCTATGATGTATAATCTCAGAGATCAGATAACCATATAATTTGATGTGTTAAAACATTATTGAGCCTTTCAGCCATGTTACACCTTTTAGTGCACTCCTATTTACATGGAGAAAATATTTAAAAAACTGATGAAATGTTTAAAGAAATGTCTTGGCCTGTCATGCTGAGGTAGAATGATTCAAGTGTAGGAATGGGTAAGATTTTTCAGATAAAGAATCACTGGATATTAGGTGTTCTTTAAGTTATAGATAATGCACAAGCTTGTGTGTATTCAATGTTCAATTTACACTTCCCGTGAGTATTTTTATACACAACACTTATCCAAGAACACTACAGTTGTTACACCAGCATTACAGCCGCTGGGGTTTCATAAATTCACCCGTATATAATTCACAAATTACTGTCCAAACAGTTGAGAAATGGACTGAAATTTACTGTTACGGAATTTGTATTTGAAGTTTTGAAAGAAAGTAAATACATT
The DNA here is from genome assembly GCF_010909765.2 of Amblyraja radiata. Classification (NCBI taxonomy): domain Eukaryota; kingdom Metazoa; phylum Chordata; class Chondrichthyes; order Rajiformes; family Rajidae; genus Amblyraja; species Amblyraja radiata. The sequence continues at coordinate 34,195,779 of NC_045973.1, read as the reverse complement.
TTTTTTTAATGTTATACCCCACGTTTCTTGGCACGTGCGCATATGACATGGCTCCATAAAATGAAAAATTGCAATACAGCCCGTTTTCTAGCAAAGCACCTCCACCCCTCTGTAACATGGGTAACATCTGTACTCAGTGGCAGTATGAATTCAGCAAGGCTGGTTCAAACATTCTGAAGTCCCACAAAAAATGTGTCAGGTTGATGGAATTGGAAACGTGTGATCTCTGTAATGTGTGGTCTTTGCACAGGTACAATATTTTATCTATAGGAGAGAACTCGTGAATAACTAATTTTTAAGAGCTATCCAACAAATGGCGTTATTGTTATGAATGGGTTAATTTCCACAGCCTTTTCTTTCTTTTGAAAATTATTGTTTTTTTTAATTCAAGCTTTGTGTCAACTAAAAGACAGCTGTATTTTGTAGAAACAACGGGTTTTTTAGTCTGAAGAAATGTCCTGACCTGAAATGTCACCTCCCACTTTTCTCCAGAGATGCTGCCTGACCCACAGGGTTACTCCAGCATGTTGTGGCCAGTCTGAAGTAGGGTCCTGACCATCTCCAGAGATGCTGCTTGACCTCCTGAGTTACTCCAGTACTTTGTGTCTATAACTGCTGTATTTTGTTTTGCTTCTTTTTATCTCCTATTCATATCAGCCTCAGTTGTATCCTTGATCTATTTCAGCAAAGTAATAATGATAATCATTCTTTGCAGAGATCTAATTCATGGTGAATTTTAAGTGCTGAAGTTAAGCTGTTCTGGAATTTTACTAAGGGAAGGAGTTGTGTGGAGGATATGAAATTGCAAGATTAGAGTTAAAGGGCAGCAACTCAACTCAACAATTCTGAAGAACCACAGTCTGACAAAGGGTCTTGATCCAAAACGTCACCCATTCCTTCTCTCCAGAAATGCTGCCTGTCCCGCTGAGTTACTCCAGCTTTTTGTGTCTATCTTGAACAATTCTAATATCATTTACCATCCTCATAGACCATTAAGCTTCAACTGATCCCAAAAAATTAACTGCTGCCTTTGACAAAATGCAAAAAATTTGATCTGTATAACTAAATTACAATCAATATTGAAGCGTTTATAAAATAAATGCTGGTATATGATTTATGTCTCGGATTTATAGATGATAGAAATTAAAATTATACTAAATTGAGTTGCATAATATGAAGTTACAAATGTGACCTTTTAGTGTAAACTGTAATAACCATCCTAATTTCTTTCCCCACAGTTCCTATGCACAGTGGTTGCTATCTTGTTGCATTACTTCTTTATGGCTACTTTTGCCTGGATCTTCGTGGAATGGCTTCACATCTACCGTATGCAGACTGAAGTTAGGAACATCAACTATGGTGCCATGAGATTCTATTATGCCATTGGCTGGGGAGTGCCTGCCATCATCACAGGTTGGCACCAGTATTACATGCAGTAATATAAGTGTATACTCACATGCTGGGCATTTCTGTGTTTGTCTAGTATAACGGTATGTTCTTGTCTTTTCCTATAAAAAATATGGGGAAATTCGCTGACCCAGGATCTTCTATCTAATCCGAGCAAGCCCTCCTACCTTTCTCTTACACTTTCAAAACACATTTAAGTCAGACTACTTTTGTATATTGGAATATTTTAATGGGAAAATGTTTCGTTTTCGTTTAGTATAGTTTATTGTCACGTGTATCGAGGTACAGTGAAAATCTTTTTAGTTTAGTTTAATTTAGAGATACAGCTCAGAAAGGCCCTTTGGCCCACCGAATCCACAGCAACAAGTAAACCACACACATTAACACTACCCTACACACACTAGGGACAATTTTACATTTATACAATTATACTAAGCGAATTAACCTACAAACCTGTACGACTTTGGAATGTGGCAGGAAATCGAAAACCTCAGAGAAAACCCTTTCAGGTCACGGGGAGAACATACAAACTCTGTACAGACAAGAACCGTAGTTGGGATCGATCCCAGGTCTCTGGCGCTGTAAGGCAGCTGCGCTGACCCCTATGCCACCGTGCTTTTGTTCATTGCGGTCCAGTCCATGGAAAGACTATACATGATTACACTTGAGCCGTACACTGTGTACAGATACAGGATAAAGGGAATATCATAGTTAAAGTAATAAATGCTGCTGTTGGGGTGGAGGCTTAAAAGAGTGGAACGATTGTAATGCGTGATTACAGATCCATTTCTGTGCTAGTACACATGAGAGTGGCCTGACTGGGTTCCAAATAGGATAGCTTTGAGCATAAAAACAAATTGAGGAGGAACTTGGTAGGATTTGTTAGTTTTATACTCTCTCCAAGGATCAGTGGTGGCGTTCACGAAAGACATGTGACTGTGAATTAGGTGGCCCAGTGAAATGGTTACAATAGCAAAGATGACATTGCATGGCCTAGAGGTGAAAATTCTGCCTGCAAGATCACATTTCTATCTGTAAGCATACAGGCCCACAAATAGAATAAACCTTTCAGATTGACACTTTTTTTAAAAGAACGACTACTCCAATTCAGTATTTTGCTTTTTGCCACTTGTATCTTCCTCCACATTCTGGGTCTTAACCTGTCATTCACTATTTTTGCTTTGTACTTTATGAACAATTTTAACCTCTAAGCCATGCAATAACGCAAGGGCCTGTCCCACTGCGGCGACGTAATTCGCGAGTTTAGAAGAGTTTGCCCTCGACTCATACTCGCAGTATGGTCGACACGAGGTCCTAGGAGGTCTTTATAACTCTCCTTCATGCTCGAGAGTAGTCCCCGCGAACTCGAGGCCTCAGTTAGGTCGTGGCGTTTTTTTCAGCAAGATGAAAAATGCCCGCGAGTAAAAAAAGGTTGCTATGGAAAAAATCAATATTTTTCTACGCATAGGTTTAGTCGAGATAGGTCGTAGTAGGTCGTAATGCTATTGTAGGCAATCAAAGGTAGTCGAAGGTAATAGCTCGTTGAGAAAAAAAAGGTAAACAGACCGGTAATGTTAAATGCCCACTAAACTTTATTAAAAGTTGTCTGGCTTCTTAAAAGTGTCTCCACTCCATCTCTCCCCGTCTCGCCCGCCCCCCCCCCCCCCCTCTCTAAAGGACTTAACATAAATGTCTCAGCCGTCTTTTACCTTCCTGTTCATCGCGGGTGTGAATTTCAGACAGCCCTCCCCCGCTTTCCCTGGCCAACAAAAATAATTCAATTTATGCTATTGATTTAAACTACAAAGAATAAGGCACTTTCTATTTATTAGTTTCTCGGTTTTATAATCTGTTATTGCCCTTCCCCAATCACATGCCCATAATCAATCATGCATGGTGGCGCGCCGGTAGTTGCTGCCTTACAGTGCTTGCAGGACAGGAGACCCCGGTTCGATCCCGACTACAGGTGCTGTCTGTACGATGTTTGTACGTTCTCCCCATGACCTCGTGAGTTTTCTCCGAGATCTTCTTCGGTTTCCTCCCACACTCCAAAGACATACAGGTTTGTAGGTCAATTGGCTTGGGTTTGTATGCTTGGTATAAGTGTAAATTGTCTCTTGTGTGTGTAGGCTAGTGTTAATGTGTGGGGATCACTGGTCGGTGCGGAATTGGTGAGCTTCCATGCTGTATCTCTAAACTAGATTAAACTGAACCACAAAAATAGAACCCTTGGCCTAACTCATTCAAGCTGATCAAGATGCACCATCCAAGTTAGTCCCATTTGCCTGCACCAGGCCCATATCCCTCCAAACCATTCCGGGCCATGTACATGTACAAATGTCTTTTAAATATTTTTATTCCTCTTGAAGCTCATTCCATGTGCCCACCATCCTCGGGTTCCTTTTAAATCATTTCCCTCTCACCTTAAATATATCCCCTGTAGTTCTTGATTGCCCTCCCAGGGAAAAGGACTCTGTGAATGCAGCCTATTTATTCCCCTTTTGATTGTATGCACCACTAGAAAATCACTCCTCGGCCTCCTATGCTTCAAAGAATAAAATCCTAGCCTGCCCAACCTCTCCCTAAAGCTCAGGGTCTCGAGTCCTCGCAACATCCTATTAAATATTCTATGCAATCTTTAAGATAACTTGAGAAAAGGCTGGCAGTATCATCAAGGACCCACACCATCCTGGCAAAAAGGCTGGTAGTATCATCAAGGAACCACACCATCCTGGCCACACACTCATCTCCCCACTACCTCCAGGTAGAAGGCACATGAGCCTGAAGACTGCAACAACCAGGTTCAGGAATAGCTACTTCCCCACAGCCATCAGGCTATTAAACTTGGCTCAGACAAAACTCTGAACATTAATAGCCCATTATCTGTTTATTTGCACTTGATCAATTTATTTATTCATGTGTGTATATATTTATATAATGGTATATGGACACGCTGGTCTGTTCTGCAGTCATGCCTACTATGTTCTGTTGTGCTGAAGCAAAGCAAGAATTTCATTGTCCTATCAGGGACACATGACAATAAACTCTCTCTTGAATCTCTCTTGAATCTCTCTAAATCACTTACTAGATGGCCTAGTTTATACAAAGACTTTGCGAAGATTTGAAACTGCATATTTTCTGTTTCTCTTAGTTTGTTGATGGTATGTGTTTTCCAGGTCTTGCAGTAGGTCTGGATCCAGAAGGTTATGGAAATCCTGATTTCTGCTGGATCTCTGTACATGATAAGCTGATCTGGAGCTTTGCTGGGCCAATTGCAGTTGTCATTGTGGTAAATCTGTCTTCAACTCTTGTAATATTTTTAGAATTAGTATTGGAGCTCTGTGCCTTCTATAAAACAAAATATTTGTGGCATAATAATAATGTTTCATTGAATTGTTTCTTTTACTTGATTTAGCTAGCTATATTATTTCTATTACCCCACTCCGGCTGGCAATTCTTCTCTTTAACCACCCATCTTAAGGCTCTGATGTTCCATACCCAAACAGCAGGAGAAATACTCCTGACATCTAGCCTTGTAGACTACTGATAAAATTAAAATGACTTCCAAATTGTCTGCAAAAATACAAAATGCAATATATTCTTAACAAGTTGAATGCTTCTGTTAATTGCATTGGTTCTATGAACCCTTTAATACTTGTTTAGTACTTCATCTCCCCCCTTGTACATGGAACCACTACTGTCATGATGGACTTATTTTAAAATCCTTCTGTTCAGTTTCTTTTTTTCCACCTCATCTGTATATTTCGAGTCCTTTTTGAAGTCTGAACTATGTTTAAAGTTTGACTCAGATGTTTGCTGCTTTTAGATGAACATTGTGATATCCTTATTGGTAGCAAGAATTTCCTGTGCCCCAACACAGAAGGAAGCCAAGAAAAAATCAATACTGTAAGTGGTCAAAACTGCTATATTAATCAAAAAGAAGCAATGCTGCTTACATTTTTACTTGTTTTTAAATTTACTACAGATATTGACATTTATTTGGTATTATGTTATACACTGAAATACTGTAATTGTTAAGTTCTTCAATCCTGCCCATTTATAAATGTGAGTGTTAAATCTGAAGAAAGTCTTTAGAATTAACATATTTTATTGGTGACTTGCCTTCCAGCACAAAATTACACCATTGTTGAAGATTTTCTGCTTTTTGCTGTCTTGTGAAACAAAATTATATGATTTGGCTTACTGCTTGTAGAGATATGTAAATGATCAATAGAAGACATTTTAGAAGAACAATGAAAATAATAACGTTGATAAAATGGAACGAAACCAGTAAAGTTGTATAGGGAGAGTTGATGACACGAGCTGTTCATATCTAAACTTGTAACTAGTCTGATGTCTTAACAGATGAGATAAAACACTTTATAAAGGAAATTCATTCATATGATTTTGCCAGGAATGTGTGATATGTGTTCGGAAATGGATGCAAAAGTGGGATAACCTAGAACTAGTATGAATGGATGATCAATGGTCGCCGGGGACTCAGTGGGCCGAAGGGTCTGTTTCCATGCTGTATCTTTTAATCAATCATAGTCATAGAGTGATACAGTGTGGAAACAGGCCTTTCGGCCCAACCTGCCCACACCGGCCAACATGTCCCAGATACACTAGTCCCACCTGCCTGAATTTGGTCCATATCCCTCCAAACTTATACTATCCATGTACCTGTCTAACTGTTTCTTAAATGTTGGGACAGTCCCAAACTCAACTACATCCTCTGGCACCTTGTTCCATACACCCACCACCCTTTGTGTGAAAAATTAATTAATAAACAAGCAAATGTATGGGAGCAGCTTACAAGTATAACCTGGTTCTAAATCTGCAGTTCTAATCATAGGTAGAGGATTTGCTATAATGATTTTTCTTCCTACTCGGCCATCAAAGCAGCATCTATCAACAACTCCTTCAGATTCTAATCTTTATGGTCGCCTTGGCATAATCATCAAAAGACAGAGCATTTGGTAACTCGCATAGCCAGCATGGTTCTGATACTGGTATTGGTTTATTATTGTCATGTGTTCTGAGACAAAGAGAAAATATTTATTTTTGCATGCTATCCAGGCAAATCATACCATACATGAGTACAACAGATGTACAAAAGAGTACAAAATAAAGGAGACAAGATTGCAGAATATTGTGTTATAGTTGCAGAGAAAGTGCAGATAAAATATTTCCAATGGGCACAACAAAGAAGATTGGGAGATTGCCTGATCCTCTGCTTTGTGCAAAGCCCTGCAGTAAGCACACAGGAGCAGCAAAAGATCCGTTTCCTCATGAATCATAATGTGCATTTCCATCATCAGCTCCTGCCACAAACCCTCTCCATCATTGATGCATGTATATTTTTCATTAAAAAAAATCCTATTTGACATGATTCAAATAAAGTTTACAGATCTCTAAAGCAGCTCAATGGGGTTGTAAGAATACATTTATAAGATAATCAGGAAACAAAAGAACATTGAGTGATCATTTCCCAGGGAACATAACTTAGGCCTGTCTGACTTTAAAATTGGCAGCATTTTTCAGCTGCAAAGTAATTATTTCGTTAGGAGCGTGCAGAATGCAGAATAGTATTTCAAATCCATGAGTAATCAATAGCACTGCTTTTTGTAGAAAAATAAGTTATCATTGTCATTGAGCTGTATAATGAAAAAATACAAGAGTTATTCACTCGTATGTTTTTAATGAATACTCTTGTACAGTTGCTCAGTTGTCTTCATCCATTTACAATCGCTTGAACTGTACTGATTTGATTATTTCTTGCATAGAGTTTGTACAGTTCGGTGTTTGCTATTTTTAAACCAAGCCTCTTTTCCTTTTTTAAATTTCCCTTGTTCATTTTATAATTTACCATTTATTGTGACCATGATAGCATGGTGCAGATGAATGAACTAGGGATTCGAGAAAGCCTCAGTAATACTCAATATAGATATTTAATTTTATTTCAAATTTTATCTCAAATTTGTGAAGAACAATTCCTGGCTTTGTCCACACTGCCATTTGGAGAGACTGAGGGTGTGGGTCAGAAAGGTGCCTCTATGCTTTAATTTATACTTATTTGGCTGTTGCAATGTTACATGTACAACTGATGAAACTTGCCCAAATCAAGTGCCCGAGAGATTGAAAGCCGGCTTGAAGCTTCAGTGAGATCCACAGCTTCCAACTTTGAGAGTTTCTGTCCATCTTGTAACTACCATATTGCTTTTGACCTATTAATTTTCCAGGGATCATGAGCATGAATCTCAATATATTTTTACACTATTCAATACAAAATTGTCTCCTAGTTTAATTGTTCTCTGGAACAGTTGTATAAACTGGCAATTTTAAAAACAACTCTAAATCAATATTCACCCTTGTATTTATTTAATTTGTTCTGTTTGAACCTTTGTTTACATGGCTACTTTTTAACCAAATTATCTTATTAGTAGCTAAATGAATATTTGTTGTTTTCAGTAATTTAACTGATGTACGTGCTGATGGTAAACATACATGTGGGGCAGGAGCTGGCAAGTGATAGGTAGATCCAGGTATGTCAGATAGAGGAGAAAAGGGTGGGGATGTTCACAAAATCTGGAGGCGATAATGTAGAAAACAAAGGCCTGCAGATGATAGGAAAGAACGGCAAAGAGAGAAATGTAGAACCAGAGGGAGGGACGGTGGGTAGACAGAAAATGAAGTGGGGAGTGAATAGGGGCTTGGAGGAGGCAAGGTTGAGTTATGAACAGAAGGAGGTGGTGGAAGAGGGGAAAGAAAGGTGTGCAAGAGAGAGCTTTGGTAGATCAGAAGGAGAGGGGGGGGAGAGGGGTGTGGAGTGTACAGGAGACCTCCATTTTTTCATCTCCATTCAGGGACCTACGCCATCCTTCCAAGTGAAACTGAGGTTTACATGCAACTCCTTCATACTTCTCTATTGCATTTGATACACTCACCCCTCCTTGTGTGAATCCACCTATCTCTTGCCCTTCCCCTTCCCCTCATCTTTTTTTACCACCTATCTGCCCACTTCTTCAGTCTTGAAGAATGGCCCTGACCCGAAACGTCGTCTGTCCATTTCGCTCCACAGATGCTACCGGACTTGTTGAGTTCCTCCAGCAATTTGTTTTTTGTTCAAGATTCCAGCATTTGTAGTCGCTTGTGTCCTTAGGAATAACATTAGTACAATAGCTCCACCTGGCTGTAACAAGACAGCACTGTCTGAGCAGAAAATGCTAAATTCTCAACAGCATCTTGAATTATCGGTATGTCTTTATTTTCATACCCAGAGCAAATCATTTCAACACAATTTGATTTAAATAAACTGTGGCATAGAAGAGAGTTTTTCAGCTAAAATAGTAGATGGCGCGATGTCGCAGCGGTAGAGTTGCTGCCTTACTGTGCCAGAGACCCGGGTTCGATCCTGACGATCCCCAGAACACCCGGAGAAGAGAGACACCTACGACAGACTCTTATTCATAGACTACAGCTCTGCCTTTAATACCATTATTCCATCCAAGCTTATCACCAAGCTCGCAGGACTTGGGGTCAGCACTCATCTCTGCAACTGGATCCTCGGCTTCCTGACCCCAATCAGGGAGGATAGAGGACAAATCATCCTCCACAATAATCCTCAACACTGGTGCTCTGCAAGGATGCGTTCTCAGCCCCCTTCTTTACACCTTGTACACCCACGACTGCGCGGCCATGCACAAATCCAATTCAATTTCAAATTCGCCGACAACACCACCATTGTAGGCCAGATATTAAATAATGATGAGACAGAGTACAGGAAGGAGATTGAGAACCTCGGGTCCTTGTGTCGAGACAACGTTTCTCTCAACATCAGCAAGATAAAGGAGATAGTGATCGACTTCAGGAAGCGAAGCGGTACACATACCCCAGTTTGCATTGATGGTGCCGAAGTAGAGATGGTCAAAAACTTCAAATTCCTCTGAGTCAATGTCACCAACAACTTCTTCTGGACCACCCACATTGAAGCAACGACCAAGAAGGCACACCAACGCCTTTGCCTCCTGCGAAGGCTTAGGAAGTTCAGCATGTCCCCTACAACTCTCACCAACTTCTACAGATGCACCATAGAAAGCATTTTATCAGGATGCATCACAGCATGGTTTATGAATAGCACCATCCAAGACCGCAAGAATTGTGGACGCAGCGCAGGCCATCATACAAACCAACCTCTCTTCTATGGATTCCATTTATACCTCACGCTGCCTCGGCAAGGCCAGCAGCATAATCAAGGACGAGTTGTACCCTGGCCACTCTCTCTTCTCCCCTTTCCGATCAGGCAAAATGTATAGTGTGAAAATGCACACCACCAGCTTCAGGGACAGTTTCTTCCCAGCTTTTATCAGGCAACTGAATCATCCTACCTCAACAGAGAGTAGTCCTTCGGACTTTGCTGGCTTTACCTTGCATTAAACATTATTCCCTTATCATGTATCTATACACTGTCAATGGATTGATTGTAATCATGTATTGTCTTTCTGCTGACTGGTTAGCATGCAACAAAAAGCTTTTCACTGTACCTCGGTACACATGACAATAAACTAAACTGAACTGAAACTGACTACAGGTGCTGTCTGTATGGAGTTTTACATTCTTCCCGTGACAGTATGGGTTTTCCTCCCATACTCCAAATACGTACAGGTTTGTAGGGCTTCGATAAAGATTGTAAATTGTCCCTAGTGTGGAGGATAGTGCTAGTGTACGGGTGGCTGGTCGGCACGGACTCGGTAAGCTGAAAGGCCTGTTTTCATGCTCTATTTCTAAACTAAAAATAATTTTCTAATAAAGCACCACATACGCATGAGCTTTTATATGGTAATATAATTTTGAGGTCTTCAGCCTGAATTGCCTTTTCCTTGCAGATTACTAATATTTGCAAGTACTTTAAGCGTATTTTCACTCATAACTCATTTTTATTTGAAGGATTGGCTTACTAGTGAATGGTTACTTCGTGGTTGTATCAGGAAATATGTTTTTTCTTAATGTAATTCAATCCCAGTTTAATGTTACCTGTTGTAGTGAGATCTGTTGTGCAAGTAAGAATTTCATTATTCTATTTGGTACATATGAGAATAAAACACTCTTAACTCTTGACTTTCTTGATGCTGTGGTGGATGCAATTCGCCAGTTTTATCCCTTTATCAGTTCTGTTTTCAGTTTATTGTCACGTGTACCAAGGTACAGTGAAAAGCTTTTGTTGCAAGCTAACCAGTCAGCGGAATGACAATACATTAGCAGTGCTCTTACGCCACCAACATTAAGAGGGAGGAAAGAGATGTAAGCAAAACAACGAAAACCACAGTCACTAACTTGGAAAGATTATATCCTATCATAGTTCAGGCATTTTTAAACATTTATATTTGTAACAGTGGTTGTTCACACCATAGGTACACAAAAAAGCTGGAGAAACTCAGCGGGTGCAGCAGCATCTATGGAGCGAAGGAAATAGGCAACGTTTCGGGCCGAAACCCTTCTGCAGACTGATAGGGGGTGGCGGGGAGAAGGAAGGAAAAAGGAGGAGGAGGAGCCCGAGGGCTGGGGGATGGGAGGAGACAGCCCGAGGGCTAAGGAAGGGGAGGAGACAGCAAGGGCTAACAAAATTGGGAGAATTCAATGTTCAAGCCCGCAGGCTGCAGACTCCCCAAGTGGAATATAAGGTGCTGTTCCTCCAATTTCCGGTGTTGCTCGCTCTGGCCATGGAGGAGACCCAGGACAGAGAGGTCGGATTCGGAGTGGGAGGGGTAGTTGATGTGCTGAGCCACCGCCACCCCCTATCAGTCTGCTCTCGGGCTGTCTCCTCCCATCCCCCAGCCCTCGGGCTCCTCCTCCTCCATTTTCCTTCCTTCTCCCCGCCACCCCCTATCAGTCTGGCCCTTGCTGTCTCCTCCCCTTCCTTAGCCCTCGGGCTGTCTCCTCCCATCCCCCAGCCCTCGGGCTCCACCTCCTCCTTTTTCCTTCCTTCTCCCCGCCACCCCCTATCAGCCTGAAGAAGGGTTTCGGCCCGAAACGTTGCCTATTTCCTTCGCTCCATAGATGCTGCTGCACCCGCTTTCTCCAGCTTTTTTGTGCACCTTCGATTTTCCAGCATCTGCAGTTCCTTCTTGAATACGTTGTTCACACCATGTTTGTTCCTACAGCAATCCTTTCTCTTACCTGTTGCAACATCCAGTGAAGCAAATTCAGTAATGTAATGTAATTCACAGCAAAGTCTCTGGAGCCTTTGACATTTGTGGCTATTCAGATAAAATGAAGAACTGATTTACATTTTAAGAATAACTACTCCTTTCACCATGACCCGTTTATTTCTTTATCTTAAGCAATTCTTAATAAACTACCAGACTCTTGCTTTGATATTTTGCCAACCAATCAATGTCTGTCCTTGTGGCCTGGAAGACAAAGCATAAAGATAAAAGTTAAAAGAAATGCAAGCTAGCACTTCTCTGATATCTGTGGTAAATTATTACAACGGAGATATATATATGCAATTACAGTGAGGCAAAGGAATTGGGAGTGTTAAATGGAACAAGCATTGTATAACTACATGTTAAGACTGAATTTTGCATCAGGGTTTCCAAATTAAAACACTTTGTTTCAAAATAGTTTTGCTTTTGCCACTATTTAATTTTCTTCAACTGAGCAAAATTTTCCAGAACACATTCTACTTTAGTTATGTAACAGTTCGTTTTTGTAACCTGCAAAGTTTAATTTATCTTAAGCAGTGTGCAGTGTTTTTACCCGGCAAAATCCCCTGGTAGACTGGGCGTAGTTTTATATAGTCCAGACCTTACATTTGTTTACATGCTTAGGGCTGCCAGGAGACGCGTGAGGAACTGGGACACCGGGATTAAACCTGGGCCCTACAAAAACGGCGATCTTACCGGTCCTCTGTGAGTAGATGCTGCTAAACCCTGGGTCCTTCATTTTCCACTTTTTTTCCCCACCCAATGGGTAACTCTGTCTTTTTCCTCTTTTTTCTTGCCCCCGTGTAGCCCTTGCACTTTCCAGGAGGATGAATCAATTTGCCCTCGGTAATGACCTGCATCTGTGATCACCACCACCCTATCAGGAGGCATGATTCAGATGATATCTCCATGCTAGAGTGTACCCTTGTGGTAAAGGTGCAGTGATAATTATCTCTTCCACCAACTGGAACAGCTAACAAGAATGTGCTAAGAGTCGGTTTTGAGTGTCAGGCAGGCTCTGAGCTATATCAATGTAAATTCATGGCCATAAACATCTACTCTGCTACTTTCTTAATATACAATGTTTCTGTTAATAATAATTGGAGCTTTTCATAAACTGATTAACAATACTCTTATTAACAGTTCTTCATACAATTATATCTAACCAATAACATTATATTTGTCCTGATGCCTAAACTGAGCTTTGCCTTCACACAAATCTGTCCTCTTCTCCCAGCACCCCCCTTCCCCCGCCCTTGCACATTTTTGTTTCCAGCACTGGCAGGTATGCTGTTTCTTCCAACCAGCTTTGCTGTTCTCCTGCTGTCTCGTTGTGTAGGTTATTCTCTGCTTCTCTCCATCTCTCCAGTACCACAGTGCGAAGCGCCTTCATTCTGCTGCTAATCGTTAGCACCACATGGCTCTTTGGGCTGATGGCTGTCAACAACAGTATCCTTGCTTTTCACTACCTCTACACTGTCCTCTGCTGTTTTCAGGTAACTCCCACTAATCATCTGCATGGCAACATATTCTAAGGTGACCTGTCTGAGTGATGGAATTCAACCCATTATTTTCCTCGTGTGATTATTACTGTGAAAACTGTTTGACATTTGCAGTCAGTGTAAGATCATCTTGTGCATAACTCATCTTTTATTGTTTTATTGAAATTATCTTTTTCTCCTATATATTTGAAGTTGACATGGTTCCATTTCAGTGTTACCATGTCTTGTATGACCTACCCGACCAATGAAAGGCCAAAACCGAGTGAATGTAAAGAGGATGTTTCCAGTAGTGGGAGAGTCTAGGACCAGAGGGCACAGCCTCAAAATAAAAGAACATACCTTTTGAATGGAGATGAGGAATTTCTTTAGCCAGAGGGTGCTCAATCCATAGAATTCATTGCCACAGATGGCTGTAATTGGAGCCATTACGGACAATTGTTGGAGGCCAAGTTATTGGGTTTGTTTAAGCGGAGGTTGATGGGTTCTTGATTAGTATGGGTGTCAAAGGTTACGGGGAGAAGGCAGGAGAATGGGGTTGAGAGGGGAAAAATAGATCAGCCATGATCAAATGGCAAAGCAGAAAAGCCTAATTCTGCTCCAATGTCTTATGTTGCCGAATTGCAGTGTTTATATGCATCTGTGTTAAGCAAAATTTGAATCGTCACTTGTCCGATGCATACATGCGCAATACAGATTATGTAACAATATATTTTCAATCAGTCCTGAATATCCTCCATGCTTGTAAAGCCTAATGGGTTCAATAATATAATACTTAAATTACAAGATTGTCAGACAGTGGTTTGAACCATTGATCCAGAGACACAAATTTAAATCCCACAAAGGCAGCTCGGGAATGAGATTAAATAACTAGAATAGAATAGGTCACTCGGATAAAATATCAGCATTGTGGCAATTGTAAAACTCATTTCCCCAGCAAATTAATATTTGCTTGTGTTCAATATCTCCTCAATTATGAGAGGGTGGGAGAAAAAAATTGTCATCAAAATTTCAGTTGCATTAATTTGTATGGTGCTTGAACTATTTGTCAGATTCCTCAGCTGAAGAAGTACTAACCTTAAGTCTACATTGTAAGGTTTTACAGGATAAACAGCAGCTGGGCAAAGATTTATGGTTCAGTAGATGCAATATGTGTGGAAGATAGACACTAAGTGCTGAAGTAACTCAGCGGGTCAGGCAGCACCTCTGGAGAAAAAGCATAGGTGACGTATCGGGTCGGAACCCTTCTGCAGACTGAAGGGGGTGGGGGGAACTGGAGGTAGGAAAATGCCAGACCAAATCAGGGCCAGCAACAGATGACCAAGGAAGGGTGGAACCCACAATGGCCCATTGTTGGCTGGGGGAGAGGTGATAACGAGAGGGATACAGGGATACGGACAGTGGAACTAGTAGAACGATTAGGGTGAGAGGAGGGGAGGTGTGAAAGAGGGAATGCAGCAGTCATTCAAAATTAGAGAGATCAACGTTCATACCGCTGGGTTGGTGTGACATGTGTGATCTATTGTAAAATCAGTCCACTCAAAATACACATCACATTCATTACCACATCATTCTTGCATGGAGATGGAATTTGCATTTCATTGTAAAGTTAGAACAGTAAGTGATTCTTATAACTGACCCAGTGGCAGAATTAATTTTGAGTTGACAGCATGACCGCATTTCAATCTTCTACAGGGACTGGCTATCCTGGTATTGTTTTGCATCTTAAATGAAGAAGTTCAGGAAGCCTGGAAATCAGCTTGCCTCGGGAAGAAAAACCAGGCTGATGACACAACACAAGTACCTCAACTCTCGGTAAAAAACCTTCTGATTTTAATAATAGGGCTGCCCTAGTGAATACGAATAGTATTAAGACACCAAACTGGTTCCCATTCGTTGTTGATGAAGCTCAGAACTGTGGTATTTATTTCTTGACCATGCTTACTTTTTTTTGAGTCTGAGGTCCCATTCCCCATTTTGTCCCTTAATGATATCTTAGGATCAGAATCACCCACTTTAGAAATGTGTGACTGGTGACCACTGGGTATTACATTTGAGTTACCCTGTGAACTTTTATTAGTTTTCTAGGCTAAGGAGGACCCATTGGATCCCGTCCCCTCAACGCATGGGGGGGGCAGAGTGGGGGAGAGAGGGGCGGGGGAAAGAGCGGGCAGGCGGGGAGGGGGAAAATGGGGGGGGAGAGAGGAGAGGAGGGGAGAGGGGGTGAAGAGAGGGGGGAGAAAGCTGAGGGGCCCTTGGGGTGGGGTAAAAGAGAGGCCCGGGGGGGGGGAAGGGGGGAAGAGCCTGGGGGAAGCTGCAGTTCCAGCCCACTTGGACTGCGTTCTGGCATCTGCTCTTTTCTTCAAGCCACTGTCCTTTCTGGGGGGGGGGGGTGGGGGGGGGGGGAGAGCTTACATTCAACTCGCTGCGCATAGGAACATAGAAACAGCAGGCCGCGAGGAGCAGAGCCATTGTGACATCATCAGTAAGACCATCTCGTTTATTTTCCAAGTTATTTGAAAGTTTTGAACATTTTCATAAATAACTCGAGAAATAATGCATGAAATCAGATAAGGCTATTTTTGACATCACGGCGTAAATCTCTATCGGAATATGTAAACATTTCACCGTTTCCGCGTCATGTTTTCGAGGAGATGTGAAACGCACATGAACATCGCACAAATACACACACATCCAAGATCAGAGTTTTCTAAGTATAGAGATACACTCAGCAAATTGCAGCCGTCAGGCATAATGTGTGCACAATATTTATTTTATCTCCTAGAGTTCCCACCCGTACAATAACGCGTCATTGTTTGAGGAGAGCGGCCTGCATCGGATAACACTTGGAACATCAACGATATCTTCAGTGAGCACTGCCCGATCTGCACCAACTCACTCCAGCCAGCCTGGCTTTCTCAGGTACACTGGCAAGACTTCAGTTTATGAGATCGCAATAGGGCTCTTTCAGGAAAGGAATCAATTATACCAGCTATTAGCAACAACCTAAACTCCCCAAAGTTTTGCACAAAATAAATAGAGCTCTTCTGAATCTGAACATGAGATCTTTGATTCAATTACCACCAAAAGCAATTTGATAAAATTGAAAATTAGGATGTCGCTGTTCAATATTTGTTATGGCATGATTGACATTGTAGCTAAGCCTGCAATATTTTAAAAAGGAACTCCGGGTTTACCCAAGGAAAGACACAAAATGCTGGAGTAACTCACCGGGTCAAGCAGCATCTCTGGAGAAAGAGTTCTCCAAAGATGCTGCCTGACCTGCTAGGTTTCTCCAGCACTTTGTGTCCATGTTTTGTTCACCATTGCACTCTTCTAGCACAAGGGAATGATTTATATTCCTTTTTCCAGTCAATGAGCAAATCGTCCATCCTAAGCTGTAAGGTATGGTTTCTAAAGTTTCCAAAAAATACTTTTACCGTCCCATTTTAGATCTGAATTTACACTTGAGTTCCAAAAGCAATACGCAAGTTGTGTTTAAAGACAAAATTCTGACTGAGCTTTGATGTCACAGCTGTGGAAAATAAAACAACTTTTTACTTGTTTTCTCGGCACTCCATTTATTTATTTGCTTCCTTCAGAGAAAACCTGCTCGCACGACAGGGCTCAGCCTTGGATCAAACCTTGTTGGGTCATGCTGGGCCCACTGACATAGACGTCGCAATGTTTCATCGGCCACAAGATGCAAGTGGAGCAGCAGGTGAGATGGTTTACAAAAGATATTCTCTGCCCATAGTTTATTTTCAGCAGGTTTCATGCTTTCACAACACTGAACATTCATGTATCAGCTAACCATGTTGGTTGTGTTCCCTTAGAGTTGTGTTTTGGTTGTTTGCCCATGATTGATCACATAAATATCCTGAAATTAATAAAATCTCATACTAATCACAAACTGTTTGTTACGTATAGCTCCCCCTATTGATTCTATCTGACATATAAGCGAGTTCAGTATTCCAACTGCGCATGCCCAGGTTATAGGTCACTACAGATAAACATTGGAGGGTGTGGATCTGCTGTGCGTTATCTTTGGTTATCAGACCTTCGTTTCAGTGAGTGCTTTATCCTTCGTACTGCTCAGTGGGGTCGTGGTCGGGGTCCATGGTCTCGGGGCGCCGGGGAAGTTAGCCGGCCGCTGGGTGGGGTGCGCGCGCGTGGTGCTGTGGCGACTCGACTGGACGAGCAGCATTGACGGAGAAAAGGAATGGGTTCCTTGGGAATAGGAGCGGGGCCGGGCTGGAGCTGGCGCCTCCCCCCCCCCCCTCGCTGGCCGGGGGGGGGGGGGTGGGGGCGGTTGTGGTCCAGCGGCCAGGGACACAGGCTCGACCCGGGCTGCGGATGAGGTGCGTGTTTGTGGGCGCTCTCCCCTGTCTCCCACTGGCATCTGCCCCCTCTCTCTCGCTGTTACACCCACTCTCCCGCTACCTGGCACCCCCGTTCCTCAGATTAATTCTATTTTTACACATAAATCATGAACAAAGATAAGAATTTACATACAGTTTATGCAGCCAGCGCTTCGTTCGATTTTTCTTTATAGGCACTGACCTTTGACAAATCCCATAATTTTTGCGTTTTTCAGAATACCTAACTCACTTATTCTGATGGAATATGTGCATGGCAATATAGCCATGCAATACCATTCATGGTAGCATCAGCATCACCCCAACATGCTCTCAAGAACAGGACTGTCCTTGACAAAAATCTGTCCTTGCTAAAGCTGATGTTAGCACGCAGGACTTAAGCAAAATTATTTCAATATCAAGTAATTTTCTCAAAGATTACAATCTGACCCTCAAACATATATATTTTTTAAATGGTCGTTAAATATTGACTTCTCAAGAGCTAATAATAGGTGTCACGTACCATGAAGCCAGATAAGAGCAATTAGTTCCTTCTTCAAAAGACATTAGTGAAACATTATTTCTGATAAACTGACAGCTTTATAAAGTACTTTTATCAATTCAAATTTTGATCCAAATTTATGACTCTCGAACTGCCTTGGTAGAATCTGACCTTTCGTCAAATGGATAATTAGTCCAGATCTGTGAATTAGCTGTCTAGTAATATAACATGTTTGAATAAGGGCAGTGAGACTCAATGAATTAATAATTTCTCACTAGTCTGTTTTATTGAGACAGCAGTGCACCTTTTCAGTTTAGCAACAAAATTGATGATTTTGACAAATTAATGGTAATTATTGGAGTTATTGGCAGATCCCTGTTTCACATGATTGTCGTCTCCATTGAGATAATCGACATGAATGGCACTATTATTTACACCAGCAATAATTTCTAATGTCTTGGCGACCAGACGTTTTCCTACCACTGATGACACTCACAACAGATTACAAGAATGCATCACTTAAGCTAAGAACATTTATATTATCTGATCTTTCATTTCCAATGGATTTTGCACAGACCATGATTCGGACACTGATAGTGATCTGTCGCTGGATGAGGAGCGTAGCGTATCGTTAGCATCATCAGAGAGCGAGGAGAACGAACGATATCGCGGGCGGTTTCCACGACGATTTAAGCGGGCAGCAAAGAGCGAACGGCTACTTACTGACCCCTTGCACACATCCACTAAAGGTGAGTAAAAAAATAATGGAGGAAAGCATAACTATCAGATCTAAAACAAATGAAGTTAATTTTAGCTGGTAAAATGGACTAGAATGATAAACCACCTGATAAACTTATTTGGCTTTTAATGGAATTTTACCAGAATACTGTCCTTTCTCCTTGGGGCTTAGGTTCAAATACAGTGCTGACCCCATTTCCCTATAAAAAATTAGATGGAAAACAATATTTCTTTATCTTTAAGACCCATGTTTGGATCACTGCAGCTGATTTACTGGATCATTTTACAATGCAAGTTTATTGTTGATGCAAAATAACTTTCGACTTACATTGAAAGTTAAGACTCAAAACTAACACCCAGTTAAATGGAGTGAGGCTGCCCAGAGGGCTTGGTTGCACAGTACTTTGGCATCACATCCAGTGCAATATCAAATCCTTCAGATTTGTGAATTGACCTAATCCTAAAGTAGAAACAATGAACTGCAGAAGTTGATTTATACAGAAAAATAACACAAAGTGCTAGAGCTACTCAGCAACATTCCTGAAGAAGTCCTAATCTGAAGAAGGGTCCTCACGCAAAACATCACCTATCCATGTTCTCCAGGGATGCTGCCTGACCCACTGAGTTACTCCTACACTTTGTGTTTAATCTCAATGTAATGTGTGGAGAACAGTGACACATAATTCTGAGGGGAGTTATGGGAATGTGGGGAGAATAAACTGGGGTTAGTGTGGGATTAGTGTAAATGGGTGCTTGATGGTTGGCACTAACTCACTGCATCAAGTGCCCGTTTTCATTCTGTATGTCTCAATATCTCTATAACAGTTTATTTGGTCATTATTATACTGTTATCGGTTGGAGTTTGATGTGTGCAATTTGTCTGCCGTGTTTCCAACTCTACAGCAGAGGCTGCATGTCAAAATAAAACATTTTGTACGATCCTGTGATCATGAATGGAGCTGCACAAAATCTTTCAGCTTGGCTCTAAATTCATCTTGTTCATAAAGACAAAAGGAATGGTTGGTTTTGAGAATAGATGCATTGCAATGACATTTAAAAGATATGAATTGTTCTGCATTAACATAGATGAAAAAGGATTTATTTTAGGCAATGAATATAAAGTTGTTCAAAACTAGATTATTGCAGCTCCAGCGACCTGTTGTATGGCAACTTGCACTCTGCCCCGCCCCAGGCATAAATTGTTCTAATTAATTCCTTACAATCCCAAATAATAATCAGTGCATGACTGGGACAGGCATGAATTCTACATAAGGTATCCACTAGAATGGGCTGGTGGATCAATCGTTTTCTTAAGTTCATAAGTGATAGGAGCAGAATGAGGCCCATCATTCAATCATGGCAGATCTATCTCTACCTCCCAACCCCATTCTCATACCTTCTCCCCATAACCCCTGACACCCCATACTAATCAAGAATCTGCCTATCTGCCTTAAAGATATCAATTGGCTTGGTCTCCACAGCCTTCTGTGGCAATGAATTCCACAGATTCACCCACCCTCTGAATAAAGAAATTCCCTCTCCCGAGGCTATGATCTTAGACTCTCCCACGAGTGGAAACATCCTTTCCACATTCACTCTATCCTAGCTTTTCACAATTCGGTACATTTTAGTGAGGTGTCCCCTCATCCTTCTTAACTCCAGCAAGTACAGGCCCAGTGTGTCAAATGCTCATCATATTTTAACCCACTCAGTCCTGGGATCATTCTCGTAAAACTCCTCTGGACCCTCTCCAGCGCCAGCACATCCTTCCTCAGATATTGGGACCAAAATTGCTCACAATACTCCAGATGCGGTCTGACCAGCACCATATAAAGCATTACATCCATGTTTTTGTATTCTAGACCTCTCGAAATGCCTTCCTTACCACCGATTCGACTTGCAAATTAACCTTTTGGAAATCCTGCACTTGCACTCCCAAGTCCCTTTGCACCTCTGATTTCTGAATTATTTCCCCGTTTAGAAAATAATCTACGCCATTATTCCTACTACAAAAATGCATGGCTCCACACTTTGCTACATTGTTTCTGAGGATTAGGTGAACAGAAGGAGCACTGGACTATTTTTTTCCTTAAGCATGGGCCTTCCCCATTGAGCTTCCTCTCACTTTGGTTGACACCACCGACTAGCCCTCATAATACCTTTAGAAAATTATTCCAATTTAAGCAAGAATTTTTATGCTTCAAGGCTAGAATAACTTTCTGGTTTTGAGAAAAAGGTTAGTAACGTGATTACATTTTAAAATGTGCCTTCTATAGATGAATGTAAGATTGCTGGAAGCAAAAGTTGGCAGGACTGCTTCTGGAGAAATTAATTGCCACAGGTCTCTGCGTTATCGCAATGCATTAGGTGTACAACATAGGATGTAATTTTCTAAAAGTACACGTAGAGGATTAATTATCTGCGCATGCTAATCTATTAATTGCTAATCTGAGCAGCTCAATTTAGCAGCTCATTATTCACTCACGACATTAAATGTCTCAACACCTCTTAAACACTCTTGTTACCAGAGATCACCTGTAAATAAATTGTGGCAGGCATATGCAGAACCCTTAAAAGCTTGGAAAATGCATTGAGAGTATTAATGGCTTAATTCTGCTCCTACAACTTATGAACGTGAACTTGCCAAGAAGAAACAATGAACTTATGGAGTTTACTGGCTCCCAGATTTCTTGCTTGATATTTGGAAATATCTTTGTGCTTGTACAACTTTTATTCATTTATTCTTCAAAATAAACATCAATATTAACAACTTAAATTGGTTCCGCATTTTGAGAAATTTGTCTTTACTGATTTGCGTAGCACAATGATCACCAATCAGGTGTGACATCACTTCACCTATTTAGTGGCATCTTGCTGTTATTTTTGACGCTCAGTACTCATCGGTCCTTTTTCCTTCTTTACCTTTGAGAATACACTACACAGTGGGAAAAAAATCCTGTGCTACATAAAGCAATTATTCAAATAGTAAAAGTAATTACTCAAATAGTAAATTCATGGCTTGCCGTTATTAGTCCCAGTGGACTAAATTTCATTTGATAACTCGTTAACATTTTGGTGACTTTTTAATAGGCTTCTCAAGTGAGGTTTTCTGTAGTTTGTATCTCTGGTAGAAGGTTAATTACATTTATTTGTCAGGGACATGTACAAAGATGATTAAGGATCCTTTATCATCACTTGGTGGATTGAGGTGCGGGAAGAATTGGCTTGAATTGTTCTCGTCTATTTTAGCAATGTAATTAAAGGAATGGTTTATATGAGGTGACAGACCTGTCAGCATTGAATCTGCAATACCTATTGAGTTTCAAGGTTGTACAACCCTCCCTCTATACATAAACCAGTTAACTATCACAAAATATAATTTAAGAAGAACAATGCTAATATTTCAACAAAGAGTTGGACAATAACAGTTTTGATTGAGAAATCATCGTGATATTTTGTGATTAGTACTGAAAAATCAATTGAAGAGATAGACCTGGAAGAACATTTTCACTAAATCTGTGCAAAAAAAAGTTGTTGCAAGGTACAATGACCTCGTAAATTATCCAATTTGGCTCAGAGGGAACTAACCAAAACACAACCAGGCTAGAACCTGATATGTAAAGGGATATGAGCACAAAGTGGAACAAATCTTCCAAAACCAATTCTAGGTATTTGGGAGTCTACACTCAGATGCGGATTCTGTGCCAGGATGGAAACAGTAAGTCTGAAATGGCATGAAGAGAAATTAAATGTAAAGGCATAAAACTGAACCTGGGCAGGTGTTGGACTGGTCCGGAGGTTAGGCCCTTGCTCGAAGGCAAAATATGCATGCTACTGTACAAAGTGGTGAAAGGAGAGTCCTCATTTGCTAATTTTGGCCAGATTTCTACTAGAACTGCAACAGCCTCGCCTCACAAAAATAGCTCAGCATTGTCAACAATATACAGTCATGCGCTCTTGCCATTTGGAAATGTTGGCACCAGCAAGTCTTCTCTCACCATTCAAAATACTGGCTCCTTTTCAACTTCAAGGAACTTCTTACCTGTTCATTTTATCTGTAGGATGCGGATTCACTGATTTAACATAGTTTTCACTAGTGGAAGAACCTTCCCTTTTGAAAGACTATCTCAAGACTTCCCAAATCCATAAACATGAACGTAAATCTGTTTTGGTTGATGAACTCCTTTCTCTCATCCAAGAAGTCCAGTGTCGTCTAAATCTCCAAAAGGATTCCTCTCTGCACCAATGTACATTGTGCTGGTTCTATATCTCATAAAATTATTCCTAAAGCAGCCAATTAAGAATGCAGAAATATCCCAATATATAATAAGTATCAATGCTGAAACAGAAATATATCTTGCTGTAAAAATCAATCTGATCAGGATAGTTTGGAGGCATAGTTTTAAGCCTAATTTACATTTGGATTGGGAACTAAACAGCTTCCAGTGTAACATAGAGGAGTTTCTTTTGCATGACCTTCAAGCATGAGACACAACACAACTTTTTCTACAACCTAAAATTTAATCATTCACAAAAATGGAATGCATAGGGCATCAAGGCCTTAGTTTACGACTTTCTTCTCACACAAGGAGGCTCCAAATTCATAGCAGACGCTTGGCATTTTGTGCTAAATTCCCAATTATTAGTTAAACTTTTCACAGAACTTTCATTTTGTTTTGTTTGATGCAGGCAGAGCCTGTAAAATGCTTCGTTATATTTTACAGATTGTGATGGCAATGATTTAATATCCTATTGGCCAGCACTGGGCGAGTGTGAAGTTCATGCCTGCTCACTGCAGAAGTGGGGCTCAGAAAGAAAGCTGGGCCTAGATTTCAATAAGGATGCCACTAACAACAACCAACCTGACATGTCCATTGTGAGCAGTGATGAGAATACACCAACCCATCTATTCAAACAAGAGCAGCAGAGGAAAGGTAAACATTCGCATTGAAAAAAATTGCGAAGAGTCCTCAGCAGTGGTAATGAACTAGAGGAACAGTGTAAGATAAATGCAGAATCCTCTGCACAGACAAATGCAACAGATCTACCAAATACCCAGCTGAAAAGTCTGTGATGTATTGTTACACTGTAAGGAATGTAGGGAATAATGAGCATTGGGATAAAACAGGTATAGAAAAAACTTGCATTTTTGTTGGTGCCTTTCTTGTACTTGAAAATGTGCAAAGAGCTTCTTGGCAAAGGTAGAGCTATTGAAATTAAATCATTATATTGTTAAGAAAACTGGCAGCCAATTTGCACACAGTAAGGTCTCACAAACAACAGTATGATTTATAGCCACTTATGGTGGATGAATGTTGATCCGGACGTACAGTACACTATAAGAAGCAGTGACATGTATCAAGGATTACAAGTGGGTTGTGTCCTGTTCTTGAGTCATCCTCTTCGGTAGGCGGCGCGACTCTCGTCTGCAGTGGCCTCTGCAGTCCGTCTGCGTTTTTATTATTTTATGTCTATGTTTTTATGTAGTTTTTGTTATTTTTGTTGGGGTATGTGTGTGGGGGGGTGGGGGTGGTGTGGGGGGGTTGGGGGTAACTTTTAAATCTCTCCCTGCACGGAAGACCCGACCTTTTCTTTGTCGGGTTTCCGTTGTCGTTGGGGCTGCAACGAGGAGCGGCCTCCAACAGGAAGACCGGGGGCTCTGGTGCCGACTACTCACCTCACCGTCGCGGAGCTGGCCGAGTCCAGAGCGGGTGGAGCTGTGGTGGACGCTGCTGCGACCCGACCCCCGGAGATTCGGTGGCTGCAACTGCGGGTTTGGCGGACAGTGACACCGGGAGCCCGCGGGTCCCTGGAGGGAGACCGCTTTTCGGGGCTTCCGCAGCGGCGACTTCTCCCGCCCGAGTTGCGGGGTTGAAGAGCTCCTGGAGCGGGGCCTTACAGCACCGCCCCGCGCGGCTTGGAATGGCGGCGGGTCTCTGCGAGCGCACGCCGGGGGCTTTAACACCGAGACCCGGTGTGCGACCTTGCATCACCCGACGTGGCTTTAATGGCCACGGGACAATTCGCCATCGCCCGCCGGGGGCTTTGACTTTGACTCTGACATCGGGGGGGGGGGGGGAGAGTGCAGTGGAGAGAGAAGTTTTTTTGGCCTTCCATCACAGCAATGTGATGGATGTTTATGTAAATTATGTTGTGTCTTGGGTCTATTTGTTTGTAATGTATGGCTGCAGAAACGGCATTTCGTTTGGACCTCAAGGGGTCCAAATGACAATAAATTGAATTGTATTGTATTGTAATTACAGGTAAAGTTTATTAAGTGGAGAAATGTATTCAATTTCTATCATATTTCTCTTCAATTTTGAGTAGTGCTTATAATAAAATCTGTCTCAAATTGAATATCATGTATGTATATACATGATGTATATCTTTTAGACTCAATGCACTCAAAGGTATTAACATTCAAAGTTTAAATATCATTCAAAACTTTCATAAGCAAAATATCCAGCTTAAATCTTCGGGAGAAAGCATGAAAATGTTATGTTAATATTTTAATGGTATTGATTTAACGTAACTCATATTAAATATTTGTATATTAATCATGTAATTAAGAAACTCTATAACTAGAAAATAAAAAAATGAATTGCTACTTTGCCAAAATTAATCTGCATTGAAATGAAAATGAGTGACTGGAAAATTGAGAGTGCAGTGTTGTGCTCAATTATTTAATCTTCACCCCCATTAAGCAAGTCATGTGTGGTCTCTCCATTCTGGACCTAATTGCTTTTCCAGCATTAAAAACAGTGAATCTCTTTGGACACAGTCAGTCCTCAACTCATAAAAGAAGTTTGAGAATAATTCCTGATTGTAAATCCTGCAAGTTATTGCACTGTGGGATAATTCAAAGTGGTCATCTTTAATAAAGAATTCAACATTAGTTAATAAAAGTATGGAAGAATGTTTTTTTTCCCTGCCCAATTATTCTAACTTTAAGTTTCCTTTCCTCTAACCTGGGCTGATACATAATTGAAGTAATTTGATAGCACACTATAATGTAAACTTTGTCTGTTTCATTTAGGTATTCTGAAAAACAGAATGCAATATCCTTCTGC
Source organism: Amblyraja radiata (assembly GCF_010909765.2). Lineage (NCBI taxonomy): Eukaryota > Metazoa > Chordata > Chondrichthyes > Rajiformes > Rajidae > Amblyraja > Amblyraja radiata. The sequence goes on along the minus strand of NC_045973.1, from coordinate 34,170,000 downwards.
AACATTAAAGAATGAAAGTTTAACTTCCATCAACAGAATGCAAGTTGAGCTGCCTTGGTACAATACTTCAACACTAGGTCCCAGGGTCGTTCCAGCAGCCTCCTATGGCCGAATGTACTCAGGCGCTGGAAGTCTGTCTCAACCTGCCAGCCGATATTCATCCCGTGAACAACTGGACATTTTAGTCAGGCGGCAGATGTCTAAGGAGCAGTTGGACGCACTCTCAAGCAGGCATGCATCTCGAGAACGACTGGAAACTGTTCCCAGCAGGCATGGGTCCAGAGAACAACTAGATACGATCCCAAGCAGGCATGCGTCTAGAGACCATCAGAACCCAGTACCCAGTCGGCATGGGTCGAGAGAGCAGCTAGACACAACACCAAGAAGGCACGGTTCTAGACAACAATTGGACGCATTACCTGTCAGACAAATGTCTAGAGAATGGTTAAACGCAGGACCCAACAGACAGCTTTCTGGAGAACAGGTGGACATTGTTCCCAGTCGACATGCATCCAGGGAACATTTGGAGGCACTATCAAATAGGCAACCTTCTAGAGAGCATCTAGATACGCTGCCTAGAAGACAGACACCTAGGGACCATCTGGGTCTATCATCAAGTCGGCAGTCTTCTCGTGAGCAACTTGACTCATTGTCTCGCAGATACTTATCGAGAGAGAATTTAGACACAGTGCCTAGCAGGCATCCCTCTAGGGAACAATTAAACACTCTTCCCAGAAGACAACCGTCCCGAGAGCAATTAGGACCCTTGCCTACCCGACAGCCTTCTACTGAGCAGTTGGACATCCTTTCCTCCATCCTTGCTTCTTTCAATTCTTCCGCCCTTTCTTCTGCTCCCTCCACCACCACCCCTTCTGCCCCACAGACAACATGTACCCCTTCTGGGGCACATACATCTTCAATTACTTCTGCCCCTTGCCCCTCAACTCCACATTCTGCAACATCCCACAGCATCTCAGAGATCTCTCCAGATTCAGAGTAAGTACAAACTTGAGATCACTTAACTGTTATTAATGGACAGGTACACATGCCATTACTACTATGATAAGATGGTTTGAAGGTACAAATCGCTTGTGAATTCCATTGCGCACTATTGTGAATTCTATTGTATTGAGCCAATTTAGACTTGCCTTAGTGGACAGATTGAAAAAGTTCCTCTGGTACCTCAAACCTATAGAACTTTCAACCTGCCCTTCACCAAACGTTTAAAATCAAACTTTAATAGTGCCAATTTTTTTTTCTTAATTGCTTTTTTTCCCTTCGTATTTGCTTCTTTTGGCCCATGTCATTCGCTATGACATGTCCAGCATTGTCTAACGATTCCACCATTTTGTATTGAAGAAGGGCCTTGACCCGAAACATCACCCATTCATTCTCTCCAGAGATGCTGCCTGTCATGCTGTTATTCCAGCATTTTGTGACCACCTTCACTCACTGCGGCTCTGGCCTTTCATCTGGATGCTTTTGGGAAGGAAACATAAAGGGCCAAGATGCTGTGGAGCAAACCACAAAACAGAAATGAATGCAAGAAAGGGCAAGATAAATTAAAAAAATTATTACTTTGTTGACTTTTGCAAATCATAGATTGTGGTAAATTAGGAAGCTTAAATAAAAAACAATTAATCTCAGTTTTAAGGAGCTGAAACTGACAAATTGGAGCAAGAGATGGTGTAATGTGTCTGGTTTAGCCCTCTGAGTTTTTAATATTATAATCCTGGATTAGATCCATGTGAGCAATTACTTGTTTGCATTTCCAAAATTAACAATTATTGTTGAGAATTTAAGATATAGAACATAGTCAAGGACTACTAAGCATTCAAATTCTGATGTTCTGAAATATTGGAGAAAACCATTGGAAATAAGAGTGTAGAGAATAAATCTATGGAGCATAAATTGATCGAATGGACTGAATAGCTGCTTTCTGTACATCCACAGTGAAGACTTCTTTACATTCATGGTAATGCGTGTTACAGAGCTCAGTGATAATATTAGGATTTGGGAATAGTTGTCACCTTGTAAGTTTCTGATTTTAGTTGAGATATTGTAAGTATCTCTATATAACTAAAAGTCTTCATCTTGTTTGTGCCCACAATGTGTCTCTATGTCAATCTGGTTTTCCTATCTTATTCCAAATGCTAGGCCACAGCCTTCCCATCCTCACACATCCTACTCACATTTTCCCCGTGGTGGCGATAAACATCTTCCTGTCGCATTTCCACCTATATTTCTGAACTTATTAATCGTTGAAATGTTAAAAACAGCCAAAACTGCTTTCTCACAGACAACTTCCAGCCCTCTCACTGTGATGATGTCACAATACCTCTCACAATGCAACAATCACAATGGGCTCCTAAGCTGGCCGCCGACTGCCACAATGACATCACAATGGGATGTTGCCAACGGTAACAATGGGCTCTCAAGCTGGCTGCCAACTGCCACAAAGACATCACAATGGGATGATTGCCAATGGTAACGAGGTTGCTGCCCCTCTACCAATATCTGAAGGGGCTGCTCCCCAAAGTCTGGTTGCATTTTGGTCCCACACCGTACTCAGCTTCACTTAAGATTTCATGCTATATTTCAAAAGTTATTAATGATTCAAGTTTAAAAAAGCCAAATATGAAAAAAACTGCTTTTCAATGGCAGACTCTTGTAGCACCTTCCACTGATGATGTCACATTGCCATCTCACAGACGTCCAATCACAATGGATCTCATTTGCAAATTACATCACAATGGGACGTTGCCAATGGTACGAGGTTGCTGCCACTGTACAAATACCTGAAGGGGCTGCTCCTCAACTTCTGATTCCCCTCCACTCCGTAATCAGGTTCACTTCAGAATTCATGCTATATTTCAAAAGTTATTAATGATTAAAGTTTTTTTTAAAAAGCCAAAACCGCCTTCTCACACATAGCCCTTTTTCCAGGAGCTTCCAGTGATGATGTCACAATGCCACTCACACTGCACCAATCACAATGAGCTCTCAAGCTGCCGACTGCCACAATTACATCACAATTGGACGTTGCCAACAGTAATGAGGTTGCTGCCCCACGATCCTGGTGATTGGCCACAAGGCAGGGAGTGGGGAGGGCCGATCGAGGGGGGGGGGAAATCTCATCAGCCCCCCCCCCCCCGTGTTCAGGGACTGGGCCCAATGGGTCCCCCGGTCTAGTAAATTTGGAGCAAAATAACATCTGGCATTTTAATGCCTCAACTACAGTAAGATGCTCTTCCCAACATGAATGCTTTGAGAGATCTTTGGATTTGGCATGTTTAAAGAAGAAAAGGTGCTCCAGAAATCATTTAAATTCAAAGATAGAATAATGCATATGCTTAAAACTCTATTTAACTCTGGAATCACATGATAATCAATTTAATTAAATTAAGATGCATACATCAAAACTGGAAAGAATTCAGACCTCTGGATTGATTGTTTGTACTGTTGACATGGTGACAAATGACCTGGCAGTTGACAATCTAAATATGTTAAAGTGTTGAGAATGTGGATCCTCCTACCATAGAGAGTGGGATGCGCATCATTGAATTTTAGGCGAGGTGGGACAACTAAGTGGATGAAAAAAGATTATTATATTAATGGAGTCAGATGTACAAAGCAGGAGGAGGCACGGACGGACATAAATGCCAACAATGTCTAATTAAGGCCTTATTTCCACAGTGTGGAAATATGACTAATTAAAAATGAGAAGCCCTTAAAAAGAAAAAAGGTTTTTAGCAGACAAATGATTTGAAAATAATGATAGTAGTGTTGTCTGTAGTGTGGTCTGGATTTAATGACACTGTAATTTCTTCTATTACCTGACTAACAAATCATATTTCATAATTCAGCATTCTGACATAGATTATTGTCTGTTCCTATTGTTAATTAAGTAATATTAATTTTGTTGTACTTAAACAGAATGGCAAGAGTTGACGCACAGTCTTGAGGCAAAATGCCTTTGCTGTTTGAGATTTCTTACTGTGGAGACCCAAAGGTGCAAGTGGCTGGAAGACTGCAAAATGGAAATAAATCATTCAACTAATGGCGTGATGGAATGTCGAGTGATGGAAAAAGACAAAGGAGTCAGTCACAGCTTGCACGAACATCAGGTCAAGGGTTCAACAGAAGGTCACAAGTACTACAAAAATGGAAACTACAATATTCTCAAAATGAGATTCCTTCCTCTGGAAGGAATTAATGTGGGCACTGTCACGAGGGCCAGAAAAGCAAGGAGAATTGAACATTCCAGACAGGAGAATATTTAAACTTAATTCCCACTTGGGTATTATGATATCCTCCATAATCAGTAACTTCCATTTTGGTCTGCAACATTTAAAGAACAGGGTAAACAGGTTAATAAAGGAAGAAAACTGTTTCCGTCCTCTAGTGTTCTAGCTCAAGACCCGCAAACGTCTTGCATTTCAAATCTGATTGTTTTACTGGATTAATTACTCAAATTGAGATGGGAAATTTAAAACTGCCAGTTGTTTCGGGGATTGGTTGAGAGTTAACTTTCCTCCAATTACCTCTGATATGATAAGCAACAAAAAATAGGAACGATATCCAGTGCAGCCAGATGGAAAACCAGTTGGATGAATCCTGCAATAGATTATCTCCTTGTTCAAAAAGCTGGAGCAACTCAGAGGGACAAGCAGCATCTCTGGAGAGAAGGAATGGGGGATGTGTCGGGTCGAGACTCTTCTGCTGCCTGTCTCGCTGATTTACTCCAGCTTTTTGTGTCTATCTTCAGTTTAAACCAGCATCTGCAGTTCCTTCTTACACATCTCCTTGTTCAAAGATGGTTTGGAGTTGCCCAGTTTAGGCTCTTGGTCAACATGCATCATGTAGGTCATGTAACTGAATACCTGATCTTTGCATTGAGTTCACCTTTTGCCCCACCCCCATAAGCTTGCCAACCATAAGGTCTTCATGAAGAAAATGTATAACATCACTGATAATCAAACATTTTCTAAGGGAAACTAATATTTTTATAATAAATTTCTAATCATGGTATTTTGGCATTTTTGTGCAGTATTATAGCATACCGATCTCTAACATGGTCCAGGCTAAGGTCGTTATATTTATCAAAATCAGACTATTCATCAAATAAAGGAGCTTCATGGCAAAGAGCATCTCTACCAATGTGAGGAGACTGTAAAAATCTTGAGTTTTATTTGCCTCCATATATTCAGAAATTATATTCATAAAAAATACTTTAGCGTCTGGACATGTTACAGTGCAAATCGTATCCATGTCTGCATTTAACAAAGTAAATTGCTGTGTGTCATAATAAAGGAAGATATGTAATACTGAGAAACGAGGTCTACATAAATAATGTGCCGATCCTAAAAATGATTTCAGACAAAGAGATTAGCATATTACCTCTTCTATTATGTTGGGGCCATTTTAATTTTCAGTATCACCTGGAATATTTATCTGAATATGTAAAACAATTTTGCAGTCCTCTTTTAAACCGTTTTTCTAGCTCATTCAATAGTTCTCTTCTAAACACCTGGCTTGTGTTAGTTTGATATTGTATTCATGGTAAACACCATATTCCTCAGGACCACAATGTTTGCTGAAAGTTAGCAACAAATTATAGTTCAACTAATTATAATGAAGGACAAACACAACACAGAAATCGCATTGGAAATGGGATCAGGTCACTAAAAGAGTCGACACTGCTCTGATGACCAGGATTATGGATATCCTGTTGTGGTTTTGGACTGCTGGTCTCAGTTAAACTTGTGTGGAAACTTCCCAAATTATCAAGAATGCCCCTTTAAGTTTATCCAAAGTTAAACACTGTCTACATTAACTTTAGCATATTACACTTTGGTTAATTCTTCCTCAATGTTAACCTTTCAGCTGGCAGACATAATTGAGGAGCTGTCGGTAAGCTTTATGCAAATGAAAAAGCTGGCTGTGAACTCACGAAAGTAAGGAGCTACTGTGTTTTAAATCATTAAGTGTGCCAAAGTAGATTTCCAGGTCACAACTGAATCATATTGCGCAATGATCCCTCTGTGCATTACTTTTAGAGTCAGAGGGAATTATGGAGTCATACAATGTGGAAACAGGCCCTTCGGCCCAACTTGCCCACACCGACCAACACGTCCCTTCTCACCTATGAAAAAAGCCATGTAGCCACTTACAAGAAGTCAATGAGGAATTATGTTTTGTGTGTTGTTGTGTTAAATTTATATCCATTATTAGTTAAGAGAAACATCCACGCAGACAGTTGTAATTGGTTTTATACAGTGCACTCCATAATGTTTGGGACAAAGACCCAGCATTTATTTATTTGCCTCTGTACTCCACAATTTGAGATTTGTAATAGAAAAAAATCACATGTGGTTAAAGTGCACATTGTCAGATTTTAATAAAGGGTATTTTCATACATTTTGGTTTCAGCATGTAGAAATTACAGCAGTGTTTATACAAAGTCCCCCCCCCCATTTCAGGGCACCGTAATGTTTGGGACACAGCAATGTCATGTAAATGAAAGTAGTCATATTTAGTATTTTGTTGCATATCCTTTGCATGCACTAACTGCTTGAAGTCTGTGATTCATGGACATCACAAGTTGCTGGGTGTCTTCTCTGGTGATGCTCTGCCAGACCTGTATTGCAGCCATCTTTAGCTTATGCTTGTTTTGGGGGCTAGTCCCCTTCAGTTTTCTCATCAGCATATAAAAGGCATGCTCAATTGGGTTCAGATTGGGTGATTGACTAGGCCACTCAAGAATTGACTTTTTTAGCAGTATGTTTGGGATCATTGTCTTGCTGTAGAATGAACCACCGGCCAATGAGTTTTGAGGCATGTGTTTGAACTTGAGCAGAGAGGATGCATCTATATACTTCAGCATTCATTATGCTACTATCATCAGTAGTTGTATCATCAATGAAGATAAATGAGCCAGTCAGCAGCCATACATGCCCAGGCCATAACACCCCCACCACCGTGTTTCACAAATGAGGTGGTATGCTTTGGATCTTGGGCAGTTCCTTCTCTCCTCCATACTTTGCTCTTGCCATCACTCTGATATAAGTTAATTTTCATCTCATCTGTCCACAAGACCTTTTTCCAGAACTGTGGTTGCTCTTTTAAGTACTTTGTGGCAAACTGTAACCTGGCCTTCCTATTTTTGCGGCTAACCAGTGGTTTGCATCTTGCAGTGTAACCTCTGTATTTCTGTTCATTAAGTCTTCTGCGGATAGTGGTCATTGACCAATCCACACCTGACTCCCGACAGGTTTTTGTGGATTTTTCTTTATTATTATGGAGAGAATTCTTCTATCGTCAGCTGTGGAGGTCTTCCTTGGCCTGCCGGTCCCTTTGTGATTAGTAAGCTCACCAGTACTCTCTTTCTTCTTAATGATGTTACAAATAGTTGATTTTGGTAAGCCTACGGTTTGACTGATGTCTCTGACAGTTGTATTCTTGTTTCTCAGTCTCATAATGGCTTCTTTGACTTTCATTGGCACAACTTTGATCCTCATGTTGATAAACAGCAATATAAATTTCCAAAGGTGATGGAAAGACTGGAGAAAAGACTAGGTGCTGAGAGCTCTCTTATACCTACATTAAGGAGGCAATTAAACACACCTGAGCAATTACAAACGCCTGTGAAGCCATGTTTCCCAAATATTATGGTGCCCTGAAATGGCGGTCTATGTATAAGCACAACTGTGATTTCTACTTGGTGAAACCAAAATGTATAAAAATGGCCTTTAATAAAATTTGACAATGCACATTTTAACCACATGTGATTTTTTTCTATTACAAATCTCAAATTGTGGAGTACAGAGGCAAATAAATAAATAATGTGTCTTTCTCTCAAACATTATGGAGGGCACTGTTATTGTTTGCTCGTGATACAAATCCTTTAAAATGCAAGGGAAAAAATTACGGAGCAATGCGATAGTGATTGTCTTTATTTCATTTCTTCCTGTCCAAACAGCATAGACTATGTTGTGTCGGGAAAGAGTATATGGATATAGGTTTAAGTATTGCATATCAGCCACTATAAGTAATTTTGGGGAAGCTGATTCAAGCAATTTCTTCAAGAATTAGTCACATATTCAACATTATACCCAGAATGAGGCATCCTTGGTCAGTAGTAGAAGAATCATTACTAGCCCTATAAATATCAGTGTTCTTACATTCCAATAATTGCACCAGTTGTCATATTTAAACAACGTGTTAGTGCAGAGAATTGGCATCGCATATTGAGAAGCACGCTCGACTGAATCCATGTTTATTTGAAAACAAAAAGGTCAGGAGCTGAGGTAGAGCTCCTGTTGATGATTTTTTTGGCTGCCTGGAAATCATTCATTTTGCAAAAGTAGTTTTGTAATAAACTGGGGAACTCTGCATTTCACAATCTGTCCACTGATTCCTGCAAAGAGGGAACCAGTAAAAAATACGATAGGTATTGGCAATACTGATGCGTTGGCTATTTTTTTCTTGCAGAACACCAGTGGCCGGTGAGTGATGGTTTTCTTCCTTGTTTTAAAAATAATTAAATGTAAGCTTCCCTTCAAGCATATCCAACATTTCGGAGAGGTGAAGGGGAGCGGGCGGGGGGAGGATACGCAGGGGGGGGGGGGGGGCAGGGAAGAGTATGAAGTAAAGGAGGATAAAAAGACAACTTTTTATACATTTTTGTATCTTTGTAATTCAGAGATGAAATTTTTATCTTATTATTTTTTATGGATTTAAGTTATTGTGATAAAGAGCATTTTTTCCTTAATTTATTGATGCAACAAACAATACTTGAAGCTGTCTTGTGTTAATGAAGCTTAAAAATTGATGTGTATATTGAGTACAGAAAGATAGAGCTGGAGACGTTTCAGATCTTATAAAAATCCATTGTTGTCCAATAAGATCCAGCATTAATATAGTCCACGTTGTTCCTTTAATACTTCAAGATCTGTGGTGGCCAGATTTTCACTAAAATCTGAAGGCAGGGGGGAGAATAGGACTCGTGTGATGCTACGTGTTAGAACACTGATGTTTCCATGCAGAAACCTGAGTTTGACTCTGAGCTGAGATATGAGTCTCCACCTTCTACCAGTGCTGATTTCAGTTCAAAGAATTTTTAATTCAGCTCCCGTAATATGCTCATAACTTAAATCCAAATGAGCAACATTTTGTAGAATTTTAACAGCACAGATTGTGTATAAAATGGAAACGTCATTATGGTACTTCTCTTGGAAACAATGGTTCAAGCATTTGTCTTTTAATTTGTCTTGGGAGATTATTGATGCTGACTCTGGATGTAAAGAGTGGAAATGGTCAATAAATGGATAAATATAAAGAAATGTGGTTCCTTACATTTTTACATTATTTTAATAATTTTGGATAACTTTTGCAAAGTATTAATAATGCCAATCACAATGAATAAATCAAATTACTACTTGAGATTAGATGTGATATTAAGAATACTTTACAACTGTACTATTGTCATTTGCTGCCTTTGTCTGCACTGCTGTAATAATGCCATTATGCGATGTTTTCTTGAGACAAGACAGATGTAAGAGATGGTATCCGTCCTGTGAGCTATCCTTTGTTAAAGTCTACAGCTATTGGTAGTGCCAATTTTCCAAATCTTTCCTTGGAAAAAAGATCATGGATCTTGGACATTGGTGGTGTCATCGTTTTGCGGCAGAAGGGGAAAATATGACACTGCTTAACCATAGCAAACGTTTAGCTTCTCACAACCACCCCAATCCCACCACGATATCAAGTTGTAAATTTGCCCAATGTCTCAGCTAATGAAGCACTTGCATGCAAACTAAATGATACACAGTAATGAGAGATTCTCCAGATCAACACTGACCTTTACTTGAGGATCAAAGAATTGCAGATGCTGTGAGACATAAACAGAAATTTCAATCAGCTTCTGTGGAAAGAAAAATATTTTAGTTTGAAGTCCCTTAATCAAAAAGAATGGTTTCAGGGCAAAGATACTTCATCTAACAACTGTTTCTCTTTCCACAGAGGCTGTCTGAGCCGCTGAGTGTTTCCACCATTTTCTGTTTTTAGTTCAGTAAAGTTAATTTAATCTGCAAGTAAGACCTACATCGCTGCCATCATGGCTGCAAATAGTTTAACATTAATCAGATGTGTGGTGTCAATCTTTCCCCTCTTTCACCTTTCTGCCTTTAACTTCTATATGGAAACATTTTGTCATTCATCAGCTTGGCAGGTTGGTGATGGCATCGTCTAAATGGTCCATTCATCTATTTTTAAAATACAGATGTTCGCTTGTGTATATGATTAACATTGTATTAAGATATTGATTTGAAATGTATAGAACCATATTTCTGAATTTATAAGACTGAATAAACAAAATAAAAATATTGTTTTGCTTTTGAATTGGATAAAAATCACTTCTTAGCAATTATTTGTGCACTTGTTTCCAACCACTTTAAGTATTTTGTGGCAAGTCTTTTACCCATCCCAAATTTTTCCTTTCAAATACTGAGACCCTTTCCACACACGGACATAATAGCAGAATTTCAATAGGAAGGCAGACCAACGGACACCAGCTTAAATTTGTGTGTATTTGTACCTCGAGTCATGTAGGCCATCAGAAGCATTGGTCATTCATCAGCACAGTGGCACTGAAGTATGGCTGGGGCCAGCGTATCATTGTTTCACCAAATTCTTGTTGCCTTCAGCTAACTCACGTGACCATTGTTCACAACTACACCCGACAACTACTACCTACCATGAGAGATGAAGCAGACTATGTGCGGACCTAACCACCTCCTAGCCTTTGTGTGTGTTGCATGTTTCTATACCCAGTGCCAAGGTGAGGACATTAAGCAATTCACATGAGGCAGGAAATGGTGCTCGGTAGACTGATGGGACTGAAGGCTGATAAATCCCCAGGGACTGATGGTCTGCATCCCAGGATACTTAAGGATGTGGCTCTATAACTCGTGGACACATTGGTGATCATTGTCCAATGTTCTATAAATTCAAGATCAGTTCCTGTGTTTTGGAGGGTAGCTAATGTTATCCCACTTTTTAATAAAGGAGGAATTATAGACCAGTTAGCCTGCCATCGATGGTGGGGAAGATGCTGGAGTCAACTATAAAAGATGAAATAGTGGCACATTTCGATAGCAGTAGCAGGATCGGACCAAGGCTCGGTGCTGGGACCGCCGTTATTTACAATATATATTAATAATTTAGATGAAGGGATTAAAAGTAACATTAACAAATTTGCAGATGAAACAAAGCTGGGTGGCAGTGAACTGTGAGGAGGATGCTATGAGGATGCAGGGTGACTTTGTGGGCAAATGCGTGGCAGATGCAGCCACAGAAGGCAGTGGAGAGAGTTAGATGGAGTTCACAGAATCAAGGGCTAATGGAATCAAGGGATATGGGGAGAAAGCAGGAACGGGGTACTGATTTAGGATGATCAGCTATGGCTGGCTCGAAAGGGCCGAATGGCCTACTCCTGCACCTATTTTCTATGTTTCTACACTATGAAAATGATATCTTTATATTTTGATCAAACCCTAAAAATGTTAGAATGATTTGATAAAACCAAGGAAGCTTGAATAAGTGGACACGTTCTTGAATTTAAACTATTTTGAAGTGAATTCAGAAAAGGGTTTGAAACATAAAGGGTAGAAGTAAAGGGGTAAGAACTGGTTAAATACAACAAAATGAGATGAAGTGTTGTGCCAATTATGTCGCTAAATAATTTTTGCTTTTCAGAGATTGAGTAGTTCCCATCCTCTAAATGTGCTTGAGATCCAACTTCTCGAACTACCTGTTTGTGAATTGGCACTTAATCTTGCAAGCCTTAATATTGTCTGGATCTGGCTGCATGCAAACAAACTGCTTTATTACATGTACGGCATAATCATTAGCTAACAATTCTACTTCTAAGAGTAAGGCTCTTCATGTTATTTTCCCTCTATAAGAGTTACTAGTGATGTATGAAGGAAAAGAATCGCAAAAATAGTCCGTCCCCCCCCCCCCCCTTCTGTCTTTACATTTAATTCCTCTTTCAAACCTCTCGTTATGAATACCCTTTTGTCTCCTTCGCATCTACAGCCTTTGTCCACCCATCAGCCCCCACCGCACAACCCTTCCCCTCACCTACAGCCAACTATCACTTGCCAGGCTCTGTCCCACCCCCACCTCTTTTCCAGTTTTTTCTCCCCCACTACAATCAGCCTGAAGAAGAGCCTCCAATCCAAAATGTCACCTGTCCATTCCCTCCAACGCCTGACTGGTTGAGTTAGACATAGACATAGAAATAGAAATTAGGTGCAGGAGTAGGCCATTCGGCCATTCGAGCCTGCACCGCCATTCAATATGATCATGGCTGATCATCCAACTCAGTATCCCGTACCTGCCTTCTCTCCATACCCTCTGATCCCCTTAGCCACAAGGGCCACATCTAACTCCCTCTTAAATATAGCCAATGAACTGGCCTCGACTACCCTCTGTGGCAGAGAGTTCCAGAGATTCACCACTCTCTGTGTGAAAAAAGTTCTTCTCATCTCGGTTTTAAAGGATTTCCCCCTTATCCTTAAGCTGTGACCCCTTGTCCTGGACTTCCCCAACATCGGGAACAATCTTCCTGCATCTAGCCTGTCCAACCCCTTAAGAATTTTATAAGTTTCTATAAGATCCCCTCTCAATCTCCTAAATTCTAGAGAGTATAAACCAAGTCTATCCAGTCTTTCTTCATAAGACAGTCCTGACATCCCAGGAATCAGTCTGGTGAACCTTCTCTGCACTCCCTCTATGGCAATAATGTCCTTCCTCAGATTTGGAGACCAAAACTGTACGCAATACTCCAGGTGTGGTCTCACCAAGACCCTGTACAACTGCAGTAGAACCTCCCTGCTCCTATACTCAAATCCTTTTGCTATGAAAGCTAACATACCATTCGCTTTCTTCACTGCCTGCTGCACCTGCATGCCTACTTTCAATGACTGGTGTACCATGACACCCAGGTCTCGCTGCATCTCCCCTTTTCCTAGTCGGCCACCATTTAGATAATAGTCTGCTTTCCTGTTTTTGCCACCAAAATGGATAACCTCACATTTATCCACATTATACTGCATCTGCCAAACATTTGCCCACTCACCCAGCCTATCCAAGTCACCTTGCAGTCTCCTAGCATCCTCCTCACAGCTAACACTGCCCCCCAGCTTAGTGTCATCCGCAAACTTGGAGATATTGCCTTCAATTCCCTCATCCAGATCATTAATATATATTGTAAATAGCTGGGGTCCCAGCACTGAGCCTTGCGGTACCCCACTAGTCACTCCCTGCCATTGTGAAAAGGACCCGTTTACTCCTACTCTTTGCTTCCTGTTTGCCAGCCAGTTCTCTATCCACATCAATACTGAACCCCCAATGCCGTGTGCTTTAAGTTTGTATACTAATCTCTTATGTGGGACCTTGTCGAAAGCCTTCTGGAAGTCCAGATACACCACATCCACTGGTTCTCCCCTACCCACGCTACTAGTTACATCCTCGAAAAATTCTATAAGATTCGTCAGACATGATTTACCTTTTGTAAATCCATGCTGACTTTGTCCAATGATTTCACCACTTTCCAAATGTGCTGCTATCCCATCTTTAATAACTGACTCTAGCAGTTTCCCCACTACCGATGTTAGACTAACTGGTCTGTAATTCCCCGTTTTCTCTCTCCCTCCCTTCTTAAAAAGTGGGGTTACGTTTGCTACCCGCCAATCCTCAGGAACTACTCCAGAATCTAAAGAGTTTTGAAAGATTATTACTAATGCATCCACTATTTCTGGAGCTACTTCCTTAAGTACTCTGGGATGCAGCCTATCTGGCCCTGGGGATTTATCGGCCTTTAATCCATTCAATTTACCCAACACCACTTCCCGGCTAACCTGGATTTCACTCAATTCCTCCAACTCCTTTGACCCGCGGTCCCCTGCTATTTCCGGCAGATTATTTATGTCTTCCTTAGTGAAGACGGAACCAAAGTAGTTATTCAATTGGTCCGCCATATCCTTGTTCCCCATGATCAACTCACCTGTTTCTGACTGCAAGGGACCTACATTTGTTTTAACTAATCTCTTTCTTTTCACATATCTATAAAAACTTTTGCAGTCAGTTTTTATGTTCCCTGCCAGTTTTCTTTCATAATCTATTTTTCCTTTCCTAATTAAGCCCTTTGTCCTCCTCTGCTGGTCTCTGAATTTCTCCCAGTCCTCTGGTATGCTGCTTTTTCTGGCTAATTTGTACGCATCATCCTTCGCTTTGATACTATCCCTGATTTCCCTTGTTATCCACGGATGCACTACCTTCCCTGATTTATTCTTTTGCCAAACTGGGATGAACAATTTTTGTAGTTCATCCATGCAGTCTTTAAATGTCTTCCATTGCATATCCACCGTCAACCCTTTTAGAATTAATTGCCAGTCAATCTTGGCCAATTCACGTCTCATACCCTCAAAGTTACCTTTCTTTAAGTTCAGAACCATTGTTTCTGAATTAACAATGTCACTCTCCATCCTAATGATGAACTCAACCATATTATGGTCACTCTTGCCCAAGGGGTCACGTACAACAAGACTGCTAACTAACCCGTCCTCATTACACAATACCCAGTCTAAAATAGCCTACTCTCTCGTTGGTTCCTCTACATGTTGATTTAGATAACTATCCCGCATACATTCCAAGAAATCCTCTTCCTCAGCACCCCTGCCAATTTGATTCACCCAATCTATATGTAGATTGAAGTCACCCATTATAACTGTTTTGCCTTTGTCGCACGCATTTCTAATTTCCTGTTTGATACCATCTCCAACTTCACTACTACTGTTAGGTGGCCTGTACACAACACCCACCAGCGTTTTCTGCCCCTTAGTGTTTCGCAGCTCTACCCATACCGATTCCACATCCTCCAAACTAATGTCCTTCCTTTCCATTGCGTTAATCTCCTCTCTAATCAGCAACGCTACCCCACCTCCTTTTCCTTTCTCTCTATCCCTCCTGAATATTGAATATCCCTGGATGTTCAGCTCCTAGCCTTGGTCACCCTGGAGCCATGTCTCCGTGATCCCAACTATTTCATAGTCATTAATAGCTATCTGCACATTCAACTCTTCCACCTTATTACGAATGCTCCTTGCATTGAGACACAAAGCCTTCAGGCTTGTTTTTACAACACTCTTACACCTTTTACAATTATGTTGAAAAGTGGCCCTTTTTGATTTTTGCCCTGGTTTTGTCTGCCTGCCACTTTTACTTTTCACCTTGCTACCTATTGCTTCTACCCTCATTTTACATCCCTCTGTCTTTACGCTCACACATTTAAGAAACCCTTTCCCTTTAACTCCATCCTCCACTATCCCATTCGACACCCCACCCCCCTTATTCAGTTTAAAACCACCCGTGTAGCAGTGGCAAACCTGCCTGCCAGAATGCTGGTCTCACACCTGTTAAGATGCAACCCGTCCCTTTTGTACAGTTCCTCCTTACCCCAAAACAGATCCCAGTGATCTAAGAATCTAAATCCCTGCCCCGTGCACCAGTTCCTCAGCCACACGTTCAGGTCCCGTATCTCCCTGTTCCTGCTCTCGCCAGCACGAGGAACTGGAAGCAAACCGGAGATAACAACCCTGGAAGTCCTGCTTTTCAGCATTTTTCCGAGCTCTCTAAAGTCACGCTGCAGAATATTCATCCCCTTCTTTCCGACATCGTTTGTGCCGACATGCACTACCACTTCCGGATGTTCACCTTCGTCCTTGAGGATTTTCTGCACTCTGTCCGTGACATCCTGGATCCTGGCACCAGGAAGGCAGCACACCATCCTCGCATCCCGTCTGTTGCCGCAGAAACCCCTGTCCGTACCTCTCACAATGGAGTCTCCCACTACAATGGCGTTGCCTGCCTTAGGCCTATTTGGTTCTGGCTCAACAGCCCTATTCGCATCGCAAGCCAGTCCGCCGCTCAGTGTAAACACGTCTTCTGTCCCGACAGCTTCTAAGTGGGTGAACCTGTTCACAAGAGGTACAACACCCGGGGACATTGGCATTCCATGCTTCCCTCCCTTTCTCACTGTCTCCCACCTTCTCTCTTCCAGTACCTTAGGTGTAACAATCGTACTGTAGGACTTGTCGAGGAACGACTCCGTTTCTCGGACGAACCGGAGGTCATCCACTTGCTTGTCCAGTTCCCCAACACGGCCCTTCAGGAGCTCTACCTGGATGCACTTGGTGTTATACACAAGATTCCAGCATTTGCGGTTTCTTATGTCTTAAAAAATAACGTGGATCCCTTACAGACTGGAATAGGAGGTATATTGCGGCAAAAGAAAATAGGGGTGAAATTAATCACATTTTTATGACCGTCTTTATTGAAAAATGAAATATTAACTTCTTGGAAATAATTAATAACAGATCTAGTGTGAAAGTGATTGGAAATATTTGAGTATTGGAAATATGAATGGAAAAAAGTATTGGATATATGAATGGAACTGAAAATCAATAAATTTCCAGAACTTGGTGACCTTTCTCCTAAGGTTATAAAGATGTGTGCGAATATGGGGAAAATAAAAAGGGATTTGTGTAGGATTAATGTAGTGTGCTTGATGGTCACTGTGGTGTCGGTGGCATGAAAGGCCTGTTTCCCTGCTCTATAACGCTGTGATGCCCATCCCTTGAACAACTTGGCATCCTCCATCAAAGTTCGTACAGTTTGTTAAGAGTTTTCAAATATCTTGTATAGAATTAATTTTTAAAAAACTATGAAGATTGCTTTAGGTCATTTTAAAAATGTGTTATCAATAAAAATGTCGTTGATGCACACAAATAATCAAGAACACTGAAGTAGAGAGTCATGGAGCTATACAGCACGGGAACAAATCTACCCTGCTGGCAAAGTTGCTTAACCAAGCTGGTCCCACGCCTGTCCATATCCCCTCAAACCTTTCATATCCGTGTACCTGTTTAAATATCTGTTTCATGGCAAAATTAGAGTCATACAGTGTGGAAACATGCCCTTCGAACCAACTTGCCCATGCTGACCAACATGACCCATCTACACTCGTCCCACCTGCCTGCCTTTAGCCCATATATCTCTCTAAACCTATCCCATCCATGTACCTGTCTAAATGTTTCTTAAACGTAGTGATAGTCCCAGCCTCAACTACCTCCTCCGGCAGCTTGTTCTATACATCCACCACACTTTGTGTCAAAAAGTTACCCCTCAGCTTCCCATTAAATCTTTCCCCTCACCTTAAACCCATGTCCACTGGTTCTTGATCCCACTACTCTGAATTGTACCTGCCTCTACCCCTCTCTCTGGCAGCTTGTGATGAAGTAAAATAATAAAGTTTGAAATAAACTTTTTATTTGTGATCTCCAGGGTAGGAATCTGCATCCTCACAGGTGGATTTCCTAACTTGACGCTGGCATCTATAATACCAGATTTAGGGTTGGACCTCCATATGTATGAAACAGGCATACTGTCAGAGGCCATTGCCAGGCTTTTTCATCCACTTCCTTCTCCAGAAGCATCCTGACCCGAAGTGTTCAAACATTATCTGTCTTTTATCTAAAATTGATCACATATGACCTGGCGGAAGAGTGTTGAAGAGACTATATGTCAAAGCGGAGCTTTTTTTCGGAGGAGTTCATCCTTTTATCATCTACATGCAATTGAATTCCATCTATAAAATCTAGGAGCTCAGTCCTATGTGGAACAGGTCCATTAAGCCATCTCTTAGTTGACCAGTGAAGATTAAAGCGGTGTAGAGCCTGTCTGATCCATACCTACAGGACTCGCTCCAGATTGCTTTAAAAGTTCATCAAGCATTGCTTAGACTTAGTGGAGGTCAGATCACTTGCATTTAGAGAAAGGCATGGTAACAGGCCCACTTTCTCATCCACTCCCTACACACATGAGGAAAGTAAAGGTGGGGGGGCGTGGCATTTCTGATGATGGGGGAGTTGTGACAATGAATGAATGGTGTTATGATTCCAAATCAGGGCGGATGCAACCTGGAGAGGAACTCGACTTGCACTGGTTAGATTATAAGGAGGTTTAACTTAGATATACTTAGTGTTCAGCAGAAAGTGAAGTTGGCTGCATTGCCTTTGCTTTTTGCATTAATTTACTTTGTTGGTTATTGGAAGCCTGATTGTAGCTTTTGTGGGGTGAGGCTTCATGTTTGTTTCTGTATTTTCCTATTCAACTGCCTATTCAGTCACCTCAGTCAGAAACCTGGGACTGTCTGATTACATGAATTCTAAATGATCCACAAGTTGCTCTGCAAAATGAAATTCAAGACCATAAAAGGAGAGGGAAAGTGTTACTAAGGTAAGTCCCGTGTGACTAATCTCTGTGAACTGAGTTACAGAACTCCTCTCTATATTTCTACCGATTTGTCTTTCTCTTCCCTTTTGAAATAACCGTTAAACGACCTTTTTTCACAAAAGTCATAATTTTTGTTATGGCATCAAATGTTGACTGACATACCTTGTGGCCTTTACTAAAGCATCATCTCAATGCAACTTGTTTTTCATGCTGCAGTGTGTTCTGTTTCAACATTGTAAATGTGTACATGTCCACACATCGGTATCTGAGAGTGCATGGCAGTCAGTGATTGTGTGTGTGTGTGTGTGAGAGTGCTAGTCTCGCTGCTTGTATGTGTGAAGGTCCTGTCCCACTTTCACGAGTTATTCACAAATTCTCTCGGGTTTTCCCCTTGATTCAAACTCGCAGAATGTTCGTAACAAGTCCGTAGGAGGCCGTAGGAGTCTGTAGATATATCGTAGCAGCTCGTAGATATATCGTAGGTACTCGGAGCATCAGGTAAGTCGGGACGTTTTTTCCAGCCTGATAAAAAATGTCCACGAGGAAAGGAATAGTCGGGAGGATGCATATTAAGGGGAAAACTCGGGAAAATTTGTGAATAATTCGGGAAAGTGGGACAGGCCCTTAAGTTTATGTGTGACTCTGAATGTGTGAGCTGTAATCGTAATGCTTTGGCACATCTTTAGTTCCTTTACTGAATTAAGTGACATTTGTGGATTTCTGAACATTCACCTAACCTTCCTAGTTATTTGTTAACAAGATCTTGATCTTTTGGAACAAAGATAACAGTCCACAAACAATATAACTGCTTGACTAATTCAGTTTGCACGTTTCTGTAATATAGAATCAGAGCACAAACTGTTTCCTATAATCATGTGAAATTATTGCCAGTTGCAAGTTAAACTTGAATGTTTCCTGAACTATTGAAGATGGATTTTAACCTCACTCACTCCTATCCGTTTTGCCTTGAGTACTGGGAATAGCGGGACAAAAATTGGGAAATTCAACCTTCTGTTATAACCTCTTTAAGCTTTATCCGATAATATACAAGCACCCCTTCACCATAGTCATATTGATAGTGTGGAAACAGGCCCGTCGGCCCAACTTGCCCACACCGGCCAACATGTCCCAGCCACACTAGTCTGCACCAAAAACTTGCCCAAAACATGTTCCATCTACACTAGTCCCACCTGCCTGTGTTTGCCCCTTATCCCTCTGAACTTGTCCTATCCAGGTACCTGTCTAAATGTTTCTTAAAAGTTGCAATAGTCCCTGCCTCAACTGCCTCCTCCGGCAATTTGTTCCACACACCTACCACTGTTTATGTAAAACAGTTACCCCTCAGGTTCCTATTAAATCAGTCCCCCTTCACTTTAAACCTAAGCCTGCTCAACCTCTCCCTTGAGCTCAGGCTCTCGACGCCCCTTCCTCTTCAAACTGTGAGTTCCAGATATCAACCAGTATCGCTGCGTTAAAAAACTGGCCCCTCAAATCCACTTTAAAAACTTCTTCCTCCCACCTTAAAGCTGTGCCCTCTTGTTTTTAATACCTCCACCATTTTCTTTCTCTGTAAAGCTTTTCTCTGGATAACATTTTCTCCGTTTTTTTTTTTTTTTAATTTCTATATTGCACTACTACGGACTGACGCAAAACTGCATTTCGTTGTACCCATACTCAGTATTTGTGCAATGACATTAAAGTTGAATTGAATTGAATTGAATTGAATTAATAATACAAAAGGTGTCAGAGGTTATGTCAAAAGGTAGATGAATGGGTTTAGGAGGGAGAGATGGATCAGCCATGATTGAAGGGTGGAGTAGACTTGATTCTGGCCTAATTCTGCTCCTATCATTTATGATCTTATGAAAAGCTTTTTACTGTCCATCGGAACCATGACAATAAACTAAACAGCTCCACTGCTCCTAGCCTGATATCAATTGTCTAGGAGATCGTATATGGTGCTTTAATTATCATGTGCAACTGCACAGCGAGATTCTTTTTGCATATTTGAATATTTGTTTTGGCACCATGTCCAAAGTCCGGTTCGCCCGCACACTCGGTCTACTGGAGCAGTTCACGATCCTGGTAAGCCCCAGACTCCTGCAAGGTCCGATCGTATTCCAGGTGCAGTTTTCTTCGGGTTACGAACGCCCGTAGTGTTTGGGAGACTGACGGGATGGATCTGCTGACTGCTTCTGGCATCTTCTGCCCGTGTTTGAACTCAGCTCATGGCCACTCCCGACGTGTGAACTGTCCGGGTCAAGAACGGATCCCAAGAGCAGATCCATACTCAAACCTAAAGGGAGTATGAAAATCATAAAATAAGTAAAGAAGTGCTCGCTGAACCACCTTGCAAGAATGTTTAGGCATTGGGAGAGGGTTTATAGGTGGTTAACTGGAGCAATTCAGACGCAAAGTTCCAGAAACTTTTCAGGGCAACAGTTCAGCCACCTCCGAGAAAAGGAAAAGGGTGAGGTATTGCACAAATGGCTTATCAATTGCCTTCAGAGAATAACACAGAACTTTCCATACAAAACCATTAACTGAGCTACATGAACTGTTCTGCTCACTGGGCAGCAAACTGTATCTCCCCTCACAATGAAGTGAATGATTTACAGTATGTGAGAATTTTTCACAGTCTCAGGATATCGCAAAGTACTCGACCATCAATGAGCTGTTTTCGAAGTATAAAAGCTGAGCCCAAACCTATGAGTCCGAGCAAAATACCATGTTTCAAAACTGCGCCGTAGAAAGCATTTTATCGGGATGCATCACAGCATGGTTTGGAAACAGCTCCATCCAAGACCGCAAGAAATTACAGAGAATTGTCGACGCAGCCCCAGTTTAAATTCCATTTGGAATATTTTGGAGGACCAAGAAACCAAGAACCAAGAACCAAGCCCAGATCATCACACAAACTAACCTCCTTTCCATTGACAGACACAAAAAGCTGGAGTAACTCAGCGGGAAAGGCAGCATCTCTGGCATCTCTGACCCGAAACGTCTCCCATTCCTTCTCTCCAGAGATGCTGCCTGTCCCGTTGAGGTACTCCAATTTTTTGTGTCTATCTTCGGTTTAAACCAGCATCTGTAGTCCCTTCCATTGGCTCCATTTACACGTCACGCTGCCTGGACAAGGCTACCAGCATTATCAAGGACGAGTCGCACCCTGGCCACTCCCTCTTCTCTTCTCTCCCATTGAGCAAAAAATATATATAGAAGTGTGAAAACGCACACCTCCAGATTCAGGGACAGTGTCTTCCCAGCTGTTATCATGCAAATAAACCATCCTACCACAACCAGAGAGTATGCCTGAGCTACTACCTACCTCAGACTATCTTTGATCGGACTTTACTAGTTTTATCTTGTACTAAACGTTATTTATGTTATTCCCTTTAAAATATATCTGTACACTGTGGATGGCTCGCTTGTAATCATGTATTGTCGTTACGTTGTCTGGCTGGCATGCAGCAAAAGCTTTTCACTGTACCTCAGTACATGTGACAATAAACTAGACTCAAACTCAATCTGTACCAACATTTCCCACTGGGTCACTACATGAGAGCTTCACTGCAGTAGAATAGAAATTGCATAAGAGGTCAGACACCTTGACCTCTGGTCAGAAGCAGAGTGCCACAAATCAGTCACAGGTAATATATAATAAAGATGCAAGAAACTATAACTCGGTGGCCTTGCACCCTGCTTGAAGTGGTATGAAACTGCACTTGAATTTGGTAGCCTTGCACCCTGCTTGAAATGGAATTTCAAGGAATAGTCGTGAGTCAACTGCCAGCCCACCAGCCGTGAGTGAGTGAGCTGCCAGCACATCAGGCTTGAGGGACTGAGCTGCCACCCCAAGGATCTATTTGGCCCACAATGTCCATACTAGCCCTCTGGAGACCAGTCCCTTCAGCCCACAACACCCATACCAGCGCTCCAGAAAGCCCCCCCCCCCTCCCCTCCACTGGCCACCAATATTGGAATTGGTGGAGAGGTGGAATATAGCGTCGGGGAACTAGCCCTCCCGTGGGAACATCCCACTTAGTCTAGTAACTGCTGGAATTTTGATCTAAATACAGTGTGCTGGAGGAACTCAGCGGGTCAGGCAGCATCTGAAGATGGAGCCCCGATCCAAAACATTGTCTGTCTAATTTCTCCGCAGATGCAGCCTGTCCCGCTGAGTTCCTACAGCATTTTGTGCATAACTAACACAGTCCTGTCCAAAAGTCCTGTTAGTTCATCCAATGTACTGCCCCATTGTTGACGTGACTCACCCTGAAGCAAATGTGGCTCAGATACAGAACTACACAAGGTCCTGTCGTTCAGTGATTCTCTGCATATCTCCATCAAATGTTATTGTCTGATTACTACTCAAAATAAGCGGATGGATCTGTGTGTTTTCTACATGGCAGAGTATTCTTTTATGCTGAGACCATGTTTTAGTTACAGCGCAATGAAATATTAGAGTCTGTGGAATTCTCTGCCTCAGGGGGCGGTGGAGGCCGGTTCTCTGGATACAGGGGATATGGGGAGAAGGCAGGAACGGGGTACTGATTGGGCATGATCAGCCATGATCACATTGCATGGCGGTGCTGGCTCGAAGGGCCAAATGACCTACTCCTGCACCTATTGTCTATTGTCTATTGAGTCATAGTCATACAGCGTGGAAGCAGGCACTTCGGCTGGTTGTTCCACATTGCGTTCACTGCTATCGTCTGCTCTGTTGTGTGGGGAACATGGGCATTGGCTCTGAGATTGAATCCTGGGGGCTTCAGTCCTTGTCCCAATTGAATGTTGCATATTTGGCGTTCAGGATTCTAAATCTAAAGTGGGTGATATTGGAGGTAGCAAAGATGGTTATCAAAAATTACAGCAGCATCTTGAGCAGCTGGGCAAGAGGGCTGAGAAATGGCTCATGGAGTTTAATACAGATAAGTGCAAAGTGTTGCATATTGGAAAGGCCAGGAGCTTCATGGCAGGGATCTGGGTTTGTTGTAGAGCAGATGGATCTAGGAGTGCAGGCACATAGTTCCCTGAAAGTGGCATCACAGGTAGATAGGGTGGTCAAGAAGGCCTTCGGTAAATTGGCCTTCATCCGTCAGAGTATTGAGGATAGATGTTGTGTTACAGTTGTACAAGATGTTGGTGAGACCGCATTTGGAGTATTGTGTTCAGTTTTGCTCATTTGGCTGTAAGGAGGATGTTATTAAGCTGGAAAGATTGCAGAGAAGACATACAAGGATGTTGCCAGGACTTGAGGTTCTGCTCTGAGGGGGAGGTTGAGCAGACAAGGACTATATACCTTGGAGCGCAGGAGGATGAGGGGTGATCTTGTAGAGGTGTATAAGATCATGAGGGGATTAGATAGAGGAAATGCACGGTCTTTTACCCAGAGTAACAATTTTGGTCGCCCAATTATAGGAAGGATGTCAACAAAATAGAGAGAGTACAGAGGAGATTTACTAGAATGTTGCCTGGGTTTCAACAACTAAGTTACAGAGATAGGTTGAATAAGTTAGGTCTTTATTCTCTGGAGCGCAGAAGGTTAAGGGGGGACTTGATAGAGGTCTTTAAAATGATGAGAGGGATAGACAGAGTTGATGTGATCAAGCTTTTCCCTTTGAGAATAGGGAAGATTCAAACAAGAGGACATGACTTCAGAATTAAGGGACAGAAGTTTAGGGGTAACATGAGGGGGAACTTCTTTACTCAGAGAGTGGTAGCGGTGTGGAATGAGCTTCCAGTGGAAGTGGTGGCGGCAGGTTCGTTGGTATCATTTAAAAATAAATTGGATAGGCATATGGATGAGAAGGGAATGGAGGGTTATGGTATGAGTGCAGGCAGGTGGGACTAAGGGAAAAAAGTTGTTCGGCACGGACTTGTAGGGCCGAGATGGCTTGTTTCCGTGCTGTAATTGTTATATGGTTATATGGTTATATGGTAAGGGAATTAAGAGGACATAGGTTTAAGGTGAGGGTGGAAAGATTTAGTAGGAACCTGAGCGGAAACTTTTTTACACAAAGGGTGGTGGATGTAAGGAATGAGCCGCCAGAGCAAGTAGTTGAGGCAGGTACTATCACAATGTTTAAAATGCATTTCTGCAGGTATGTGGATAGGATATATTTAGATACACTGTATCTCTAAAATAAATTAAACTATCAAGTAGGTAAAGGGTAGAGAGAGGGTACACAAAATTGCTGGGGAAACTCAGCGGGTGCAGCAGCATCTATGGAGCGAAGGAAATAGGCGACGTTTCGGGCCAAAACCCTTCTTCAGACTGATGGGGGGTGGGGGGGGGGGGAGAAAGAAGGAAAAGGGGAGGAGGAGGAGGAGTCCGAGGGCAGGCGGATGGGAGGGTGGGAGGAGACAGCTAGAGGGTTAAGGAAGGGGAGGAGACAGCAAGGGCTAGCAAAATTGGGAGAATTCAATGTTAATGCCATACGGACGCAAGGTCCCCAGACGGAATATGAGGTGCTGTTCCTCCAATTTCCGCTGTTGCTCACTCTGGCAATGTAGGAGACCCAGGACAGAGAGGTCGGATTGGGAATGGGAGGGGGAGTTGAAGTGCTGAGCCACCGGGAGTTCAGGTAGGTTATTGCGGACTGAGCGGAGGTGTTCGGCGAAACGATCGAAGAAGGGTTTCGGCCCTAAACGTCGCCTATTTCCTTCGCTCCATAGATGCTGCTGCACCCGCTGAGTTTCCCCAGCAATTTTGTGTACCTTCGATATTCCAGCATCTGCAGTTCCCTTTTGAACAAAGGGTAGAGAGATATGGGCCAAACACAGGGAGATGGGACTCATGTAGATGGGGTATGTTGGTCGGCATGGGTAAGTGGGTTGAAGGGCCTGATTCGATGCTGTATGACTATCATAATAATCATAACCATAATCATACTTTATTAGCCGAGTATGTTTTGCAACATACGAGGAATTTGATTTGCCATACAGTCATACTAATAAAAAGCAACAGAACACACAAAATACATTTTAACACGAACATCCACCACAGTGACACCTCCACATTCCTCACTGTGTTAGAAGGCGAAAAATAGTTAAATCTCTCCCCTCTTTGTTCTCCAGCGATCGGGCGCCTCTACCCTTCCGTTGACGGGACGATCTTACTCCCGTAGCCGGCGGCGGGCCTCCTCGCCGGGGCGTTCAAGCTCCTGCATCGGGGGGGGGAATTTCAGCTCCCCAGCGCCGGACGATCTACCCCGGGTCGGGCTATTTGAACGTCGTGTGACTTTTGGAGCTTCCCGATATCGGTCTCAACCCAAGACCACAAGCTCCTTGTTGTTAAAGTCCGCAGGCGTCGATCCCTGGCAAGGAATCGGCTCTGATGGTAAGTCCACGGTGGGGCTCAAAGTCAGTCCCGAGCAAGGCCTCCAGCTCCACGATGTTAGGCCGCAGAGCGACCGGAGATACGATCCAGAAATCTATTGCATCTCTGGCAAGGTAAGAGATTGAAAAAAAGTTATCACAGTTATCACGACTGATGCCATATTTTTATTGCAGGCTTATTTAATTACAGACTCAATCTCACATCTACAGTCTAGATCTCTGGGATACTAGTCCAATAACTTAACCAGTTTGCTGCCATGCCTTGATTACAGCTGCCCATGATTTGAGAGCTCAAAGGTTAGGACTTATCTTTAATTTACCAGCAATTTATTTTTAAGGGCAATCCAAGAATAGTGTGGGAGAGAGCATAAAAGGCACGGAGCAACGGATTGAGAAGACATCAAGAGAGTGGAACTTGGTTCTAACAGTTTAACCAAAGACTTCTAAACCAAGGTAGAGTTTTTCCTTTTATACTTATTTATCTTTCATAATAGCAGAAGCTCCTGCCTTCAGTTTCAACTTTAGTGAGAGAATGGTGAATCTGTGGAATTCATTGCCACAGAACGCTGTGGAGGCTAAGTCAATGGATATTTTTAAGGCGAAGATTGACAGATTCTTGATTAGTACGGGTGTCAGGGGTTATGGGGAGAAGGCAAGAGAATGGGGTTGAGAGGGAAAGGTAGACCAGCCATGATTGAATGGTGGAGTAGACCCGATGGGCCAAATGGCCTAATTCTGCTTCTTCTAAACTTCTAAACGCATCAACTTGAGCAAAAACTGACAAGATCACAAGACATAACTGTAAAATTGTAACATAATTGTCTGCATTTTTTGAAGAACTATTTTGATTCAGTGATTTGTGTACTATAGAACAGGACAAAATGTATGGAAAAGATAGCCTAATGTATATGCTGATATTATAGTTGGAGATTAGTTAAACAATTTGCTTAATGAACTTTGCTGGAAGTATCTCAACGGAGTGTACACTACATTTTTGACTTGCCCATCACAGTTCCTTCATTGTTTGTACAGACTTGATCTTTGATCAATTTTTCATTGGAAGTCATTCATCTGTAAGGGAATAAAATGGTAGAACTACCTTTAAACAATACCAGTTGACTGGTAGCTTGTTCTGGAGACATTTATTCGGTTCCTCTGTGTATTCTTGAATTAACATTGATACACAAGAGTTGATAATTA
The DNA here is from genome assembly GCF_010909765.2 of Amblyraja radiata. Taxonomy (NCBI): domain Eukaryota; kingdom Metazoa; phylum Chordata; class Chondrichthyes; order Rajiformes; family Rajidae; genus Amblyraja; species Amblyraja radiata. The sequence goes on along the minus strand of NC_045973.1, from coordinate 34,143,099 downwards.
CTCAATGGCTGTGAATTAATACAGCTAAAGTGTTGTACCAACAGTAAAGAAAAATTGCAGTTATCAATTGCTTCTCCTAATCCCATCTGGCATTTGGTTATGGGCCTGTACCACTTAGGCGATTTTTTTAGGCGACTGCCAGCGACTGTCATAGTCCTAGCAGGTTGCCGAAAAACCGGCAACTGGATTAATGGGCCTGTCGAACTTAGGCGTTTTTTAGGTGACTGCCTGCGACTATGACAATGGAATTCACTGAAGTCAGCACCGGCGACAACCTACATCATCCTAGCGACAACCTACAACAGCACCTGCATCAGGAGAAAACAAGCTACGACAAGCCCACGGTCGCCGACTGTCACCGAAAAGTTTTGAACATTTCAAAATCCAGCGGCGACCAGAAAAACGCTACAACTCTTTGGGCGACTGAGAAGACGACTCACGACCATACAGGCCTAGTCACCAGCAGTCGCCTAAAAAATCGCCTAAGTGGGACAGGCCCTTTAAAATTACGTTGACGGTTATACTGCCTAAGGTCGCAATTTTGGTTCGCGTTCACTGGTGTTGGCTTTTGTGTAGTTTGTATTTCATAAGAAAATAAGGGCAGCACAGTGGGGCAGTTGTTGGAGTTGCTATTTTGTAACTCCAGTGGCACAGGTTTGATCCCTTCTACTGGTGCTGTCTGTGTGGAGTTTGCACATTCTCTGTGTGACCATGTGGGTTTCTATGGGTGCTCCACCTCGCTCCTACATCCCAAAATCATACGAGTTAGTCGTTTAAATGGCCACTGCAAATTGCCCCTTGTACGTATGTAGCTGAGTGATAAATCCTGGGGGGAGTTGATGAGAATGCAAGAAGAATAAAATGGGTAAATGCATGCTTGATGTCACAACACACGCAATGGGCTGAAGGGCCTGTTTCTGTGTGCTAACTCACTTTGCTTATCTCTCTTCGACTCTCTCTAATGCAAGAGGCCAAAGGAGGAGGAACGGAGCAATCTGGGGCAAATGATGGACCTGGAAAAGATAGGGATAGTCAAGAGGATGAAGGGGTGTAAACTACAGGAGCAAACTTTTCAAATTGGCCCATTAGATGACCAGAGCCATTGAGGGTGGTGAAGATAGGAGATGGGCAACAGAATTGTGGATGGTTGATGTTTACAGAGAGGGAAGATGTCAACCCTGACATGTAAACCTTCAACTTTCTCAATCTGGGGTAAAAATGATCTAACGTGTAGAAAGGAACTGCAGATGCTGGTTTACACTGAAGATAGACTCAAAAAGCTGGAGTAATGAAGCAGGTAAGGCAGCATCTCAGAAGAAAAGGAGTAAGTGACTTTTTGGGTCGGAAGAAGAGTACTTTTTTTCTCCAGAGATGCTGTCTTACCCGCTGAGTTATTCCAGCTTTTTGTGTCTATGAACGAGCTGATGTTAAGCTGAGCTGAGGGAAGGCAAGTGGCGTTATGATGGACAGGTTAGTGACGTTTTGTCTGAATCTCAGTTTGGGGTTGGACATGGCACCAAGCTTGTGGAAAATTCCCTTAAAGCTGACAAAGTCGCTGAACGTGGAGGTGGAATTAGGAGAGATTGTACAGAGTTGTGCGTGCTGGAGATGAGGACGTGGTTGGTGGTGCATGGCGCAAATGCTTTGGCACCTATCCCAGAGCTTCAGGGAGGGAAGTTTGGATCATTCGTATGCCCTGAGATGCTTTGGCAAGTGGAGAACATGGACTTGGGTAATAGTACCAATGAATTCTGTACAGCCCACTTACTTTGATATAAATAATTGACATGTTCAACTTAGACAGGTACATGGATAGGGAAGATTTAGAGTGATATGGGTCTAATGCAGGAAAATGTGACTGGCTTGAATAAACTTCTTGGTCAATTTGAACTGAAGGGCCTGTTTCTGTGTATATAATTCTATGTGTTTAAGAAGGAACTGCAGATGCTGGAAAATCGAAGGTAGACAAAAGTGCTGGAGAAGTCATGGAATTATATAAGGTAGACAAAAGTGCTGGAGAAACTCAGTGGGTGTAGCAGCATCTATGGAGCGAAGGAAATGGGCAACATTTTGGGCCGAAACCCTTGGGGTTCGGCCCGAAACGTTGCCTATTTCCTTCGCTTCATAGATGCTGCTGCGCCCGCTGAGTTTCTCCAGCACTTTTGTCTACCTTATATAATTCCATGACTCTAAATTCATTTATTTTACATTAATTGGTATCCAGAACCTTTTTGAACACAGCGTTATATTATGAGATTAATTATAAGCAGCATGCTGATAAAATGTAATTATTAAAAACTCTAAGAGAGTGAAGTTGGCCCTTGGTAATTGTGAATTGGCAGCCAATTTTGTTTCAAGTACATTGGGTTCAACCTCATCAACTTGAAACATCAGCTTGGTTTCTCATTCCACTACTGCTGCTGAGTATTTGCAGCATGTTCTAGTGTTAAAGCCAGTTTAATACCATTGTATAATTTATCAATTTGACTTTGTTAATCTATTCAGTTGGCTGGCTGCAGGTGTGTAACAGGATCACTGTGGTGCTTGTGAAGATTTCTTCTGAACTATTATTTCACAATGTGGTGCTTATATTGCTGGAATTGTAATACAGAGGAAACCCATGTATACATTCGCAACATGTACAGACCAGACCTTTGGGCCTGTCCAACAGGCAACTTTTTAGAGACTCTGCGCCCGCCACATGGTCGCCACATGTTCGCCGATGGTCTCTGGTGAGTCTCCTTCATGGTCACGAGGAGTTCCCGCATTCTGGGAACTAGTTGCGGCCTCAGTATGGTCGCCGCAAATATTTCGACATGTTGAACATTTTTCTGCGACCAAAAATTGGTCGCCATGGAGAAAATCGATAATCCTGTAGTCGTAGGTGCAGTTGTAGTGGGATCACCATGTAGTTATGGATAGTCGAGATAGTCGTATGTAGTTGTAGTTAATCGCCTTTGCTGACCGGTCATTTTCATTGCTTCATTGTGGAAAAAAAACGTAAGCACGAGTTTTCAGAACCAAGGATAACCTGTCATGTTAAATGTCCGCCAAACTTCACAGCTGTGTATCCCTGGCTTATTAAAAGTTGTCTGGCTTCTTAAAAGTTTTCTCCCCCCTTCTAAAGGACATACCACACTGTGCTAGCCGTCTTAAATACAGCGTCAACCTTCCTGTTCATCGCGGTGTGTGTCTGTATCACCTTGGCTTTGTACCGTGTGAATTGCAGACAGCGCTCGCCCTGGCCCTCGCCTTTGCGGTGTGTGTGTGTGCGTGTGTGCGCGCGTGTGTGTTCGTTCCACTCTGACAGTCGCCGTTCCAGTTCCCGGTTTTTCAGGCAAGTGCCGGCAACTTGACAGTCGCCGGCAGTCCGCTGAAAAATCGCCTAAGTGGGACTGGCCCATAAGACTGTCCTCTTTCATGGTAAGAAATCGAACAGCTAGGATTGAAGTGAGGAGAAATGTTATAACTCAGAGAGTTGTGAATCTTTGGACTTCTCTATCCTCAAACACTATGGATCCTCAGATGCTGATCCTCAGTTGCTGAAACTGTTAAGCTTTTGAACAAGAAAAGATGAAGGGACAAGAGGGAAGAGAGAGGGAAGAGAAAATCAAGAGTGTTTTATGTCCCGAAACGTTTCAATGAAATTCTTACTTGCTGCAGCAGCACAACTGGTCTGCAAACACAGTACTCAATATATAATATAATAAACTAACAAAAAAACAAAAAACAAAAAAATACACAATACAGTACAAAATCAATCCAAAGCCCAAAGTGCAACCCAGGCACTTTGTAGTTCAGAGTTTAGTTGGAGTTTGTAATATTTAATAACCTGCTGGATGTTAGGAAGAAGCTGTTCCTGAAGCTGACTGACTGTTTTTGGTCTCCTATATTTTCTTCCCGATGGCTGGAGTGAAGGGAGAAGTGGTGTTGTAGGATGAGCCAGGACCTTTTTGAACATGTGGAAAAGTCTATGAGGCGATGTGGACCATTGCTGCCCCTGTCTCTTATGTCATTATCTTCCCCACACCCCACACTCAAACCAACTTGTAAATTGTGAATAGAAGAACGTTCCTTTGGGAATTACCATCCAGGGAGAACATTCCGCACCGATAATATTACTCGTGCATGAGGTCAGAAGCATTCACAGTGCCATAAAACATCTCATCAAATTGTGTTTAGGAAGGAACTGCAGGTGCTGGTTTGAATTTAGTTTTGTCTAGAGATACAGCATTGTTACAGGAGCTTTGGCCCACCGCATCCACACTGGCCATCAATCACCCGTTACACTGGACCTCCCACTTTCTTATCCGCTCCATACACACTAAGGGCAATTTGCAGAGACCAACTAACCCAGAAACCCACACGTCTTTGAGATGTGAGAAACTGGAGCACCCAGAGAAAACCCACGTGGTCACAGGGAGAACATGCAAACTTCACACAGAAAGCACTGGAGGTCAGGATCGAAGCCGGGTCTCTGGCGCTGTGAGGCAGCAGCTGCACCACCGTTCCACCCAAATAAAAGCAGGACAGAGGCTTCCCACCCACCAACCCATCATAGAAACATAGAAATTAGGTGCAGGAGTAGGCCATTCAGCCCTTCGAGCCTGCACCGGCATTCAATATGATCATGGCTGATCATCCAACTCAGTATCCCGTACCTGCCTTCTCTCCATACCCTCTGATCCCCTTAGCCACAAGGGCCACATCTAACTCCCTCTTAAATATAGCCAATGAACTGGCCTCAACTACCCTCTGTGGCAGAGAGTTCCAGAGATTCACCACTCTCTGTGTGAAAAAAGTTTTTCTCATCTCGCTTTTAAAGGATTTCCCCCTTATCCTTAAGCTGTGACCCCTTGTCCTGGACTTCCCAACATCGGGAACAATCTTCCTGCATCTAGCCTGTCCAACCCCTTAAGAATTTTGTAAGTTTCTATAAGATCCCCTCTCAATCTCCTAAATTCTAGAGAGTATAAACCAAGTCTATCCAGTCTTTCTTCTTAAGACAGTCCTGACATCCCAGGAATCAGTCTGGTGAACCTTCTCTGAATTGAATTGAATCCTTTATTTGTCATTCAGACCTTTCGGTCTGAACGAAATGCTGTTGCTCTGCACTCCCTCTATGGCAATAATGTCCTTCCTCAGATTTGGAGACCAAAACTGTACGCAATACTCCAGGTGTGGTCTCACCAAGACCCTGTACAACTGCAGTAGAACCTCCCTGCTCCTATACTCAAATCCCTTTGCTATGAAAGCCAACATACCATTCGCTTTCTTCACTGCCTGCTGCACCTGCATGCCTACTTTCAATGACTGGTGTACCATGACACCCAGGTCTCGCTGCATCTCCCCTTTTCCTAATCGGCCACCATTTAGATAATAGTCTGCTTTCCTGTTTTTGCCACCAAAATGGATAACCTCACATTCATATCATAGACATGATCAGACAAATGAGTTAGTGCCTGGAACTGAACTGAACTTTTGAAGAAACATTTGTTTGAGAAAAGATGTGGGTATTCTTTGGTTGTCTCCTCCCATTAAAGTTATTCCCATCGTGCATGAACTGTGTGCTTGTGTATTGTTTTTGTTTACTTTTGCATGGCTCTTTTTCCCCAGTTTATTGCCCTGCTGTCACTCTTCGAAAGTCCATGGCAAATCCAGAAAGGACAATGATCACCAATTCCGAAGAGGAAGGAGCTTCCGAGCTTCGGGTGCGGAAATCCAAGTACTATGTGGATCGACAGGTCATGGATGAGAAGGATCTGGAAATAGTGGCACAGCGAACAGAAAGAGCTGATCCATCAATAAGGGAACAAATGAAGAAATCCTTCAGGTTAGTGGCTGCTTGCTTACTGCTCAAAGGTGGACATCAGTTCCTAAGTACTGAGAGGAAAGCATTTTATTTCCACTTCTAACCAACAGCCCAATACTTACAGCACTCAGGTGAAGACAAGTTGAGCTTATTGTCCTAACCACAAGTACGGTGAGGTACAGATTAGTTTAGTTTATTGTCACGTGCACTAAGGTACAATGAAAAGCTTTTGTTGCATGCTAACCTGTTAGGGAAAAGACTATGCATGATTACAATCGAGCCATCCACAGAGTATAGATACATCATGAATAATGTTTAGTGTACTATAAAGTCCAGTAAAGTCTGGTTAAAAACAGTTCAAGGATCTCCAGTGAGGTAGATAGTAGCTCAGGACCATTCTCTAGTTGTTAATAGAATGGATCAGTTGCCTGATAACAGCTGGGAAGAAACTGTCCCTGAATCTGGGTATGTTCGTTTGTACCTCTTGCCTATTGGGAGACGGGAGAAGAGGGAGGGACCGGGATGAGACATGTCTTTGATTTTGCTGGTGGCCTTGCCGAGGCAGCGTGAAGTGTAAATAGAGGCAATGGAAGGGAGGTTGGTTTGTGTGACGATCTGGGTTGCGTCCACAATTCTCTGCAATTTCTTGTGTCTTGGATGGAGCTGTTCCCAAATCATGTTGTGATGCATCCCGATAAAATGCTTTCTACGGCGCATCTGTAGAAGTTGGTGAGAGTTGTTGGGGACATGGCTTTCAACCATCTCTACTTGGGCATCATCAATGTACAGGGGTGGGGGGGGGGGGGATGTGTACCACTTCCCTTTCTGAAGTCAATCACTGTCACCTTGTCTTGCTGACATTGAAAGAAAGGTTGTTGGCTTGACACCAGGTCACAGGGTTCTCTATCTCCTTCCTGCATTCCTGCTACAATGAAAATCTCACTTGCAGCAGCATCACAGGCTGCTGGATGTCATAGAAAATGCATAAATAACATAAATTCTACATGAAAAGAGAAAGACTGCAAAATAACAAGACGTTAGTCAAAACACAATTAGGTAGCAAGCCCATGGTATTGTAAGAGGTAGTGTAAGGTTTTCCATTGTTGAAGTAAGATTAGGGTTGTGCAAATTGGTTCAAGAATCTGCAGGTTGTAACTAGGTTTAGAGTCAAGAGTTAAGAGTTTATTGTCACGTGGCCCAGATAGGGCAATGAAATTCTTGCATTGCTGCAGCACAACAGGATATTGTAGTCATAAACACAGATCAGTGTGTCCAGATACCATAGAATATATACATACACACATCAGTAAACAGATAAAGTGCAATAGGTTGTTATAGTTCATAGTCTGTTTGAAGTTGTGTTTAATAGTCTGCTGGCTGTGGGGAAGAAGCTGTTCCTGAATCTGGATGTTGCAGATTTCAGGCTCCTGTACCTTCTACCGATGGCAGCGAAGAGATGGGTGTGTGGCCAGGATGGTGTGGGTCCTTGATGATGCTGGCAGCCTTTTTATGTTTATTATTGTCGTGTTAAAGAGAAACAGCATGCAATCCCGTCAAATCAGATGATACTATACATAAATACAGCCAGGCCAAACTGAAGTACAGTAGGTAGAGCAAAAGGAAAGATAGAGTGTGGAATATAATTCTCAACATTATAGTGCAACAGTTCCAGTGATAAATTCCAATGTCTGCAATGAGATAATCAGACTGCACGCTAGTAGATGGAAGGACTATTCAGAAGCTTTAGTTTAGTTTAGAGATACAGTACGGAAATAGGCCCTTCGGCCCACCGGGTCCGCGCCGACTAGTGATCCCCGCACATTAACACTATCCTACACTCACTAGGGACAATTTTTACATTTACCAAGCCAATTAACCTACAAACCTGTACGTCTTTGGAGTGTGGGAGGAAACCGAAGACCTCTGAGCAAACCCACGCAGATCACAAGGAGAAGGTACAAACTCCGTACAGACAGCACCCATAGTCAGGATCGAACCCGGGTGTCCAGCGCTGCATTCGCTGTAAGGCAGCAACTCTACCGCTGCGCCACCATGACCATCGTCTACAGTGACCTGGTAGCCTGGTGACACTAAAGTGGGTGGTATTGCAGAAAGTGAACTTGGTTGTCAGAATTTGCAGAAGGATCTTGATCAGTTGGGCAGGTGGGCTGAGGAATGTTTGATGGAATTTAATGCAGAGAAATGTGAGATGTTCCATTTTGGGAGGTCTAGCAAGGGCAGGACTTACACAGTGAATGGTAGAGCACTGGGGAGTGTTGTAGAGCAGAGAGATCTAGGAGTGCAGATACATAGTTTCTTGAAAGTGATGTCTCAGGTAGATAGGGTGGTCAAGAAGGATTTCAGCCCATTGACCTTTATCAGTCGAAGTACAGAGTATAGAAGTTAGGAGGTTATGTTACAATTATTTAAGACATTGTTGAATCCACATTTAGATACAGCGTGGAAACAGGTCCTTCAGCCCACTGAGTCCACACAAATAACAACCACCCTTGCGCTTGTTCTAACCTACACACTAGGGATGATTTACAGAATCCAATTAACCCACAAACCTGCACGTCTTTGGAATGCGGGAGAAAACCGAAGCACCTGGAGAAAACCCACCCTGTCACGGAGAATGTACAAACTCCAGACAGACTCCACCCGAGGTCATGATCGAACACGGGTCTCTGGCGCTGTAAGGCAGCAACTCTAACGCTGTGCCACTGAGTGCTGACGGGAATGTGGAGAGGGTGAAATAAAATTAGTGTAAATGTGTGCTGAAGGACTGACAAGGACTTGGTTTTGCCTGATGAATAGAATGAGTGCATGAAAGAATAAAGTGTTTTCAGTAGATTCATAAAATAAATTCTAATCCTTTACACTGGTAATCAGGATCGGACATAGGTCGCTGCTCTACTAAGATATGTATCGTCGGCACAGTATGATATGAATTACATGTAATATAGAGGTTTCTTCATTATTTAATTTCAGGAAACCAAATCTGTCGCACCAGCATGGTATTTCCAGTTTGCATGCCAGCTGAGTTTGTACTCAACAAGGCTAATCTGTTATTAATGTTAGGAGGGATTAGATGTTTGAACCAGGACTGGGCATCCTTTTAGTTCAAGCCCTTGGAAATATCAGAGAGAGGAACCTTTATACCTATGGCCTGTCCTAGATTTGAATCCAGAGCCTGACAAATAGTATGGAGCTGGGCCTGTCATCTAATCCTCATCTAACTCAACTTTGGGAAGTGAATGTGTAGGAAGGAATTGCAGATACTGGTTTAAACCAAAGATAGGCACATAACACTGGAGTAACTCAACGGGTCAGGCAACATCTCTGGAGAGGGTCAGAAGAAGGGTCTCGACCCGAAATGTCACCTATTCCTTTTCTCCAGAGCTGCTGTCTGACCCGTTGCGTTACTCCAGATTTTTGTGTCTACCCTTGGGAAGTGAATAGTGCTTTTATTTTTTCGACTGCCCCTTCTACCACACGTGTGCTTTTGAATTGGCCACAGAGAACATTCAAAATATGGCCACAAATCACACACAGTAAATCACTGGTCCGCAAAGGAATTTTAATAGTTGAAATATTCTTGAACCTTGAGCCCAGTGTGTAACAAAGTGAATAGCATATGGAAATTCTCCTTTGAAATTAAAATATGATAATTATATGGCAATGAGTTTTTAAACCTGTTTACATTTTGAAAAACTTTTTTTAATTTAATTTATTAAACTTTTTTGTGTTTATTACAGTATGTTTACATATGTGTGGTGCTGTTTCAAGTAAGAATTTCATTGTTCCATTTCAGGACATAAGACAATAAAACACTCTTCACTCGTGTGGAATATGAGGTACAGCAGCTCATGGTCCACATGGGGTGGCTGACAATCCAATGGTACAAACATCTAATTCTCCAATTTTAGGTCACTTCTATAATCCCCATTCCCCCACCCCTTTTCCCCCCAGGTCCCCTCCCCCTTCCTTCACCAGTCCTCCCCTGTGCCCCACCTGGACTCGCATCTATGTCTCCCCTCCCCCTTCCTCTCCTCCTCTGACTTCACAATTTGCAACTCTTCAATCCTTCTGTCTCACACCTTCTGTTCTCATCTCTGGCCTTTGTTCCAACCATCTGCCTATCAAATACCCCTCTCGCATGTGTCCACCTGTTACGCTTTGTCCTGCTTCTCCTGTCTCCCAGCTTTGTTCCACCACCACCTCTCCACAATCAGTCTGAGGAAGGTCCCAACCCAAAACGTCATCTATCCATGTTCTCCAGAGATGCTGCCTGGTCCGCTGAATTACTCCAGCACTCTGTGTCCATTTGGGACCATATTTCTCCATAGATGCCGCTTAACCCGCTGAGTTACTCCTGCATTTGTGTCCCTTTGGGACCATATTCATTTCCCCAAAAGCCGGGTGCGAATCAGTTGTCCTTTTTATCCAGTGCCTACATTGCTAATTCCAAGCGACTGTTCTCCACTGCTGATGTTTTACCTGAGTCGACCCACAACTATGACATTTCCTTTATGGTGACCCCAGGCTAATGATCTGAAGTTCAAATACCACCAAAGCAGTGATGAAATTGGATATATTTAATTAGCGTTTAAATTTTATTTATTTAGCAAATGCAAAGTCCTTTAGCCAAGCAGTTGCCTCTTGATCTGCTGTATGAAGGGTGACAAGTCCTCCTTTGAGTCTTTGTTGAGGGCATGCTTCAATGATGTGTTGCATTGTTTGCTGCTCTCCACAAGCACACCGTGGGGTTGGGCTGCTGCCCCATTTGTGAAGGCTGGCCAAGCAGGGGCCATGTCCAGTCCTGAATCTATTCAGCGTCGTCCACTGCTTCCTTGGGAGATTGGTGCCAGGGACCGGTAGGGTGGGGTCTGACACCAGATGTTTATTTGGGACGTCCTTGGACTCCCATTCCTTTTTTCAAGCTGATTGGATGGTGAAATCAGCTGGTGGTGGGTTCTTCCAAATTGGTCGTCTAGATGGAAGTCGAGCAGTGGGTGGGTTGAAGATGTCCATGTGAATTGGCAGGTGAGGGGAGTTTTTGGTCTTTTGGAGCATCCTTTGAGTGAGGACTACTCGCCGGATGTGTGGAGGGGCTATGTTGGATAGGACAGGGAGCCAGGGGAGTGGTGTTGAGCGGATTGTTCCTGTGATGATCCTCATTGTTGAGTTCAATTGGGTGTCCACATGGTGTGTGTGGGATGACCTGGACCAAACAGGGCCACAATATTCGGCTGAAGAAAATGCAAGGGCTAGTGCTGAAATGCGCAGTGTGGGGGCTGCTGCCCCCCCCCCCACTTTGAGCCAGCAAGCTTACTGAGTAAGCGTTGAAATGAATCTAAATTACTCAACTACTTTGGTGGGATTTGAGTGGACATTTTCAGATCATTAACCTGGGGTCACCAATCCAATATCTACTGTGGTGCCATTAGATGCCTCTTGGATTGGCAATAAAATGAGAACTAATTAGAAACACAGTTACATGCTTGAACCTGCCAACTGGTTTTCCATGCAGAGGCCAAATGCTTCCTCACTGAAAATAAAAATTAAAGCGAGTCATTTTTGTGCATTACAAGATCAGGACAAATTTAGTACTTAGAGATACAGCGTGGAAACAGGCCCATCGGCCCACCAACACCTATGCTATCCCATGTTCGCATCCACTAGCTACACGTTCAGGGCAATTTACAGCAGCCAATTAACCTACAAACCGGAGCACCCAGAGGAAACCCACGTAGTCACGGGGAGAATGTGCAAACTCCGTACAGACAGCACCTGTATTCAGGATCGAGCCTGGGGCTCTGGTGCTGTAAGGCAGCAATACTGTGGCTGTGAGGCAGCAGCTCTACCAGCTGTGCCACCGTGCCACATGCCACCCAAATATCCACTGACTGTAACAGCCACAGCCCAGCCATAAAAAAATAGCTTTGGAACACCTCAAAACCTAAGAGGGTGAAGAGAAATATCACAATCAGCCAGATAACAGTGATGCAGAAACTGTCACAGTAAAGTGTGGTGTAGGTGCCACAGCTGCTGACAAATAGAAAGTACCGAGGTGAAGGTATTAATAGAACAACTCTTTTTGCTAATGCAAGAGGTCATGCTCTAAAGCCAAAGAACAGTGGCAGTGCCCTCAATAGAACATCCTTTATTGAAGGCAATAGCTCATTTATTGTCTCATGTACCAAGGTACATTAAAAAGCTTTTGTTGCGTGCTAACCAGTCAGCAGAAAGACTATACATGGTTGCAATTACACTATCCGTAGTGTACAGACACACGATGAAGGGAATAACATTTAGTGCAAGATAATGTCCAATAACGTCAGATTAAAATGGTCCGTGTGTTTCCAATTAGGTAAATAGTAGTTCAAGACCGCTGATGGAATGGTTCAGTTGCCTGATCACAGCTGGGAAGAAACTGTCCCTGAATCTGGAGGTGTACGTTTTTACACTTCTATACCTCTTACCTGATGGGAGGGGGTCAAGGAAAGAGCATTCACGTCACGACCCTGTTTCCACCAATCTTTCCACCACTATGCACAAGAAGCACAAGAAACGCAAGACGCCATTATATGCAGATGCCGAGAAGCGTGTTCAGCTCTGGCTGAACAATTTCTAATCTTGTGATGTGGACTCGATAAGAGGAAGACATGATGGGAGAGAGAAGAAAAAATAGTGACTGGGGTGAGACTCGAATTCTTAAAAATATGACAGTAAACTAGCACTTCATAATTGGATGGATGGAATTAAAACCAAATCACTAAATAGATTTTTATTTGTCCATTTTTAACATTGAAGTCAACTTTAAATCCCTTTGGCTTTATTGTGAATTAAGCCTGCAAGAGGTTTCTTCTTCCTCTTACAACTAACGCTTTAACTATTACTCGTCTATTTTCCCAGTTGACTAAAAGGTGATCTTAAAAGGCAGGCTAATTTCGCCAGAAAAATCGCAGTGAATGAAGGGTGGTCACAATAAGCGAGTTCGGTATTCCAAAAAACGCAAGGAATCATGGGATTTGTCAAAGGTCACTCGGGATAAAGAAAAAACGAACAAAGTGCTGGCTGTATAAACTGTGTATACATTTTTATCTTTATTCATAATTTGTGTGTAAAAATATATTTAATCTGAGGAAGGGGGGTGCCAGGTAGCAGGAGAGTGGGGTGTAACAGCGAGAGAGAGGGGGTAGATGCGAGTAGGAGACAGGGGGAGAGACTGGACTGGCGGAGAGACGTTCTCGGCAGCTCAGCTGCTGCATGTATACAGACCTCAGATAATAGTTGATCTTGGCACTATGTTTGGCACAGGCATTGTGGGCCGAAGAGCCAGTTCCTCGGCTGCAATGTTCTACGTTCAATATTCTATGTTCATATTTGTGCTTTGATTCTTCAACTCATAATCATCCTGCTTCAGCTTTAGAACTTGATTTGCAAATTAAATTCCTAATTGACATCCAAGAGAAACAGGCCATTTGGCCCATCTAATCCATGCCAGCCCATCTAATCCATGCCATTCATTGTGGGATAGAACTATTTTAACCTGCATTTGGCCCACGGCCCTCAAAACCATTCCTATCCATGTATTTGTCCAAATGTCTAATATAGTCGTAACTGTCTCCACTTCTATAGCTTCCTCTGACAACTCATTCTTGTTACAAACCATGAATATAGCATTTGCCTTTCTGTTAATCTCATGTTGGAAAAACATGCAACTATTATTTATCACCTGCAGTTCTGACATACAGAAAATAAGTCAGTGAGTCAATAATGGCATGGAGCGGCAAACTCAGGTATGAGTCTCTGGTGTTGTATGTCACAAATATTAATAAGTGACTGTAATTTAGTTTAGATTCGTTTAGAGATACAGCATGGAAACAGGCCCTTTGACCCACCGAGTCCACGGCGACCATTGATCACCCGTGCACTAGTTCAATCCTGCACACTAGTGACTATTTACAGAACCTACAAACCCGCACGTCTTTGGAATGTGGGAAGAAACCGGAGCACCCGGAGAAAACCCGAGGGAGAATGTACAAACCTCATACATACACTATCAGGATTAAACTCAGTTCTCATAGAAACATAGACATAGAAACATAGAAATTAGGTGCAGGAGTAGGCCATTCGGCCCTTCGAGCCTGCACCGCCATTCAATATTATCATGGCTGATCATCCAACTCAGTATCCCGTACCTGCCTTCTCTCCATACCCTCTGATCCCCTTAGCCACAAGGGCCACATCTAACTCCCTCTTAAATATAGCCAATGAACTGGCCTCGACTACCCTCTGTGGCAGAGAGTTCCAGAGATTCACCACTCTCTGTGTGAAAAAAGTTCTTCTCATCTCGGTTTTAAAGATTTCCCCCTTATCCTTAAGCTGTGACCCCTTGTCCTGGACTTCCCCAACATCGGGAACAATCTTCCTGCATCTAGCCTGTCCAACCCCCTAAGAATTTTATAAGTTTCTATAAGATCCCCTCTCAATCTCCTAAATTCTAGAGTATAAACCAAGTCTATCCAGTCTTTCTTCATAAGACAGTCCTGACATCCCAGGAATCAGTCTGGTGAACCTTCTCTGCACACCCTCTATGGCAATAATGTCCTTCCTCAGATTTGGTGATCTCTGGTGCTGTAAGGTAGTAACTATGCCACTGTGCCACCCAAATCATTGGTTCTATTCAATTAGTTCTGACGTTTAAGACTGAAATGATGGGAGGCAAACCAGGATCATCTAAACTCTCAACCATAGGTGCTAAAACAATGTAAGAATGTTCCCAACAGAAAACAGGCAGATATTAATAAACCAAAGAAATTATATTGTTGGAATCAAAAGCTGAAAACACACAAACTCACATATATTTTCATAGAGTTGTCCCCATTCTGTCCTTTTCCCACTTGCTATGGTACAAGGCTGAATGCATTTACATGTAGCGTCCTGTACAGTACAGAAACAGGCCCTTCAGCCCACCACATCCATGCTGACCTTTTTGCCCACCAACAATAATTCTATCCATATCCTTCCATGCCTTCCCCATATTGATTGGATAGATAGTGAACCCCTATATGTGCCTAAATGTCTCTTAAATGCAACAATTATATCCGATTTCACCATCATAGATGTGGGCCGAAGGGCCAATTCTTTCACCCTATAATAATTAACTTCCAGCTTTGGTATTCCTGCACCTAAGTACCAATGAGATTATACCTTTTTACCCGACTATTTGTGCCAATAATTCATTTACATAATTTCAAATGCAACAAGCATTCAGATACAGTGCCTCTAATTCTGTCAATCTAATATTTTTCTGTACAGTAGGGCAGCATAATGCCAAAGACCCGAGTTGGTCTTGACCTCGGGTGCTGCCTGTGTGAAGTTTACACTTTCTCCCTGTGGCCGCACGGGTTTCCTCCGGGTCCTGCGGTCTCACCCACACCCCAAAGCCGCGCAGGTTTGTAGGTTAATTGACCACTGTAAATTGCCCCGAGTGTGTAGGGAGTGGATGTGAAAAGTGGGATAACATAGAACTAGCGTGAATGAGTGATCGTTGACCTGCATGGACTCAATGGGCTTCAGGGCCCATTTCCCTGCTGTAACTTTCAATGTATCAATCAATTCAATCAACCTTCTTTGTGTAGGAAGGAACTGCAGGTGCTGGTTTAAACTGAAGATGGACACAAAATGCTGGAGTAACTCAGTGGGCCAGGCAGCATCTCTGGAGAAAAGGAATGGGTGGCGTTTTGGGTCGAGACCCTTTGATCAGGCTGAGAGTCAGGGAGGGGGAACAAAAGACTCTGCTGGAATCCAGAGCACCAAACGCCAATGATTTCATGATTTCTGGCTCCATGGCATTAATTTTGCAGAGATTCCAAGTTCAAAGCACAACAAACATGTGATTTAACATAAATTAAGTAAATCTATTAAATTGCTGCTGGATTGATTGGGTCACTATTGTCCTGTGGGAAACCAATCATTCCTACGTATCTCTGATTAATGCTGAGATTTAAATATATAAAAACACCATCTGACGGAGCCTTACAAGATATTCAGATGTATAATTAATGGCCTTGTAATTTTACCCTCTGCATGCTCTTTTTTTTAAATTTTGCTGTTTAAAGTCTATCCCTTCAACTAAACTTTTGGCCATTTACTTTATTCACCAAAATAGTAAGATTAAACGAGAACTTACCAGTTTGAAGTTTGATCTGTATTTTATGAGGAGGAACGTTGAGGGAATACGTGAAGAACCCGCTTCCAACGCATGCGTGCCATTCTTCAAAGCAGCGGTGTGAGGTCACAGAAACTATAATGACCTAACATAGTAAGATTATCAAAGAGATACCAGTTTTGATATGATCATAGGAGGGTGGGAGCGGAGGGCACGTATTCCCTCAACGTTCCTCCTCATAAAATACAGATCAAACTTCAAACTGGTAAGTTCTCGTTTAATCTTACTATTTTACTTCGGAGTCACGTGAGTGACTACGTGAAGATTTCAAAGCTCTGTGACCTCATGCCGTGGAACGAGTCCATGCTTCACAACTGCCTTGGGTATCGGGAGAGAGTATCATTAGCAATTTTAGACACACTTATACAAAGACTTGTGTGATATAACGAGAAAATACATTTATTAATTGAAATCATAGCCCTGTAACCCTTCGGGCAAATTATAATATTGAACGTAAAATGCTTTCCGAAAATGATGATGGCTCCAAAAACTGGTTTATTATAAAACCTTTGGAAAGTCCTTTCGGATGACCATCCTGCTATTCTGAGGATTTGGTCCGTGGGTACCTCAGAATTTTTGCTGCGGATTTTGCTGCAGCCCTGGTGGAATGAGATTTAAAACCATTAGTGTTTATTCCTGCCATCTTTAGGACACATTTGAGCCACCTTGAGATAGTTTGGGTCGTGACCCTTTTGTGCGGTTTCTTGTAAGAAATTAACAAAGCCATTTCCTGACCTCGAATGCTCTTAGTATATTCCATGTATAATTGGATATGTCTTGCTATACACAGACGTTCGTCATATGGATATGCCATAAATTCAATCACTTGACCCGATGAACCTGGTCTGTTTGTTTTATTAACTCATGTATGACAAACACCAGTTTCTCTCGTGAGATGATCAAGGAGTCCAGGCTCAGTTTGCTTAATGACTGGACTCGTTGTGCAGTAACTAACGCCATGAGCATAACCATCTTCATGGTCAGTTTCTGCAGTGATAATGCTGTTTATGGGCTACCAGCTCCTCAGCATGTTTAAAACGACACCCACATCCCAGATTTTGGAGTACCTGGTTTTAGGGGGATTTGCATTGAATATGCCCCTCATAAGTTTTGTTACCAGGGGGTGCGTTCCCACCGTGTGCCGCTCCGTTCCTTGTGATAGGTAATTGGAGAGTGCACTTCTGGCACTATTGATGGCACTGTAGCCCAATTGTTTATCATAATGGAGGTTTGTTAAGAATTCCAATACGGCCGGAATATTCTTGGCCCTTTGGTCTAGGTTGTTGTCAAAGCAGTATATGCCCCATTTCTTGATGTGTCCGAGGTACTGCTTCCGTGTTGACAGTCTTTGTGCGGATGTGATGAGATTCATCGTCCTGTCTGACAGCCCCATGCCGTGTAGTGGGTCTTTCAGACTCTACAAATCAACAAATCCATAGTCTTATGGCATGGGTAACTGCCCCCCTCCAGTTACTGGATGAATTAATAAATTTGGGCTATGTCCAATAATGGAACATGGTTCTAACACCATAGCCTGTATGACCGAATACCACGGTTGAGTAGGCCAATCGGGTACTATGAGAATCCCAGATGCCGAATATTGTTGAATTTTCCTTTGTACCCGATTGATGATGCAGAATGGGGGAAAAGCATAAAAAACGCCATTTCCCCCAATGCAGTGAGAAAGCATCTGTAGCTTCTGCCCCAGGGTCTGGTTCCCAGGACACATACCTTGGTAATTGGTGATTCAACCTGGACGCAAAAATATCAATATCTGGTCTACCATATTTTGCTGTAATTTCAGCAAATACATTTTATTTAACATCCATTCCGTGTTTTCATTAAATTTGCGTGACCTGGTGTCTGCCACTGAATTTAGCTTACCTTTATGTTGCCGATATCCAAATGTTTCTTTGGATACACCATTTTGTAATACCATAGACGAGTTGTCAATAATGATGGGGTTGGAGCAATACCTAATGCTATGTTCCCACCACTGTAGTTCAATTATAGCTTCCGTAGGCAGCTCCATAGGTCTATCAAAATGACCTTTGTTAAATTTGAGTGCTCTAATTTTTGCTCTTTGCAAATTTTGATAATGTAATGGCCCAAAATATGTGGCCGGGAATGTAGCCACAATCTTCCCAATTATCCGGCCTACCCGTCTAATGGAGGGTCTGTTGGTGTTAAGAAGCTCGCTGCAATCCTCCTGTAGGGCTGCGGCTTTATTTATTGGTAAAGTTACTAACATATTGACCGTGTTAATGGTGAATCCTAGATAATCCATATTCGTTTCTGGTATCAATTTACACTTAACTACCGTCTGTGTTCCCCTTTGATGGGTACTGTATAGTATGCATCTTTTAAGTCAATGCTTGTCATATAGAAACCAGCTGATACTAATTCTTTAGCAGTGATAAAGGTATCCATCTTAAAATGAACATATTGAACGAATGTGTTTAGGGTTGAAAGGTCAATGATAATCCTGCAACCCCCATCTTTTTTATTTTTAATAAATATGTTTGATACAAATTTTAATTGTTCATGAGTAGTATGCTCAATCACACCTTTTGTATACAATCGTTGTAGCTCCATGTGGGCTTTAGATTGTTCGGTTTTTGTAAGGACGAAATGCCTTTCTGGTGTATGTTGTACTGGGGGGTTATTGGGATGAGTAAATTCTATCAGATAACCCTGAATACTGCTTAGAACATACGAGTCTGTAGTGATTTTACACCATTCGTCACTGTAGTATTGCAACCTCCCTCCCACCGTCGTGGGTCCCTTTTTTACAAAAGAACCACACCCACCTACCTCCATGGTTACTGGTGGTTGTATTATTTTCTTTGTTTTTTGAAAAAAGGGGGTTTTGTTTTTATTCGTGTTCGTGGTTGTACTGGAGGTTTAGGCTTCCGCATCTTCCAGGGTGGCCGTCCCTGGCCATACCCTAAAAGAAGGCTGCTGCGGGTTATATTGGGTTCTGGCACTGCCACTGATATAAGCCACACTTTTCGGTCTTCCATGTGGCTGGTACCATGATCCAAAATAAGGCTTTGCGCTGGTTTTGATGAGCCCCAGTGTCTTGGCTTCCCCAAACAAAAGGGTTGGGGTTTTAACGGCTCTTTGTTTGCAAATTGTTGCATATTTAGGATCCAGTGCTGGCTGAATAGCCGCCCTCCGGATGCTATTCAGCTCATATTGTACATTACAGAACAGGGCTAGTGCGTCTTGGTGGCCTTTAGTTTGCTCTGTTTTGTCCAGGGTGCGGATGTAAGCTGTGATCCCTGCCGTAAGCCCCTTTAAGGCTTTCTGGATTTTGAGATCATGGTTCCTGATTTCCTTCCCCATATGCTTCCAAATGCATTGGTTGACACTGGGGATTTGTAATACATCACAGTTACCAGGTGGCAGATGTCTGGCCAGTGTCTCTGTGAATATTTGTTGTTGGAGTTGATGGCCAGACATGTAGTTAATACTGGCTGCCATCCTGGAATCCAAGTCTGCCCCTGTTTGACTTGGTTTGAAGTAATCAGCCACCATGTCCAGCAGTGTATGTTTTTCTGCAGATTCAGGATCATGGGAAGCTGTGTGATCAGGGTCTGGCCCATCAGGGTCCTGCCCACTCTCCTCCGAAGAGGTCGAGATTTCAGGGGGTCCCTCACGGGGTACCCATATGGGGCTTGTCTGCCCACTGTGGCTAGTCTCCACATTCATGGGACTGCCACTGTGAAGGAGCTCCTCCAGCAGCTCCTTTAGACGGTGAGCTGCACTTGCTATTTTTGGCTGCTCCCATTCCTGCAGCCTTTCAGCAGTGTGCTGCTCTTTGTATCCCAGCTGTTCCCGTTCCCTGTACTCACGGGTGCTGGTTTGCGGGCTTTCCTCGTCCCGCCGCTGGCCACACCGGTCCTGACTGTCGGTCCACGTCTGTTCCCGGTCAGCTGTTTCTCCTGGCTGCTCCGTATGCAGCCACTCATAGCGGGTTTGTTCCGTCTGCCGCACCCGTTCAGCCCTGGTCCGATATTGATACGGGCTGGTCGCCCGCTGCTGCTCCAAGTCGGGCTCTGCTAGATGGTGCGTTTTTGTTTGAACTTTGCCTCCCGGCCGGTGAGTAAGTTTCGTCGGTGCCAGAATGATTTCTGGCACAGCTGATTCCTCTACCGAGGCCTCTAGAGCCGACGGCTGCTGTCTCTGCCGTTCATCCACGTTTACAACGCGTTTCTCGGGCAGCTTTTTTGCAGACCGCTTCCTTTTCACTCTGTCCATTTTTCTGTGAATAAAAATGCAGAGTCCTTACCTGCCTTTTGCTGGTCCTTTTTTCCTTCTCCCGTTACTGGGGGATGTCCTCCACCCTTCTGTTGACTCGTGCAATGCGTGTAGCGATACGGCACGCATGCGTTGGAAGCGGGTTCTTCACGTAGTCACTCACGTGACTCCGAAGTAAAATTTAGTTGTGTTTTGTTATAGCACCTAACAAAACTGCAAAATTTCCCCCACCTAATTGCTTGGACGTTTCATAGCAGATTTGCTAGAGAATGATGTTTTACTCCAGATCTGTTATTTTCAAATGTCAAGGTAATGTTTCAATGAATTAATGCATTAATGATTTGGATCAGTATCAACAGTCAAGTACTGGAATTTATTGCGAGAGTACTGTGGTTCAATAGTTCATTGTATAATTCAGGGCCATATAAGAGATTATTAATTAACCTTTGGTCTATACATGGGCAACTGCAAATGTTAGAGTCAGTGAGGTACAATGTTCACACCTTCCTCTCAGAGTCACTGATATTTCTATGTTGTGATTTCAAACAAGTTGCTAATTAAGTTTTCAAGACAATCTTTCATATATATTCAAGCAATTATTTATCATCTATTATTTTCTTCTATCTATTTGGAGGGGTGCAGCGGTAGAGTTGTTGCCTTACAGTGCCAGAGACCCGGCTTGGATCCTGTCTGCATGGAGATGGTACCTTCTCCCTGTGACTGCATTGGTTTTCTCCGTGTGTTCTGCTTTCCTCCAAAGACGTACAAGTCTGTAGGTTAATTGGCTACAGTTTTTAAAAAAAGTGTCCCTAGTGTGTAGGATGATGTTAGTGTTGGAGGGTGATCACTGGTTGGCGGAAACTTGATGGGTTGAAGAGCCTATTTCCACACTGTATCTCGAAAGTCTAAAATAAATCTAATTTTCCCTGAGATAAATGTAATTGTTGTGAAACGTTTCAAACTTTTCCAACTGCCACCCAGCAGTCAATAAAAATGAGGTGATGAGCACAGGCAGGTCTGTTCTAGTTTGCTTAACTGTCTTTCACTGGCTTTACACACCACTGCGCATGTGCAATTCTTACTTTGTAAGGGTCCCCAAAATTAATTGCTCCAACGTGGGGTCACCATGCATTCAGCGGACAAAACCTAAGAAGTTTCCTCTCAAAATCCTTTCACCCCTCTGCCTCTTTCCCCTTTTAAAATGTTCCAAGAACTCAATCTTTGACCAAGCTCTTGATCAATAATATCCTCTACTGTGACTTGCAGTCAAGTTTTGACTTGTTGCATTGTTGGTAAGAAGTAATGGGAAGGTTGTGTGGTTCCAAAACCAGCTAACCTCCAATGTGTTCCCTATCAGTGGTATGGATGAGGTTCATTCCAAAGAATTATACAAGCACATTTCACAACTTCAGGACATCACCAAACATTTTTGCAGCTATTGAATACTTTCTGGGAGTATTGTTACTGTTGTATTTGTGAGCATTCTATGGCATTATGTGTTAAGCACAGACTTGCTTTGTCATTCTTCCATCAGCAACAAGGCCAAGGCAATATAAATGTTCATACTAAATTAATAAATCCTTGCTAATGAGTAATTATTAAAGAGGCTATTAATATCTTGAATGCATGCTCTACTCATTTTATAGTAACTTTTTAGAGGGGCTATAAACTGATCCAAGCCTCTGATTTCGACTTGCATTATCCATTCATTTTGCATTACACATGTAATCGATGTAGTGAACCAGATATTGTTGCAACTTTTACATAGAAAGATAGCAAACGCAAACAGGATAACACTATCAGGGTTCTGAAGAAGGGTTTCGGCCCGAAACGTCGCCTATTTCCTTCGCTCCATGGATGCTGCTGCACCCGCTGAGTTCCTCCAGCAATTTTGTGTACCTTCTAACACTATCAGGGCCTGAGTTGATTCTAGCATCCGTTATTTGACTGTAGCAAAACATGCATGCAGATTTTCATCGATCACACAGTTGGAGTTTCAATGCAGAATTTGGGCAATGGATTTCCAGTGAAATTCATTTCACTCATGGTACAGCATATTTTATTCAAACTATGGACTCATAAATGGAGGAATAGACAGAAAAATGACCACGGTCACATTGAATCTATATTAAACATTGGTTAGCCCACAATCACTGATAACCATTGTGTGTGCCAGAGCTGCCCCATTCTGATGTTAGCTCATTCATCTTCCCTCTGCATTTCCATGTTTACTGTTCAAGAATGCCGAGATCTCTTTGCACATCTCACCATTTCCCATTTGTTCACCATTTAAAAACTCTCAGTGTTTCTGTTCATACACGAGTTGTGTAATAGAACATGTGTTGCTCCAATGTACTGTTGACAATATTACCTCCATGGTCTATCAATTGAATGTATCAAACAAAGGTACTCTAAACAAGAAAAAAAAGACACAAACTGCTGGAGTAACTCTGCAGGTCAGGCAGCATCCCTGGAGAACATGGATACATAGAAACATAGAAACATAGAAAGTAGGTGCGAGAGTAGACCACCAGGTCCGTCGAGCCCGCACCGCCATTCGCTCATGGCTGAACACTAAACAGACACACTTACCCACAAACAGTAGACACAAGACACAGAACACAAGACACTACCCTCCCCTTTATACCGCTATCACCCCTCTCCACCCCAAGAACCTCGCGATCTCCTGGGGGAGGCAAAAAACCGGATAAAAACCCAGGTCCAATTCGGGAAAAAAATCCGGGAAATTCCTCTCCGACCCCAATCCAGGCGATCGACACTTGTCCAGGAGATCACTCAGGTCTTACTATACTAACCATACCTAGGTCCATATCCCTGCCCTCTCCCCGTAGCCCCTTATCCCCTTGGCAGCTAAAAAACCATCTATTTTAGTCTTAAATATATTTAAAGTTTCTGCTTCCACTGCTCCCTGGGGCAGTGAATTCCATAAATTAACCACCCTCTGGGTGAAGAAGTTCTTCCTCATCTCAGTTTTAAAAGAGCCCCCCCTTATTCTGCAACTATGTCCCCTAGTTCTAGTGATGGGTGATGTTTCGGTTCGAGACCTTTCTTTAAACATGGACAGGTGACTTTTGAGTCGAGACATTTCTTCAACAAGGATAGGTGACACTTTAAGTCGGGACCTTTCTTATATCTTTATTACAGGTGGCACCGTCAGCGATGGCAGTCTCGCCAACGGTCTGTCTGTCTTTTCATATTTTTTGTTATTTTTAGTGTGTTTTAAAAGTATGTGTTAATGTTCTCTGGTTTGTTTTAAGTGGGGGGTGGAGGAGGGGGTCGGGGGAAACTTTTTCTCAATTTCTTACCTTGCCGGAGATGCGATTGTTTTCCGGATCGTATCTCCGGTCGCTCTGCGGCCTAACATCATGGAGCTGGCGACCTTGCTCAATACTGATTTTGAGGCCAAGGACTTACCATCAGAGCCTGCGATCCCTTGCCTGGAATCGACGCTCCAACCGCGGCATGTGGATATTTACATCGAGGAATTCACAGTCTCGGGTAGAGACTGTGAATTCCAAAGTCGCAGGAGGTTCGGCCCGGGGTCCGATCACCAGACGGGGGGAGCTGAGATTCTCCCCGATGCGGGAGCTTGATCGCCCCGACGTGGAGGGCCCGACTGCCGGCTACGGGAACCAAGATCATCCCGTCAACGGAAGGCTTGAGGCCCCCGACCGCAGAAGAATAAAGAAGGGAAGAGATTGAACTTTTCTTTCGCCTTCCATCACAGTGAGGAATGTGGAGGAGTCACTGTGATGGATGTTTATGTTAAAATACAATTTGCGTGTCATGTTGCTTTTTATTAGTATGACTGTATGGCAAATCAAATTCCTCGTATGTTGCAAAACACACTTGGCTAATTGTAAAAGGACTTGTACAACACACAAAGTCTCTTACTAAGTATCTTTATTAAAGGCACTACACACATCATGTTCTAGCTGTCCGTGGTCATCACTGGAACTAGAGAGCGAGCTAGAGGCGGGGAAGCTACAATTATACAAGAGACAATGGGGAGTGGTTAGTGGTGAGGTCACTATGTTAAAGGAGCATGCACTGATCTACATCCTTCCTCTTGGAAACAAAGCGACCACGGCTCATACGCTAGAGGCAAACCATAAGCAGTTAGAAAACGTCATGACACAGACTACTCGCACACTCCGTACCGGACAGGCGGCTTGACCAACCGCCCAGAGCGGGTGCGCAACCCACCTTCCCCTTCAACCGCAGGAGCTACAGGAACGGGGGCAGGGACAGAGATGGGAGATCCGGGTGACAAACGCCCAGGGGAAGGAGGAGAACGAACGGGGGACGGAACAGGTACAGGTGAGGCAGGAGAAGGAGGCTGACGTGGGCTGGGCACAGGGAGCTGAGAGGGAAGTGTCCGGGGCATGCGAGGAGTGACAGGGGCAGGAGGAGTTTCAGGCAGCGGGGAATGGACAGGCGGCGAATACGGGTCCGCGGGAGGCGGAGCAGGCTCGTTGACAAGCAGCAGGTGCTGGCGAGTCCGACGGTACACAGTGCCCTCGTAGTTTACCAGGTAGGACCGGGGAGAGTCGGCATTGCCAACGACAACGGCCAGCCGGTGATGACCGGAGGTGGACATCATCCGGACAACCTGGCCCGGGAACAGACGGGGAAGCAGTCGGGAAGATTTGTCAAAGGAGCGCTTCTGGATGACCTGTTTCTCGATGATGCGCTCCTTGACAGCGGCAGGGCTGCGGACAGCGGGCTTTAGAGATTGCTGAGAAACCGGGAGAGGGGGTCGAGTGGTGCGGGACATGAGGCGCTGGGCAGGCGAACCAAGTGCGGGGTCCCGGGAAATGTTGCGGAGGTTGAGGAGGGCAAGGTAGAAGTCCGAATGGGCAAGCCGACAATGTTCCAGCAGCTCCTTGGCGCTGCGGACAGCGCGTTCTGCAAGGCCATTGCTTTGCGGGTACTCGGGGCTGCTGGTGATGTGGCGAAAGTTCCATTGGGTGGCGAAGGCGCCGAACTCTGCGCTGGTAAACTGGCTGCCGTTGTCAGATTGGAGGGTCACCGGGGAACCAAAGGTAGAAAAGTGGCGGCGAAGCTTCCCGATGACGGCAGCAGACGTGAGGGAAGGCAGCTGGTCCACCTCGAACCAGCTGGAGTAGGAGTCCACGAGGACCAGGAAGTGTTTGCCACGCCATTCGAATATGTCAGTGGCGACAGCCATCCACGGCAACTCGGGGGCCGGCTGCTGCATGAGAGGTTGGCGTTGTTGATGAGGCAGTAGGCTGTTGCAGGCAGCACAGGCGGAGACCCTGTCCCGAATGTCCTGAACCATGCCCGGCCAGTAAAACTGGGCTTGGGCCTGGGACAAAGTGGCTTCCATCCCGGGGTGGCCGTTGTGTGCGGTTTGGAAGTAGTGATCCCGCAGCGCGTCCAGCACCACGACCTTGTGACCCTTCACCACCACGCCGTTGTGCAGCACCAACTCGTCCCGAACCAGGAAGTAGGGCACGGCACCGGCCGGTAGGGAAGAGCGTCGGTCAGGCCAGCCACGGCGGATGACGCCCTCAAGCTGTTGCAGGGCAGGATCAGCGGCAGTGTGTTTGACCAGGGACTGCATCTGCCAAGAGGGAACAATGTTAACGTTCAGTACCATCAGGTCAGAAGATTCGTATGGATGGCGGGCAACGGAAGGGAGCGGCGCACGGGACAATGTGTCGGCCACGAACATTTCCTTGCCCTTGCGGTACACAATGTTGAACGTGAATCGCTGGAGCTGCAGCATCATTCGCTGCAACCGTGAGGAGGCCGCATGGATAGGCTTGTTCAAGATAGAGACCAGCGGCTGGTGGTCAGTTTCAATGGTGAAGGAGTTGCCCAGAATGTAGTCCTTGAATTTGGAGCATGCGAACACCACGGCAAGGAGCTCCTTCTCGATCTGAGCGTAGCGCTGCTCAGCAGGGGTCATGGTGCGAGAAGCGTAGGAAACAGGCAGCTGCCGATTGTCATAGAGCTGCAGGCAGGCGGCACCGAGGCCGAACCGAGATGCATCGCAGGTGAGGACGATTGGCCTGTTCAGGTCAAAGTACGTTAAAGTCGGGGTGCGTGCGAGCTTGGACTTCAGGGCTACGAATGCCGACTGGTGATGCGGGAGCCAGACCCAGGCATTGTCCTTTTTGATCAGCTCCCTCAGGGGAGCACTCAGTTCGCTGAGGTCGGGAATGAACTTACCCAGGTAGTTGACCATGCCCATGAAAGCGCTGCAGGCCGGGCACGTCTGTGGGAGCGGGCATTTCGGTGACCGCAGCAGTCTTCTGGGGGTCTGGCTTTAGTCCCCTGGCCGTGAATACGTGGCCCACGTAAGTGACTTCCTGAACGCGGAACCGACACTTCTTCGGGTTAAGCTTGAGATTGATCTCACGAGCCCTGTCCAGGACTTGGCGGAGGTGCAGGTCGTGCTCAGCGACGTCCCTCCCGTATACCAAAATGTCATCCACAATAATAGCGCATGGCAACCCGGCAAACAGCTGTTCCATGGTCCGCTGGAAAACCTCGCTTGCTGAGTTGATCCCAAAGGGCATGCGGAGAAAACGGAACCTGCCGAAAGGTGTGCTAAAGGTAGTCAGGAAGGAGGAACGTTCATCCAGAGGGGTCTGCCAAAAGGAGCTCTTGGCATCTAGGACCGAGAAAACTGTGGCCGGACCGACCTGTGCAGCGACGTCCTCCACCGTCCGCATGGGGTAGTGCGGGCGTTGGATAGCTAGGTTCAGGTCCTTCAGGTTGATGCAGATCCTGATCTCGCTCGCATCTTTCTTGGCAGCGACGACCATGGTGGAGACCCACAGGGTGGGAGCGCTCACCTCCTTGAGGATGCCCGTGGATACCATGTCACGCAGTGTGGACTCCACGCGACCCTTCATGGCAAAAGACACACGGTGGGCCGGTCGAATTACCGGGTCGACCCCTGGGTCAACAACGATTTTATAGGCACAGGGCAGTTTGCCCAGAATGTCATCGAAACGGTCGGGATACTCTTTCAGGGGGTCCATGGGGGCCTGCAGCAGGTGGATGTCGCGGTGAAAAGAGACCAAACCAAAGTCCTGGCATGCACGGGCGCCCAGCAGGGTGACGTTTTCAGAGTCCAGCAGGAGGAAAGTGATGGGCCGAGAGGTCTCGAGAACTGTACAGATAACCGTGGCCTTCCCCACGGCGACCAGAATACCTCCCCCATAGGCATGAAGGCGGGAGTCATCGGGAGTCACCCTCTCCCCCGAGCTTATCTGCTTGAAGAGGCTAACAGACATAACATTGGCAAAAGCACCAGTATCGACCTTCGCAGGGAAGGAGTGTCCATTCACAGTAACACGCACGGAAGGATCTGTTATCAATGCAGGTGCACTCAGAAGCGAAAACAAAGTTGAATCACCATGGGAGGAACTCGTATCAGAATCAGGGAGTTCAAGCTGGTACTGGGAACCAGGCACGCTATCACAGTCCGCAAGGTTGTTTAGACTCCTTCTAGGAGCAGGGACAGGTTTCCCACGAGAACGACAGGCTGCAGAAAAATGGTTAAGCTTCCCGCAGGAATTACAAGTTTTACCCAGCGCTGGGCAAACGTTGAACTGGTGTGAAGAGGAATTACAATTGGGGCAGCGACGAGGGGTGACCTTAGCGGGTGCAGAGGGGGTGAACCGGCGTGGCGGGCTATTGATGCGCCGGCGGCCAGCGGTACCGGTGAAATTGACGTCCTGGGACACCGGTTGTGATACGGAGCCAACAGCAGAGGCCATACGAGCCGAATGCATGGCATCCTTTAGCGATAGGTCGGGCTTCATCAGGAGCTCTTCACGCAGCTTAGAGTTTAGGAGACCGTTGACCAGGACGTCCCTGATCATTTCGTCCGGTGTAATCGCTTCAAGGCGGCACCGCCGAGCCATATGTCGCAAAGAGGCAATGAAAGCGTCAATGTGCTCACCTGGAACCTGATGCCTTGTGAAGAACTTGAAACGCTCAATAATGTTATTGGTGGGTATATCGCATAGGGCAGTGAATTTGGTTATGAGACATACCGGGTCATAGCGGTCTTCCGGAGGGGCGAACTCGAACGACGCATAATGTTCCATTGCCTCCGGACCAGCCAGGTTGAGGAGTAGGTGAGCCTGTACCGCAGGAGTGGCACCAGGATGAGCGATAGCGATGTAATGTTCATAGTTCATAGTCGCGCTGGAAGACAGCACGATGTCCGCGTCAAAAACGAGCTTGTCGGGGCGACGACACGAGTTAGCCATAGTAAAATGTTAAGGTGGGGACACAACTGGGAGAAACAAATAATAAAATAAAGCCGATTAACAGGAGACGCAAGTCTACCGCGCTGACACCATGTAAAAGGACTTGTTCAACACACAAAGTCTCTTACTAAGTATCTTTATTAAAGGCACTACACACATCATGTTCTAGCTGTCCGTGGTCATCACTGGAACTAGAGAGCGAGCTAGAGGCGGGGAAGCTACAATTATACAAGAGACAATGGGGAGTGATTAGTAGTGGTGAGGTCACTATGTTAAAGGAGCATGCACTGATCTACACTAATAAAGTATGATTATGATTTATTAGCCCTTGACTTACTTGAGCATGCATGCATTGCTTTGATTTCGAATAACTTCACATTTGGTTTACCGTTCCAATTTATCGCTTCTTATACCAAATCACAAGACTCGCAGTTCAAATACGACGCATGTGAAATGAACTAGTCAGATTCACCAACCGGCAAGAGCTTAAACTCAAACTGGAAAGATTAATAAAACAAAACTCAAGTAGAAAATATAAATTATGTTCAAGGGTTAGCACTAAAATTCAACTGAATTATTCTTATGGTGCTGAAGCTGACATTAATAATTAAATAGTAATTAAAATATTATTTAATGATTATAACAATAATAATTATATTCTGATCAATATAATAATAAGAGAATTATATTATCATTAATGTAATTGTACCATATTGTATTATATTAAAATAATATATATATTTTTTTTAATATTTTATTTTATTAGAAGTAAGTACAATCATATGGCACCAAAGTGCATAATATATATTTTCATAATACATTTTATGTACAGCTTCTTATTTAATTTTTTGTTATAATAAAGAAAGATAAGAATAAGAAAAAGAAATTAGATAGTAAAGGATAGAAAGACGTGAGATATATAGTGTGTAAAGAAAAAGAAAAAAGACGAATGAATGAAGAAAGTTGAAGAAAAGAAAATAGAAAAAAGAGAATAAGACATAAAGAAAAGAAGTAAGGAGGTCATTGCTTCTTCCAATATTTCAGGAGTTATTTTTTGATATCCTTGTATGTATTTTTTCATGAAATCGCAAATCTGAAGATATTTAAAATATTGGTTGTTTTTCAATTTAAATTTTAATTGTAATTGTTGGAATGATAGTAGGTTTCCCATTTCGTACATATCCCCGATCCTTCTAATTCCGAGACTTTCCCATTGGTTGTATGTTTTATCAATAAGGGATGGTTTAAATAAAGGGTTATTCGCTATTGGCATTAACAATTATAAATGTCTTAATTTTAAAGATAATTTTATTTGTTTCCAAATTCTTATTGTACCATATATAATTGGGTTCTTCTTATATATTGTGTTGTTCAGTTTTTTCGGGGAGAAGAGGATCATTCCTATATTACAAGGAAAACAATCCTCTTTCTCTATTTTTATCCATTCTGTTTGTTGGGTAGAACTATCCAGCCAATAAATTATATTCTTAATATGCACAGCCCAGTAATAATACATAAAATTCGGGAGTGAGAGTCCCCCGACATCTTTTGGTTTACATAAGTGTTTTTTTTTTAAATTCTATGTGATCTATAGTCCCAAATAAAATTAGTAATATTAGAGTCTAATTTTAAAAAAAAGTATTTTGGTATATATACCGGTATAGACTGAAATAGGTATAGTAATTGTGGTAGGAAGATCATTTTTATTGCATTTATTCTACCTAATAATGATAAAGGAAGTGTTTTCCAAAATTTAATCAGCGTATTAAGTTTATTTAATAAAGGTATAAAATTAGCGTTGAATAATGCTTTATATTTTCTAGTAATCTGAATACCCAAGTATTTAAATTTTTCTGTTGCGATTTTAAAGGGGAACTTCAGTAAGTGTGTAGGTTCTTGAGGTTTCAACGTCATGATTTCACTTTTATTCCAGTTTATTCTATATCCAGAAAAAGACCCAAATTCCTCTATTAAGTTTAATAAATTTGGTATGCTCGTTTGTGACTTTGTAATATATAAAAGTATATCGTCTGCATATAATGAGATTTTATTCTTTGAGTCCCTAGTATTATAGCCCTGAATATTCGGATGAATTCTTATACTTTCAGCCAGAGGTTCTATCATAAGGGTAAATAGCAGGGGTGATAACACACATCCCTGCCTATTACCCCTTGATAATTGAAATTTTTGAGATAACATGTTGTTAGTTAAAATTCTTGCCATCGGTTTATCATACAATAATTTTACCCATGTAATAAAATTCTCTCCCATATTAAATTTTTGCAGTACTTTATATAAGTACTGCCACTCTACCTGATCAAATGCTTTCTCTGCGTCCAAATAAATAATTGATATATCTTCGTCCTCTACTTTATGTGAGTACATTATATTAAACAGGCGTCTCAAATTATTAGATGAGTATCTTTTGGGTATAAACCCCGTTTGATCAGGGTTTATCAATTTACTAATATATTTGCTTAATCTTCTTGCTAAAGTCTTTGCTAAGATTTTCTGGTCTGTATTTAAAAGTGATATAGCTCTATATGAGCCCGGATCTTCTAAATATTTTTCTTTTTTTCGAATAAGCATAATAGTTGATTCTGTTAGTGTTTCAGGTAGTTTGTTTTCTTTAAAAGCATGGGAATATAAATTAAATAAGTAAGGGGTCGTTATCTCATGGAATTTTTTATAAAATTCATTACTAAAACCATCTGGTCCCGGTGTCTTACCATTTTTCAACGATTTTATTGTTTCACCTATTTCTTTGATTGTAATTTGAGCTCCAAGTTCCTCTTGTTCCAAAAGGTCCAGTTTTGGAAGATTACAGTTATCTAAAATTTTTTTAATTTTACTATCTTCTATTTTAGTTTTAGATGTGTATAAATTTTGATAAAATTGAGCAAATCTATTATTAATATCTTTAGGTAGTATTAGTAATTCACCTTTCTCTGATTTAATTTTAGTTATAGTATTTTCCTTTTCTTGTTTTTTCAATTGGTGAGCTAAAAGTTTATGTGGTTTATAGAAAGTAGGTGCGAGAGTAGACCACCAGGTCCGTCGAGCCCACACCGCCATTCGCTCATGGCTGAACACTAAACAGACACACTTACCCACAAACAGTAGACACAAGACACAGAACACAAGACACTACCCTCCCCTTTATACCGCTATCACCCCTCTCCACCCCAAAAACCTCGTGATCTCCTGGGAGAGGCAAAAAACCGGATAAAAACCCAGGTCCAATTCGGGAAAAAAATCCGGGAAATTCCTCTCCGACCCCAATCCAGGCGATCGACACTTGTCCAGGAGATCACTCAGGTCTTACTATACTAACCATACCTAGGTCCATATCCCTGCCCTCTCCCCGTAGCCCCTTATCCCCTTGGCAGCTAAAAAACCATCTATTTTAGTCTTAAATATATTTAAAGTTTCTGCTTCCACTGCTCCCTGGGGCAGTGAATTCCATAAATTAACCACCCTCTGGGTGAAGAAGTTCTTCCTCATCTCCGTTTTAAAAGAGCCCCCCCTTATTCTGCAACTATGTCCCCTAGTTCTAGTTTCCCCGATCATTGGGAACATCCTCGGTGCATCCACCCGATCAAGGCCCCTCACGATCTTATATGTTTCAATGAGATCGCCTCTCATTCTTCTAAACTCCAAAGAGTAGAGTTCCAGCCTACTTAACCTTTCCTCATATGTCAATCCCCTCATTGCAGGAATTAATCTTGTAAACCTTCGCTGCACTGCCTCCAGGGCTAGTACATCCTTTCTTAAGTATGGACCCCAGAACTGTACACAGTATTCCAAATGTGGTCTCACTAATACTGTGTACAGCTGCAGCAAGACCTCCGTGTTTTTATACTCAATCCCCCTAGCAATAAAGGCCAAAACTCCATTGGCCTTCCTGATTGCTTGCTGCACCTGCATACTAACTTTTAGTGATTCATGTACTAATACCCCTAGATCCCTTTGCGTTGCATTACAACGCAGCTCCTCCTCATTTAGAAAATAACTTGCCCTATCATTTTTTTTCCCAAAGTGAATGACTTCACATTTATTAGTATTAAACTTCATCTGCCAAGTTGTTGCCCACCCACCTAGCTTATCTATATCCTTTTGCAGACTCTTCCTATCCTCCTCATCCCCTACTTTTCCTCCCATTTTTGTATCGTCCGCAAATTTTGATATATTACACTTGGTTCCCTCCTCCAAATCATTTATATAAATTGTGAACAACTGGGGTCC
The DNA here is from genome assembly GCF_010909765.2 of Amblyraja radiata. NCBI lineage: Eukaryota > Metazoa > Chordata > Chondrichthyes > Rajiformes > Rajidae > Amblyraja > Amblyraja radiata. The sequence goes on along the minus strand of NC_045973.1, from coordinate 34,110,263 downwards.
CAGCACCGACCCTTGCGGAACCCCGCTAGTTACCGGTTGCCATCCCGAGTATGAACCATTTATCCCCACTCTCTGCTTCCTATTTGTTAGCCAATCCTCTACCCATGCTAATATATTACCCCCAATCCCATAATTTTTTATTTTTAGCAATAGTCTCTTATGTGGCACCTTGTCAAAAGCCTTTTGGAAGTCCAAGTATACCACATCCACCGGTTCCCCTTTATCCACCCGGGTTGTTACTTCCTCAAAGAATTCGAGCAGATTCGTTAAACAGGACTTCCCCTTCACAAAACCATGCTGGTTCTGTCCGATGAAGTCATGTTTATCCAAGTGCCCCGTTAGTGTTTCTTTAATAATTGTCTCTAACATTTTACCCACCACCGATGTTAGACTAACCGGTCTATAGTTACCCGCCTTCTGTTTACTTCCTTTTTTAAATATAGGTGTTACATTGGCCATTTTCCAATCCACTGGGACCGTTCCTGCCTCCAGGGAGTTTTGGAAAATTATCACCAATGTATCCACAATCCCCACCGCTATCTCCCTCAAGACCCTTGGATGTAATCCATCAGGCCCAGGGGATTTATCCTCCTTCAGTCTCATTAATTTCCCTAATACCACCTCCTTGGTGATCTTAATAGTATTTAGCTCCTCCATTCCTACCGCCCCCTGTTTATCCAGCGTTGGAATATTTTTTGTGTCTTCTATGGTGAAGACTGATACAAAATACTCGTTTAATGCCTTTGCCATTTCCATGTTCCCCACCAACAACTCTCCAGTCTCACCCTCCAATGGACCAACGTTCACCTTAGCCACCCTTTTTCTTTTTATATAGCTATAAAAACTCTTACTATTAGTTTTTATGTTGTTTGCTAATTTCCTTTCATAGTCTATTTTCCCCGTCTTAATTAATCTCTTAGTTATTTTTTGCTGACCTTTAAATGCTTCCCAATCCTCTACCCTCCCACTATCTCTGGCTACCTTATATGCCCTTGCCTTCAGCCGAATACTATCCTTTATAGTTTTACTGAGCCATGGCTGACTGTTCTTACCCTTACCCCTTTTTTTCTTCATAGGAATAAATTTTTCTTGAAGGTTATACAGTAGACCCTTAAACGTACACCACTGCTCATGTACCGTCTTATTCTTGAGTCTGCTATCCCAGTCAACTTTGATCAGCTCATTCCTCATACCTTCATAATCCCCCTTATTTAGACTAAGCACCCTAGCCTGAGTTTCAACCTGCTCCCCTTCTATTTGAATATGGAATTCGACCATATTGTGGTCACTTGTTCCCAACGAGTCCCTAACTATGACATTTTTAATTAATCCTGCTTCATTACACAGGACCAGATCCAAGATTGCCTCCCCCCTTGTCGGTTCTGTGACATACTGTTCTAGGAACCCGTCACCAAACTCAAAATGTTCCTGTTTTGTAATTTGGAATAATCTTATTACTCTTGCCGATAAAATTCGATTAAGTTTAAATGTCAGTAATATTATCTTATTGTGTTTATCTGTCGTGGAATCTTTAGCATTATCTAACTCTAACTGTCTGATTTCTTGTTCTAACAACATTTGTTCTGTCTTATTCTTTTTTATTTTGAAAAATTTGATATGAAATTATAATTCCTCTAATAAATGCCTTAAAAGTTTCCCGTAATAAAGAAGGTGAAGTACCTGTATTTGTATTAAAAAAAAAGTTTAATTTGTTGTTTTAAATATTGACAGCCTTGTAAGTCATTTAAAATATGTGTATTAAACCTCCAAAAAGATTTTTTACTCGGCATTCCCTCAAATTTTACTGAAAATGTCAACGGAGAGTGATCTGAAATACTACTAATGTGGTATGTTGGATTAATTGTATATGGCATTAATTTCATATCCACTAAAAAATAATCAATTCTTGAATAAGTTTTATGTACCGAAGAGTAAAATAATATAATTATAATATTACATTAATAATATTATGTTTATATAAATAATATTCATGTATTTATAAATATAATAATATATTTATAATAATCAACATGAATGGGTGATTGCTGGTCGGCGTGGACTCTGGTTAATAAGGGCCTTATTCAATGCTCTATCTCTAAACTAAAATTAAGCTAACTTTTTTGTTTGGTACATAAACTAACTTCAATGGACAACCTCAATATCTGATTTTGTTTCTAGCGGAATGGAGTTCAGTTGATTTTTATTTGGACAGGTGTGTTGTGTTCAAATATCGGACAACAATTTAGAAATATCGTTGCTGGGTTTTCTGAAGGATTTCAGTCATGTCTTTATGTTGTCAACGGGGAGATCAAAAATGTCCACAAAGCTAACACTAATTAATCACCTTTATTTTTTCAGATGTTCGAACTCCAAAGCCCAAGCTTTACTGTTCAAGTTGGTCCCGATCCTTCGCTGGCTGCCCAAGTATCCTTTCCGGGAATGGCTGCTGGGTGACGTCTGCTCTGGATTCAGTGTTGGAATTGTGCAGTTACCACAGAGTGAGCACTTCATCCTTTGCAAACATTAATTCATGGCAATGGCACGGCCTCTTACTATGACATTAGAGGCTCATACACTTAATCCCAGGATGTAGGATGGAGTCATAGACAGAGTCACCAGATAAAATACCTGCCAAAATGCACTCCAAGGAACATTGTTGAATATTAATGTTTTGGCCAGCATTAGATGTCACACCTCATACTCAGTGTTACTGAGGTGAACACGAAGAGGAGCCACCATTTCTGCAGTGATAATCCTGTGTAGTGTGGAATATGGCTACTCATGTTGTGCTCTGGTTTAACCTGACTCCTAAAGCCTTTTTTTTTGTTCTGTGCCATATAGTCAATCCCAGCTTTCTTTCTACATAAGGACATAAAACAGTCAGACAATGCTCTTAAAAGGAATCGCTAATATTCTGGTAGAGTGGCTGCCTCACAGCGGCAGAGAACTCGGTTCAATCCTGACCTCGGGTGCTGTTGGTGTGTAATGAATGAATGAATACGTTTATTGTCATTGCACAATACTGTGCAACGAAATTCCATTACATCTCCTCCGGTTAAAAAAAATACAAACACGACAACCATTAACACATATGTACACTTATTAGTAAATAATAAATAAGTATTTTAAAAGAATTTAAAAGAATTTTAAAAGAATGTTGCATTTCTTGGAATTACATTTTGCTTCCCCAGCGTTCTCTGTTGGAATTTAGCTCTTTTATCGCACATGGGTAGAAACTATTCTTTAGTCTACCGGTGCAAGCCTTCAGAGTCCTGAATCGCCTCCCAGAGGGTAGCAGAGTAAAAAGGTGGTTGGCAGGGTGGGATGTGTCCTGCTTGATATTTATGGCCCTGCGCAAGCATCGGGCCCTATATATATCATCCAAGGAGGGCAGTTGGGCGTTTGTAATGCTCTGCGCAGTTTTTATAATTCCCTGCAACGCCCTCCTCTCAGCCACAGTACAGCTAGCAAACCACACCAGGATTCCATAGGAGAGGATACTTTCCACGGCGCATCGGTAGAAGGACAACAGCAGCGGCTGTGAGACGTTTGCTGTCCGCAGAGACCTCAGGAAATACAGCCGCTGATGTGACTTCTTCACGAGAGTGACGGTGTTCATTTGCCATTTGAGGTCCTGGGAGATGTTTATTCCCAGGAACTTAAAGCCAGTGACTCTCTCCACCATGTCTCCTTTGATGTATAAGGGAGCAGGTTCCTCTCTCCTCTTCCTCCTGAAGTCAACGACCAGCTCTTTTGTCTTTGATGGGTTGAGTGCCAGGTTGTTTTTGGTACACCAGACAGTCAGTTTTTGGACTTCATCCCTGTAGGCAGACTCGTCGTTGTTGTTTATCAGTCCCACCACAGTCGTGTCGTCCGCAAACTTGATGATCCTGTTTGTACTTTGCACGTTCTCCCTGTGACTCCTCCGATTTCCTCCCCATCCCCAAAATATGTGTGATTTCAGGTTAATTAGCCTCTGAAAATTGCCCCCAGTGTGTTGGGAGTGGATGTGAAAGTAGGATAGCAAAGAACTAGCGTGAATGGGTGATCGATGGTCAACATGGACTTGGTGGACTAAAGGGCCTGTTTCTAAACTAAACTAAACTTCTCATTGGTGGCTAAGAAGAGTGAACATTTATATCACCGTCTCTATCTCTTGTTTCCCTTTCCCCAACTCTCAGTGTGAAGAAGGATCTCAACCCGAAACGACACCTATTCCTTTTCTCCAGGCATGCTCTCTGACCCGCTGAGTTCTCCAGCTTTTTGTGTTTATCTTCGGTTTAAACCAGCATCTGCAGTTCCCTCCTACATATTATTATTATTATTAATTGTTTAATATATAAACTAACATCAAGGGGAACAATCTGATAGCTATTGCTTTCTCTATCATTGTACAACTCAATTGACCTCTTATGACCAGAGAAAGAAGAGTCAATAAAATCAGAAGTTGTACGATGTAATACATCTAATAAGATGACATCTCACCAGAGCCTCCGCATTCAAATTCTCAGATAATTGAACAGGACAGGACAAACAATATACTTTAAAATGAACCGTAATTTGGCCATGATTTATATACTGAAAGATCGTGAACCCAACCATCTTAATTTCCATGAAAAAAATAAATCTACTAGTATAGGAGCATTAACCTAATTTATGTAGGAAGGAGCTGCAGATGCTGGTTTACACCAAAGATAGACACAAAATGCTGGGGTAACTCAGCGGGTCGGGCAGCACCGCTGAAGAAAAGGAATAGGTGACGTTTTGGGTTGAGACCTTTCTCAGACTGAGAGTCAAGGGAGTGGGAGACTAGAAATAAGAAAAGGTTCAGAACAAACCAGGGCCGGCACCGATGACCAACGAAAGGTGGAGCCAACAATGGCCCATTGTTGGCTGTGGAAAGGGTGATTACGAAGGGACATGCGGAGGCGAACGGTGGAGCTAGGGTGGGGGAGGGGCGGAGAGAGAGGGAATGCAGGAGTTACTTGAAATTAGAGAAATGAATATTCATACCACTGGGTTGTAAGATGCCCAACTTAACTTCATTTTAAGGTTAACTTAATTAGCATTTTGTTTTACAGGTATGGCATATGCTCTTTTGGCAGCTGTTCCCCCTGTATTTGGTCTCTACACATCTTTTTTCCCTGTGCTCATCTATTTTATATTTGGGACATCCAGACATGTTTCAGTAGGTAAGTTCGGCACTCTTCCAGCACTTGATTCTTCCACTTTTGTGGATGCAAAGGGACTTGGGAATGCAGGTGCAGAATTCCCAAAAAGTTAATTTGCAAGTCAAATCGGCAGTAAGGAAGGCAAATGCAATGCTAGCATTTATTTCGAGAGGGCTAGAGTACAAGAACAGAGATGTCAAGCTGAGGCTCTATAAGGCACTGGTCAGACCGCACTTGAAGTACTGTGAGCAGCTTATGCCCCATATTTGAGGAAGGATGTGCTGGCATTTGGAGAGGGTCCAGAGGAGGTTTACGAGAATGATCCCAGGAATGAGTGGGTTAACATATGGTGAGCATTTGAAGGCACTGGGCCTGTACTCGCTGGAGTTTAGAAGGATAAGGGGGGGACCTTGTTGAAACTTAGCGAATAGTGAAGGGCCTAGAAAGAGTGGATGTGGAGAGGATGTTTCCACTAGTGGGTGAGTCTAGGACCAGAGGTCATAGCCTTAGAATAAAAGGACACACCTTTAGAAAGGTATGCCTTTTACCACAAAATAGATTCCCTTATAAGGAAGAAATATCTATGTGGATAAACCTGACTGCATCCTTTTCATTGTTTAAGAAGGAACTGCAGATGCTGGAAAATCGAAGGGAGACAAAAATGTTGGAGAAACTCAGCGGGTGAGGCAGCATCTATGGAGCGAAGGAAATAGGCAATGTTTCGGGTCGAGACCCTTCTTCAGACTGAAGATGCTGCCTCACCCGCTGAGCTTCGCCAGTATTGGCATCCTTTTCATTGTTCGCTTATGGGACCTGGGCAATGCTCAGAACAATCTATCCCACTGCTATTTCTCCCCACACCACTTTGTGACAAAGACAGTTTGTGTCATGCATTCCCCAAATCTCTTTGGTTTGCTCCATCTCCCCCTTGCACGTTCCACCTCCCCCCCCCCCCCCCTCCCCCCTCTCCCACCCTCTGCTGGTATAGGTTTATTATTGTCATGTGTACCAAGATTTTGTGAAAAGTTATGTATTTTGTGCTATCCAGGAAAATCATAAGATCATAAGGTATAGAAGTCTGCTCCCACCATTTGATCATGGCTAATCTGACACGTCTTAACTCCATTCTCCTGCCTTCTCCTCATAACCTTTGTCACCCTTAAGGGGCTGTCCCACTGCGGCAACCTAATTGGCGTGTTTAGAAGAGTTTAGGAGAGTTTGAAAAAATGTCATGTTAAAGACCTCCTTCGACTATGTTGAAGACTAGCTACAACTATCATTGACTATCTTAGATTACCTTCGACTACCCTCAATTACCTACGATTAACATGCCGACCTACTACGACCTACTTCGACTAAACCTACGAGTAAAAAAAGTATAGATTTTTCCCATGGCGACCTTTTTTTACTCGCGGGCATTTTTCAACATGTTGAAAAATATGCCGCGACCTAGCTGAGGCCTCGAGTACGCGGGGACTACTCTCAAGCATGAAGGAGAGTTACAAAGACCTCCTAGGACCTTGTGTCGACCATACTGCGAGTATGAGTCGAGTACAAACTCATCTGAACTCATGTATTACGTCACCGCAGTGGGACAGCCCCTTTGCTAATCACAAACTTATTGATCTCTGCTTTAAAAATACACAATGGTCCCTATGTTTGCCTTCCCCCCCCCTCCCCCCCCACCAACCTGGTTCCATCTGGCCTTCATCTCCTCCCCATCTTGTTCCACCGCTCATCTACCATCCTCTACCTCAACCCCTTCGCCCCCATTCCCCATTGCCTCCCTCTCAGTCCCAATGCAGGGTCTCAACCTGAAAACATCTACCTTTTGCCTTCACAGATGCTGCTTGACCCACCAGGTTCTGTTTTTTTTTGTTCTGGGTTGGAGGAGGTTGGAGGTGTTGGAGGATTGCAGAGTTAAGGGAAGTCAGAGAGATAGAGACAACAAAAGAGACGTGAGCTAAAGGGATCTGTAAACAAAGACGAGCTTTTTAAAACTCTGCGAATATTCCACCTGGAGCAAACTTCAGATGTTATTTGTTGAATTAATATTATGTGCATTATAAAAAAAGACACTGGAGTAACTCAACAGGTGCTGGAGTAACTCAACAGGTCAGGCAGCATCTCTGGAGAACATGAATGGGTGACGTTTTGGGTTGGGACTGATTGCAGTGAGGGCAGGACAAAATCTGACAAGTGCTTGGTGGATACAGGTGAGGGGGGGAGGCATTTACTAGGCAGATGGTTGAACAAAGTACAAAATGTTGAAGTAACAGTATACTATGCAGTACAATTTTTTATTATTTTATTCAAAGCACCATGAAGTGTAATGCTTTTTCATTCCATGCAAGTTACGTTGTGTTACTACATGTTGCATTACATTTACTGAAGGGAAGGTAATAATTATCATTTGTTCTGGTCCAGAATGGGGCAGCACCATGGTGCAGCAGTAGAGTTGCTGCCTTACAGTGACTGAAACCCGGGTTCAATCCTGACTGTGGGTGCTGTCTGTACGGAATATGTACATTCTCCCATTCTCCCATGTTCTCCTGCTGCTCCACTTTCCTCCCACATTCTAAAGACGTGCAGGTTTGTAGGTTAATTGGCTTCTGTAGATTTCCCCCAGTGTGTAGCATGCAAAACTGGGATTACATAGAACTAGTGTGACTGGGTGATCGATGGTCGGCGTGGACTAGGTGGGCCGAAGGGCCTGTTTCCATGCTCTATCTCTAAACTAAACTAACAGCAATCTGATATTAATTTCACCGACATCTATTTCTGTCTTGTTGTAGGATCCTTTGCAGTCCTGAGTGTGATGTTGGGGACTATAACTGAGAGGATGGCTCCGAATGAGAACTTTGCGATCCCTTCTATGAATAATACGAATGGAACAGTTGTGATAGACACGGTGGCACGAGACATGATGCGAGTGAAAGTGGCAGCCATGGTCACCCTCCTTTGTGGGATCATCCAAGTGAGTTATCACAAGGGAACTCGGAGCTCATGTTCATGTGGGGCAGAAAGGTGGGAAGGTTTGATTGAGGGCTGCATCGTTTAAGATATGAAACACAAAAAGTTAGCCATGCAGGTGCAGCAAGTTAATGGGAAGCAAATGGAAGTTCAGGATTTATCTTTTGGAAACTGGCCCCAGTGCAATGCAGACAAGAAGGGGCAACTTTCTACCCCAAGCTTACCAATTCACAATTCTTTACCCTTTTGGCTTATATCTGTCTTCTTATCTCTGACAATAGACACAGAAAGCTGGAATAACTCAGCAGGTCAGGCAGCATCTCTGGAGAAAAGGAGTAGGTGGCTTTTCGGGTCGAGACCCTTCTTAAGACTGAGAGTCAGGGGAGAGGGAAACTGGAGGTACAGAACAAACTAGATGGCACCGATGGCCATAGAGCCCACAATGGTCCATTGTTGGTTCAGGAGGAGGTGAAACCAAAGGAATATGAACAGTGAAATAGATGCCTTTGGAAATGGTCATTGCCATTTGGCAAGAGCCAGTCTGCCCGCACCAAGCTCATACATACAGCAATGCTTGCATCAGCTTGCAAAGTTGTAATCATACCTTATTTCATTGTAATGATCAGTGCAGGTAACTATCTTACAAATGTTCAGGCTAATTCACCTGCTGTTCTTCAGGAAAATACTATGGGATATTTACGTCGACTTCAAGAGCAATGGACAGCTTTTCCAATGGTGCATCACTGGTGCAACAGTGTGGATATTTTGTTCAGGTTACTGGAGCAGGTTTAGAATGTAACCTTCTGAACCAGAGCTGAGAGTGGCCCTGGTTTGATCCTTAATATCAGGTTCTGTCTGCAGAGTTTGCACCTTCTCTGCATGACCGTGTAGTTTTGCTTCAAGTGCTCCTGTCTCCTCCCACATGTTAAAGATGTGCTGGCAACGACGAGTCTGCCTACAGAGATGAAGTCCAAAAACTGACTGTCTGGTGTACCAAAAACAACCTGGTACTCAACCCATCAAAGACAAAAGAACTGGTCGTTGACTTCAGGAGGAAGAGGAGAGAGGAACCTGCTCCTTTATACATCAAAGGAGACATGGTGGAGAGAGTCACTGGCTTTAAGTTCCTGGGAATAAACATCTCCCAGGACCTCAAATGGCAAATGAACACCGTCACTCTCGTGAAGAAGTCACATCAGTGGCTGTATTTCCTGAGGTCTCTGCGGAGAGCTAACATCTCACAGCCGCTGCTGCTGTCCTTCTACCGATGCGCCGTGGAAAGTATCCTCTCCTATGGCATCCTGGTGTGGTTTGCTAGCTGCACTGTGGCTGAGAGGAGGGCGCTGCAGAGAGTTATAAAAACTGCACAGAGCATTACAAACGCTCAACTGCCCTCCTTGGATGATATATATAGGGCCCGATGCTTGCGCCGGGCCACAAACACCAAGCAGGACACATCCCACCCTGCCAACCACCTTTTCACTCTGCTACCCTCTGGGAGGCGATTCAGGTCTCTGAAGACTCGCACCGGTAGACTAAAAAATAGTTTCTACCCATGTGCGATAAAAGAGCTTAATTCCAACAGAGAACACTGGGGAAGCAAAATGTTATTCCAAGAAATGCAACATTCTTTTAAAATTCTTTTAAAATACTTATTTATTATTTTTACTAATAAGTGTACATATGTGTCAATGGTTGTCGTGTTTGTATTTTTTAACCGGAGGAGATGCAATGGAATTTCGTTGCACAGTATTGTGCAATGACAATAAACGTATTCATTCATTCATTCATTCATTCATTCCAAAGAGGTAGATAGTAGCTCAGGACTGGTCTATAGTTGTTGGTGGATGGTTCAGTTGCCTGATGACAGCTGATAAAAAACTGTCCCTGAATATGGAGGTGTGCATTTTCAAACTTCTGTACCTCTTGCCTGATGGGAGAGGGGAGAAGAGGGAGTGATCGGGGTGAGACTCATCCTTGATTACGCTGGTAACCTTGCCGAGGCAGCGTGAAGTGTAGATGGAGTTGATAGAAGGGAGGTTGGTTTGTCTGATGGTCTGGGTCCACAAAAGAGAACACAAGCAAAATATTTTCTGGTTCATCATCTGTCAGTGAATTGCATTTGGAAATAAACTGATTTCCAAGGAATGTATCATTCGGTCTGCCTTATGGGCCTGAACCACTTAGGCTATTTTTTAGGCGATTACAGGCGACTAGGCTGTCGCCACATGGTTGCCGGGTTGTCGCTTGTACGGTCGTGAGTCGTCTCCTCAGTCGCCCAAAGAGTCGTAGCATCTTTCTGGTCGCCGCTGGTTTTTCAACATGGTGAAACATTTTCAGAGACAGTCGGTGACAGTGGGTTTGACGCCAATGAGCGTAGCTTGACTTATCCTGACGTAGGTGCTGTCGTAGTTGTCGCCAGGTTAACGTAGGTTGCCGCCAGGTGACGTATGTTGTCGCCAGTGCTGACTTAGTTTATTTTTGTTGTTAAAGTAATGATTTTATTTCAAATTTTATGTCGAAGGGGGGTCCAGTCGCCAGTTTTTCGGCGACCTGCTACGACTATGACAGTCGCCGGCAGTCGCCTAAAAATAACTTAAGTGGGACAGGCCCATTAGGATCTTAATGGACCAATCTGCCAAAAAGCATCATAGAGAAGCAATAAGGAAGAACTGTCCTACTTATTAATCAAGGGTGAGTGTGTGAGGCAGTGCTCCTCCCAAGGCAGAAAATTAGGGCGTGTCACAAAGGAGACAAATGAGGGGAAATGTTTTACACAAACGGTAGTTGGTGCCTGGATCAAGCTGCAGGGCTGGTGGTTGAGGCAGATGCGAAAGTGGCATTGAAGAGGCATTAAAGATGCATGGAAACGCATGGGGAAAATGGCAAGGAAAGGCACATGGATGTGTAGAGAATGGAGGGATGAGGATCATGTGCAGGCAGAAGTGATTTGTTTAACTAGGCATCATGTTTAGCACGGACATTGTAGGCCGAAGGGCCAGTTCCTGTTCCTTTATCTATAGTCTAGATTTACCACCCACTATTCATAAACATGATGTTATTTTGGATGAGAAGTCAGTCAAATCCAATTCAATGGCCAATTCAATTCTATGGTTCATTTATTATCAGTAGGTATAGTAGGTACAATGAGATTCATTTTTTTGCACACTGTTTAGTTTAGTTTAGTTTAGTTCAGAGATACAGTGCGGAACCAGGCCCATCGGGTCCACACCCACCAGTGATCCTCACACATTGACACTATCCTACACACACTAGGGACAATTTACACAAGCACCAAGCCAATTAACCTGCAAACCTGTACATCTTTCGACTGTGGGAGGAAACCAAAGGTTTCAAAGAAAACCCACGTGATCACGGGGAGAACGTACAAACTCCATACAGACAGCACCCGTAGTCGGGATCAAACCTCGGGTCTTCGGCGTTGCAAGCGCTGCAAGGGCCTGTCCCACTTAGGCGATTTTTTCGGCGACTGCCAGCAAGTACGACATAGAAATTCACTAAAGTCAGCACCAGCGACAAGCTATGTCGCCTGACGACAACCTACGACATCCTGTCGACAACTGACGACATTAACCTGGCGACAACCTACGACAGCACCTACGTCAAGCTACGCTCATTTGATGTCAATCCCAAGGTCTCCACTGTCGCCGAAAATTCATCAACATGTTGAAAAATTTTCGCTGACCGGAAAGACGCTATGACTCTTTGGGCAACTGAGGAGACTACTCATGACCATACAGGCGACACCCCGGCGACCACCAGCGACCATGTGGCGACCGCATAGTCTCCTGTAGTAGCCTAAAAAGTCACCTAAGTGGGACAGGCCCATAAGGCAGCAACTCTACCACTGCACCACCATGCCGCCATAATTTACTGATCTTACTGATTATTGCCATACATAAATACAATACTCCAATTATGCGCCCAATATATTGAAACTGCCCTTTGAGTCCATTTGCAAGGGTCACCAGGGTTTTGGCACTATTTTCACAGTCCCAGCTGCCGTTGGCCATAAAGGCCCATTGCAGCCTTCGCCTCAACAGAATCACCAGCAGACCATCCTTCTCCGGCACCTCCTGCCGCCAACTTTGAGGTCACGGATGATGCCCCACCAATAAACCAAATTCCCCAGTACTTACTTGAAATAGTTTTACTTTATCAGAAAGATTACTCTTATAGGAGGATGCGATAATCTTATCTCCCATTACATTGTTGACTTCTTTTGGTGGGAAGCAAAATAAAATGATTGCAAGGGAATACAAACAATACATACATGCAGGATGTAAAGTGTACATGTCTGTGTCTCTATCCCATATGATGTGTATATGTTGGAGAATCGGCATTTGCTGTTTTCTTTCACCAGTGGTTAAAATTCGTTTCATTTGTCTTTATCGTGGACTTTACCCATATTTGATCTTATAAGACAGGCGATGAATCTTAATGAGACCTTCAAGCAGATAAAGCTGTGTTAAATACTTAATCACTTTCATTGCCTATACTCACAAAGGGCATAGCATGTTAGGCAATGAAGAGGAAACATAGTTGTTCATTAATAGTGGACCTAATCACCAATGTAGTTCCTAACAAGGTCACAATAGACCCTACGATATAACAACAGATCTAAGCCATTTGGCCCTTCAAGTCTGTTCCACTATTCAATTATGGCCAATCTATCTTTCCCCCCTCAATGCCATTCTCCTGCCTTCTCCCCGTAACCTTTGAAACCTTTACTAATCAAGGACCTATCAATCTCTGCTTTCAAAATACCCAATGACTTGGCCTCCACAGCCATCCGTGGAAACAAATTCCACAGATTCACCACACTTTGGCTGAAGAAATTCATCCTCCTCCGCATTCTAAAGGTATGCCTTTTTATTCCGAGGCTGTGCCTTCTAATCCTAGATCTCCCACTATTGGAAACATCCTTTCCACATTCAGTCTACCTCGGCCTTTCGTTATTCGGTAGGTAAGACAGGGTTTAGAAAGACTGTTGGGTTTCATTATGATCACCAGATGTGGAGGAAGAATGTTTTCTGCTATCTGTATACTTGTGCTTTTCCCCGCTGTGCAGATCATGCTGGGGATGATACGATTTGGATTTGTCGTCACATACCTTTCCGACCCTCTGGTCCGAGGATACACCACTGGGGCAGCAGTCCACGTGTTGGTGTCACAGCTGATATATGTGCTTGGCATCTCTGTTCCCAAGAAGAATGGACCCCTGGCGCTAATCTATGTGAGTAACAGGTGCCTCTGTGAAATGTGGTTTTGCAATTGTAACTAGTTTTAAACCACTACTATTGCCAGCCTCACTTCTTCTTCTTTTTTCGTGTGGCGTGCACAGCCTAAAGTTGTTGGATAACTTGTTCTATTTGATCTTCCGTTTGTGCACGTCGAGTTGATTGCATTAGTCGAAACAGGGCAGACCACGTGAAGGTTGCAATCTTCCACCCCGCCAGCCTCAAGGTCACAAGTAACTTTCCACTGAGTCTGAAGAAGGGTCCCAACCCTAAACATTGGCTTTCCATTTCCCTCCACACACACTGCCATTCCTCCAGTACTTTTTATTTTGCTCTTCATTCCAACATCCACAGTCTCTCGTGTTTCCACATTTCCACTGTGCTGTCCAAAGGTGAGGAATCACAGCAAAACCAACCAGCGATCCCCATACACTAGCACTAAGGACAATTTACAATCTTTACCAAAGCCAATTAACTTACAAACCTTAGATGCAAAATGCTGGAGAAACTCAGCGGGACAGGCAGCATCTCTGGAGAGAAGGAATGGGTGACGTTTCGGGTCGAGACCCTTCTTCAGACTCAACCCGAAACGTCACGCATTCTCCAGCATTACTCCAGCATTTTGTGTCTACCTTCGATTTAAACCAGCATCTGCAGTTCTTTCCCACACAACTTACAAACCTGTATGTCTTAGGAGTGTAGGAGGAAACTGGAGCGGTCAGGGAGAGAACATACAAACTACATACAGACAGCACCCGTAGTCAGGATCGAACCCGGGTCTCTGGTGTAGTAGGGCAGCAACTCTACCGCCGTGCCACCAAGCCACCCCCGATTTTAGAGAGCAAGACACCAGTCCTGAGTCAGAGAGGGTACACGTGGATTGCAAAGATTTCTAGAGTTAGTTGAGGTTATTGGTTCGGGGCTGAATAAGTACAAAGAAAGATTTGAATAGAAGATTCATACTTTAAATTTGAGTAAATTGTGAACTGGAAGCCCTTGAAAGTTAAAAGTATACTGAAAACAGGTGCACAGAATGTGTAGGATACGGATAACACATAAAGCAGGTGGACACTAGAACACCAAATATCTCAAAGTGCATTATACTATCAACTAAAATACCTGCCCATTAGATGCATTCACTTCATATCTGATACATGCCTCAATTAAATAACAGGATATGTGATGAGAAAAGGTCATGCAACATTTTAAAATGGACATTGAAATTGTTGCCGCTTTTAATTCTTTAACAATGATGATGTATGAACCATTTTCCTTTACAAATTACTTGGTGTTTCACAAGCGGTTAATGTGCCAGTGTATGATCTGTTGCCACCAAGGGTTAAGTTTAATTTTGTTTGTCTTCCTGTGAACTTTACCCACCGTATAGAATGTCATGGAGATGGCAATATGTGAATTGATCATGAAGATAAATTGCCAATTAAATGATGGCTGTCAATTTCCACTGTTCAGATAGAACACAGAACACAGCCAAGTGCAACCAGTCATTGATTAACGGAAAGCTTGTAAACTAGGAGAACCCAGTCACCAGTACGAACACTCCCAACTTTCATCACAGGCCAGGGCTTAAAGAGGAGGCAGAGTGCAGACTGCATGCAAATGGTATCTGATTACAACCATAGAGATAAGAATCATTTGACAGAGGCATGACAGGAATGATAGATCATTCTCTGGTTGACCAACTTTCCCCATTCATGGAGGTCACAGTTTATCTGTATCCTAATTTCATTTAGGTTTCGATAGCAAAAAAATATCAATTTCAGATTTACAGTTTCTCATTTTAGCACAGATTTCAGGCCCACTCTGTTTTCCTCATTTTTTTTTTTCCAAACACCCTTCGGAACATGGTTCCATCATTGTTACTCAGATCTACATGGACAAGTTTGGAGGGATATGGATCAAGCCCAGGCAAGTGGGACGGACCAGTGTAGCTGGGACATGTTTCCACACTGTATCACTCTATGACTCTATCTTGGGTCCAAGTCTGTAGCTCCCTGAAAGTGGCAACACACATCGATAGAGTGATACTGAAGGTGTATGGTATGCTTGCCTTCATTGTTCAGGACATTGAGTCAGGAAGTCATGATGCAGCATTAGAGGACGTTGGTCCGGCCACATTTGGAGTATTACATGCAGTACTGGTCGCCCTGTTAGAGGACCGATGTGGAGGCTTTGGAAAAGGTGCAGAGATTTACCAGATTGATGCCTGGATTAGGGGACATTAGCTACAGGGAGAGGTTGGACAGAGTTGGATTGTTTTCTCTGGAACACCGGACCGGAGGTTGTGGGGAGACCTGGTAGAAATATATAAAATTATGACAAGCATAGATAAAGTAGACAGTCCGAATCTTTTCGCCCGGATGAAGTGTCAAATGGTAGAGGCATAACCTTTAGGTTGAAGTTTCAAGGAGAGGTGAGGGGTAGGTTTTTTACAGACAGTGGTGAGTGCCTGGAACGTACTGCCAGGGGTGATGGAGAAGGCAGATATGCTAGTGGCATTTCAGACTTTTGGATAGACAATAGACAATAGGTGCAGGAGTAGGCCATTCGGCCCTTTGAGCCAGCACCGCCATTCAACGTGATCATGGCTGATCATCCCCAATCAGTACCCCGTTCCTGCCTTTGCCCCATATCCCCTGACTCCACTATTTTTAAGAGCCCCATCTAGCTCTCTCTTGAAAGGATCGAGAGAACCTGCCTCCACCACCCTCTGAGACAGAGAATTCCACAGACCCACCACTCTCTGTGAGAAAAAAGTGTTTCCTCATCTCCGTTCTAAATGGCTTACTCTTTATTCTTAAACTGTGGCCCCTGGTTCTGGACTCCCCCAACATCGGGAACATGTTTCCTGCCTCAAGCGTGTCCAAACCCTTAACATACTTATATGTTTCAAGGCATGTGGATATGCAGGGAATGGATGGATATGTATTATGTGCGGCAGATAAGAGTTGGGCTTGCCATCATGTTCCTGCAGATACATTGTGGGCCAAAGGGCCTGGTCCTTGTTCTGTACTGTTCAATGCAGGAAGGAACTGCAGTTGCTGGTATGCTCCAGTGCTGGGGTAACTCGGCTGGTCAGGCCACAACTCTGGCGAAAAGGAATAGGTGACCTCTCTGGAAGAAACCAATCTTCAGACTGCAAGTAGGGGGGGGGGGGGCTGGAGCTAGGAAAAGGCCAGAACAGATCAGGGCCGGCAAGAGATGACCAAGGAAAGGTGGAGTTTATAATGGCCCATTGTTGGCTGGAGAAGAGGTGATAACGAAGGAATGCAGGGATGTGAACAGTGGAACTAGTAGGACGACTAGTAGGTGGGGGAAGCGGAAGGGGGAGAGAGAGAATGCAGGGGCTACTTGAGATTAGAAAAAAATCAACATTCACTCAACATTGTAAGCTGCCCAAGCGAAATATGAGGTGCTGTTCCTCCAATTTTCATTATGCCTCACTACTGTACTGTTCTAGCTTCTGTACTGTGTTCCGGGTTCTTTGCATTTGTCCATGGCACCCCCACAAACAATAAAAATATTTCCCTCTGTTCAATCCCTTCAAATTATTTTTGAAAATCATGAAAACCTTATTTAAATGATCCTTAACACCCGGATGGAGTTTCATTTTAAACTGGGAACAGAGATCTAGAGTGACATTTCAGTGCTGTGTGAGAGACTGCAGGGTGCCAGCTTGCAGATGAAACATGAATCAAACATGGATCCTGTCTGCTCTCTATAGTAATTTGTTCCATTATTCCCATCGTTCTTGCCAATAGTTGACCCTCAACAACAGATTGACTGGTGATTATAGCTCTGTGATCTGTGTGTGAATTAGCTGCTGCATTTCAATGACTATTTTTCAATGGTGCCTCAAGTGTGTTGGCGTGTACCGAACATAATATGAAGGGTGCCACATGAATAGACATCTTTCTTTTTGATCATTTTCTAATCCAGGTACAATTATGAGGTTTAGATATCAGTACGTTATACAAATAAAGACACACAGTGCTGGAGTAACTCAGCGGGTCGGGTAACTTATCTGGAGAACATGAATAGGTGGCGTTTTGGATGAGGACCAAGTGTACAGAAGACGTCTGCTGAGCCTACATGCAAGGGATTTGAAAGAGGGATGACTCCCTCTTGACCCGAAATGTCACCTATCCATGTTCTCCAGAGATGCTGCCCAACCCGTTGAGTTACTCCGGCACTTTGTGGGGTTTTTTTGTAAACCAGCAACTGCAGTTCCTTGTTTCTGCAAGTTATACAAATAGTCTGCTTTCACTTCAAAAGACTTCAATGGTCCAATGGTCCTTTATTGTCACATGCACGGTGCTAACACAGTGACATTCTTTATCTTACAATTAGAATATTGCCATACCCCCGATTAGCAAGTGTACAGAAATAGTTTACTGAGCCCGGATACAAGAGACGCCATGTTGTGAAGCGTCTTGAAAGAGTGGATGACTTCAATTTCTGGAACTTGGACAGTATTTAAGATTTTATGCTGGAACAGAAATAGATCACCATCAATTAATTAGAACTGGAGGAGACGGGAAGAGGACTGTTGACTTGGCTTGGCTTCAACATAGGACATCTTATCATGAATTAAGCTAATTCTCTGTCATGAACCCAATTATCTAATATATTATGTTTAAGAAGGAACTGCAGATGCTGGAAAATCAAAGGTACACAAAAATGCTGGAGAAACTCAGCGGGTGCAGCAGCATCTATGGAACGAAGGAGATAGGCAACGTTTCTGCCGAGTAATTGAAATGAATGTTATCTTTGTGTGAGAAATCTGCTAATGGGATTGAAGTTCAAGTTAAATGATATAATTAGGCACTTTACTGTTAAGATAAACTTCAAAATGAATCCACCAAGATTTATTTTTAACTTTCCCCGTGTTTTTATTTGTTTGTGGGCAACCCTCTATCGCTCTGTGCTGGGTACTGGGTGGCAGAGTGGTGCAGCGGTAGAGTTGCTGCCTTACAGGACCTTTATTATTTACTATTTATATTAATAGTCTAGATCATAAAGCTCCAAACGCAAATTTTCACTTTTATGCTGACGACACAGTGATATGCGTCTACCCCAAATCAGGCTCTCTGTCAGCTCCAAACTGCTTTTAACACTGTGCAACGTAACCTGTGTGATTTAAAACTACCACGGAGCACTGAGCACTGAGATTTAAAACTTGTTTTAAATGCTGACAAGACAAAGCTCATGCTGTTCACTAAAGCTAAATCAAAGCCCTCGGACCTCCCTCCTATCACCACTTTGCAGGGCTCTGTGATTGAATCTGTGTCTCAATATAAATATCTGGGAATTATAATTGACGATTCTCTCTCTTTTAAACCTCATATCCAACAACTTGTGAAAAAACTAAAGATAAAATTAGGTTTTTACTTTAGAAACAAATCTTGTTTTTCTTTTGAAGCCAAAAAAAGACTTGTTGCTGCAACGTTTATGTCTGTGTTGGACTATGGTGATGTTTTATATATGAATGCATCTTCAAAATGCCTACAGTCTTTGGACACGGTCTACCACGGAGCACTGAGATTTGTTACTAATTTTAAAACCCTCACACACCACTGCACTTTGTATGCTCAAGTTGGATGGTTTGCCCTGTCCACCCGCAGACTCCATCATTGGCATATCCTTATTTATAAGACTATCCTCAGTGTTTTTCCTTCATACCTGCAGAAGTATGTAATTCGAAAAAGCACAGGAACTTATCTGCTCCGCTCTGAGGACTTGTTCTTACTAACTGTACCTAAAGTCCGTACTGAACTGGGGAAAAGGGCATTTAGTTATGCTGCTCACCTCGCATGGAACCAACTGCAGAATGAACTGAAACTTAAGGAGCTGGTTTCTATAAACAGATTTAAATCCCTTCTTCATGATGTTGAAGCAGGCTCTTCTGTCTGTACATGCTTTGTTTGATGATGTTCTGACTGTGACTCTATTTATATGTTCTCTGTTGTTTTTAAATTATTGTCTGTAACTGTGGAACTGTGCTGCTGCCTGTCTTGGCCAGGACTCTCTTGTAAAAGAGATTTTTAATCTCAATGAGACTTCTCCTGGTTAAATAAAGGTTAAATAAAATAAAATTTAAAAAAAACAGCGCCAAAGACCCAAGTTCAATCCTGGCCTCGGGTGCTGTCTGTACGGAGTTTGTATGTTCTCCCTATGAACACTTTGGTTTTCTCCGGGTGCTCCGGTTTCCTCCCACATTCCAAAGATGTGCTGGTTTGTTGGTTAATTGGCCTGTTTAAATTATCCCTAGTGCATAGGATAGAACTCATGTATAGTGCGACCACTGGTCGTGGTGGACTCGGTGGGCCAAAACGCCTGTTTCCACACTATATCTCTAAAGTTTAATGTGTAAATTCTAAAGTATGGATTCATGGTGCTATGTACTATTTACTGTCATCCCCATGTACAGGTAGCCACATACAATGGCAATAGAAATGTCGGAGGCTGTTGGGAAGAGAGAGAGACAAGAATTCAGACATTAAATTAGTACTTTTTTGTTTGGCTGATGGGTTGCAATGATCAGGAATGTGTTACCTGCAAAGGTTTTAGTTTACAAGGGTCGGGTAACTTCTCTAGCTTTAGTTTACAAGGGTCGGATAATCCCCCCATCAGTCTGAAGAAGGATTTCGGCCCGAAATGTCGCCTATTTCCTTCGCTCCATAGATGCTGCTGCACCCGCTGAGTTTCTCCAGCATTTTTGTGTACCTAAGGTTTTAGTTTAGCTTAGTTTAGTGCAGAAACAAACCTTTCGGCCCACCGAATCCACGCTGATGAGCATTCCCCGTTACGCTAGCACACACTACACACTTGGGACAATTTACAATTTTTTACCAAAGCCAATTAACCTACAAGCCTGCATGTCTTTGGAATGTGGGATGAAACCGGAGCATCCGGAAAAAACCCACATGGTCTTTGGGAGAATGTACAAACTCCATACGGACAACACCCATAGTCAGGATCAAGCCCGGGTCTCTAGCGCTGTAAGGCAGCAACTCTACCATGGCGCCACCGAGCTGCCCTTTTAGAATTAATATTAACTTGTTTATAGTGGTCCAAGTCAATCCTGTTTGCACTAGTTTTTCATCACAGTATGGTGTAACTTAGGGGCAGCAGGCCAATTGCTTCTGCTAGCCTTCAATATTCTCAAACGCCCAGGTTCTTAGTCTGGCTGCCACTTTGATTTCAACCATGTTCATTATTGCTCTCAGTCTGACCATCTTTTGCCTTATCCACCAATGAAATGTTTACCCAGTTT